>NC_083236.1:58350554-58950554 GCF_032191835.1 Heteronotia binoei | reverse complement strand
ACACAACCTGTTAACTGTTTTTTTTACTGGAGATGCTGGGGATTGAACCTGGGACCTTTTACACACCAAGCACATGCTCTGCTGAGCCAAGGAGGCAAGCCTAACTCCAGCAAGAAAGCAAATAGATGCCAGCAAAACAGATGTCTCAGGAAATGTGTGATTAGGATCTCCTATTAAACAAAACCTCTTTAACAGTTCATGTCACTGCTTTGAAGATGGGGAAGATGACCCTTGGGAAGACTGCAGTTAACCCTTTATAATCATACCGTTTCTGAGATTTCAATCACCCCCTAGGCAACAAAGACAAAGCAAGTAGCTCAGTCAGGAGAGACATGATGTCTCACCACTCCCTCCAGCATACAACATAAGTTGAGTTTACATATTTGGGTTTTGTTTACAAAACAAAAGGTTTACAAGATTATGCATGGGATGCAGAAAGTAGAGAAAGAAGTACTTTTCTCCCTTTCTCACAATACAAGAACTCGTGGGCATTCGATAAAATTGCTGAGCAGTCAGGTTAAAACGGATAAAAGGAAGTACTTCTTCACCCAAAGGGTGATTAACATGTGGAATTCACTGCCACAGGAGGTGGTGGCGGCTACAAGCATAGCCAACTTCAAGAGGGGATTGGATCAAAATATGGAGCAGAGGTCCACCAGTGACTATTAGCCACAGTGTGTGTGTGTGTGTGTGTGTGTATAAATATATAAATTTTGGCCACAGAGTGTTAGACTGGATGGGCCATTGACCTGATCCAACATGGTTTCTCTTATGTTCTTATATTTGTTTTTTTTTACAAATTTTATATCTCGTCTTTCTGTCCTTACAAGGGCCACCAAAGCAGCTAACAATTCATGGCAAAATCACATTTTATAACCATTAAAACGGAACCTCTACTACACATCATTAAAACAATTAAAATGTATATGAGACATCTTTAAAAAGCAATTAAGGAATAAAAAAAATAATTAAGGAAGAAAAGAATAATTGCAGGAATGCCAAACAAAACAAGACAAAAGTCTTCACCCATTGGTGGAATATGGGGACAGAAAAATCTCCCTAGGCAGACAGCTACAGAACACTGGTGCCATGACAGAGAAGACCCTGTTTTGGGTTGCCACCTGCCTTGTCTCAGGATGCAGGAGTGCTTGAACCAGGGCCTCTACAGATTACCACAGAGGTCAGGTATGTTCATAAGAGAGTAAACTTTGAATGTCAAGACCAGCACCTTGAATTGTGCCTGGAACAAACTAGAAGCAATTGTTGATGGATCAAGACTGAAGTGATTCCAACGACTATATAAGGAAGGATGAGGAGGTAGACTGTGCCGCTGAAGACTGCAGGTGGATGTGGATTTCAGTTTTGGGGAAGGAAAAAAACACTTCCCAGCAAACAGAAAACTAATGCAGCAGGGGAATGAAGAAGGGTCTATTGTACTGTTACGATATAACGGTACAATATTGTCCGTTACAATATAACGGTACAAATACAATATTGTCCATTGGCCGTTACAATATAAAAGCACATTATGAAAAACACAATATAGAATTGACATTCAAAATACCAAGCTTCAAAACCAAGTCTTCAGGTTAAAACTGTATGGCGCTTCTAAAATTTCACGCATACAACGTTTAAAATAGTTTTTGTTGTTCAGTCGCACAGTCAGGTCAAACTCTTTGTGACCCCATGGACCAAGTCAAGCCAGGCCCTCCTGTCTTCCACCATCCTCCAAAGTCTGCTCAAATTTGTGTTTGTTACACCAGTAACGCTGTCCAGCCATCTCATCTTTTGCCGTCCCCTTCTTCTTTTGCCTTCTGCCTTTCCCAGCATCAGGGTCTTCTCCAGCGAGTGCTCCCTTCTCATTTGGTGGCCAAAGTATTTGAGCTTCAGCTTCAGCATCTGACCTTCCAGGGAACAGTCAGGGTTGATTTCCCTTAGGACTGACTGATTTGATCTTCTTGCAGTCCAGAGGACTCTCAAGAGTCTTCTCCAGCACAACATCTCAAAAGCATCTATTCTTCTGCGCTCGGTCTTCCTTATGGTCCAGCTCTCACAGCCATACATTACTACTGGGAATACCATCGCTTTGACTATACGGACTTTTGTTGGCAGGGTGATGTCTCTACTTTTTATTACACTGCCCAGGTTGGCCATAAAATAGTTAAATAATATTAACTATGCTGAACTACAGAGCTCACTGTGATGCATTACTGGGAGCCACCTTGGATCTAACTTTTCTAGCTGCAGGTGCAAAGAGCGCTACCCTACACGAGACCAAAGGACTTTGAACAGTTCCGCAGGGCCTGCAAGACCACCTTGTTCCGAATGGCCTTCACCGACTGAAACTGCTAAACTGCTAAGTAAACTTGCCAGCGATTAAAGCACCAATATATTAATGTTTTTTGTTTTTAGAATTTTAATAGATTTTAATCAATTGTAGTTAAATTGCTATATACTGTACAATGTATGCATTAAGTTTTTGTTGTTAGCTGCCCTGAGCCGCTTCGGCGGGGAGGGCGGGATACAAATAAAATGTGAAATGAAATGAAAATGAAAATATCTGACAGTAGGAAAACCAACTTTTCATTGTCAGGTAAGTTATGTACTTGGCTTAAAATTCCAGATAGAAATCTGCTTCTTAGGTCTGAACAAAAAGGGCCAACCATTATACAGTGGCGGAGATCTTCCACTGCAGTTCTGCATATACATACACGTTGTTCCTGTAATGCAGCAGGGGGTGAAGTTTCTAATTGCTTTATTTTTGCTGTACTGATTCTTCGGTTTTGAGAGTATTCCAAAATAGGACGCTCTACTCGCAGTGCGACATAATGCAGCCCTTTCTGTCATCTGACCACCTCATTCTCCCTTCATTCTCTTGTATATGTAGTATCCAGGCCTCATTTTGGGCAGGAGCTCACAGGAGCAGATCTCCGGAACCTCTACATTTTATTGGGCTCTTTCTTTCTTACCCCTCCCCCTCCCACAAAACTTGCTTCTGGGCTCCATTCTTCAAACCCCCTGTGAGAATTTTGCTGAACTCTTAAGATCTGACAAACTTTCTAACATTTTCCCCCACAAAAAAAGGGCAAATAACCAAAACATATAAAGCCGACAGATGGAAATCTTCCTCATGCCACTGCGGCCACGTAGGAGAAAGTAATTTAAAAAGTAAAATGGGAGGAAGGTTTTATTATGACAATGATCATTCAAGAAGCATTTTAAGGTAGTTGCTGATATAATTTAGTACACCTTCAGGTGATTTCAGGGGTGTTTGGCATATGCAAAGTTGTGCTAATGAGCTCTGACATCTCTTTTTCTACTAAATGACCCCTGGAAATATCTGAATTATACTTAACATGTTTCTGGTTGGGGGAGCAGGGCTTTTCTATAGCAGGAACGCCTTTGCATATTAGGCCACACACCCTTGAGGTAGCCAATCCTCCAAGAGCTTACAGGGCTCTTAATACAAGGCCTACTCTAAGCTCCAGGATTGGCAACATCAGGGGGTGTGGTCTAATATGCAAAGGAGTTTCTGCTACAAAAAAAAGCCCTGCGGGGAGCAAAGTGTGGTGTGAACAGTTGCCCCATGTGGTAACTGCTGCAGGCAATAAAACGCACTGCGTGTAAAGTAAATGATTTTTAAAAACCAAAAGACAACCTTTCCCGCTAAGATGAATGCCTCACCCCGACCGCTCTAGAAGTTTCATACCCCATTAGTCATTACTGACTTTCTAAATAAAGGAAGTTATAGAAGCCAATATTTTGAAGGAGAATGACATACACACGCACACACACAAACACACAAAAGCTAGGCAGCCCAATTATTTCAAACAGTTTTGAAATGAGAACTTGATAGCCTGGGGAAGTTTCGTTCCCAAGAATGCCGTGGGATAAAGAGATCGCATCAAGCCAACGGCGAATTCTCCCGAGGTGGCAAAATAATGACTCAGCACCCCAAACGCACACTGTAACCTTTACAAGGGAACAAGCATTTAACGTGAATAGAGAAAACTCTTTGGGGCATCGTTTAGACCGGATATTGTGCAGGTCTGTGTAATGCAGTCCTAACTGCAGCTTCCAGAAGGGAGGAGGCCTTCACACTGAATTACATTAAATTTATTGAGATTATATTGTTACATTCGAACTTCAGAGACAGGTACCTGAATTTCTCTTCAAGCGTAATTAAGGAAGCAAACAGGAATTGTGTGTGTGTGTGTGAGAGAGAGAGAGAGAGATTCGTTGTTTTTAACCTGATGAATGCAATTTGGAGGAAAAACAAGAAACAGACTACTGCTTTTGGCATGAATCCCCAGTGAAGTATATCTCAAAGTTCCCAGCACAGTGTTCTGCTGTGATAAGCATATATTATTGGCTCATCTTCTCAAGATAATGGTTTGCTCACAAATTAGATGACAGAGATGTAGCGTTTGTCTAGCACTGCAGGGCAGACGCTTTAACTACAATTCAAGAAGTGCCCAGTTCAAATGTGGCCTCCACTTGGAAAAGGGAGGTACAGGTATTTTAATGAACCGTTAAATATTTACCAATCAAACAACTTCTGTCACGGCCAGTATTCCCTCTGAGCTAGTGTGAGCGAGCTCACAGATTTTTAGCCTCCAGCTCACACATTTTTGGCTTAGCTCAGGAGGGATAACCCAGAGCACACTAATTTATGCAGGAGCTCACGACTTTAATGCCGGTAGCTCACAAAGTAGAAATTTTTTGCTCACAAGACTCTGAAGCTTAGAGGGAATAGCCCCAACCAGGGCGTTCAAAGAAAGGCTCACTACCAATGGCAGAAGAAGAGGAGTTGGTTTTTATACTCCACTCTTCTCTACCCTAAGGAGTCTCAAAGTGGCCCGCTTGGAGAAGGCATTTTTCCCTTTAAATCACTTCTACAAGCCAAGTCAGCTGGCGACTTGGAGAATGCATTTAAAGTTAGAGTTGCTTTCTTTCCACCCCTCCCTCCCTCCCTCCCTCCCTCCATCCATCCACCTATCTACCTATCCATCCTTCCTTCCTCTCTCCCTTCCTTCTCTGAAACATCTGACACTCATATCTTCCAGTTCTCAAACATCTGACATTTATTGTGTGGCTCTTACGTTAAGCAAATTTGGCCATCCCTGCACTACACCATGCTGATGGACCTATTTGAATTTTTAGAATCTCTACCAAATCGAAATGTTTACAATCTCACAGCCCTTATAATACTTGGGGGAACAGGGATAGTATTTTGGCAACCTCTCTGTTTCCTGTGTTCTTGTTTCCGGAGGGGACGGGACATCAAAGCAATTGCACTGAGTTGCAGATTGAATATTAACATACTAAACACAAAATGCTGATCTTTGTACAGAAAACAAGCCAACCTAAGGCATTCCTACTGTTTTGAAAGCATTCGAGTAAAGAGAGTCATTTCTGGAAGGGGGGGGGGAGAAAACGAACCTATGGATGGTAGAAGGTATTCCAGGTCAAAAGATCAACATGGTACACAATGATGGCAAATCAATCAACTGGCGTGTAGCTGGTTGCACAAGGGTACCGCTAACCATCTCTGGGACGGAGACAATACCGATGCTTCCCTTTGTGGTTTTTGTTACAATAAGTTATTTAAGTTTTGTGAAGGCTCTTGCCTAGCATCTTGCCTGTATACCGCTTTGGGTGCACATTAATGAAAACAAAAGGAACCATTTGCATTGTAGCCATGCCATGGGGTTAAGCATGCGACCTCGGAATATGGTACACTTACACTCTGGGGAAAGGCCCTTGACAATATAAACAAGAGTTACTGCTGCCAGAGAAAGGGAAGACAATTAAAAACAATCCCGGATGTTTGTCGGACAGCTGTTCAAGTTTCAGCTCCACCTGACCTCTAAAGATGGCGCCCGGTTTACGTGAATATTTTAAGTGCTGATTAAAAACAGACCGGGGGGGCGGGGGAAGGCAGAAGATTGTCCGATTTATACCCAGAGATTTCATGCAAAATATGCTATGCCGTGCTACAAGGTCCCACCAGCTGGGCACCTCTTTTCAGCTTCTGTGGTTTTATTGTTCAAGCAAAGCCCCGGAGTCTGAGGAAACAAAGAAGCGAACCCTAAAGAGGAAACACTGAGTGGAAAATTCGAGTTGCGCAGAAACGATGCTTTGACCGATCAAGGAGAGCACAAAGTCTTGCAAATGCTATGTCCCTCCATTTCAAAACAATGGCCTAGTCAAACATGAGACAAACTCTTCTGCAGATAACCTCAATCACTCTTTGTTGTTGCTGCTGCTGCTATTTAATTTTATTTAAACATATATTAGTTGCCTTTTTATGTTATCGGAACTCAAGGCCACTTACAACCAGCTCTTGAGCGGTTCTTGCTGAAGAACAACCGTAAGCAACACCATCTAAACTTTCTGATTGTCCGGGACCAAGGAAACTAGACTAATCATTCCCAAACCATGGCAATCAATCATTCCCGAACCATAAAACTGATTTGTTGAGTCAGTCCAGTTTGCCGTAGTGGTTAAGTGCGCAGACTCTTATCTGGGAGAACCGGGTTTGATTCCCTGCTCCTCCACTTGCAGCTGCTGGAATGGCCTTGAGTCAGCCATAGCTCTTGCAGGTGTTGTCCTTGAAAGGGCAGCTGCTGTGAGAGGACTCTCAGCCCTACCTACCTCACAGGGTGTCTGTTGTGGGGTGAGAAGATATAGGAGATTGTAAGCCGCTGAGTCTCTGATTCAGAGAGAAGGGCAGGGTATAAATCTGCAGTTGTCTCCTTCTTCTAGATTATGATTGTCCACTGACTGTAGCTCTCCAATTTCTCAAGCTATGTTGCTCCCCGCCCCCCAGGCTTAGATTTATTTATATCCTGCCTTTCTCCCCCATGGGGACCCAAAACAGCTTAGATCTTTCTCCTCTCCTCCATGATAGCCTCACAACAATCCTGTGAGGGAGGTTAAGCTAAGAATTGGTGACTGGCCCAAGGTCACCCAGCAAACTGCCATGGCAAAGCAGGGATTCGAACTTGGATTCCCCAGATCCTAGTCCGACACTTTAACCATGACACCACAGGCTCCTTTTAGTTCTAACCTTTGTTTGATTAGGGTCCCAATTCACACTACATACCAAAATGAATGGGAACCGCTTAAGAGTGCATTCCTGTAAACAGACGGATCTACAGGTGCGTCGTGCTAATGTTTTGTCGTGAACTGGGAATGGCCAAATCTATTTGGAAAACACCAGAAAAGGAGCTTGACACAACAGATGACACATTAATGCTTTTCTCATGGGACATAAAAAGAAGTAGAAAAGAGGTGGAGAAGAAGAGAAAGAGGGAGAAGGAAGGAAGGAGATACTGGATTTATATCCTGCCCTCCAATCCGAATCTCAGAGTCTCAGAGCGGTTCACAATCTCCCTTATTTTCCTCTCCAACAACAGACACCCTGTGAGGTGGGTGGGGCTGGAGAGGGCTCTCACAGCAGCTGCCCTTTCAAGGACAACCTCTGCCAGAGCTATGGCTGACCCAAGGCCATTCCAGCAGGTACAAGTGGAGGAGTGGGGAATCAAACCCGGTTCTCCCAGATAAGAGTCCACACACTTAACCACTACACCAAGGGAGGGAGGGAAAAGGAGAAAAGAAGGAAGGAAGGAGATAGATACAGATAGACAGACAGATATTCTGTGGTCCTCCACCCCCTTGACCTTGCTACAGAAAGTTGAACCCCTCACAACTATACCTTTGCAAACAAAAACTATTAAGGGGAAGCTACTGGGAACGCAAGCAAACGCAATGAAAAGAAAGTTTGTGTCTGCCACGTGGGCTTACAAGTGGGCTTTAATGAACAAACCCCTGGATTATTATTTGGCTTTGTGAAAGCAATATTTCCCACTCCCCTCTATCACTTTTTTTTTGGGGGGGGGACCAGGAAGAAAGGAAGGACATGTATAAACAGAACAAAGGAAAGAGGCAACGTGAGTGAAGCCACTCCAAATAAATATTACAGTGAAAGTTTTGCCCATCAAACTAAAATTAAAAACATCTTCGGCCTCTCCTGAGTCACTACACTTTGATGTACACTGAAACAGAGAGTGTATGCATTTTGTAAGATTTATTGCATCCCCAGTGGGAAACAGTTTCACGTTTCATTTCTTCTTCCTAGTCGAGATTAAGAATATATTAGGTGAATTCAATCCCCTAATGTTTATTGTATCAGACTGAGAACTTACTGCAAATACAGGATTTGGAATTTCTTTAGACTTCGCTGTGCTATCAAATTTCACTCCAGAAGTTCTGGGGTGGACAAGAAAGCATCAAGATTGTTTGCTTCTGTTGAGCACTGATTTGAAAAAAAATCCTCTGTCACTGTTAGAACCCAATCCTCTTTCAGCAGACAAATATTTCTCAAATAAATTTTTTCCTAATCTAAAAAAAAAGTGCTTGTAAACACAAATCCTGGATTGGAAAAAAAAAATAATTTAATTTAATTTTTAGATTTATATCCTGCCCTAGCCCACAAGTGGGCTCAGGGCGGCTTACAATAAAACAACAGAGTTAAAAAAATATCATAAAAACAGACATAACAATTGTGTAAGGAATCACACCTAGTATTTGGCTTCCTGATAATGCCGGCGAGGATAAACATGATCAAGTAGTGAAAGGCGGGGGGGTGGGTGGGAATACTTCCCAGATTAGTTGCATAGGCGAACCCAAACCAATCAAGAATCACACAAAGAACAAGATGGCAACGGTACATCAAGAATTTGGTTCCATGATGATGCCACTGAAGGTAAATACAATCAACTGAGAAAGAGAGAGCAACTCCAAAGATGTGCAAAGCGACAGGTGAATATTTATAACACACTGCCCACCCGTTTCGAGAGCGAAACTTTTTTGCGTTGCTGAAACGTTTCCATCAAAACAACAGTCGACTTTAGCTCAACCCTGCCTACTAACCATCCACCACTATCCATCAAGGGACGTATTATTTTATGATCAAGAAGTCATATTTATCGGTGTCTGGCATAGCCAAATAGAGCTAAGATCCTTCAGTGCCTTTTTGGACAAAATAAAATAAGATAAAATAAAAGATAAAGGGATTGCAATTTGCAAATGAGACAGGAAAGAATGAAAGATAAAAACGACAAATCTTTTTTTTTTCAAAAGGACAGCTAAGAAAGAAAAAAGCTGGACATCGTTGAGGGAGGGGGGGAGCCCATAACTATAGCCACTGTGTTGTGCCAAACAGGATGTGAACTGCCCAAGGATCAACACTCCTGGCATCATAAATAATATAACCCAGGGGTGGCCAACGTTTTTTGCCTACAACTCCCATCAGCCCCAGCCAGCATGGCCAATGGCTGGGGCTGATGGGAGCTGCAGGCAAAAAACATCTGGAGAGCTACCCTTGGCCACCCCTGATATAACCGGTCATCAGGAAATTATAACACCTCATATAATTAAAGCATGATATGTTCAAAAACAGCAGAAATCATGGGGGGAATGAGAAAGGCTTAAACAACTTGCCCCACTGTGGAAGAACTGAAACTTTCGCTGGCGTACAGCACAATATTGACAATGCAGATTTTCTTCTAGTTATCTACCTACTCTACCCATCAGCCTTATTTGGAAATATTTAATACCTCTAACATGGACAACAGACAAACACAGACATTACCCAGCTACTTCTAGACATGCATTTGGAGCCATTGATCTGTCTGCACACGTAAAAAGATTCCTTCATTTCCTAATAATAATTAAGACTACAGTGTTTAAGCAGGAGTTGCTGCCCATGTTCAGGTATGAAGGTATGGTCCAAGGCATGGGTGGCCAAGCTTGCTTAATGCAAGAGCCACATAGAATAAATGTCAGATGTTTGAGAGCTGCAAAACATGCACATCAGAGGAAGGAAGGAAGGAAGGAAGGAAGGAAGGAAGGAAGGAAGGAAGGAAGGAAGGAAGGAAGGAAGGAAGGAAGGAAGGAAGGAAGGAAGGAAGGAAGGAAGGAAGGAAGGAAGGAAGGAAGGAAGGAAGGAAGGAAGGAAGGAAGGAAGGGAGGGAAGGAGGGAAATAGATAATAGATTTTGGGGAAAAGTGGAAAGAAAGCAATTTTAACTTTAAATGTATTCTCCAAGCCACCAGCTGGCTTGGCTTGGAGAACTGATTTCTCTAAGCCAGTTGATGGGGTGTTGGGGTTTCAAGAGCCACACAATATGTGTGAAAGAGCCACATGTGGCTCCTGAGCTGCAGTTTGGCCACCCCTGGTCCAAGGGAATAAAATGTACTAGATATGGCTGAGGGGTCTGGAGACCAAGTCCTATGAGGAAAGGCTGAAGAAGCTGGGGATGTTTAGCTTGGAGAGGAGGAGGCTGAGAGGTGATATGATCAAGTACTTGAAGGGCTGCCATACAGAGGATGGGGTGGAATTGTTTTCTGTGGCCTCAGAAGGTAGGACCTGAACCAATGGATTGAAATTAAATCAAAAGAGTTTCCGGCTCAACATTAGGAAGAACTTCCTGACCGTTAAAGCTGTTCCTCAGTGGAAGAGGCTTCCTCGGGAGGTGGTGGGCTCTCCTTCCATGGAGGTTTTTAAACAGAGGCTAGATGGCCATCTGACAGTGATGAAGATCCTGTGAATTTGGGGTAGGTATTTGTGGTTTCCTGCATTGTGTAGGGGGTTGGACTGGATGACCCTGGAGGTCCCTTCCAACTCTATGATTCTATGGCATATTTGGCCTTTCACTCGTTTTGATTTTTTAATGTCAAGGCCATGTCCCAGTTCACACAGGAACTCTTGAAAAAAGGAGGCTTCGCGTGATAAGAAGCCTCTAACTGACGGTAGTGGCTAAGGGCGCTAAAAGCTTCTCTAGCAATCTACAGAAAAGCCCTGTCCAACCCTTGCTCACAACTGCTTACACATTTCTCACACTCTCTCCAACAGTGCTTCGCTTCTTCCTGGATTGCTCCAACCAGGAAGTGATGTCACCAGGGGTGGAATTCTAGCAGGAGCTCCTTTGCATATTAGGCCACACACCCCTGATGTGGCCAACCCTCCAAGAGCTTACAAGGCCCTTTTTTGGTAAGTTCTTGGAGGACTGGCTACATCAGGGGTGTGTGGCCTAATATGCAAAGGAGCTCCTGCTAGAACTCCACCCCTGGATGTTACAATGCAGATGTGATGGTATTCCAGACCATGTGATGACATGAAGGCAAGTAAGGGTGCCTGAGATAGCCTGGTCTGTTACCTTCACCCACAATTGTGATGGCGCCTGTTTGGGGACACTCTTTCCAGGGAAAGATGTTGTTGGCAAGGTGTGGCTGAAGTTCAGAGCAGTTGGCCAGGACCTTGGTTAGCTCCCTGGCAAGGCATTGCAAGAGTTCAGAGTAGACAGTCAGGACCACGGCTAGATCACTGTGAAGGCCAAATCATTGGCAAGCTGAGCTCTTATGGTTACTACAGCACTAGTCTGGAGACAAACAGGAGCTAAAGTAGCCCTGCAGGGAGATGTGCGATTCACACCCCACCTCCCCGGAGAAGCCTGTATGAAATTCAAGTTTCTATTACGGACGTCGCTGCTCTAACGCCTGAAGACAGCTGCTGCTATTACTAATACTTCTACAACCACTACAAGGAGGAGGAGCTTGCTGCTGGTTTTCTTTACCCTGCCCTTAACTCAAGAGTATCAGAGCAGATTACAATCTCCTTCTCTTCTCTCCTCTACCAGTTTGGTGTAGTGGTTAAGTGTGCAGACTCTTATCTGGGAGAACCAGGTTTGATTCCCCACTCCTCCACTTGCAGCTGCTGGAATGGCCCTGGGGCAGGCACAGCTCTTGTAGAGCTGTCCTTGAAAGGGCAGCTGCTGTAAGAGCTCTCTCAGACCCACCTACCTCATAGTGATCTAGCCGTGGTCCTGTCTACAAGACAATTTTTCCATGGAACAGCGGAGGGGGGGGGATGATATTGGGATGATACAATTGTGCACTTTATTTTGGTGTGGTGGTTAAGTGTGCGGACTCTTATCTGGGAGAACCGGGTTGGAGTCCCCACTCCTCCACTCGCAGCTGCTGGAGTGGCCTTGGGTCAGTCATAGCTCTTTGCAGAGCTGCCCTTGAAAGGGCAGCTTCTGGGAGAGTTCTCTCAACCCCACCCACCTCACAGGGTGTCTGTTGTGGGAGAGGAAGATAAAGGAGATTGTGAGCCACTCTGAGATTTGAAGTGGAGGGCAGGATAAAAATCCAATATCATCTGCTGCTTCTTATTATTATTACTACATTGTAATAGATAATGAAATAATTTATACAACTCACGGCCCGGTTGCTAACAGGCCATGGGCCGGTACCAGTCCACGGCCCAGGGGTTGGGGACCCCTGTTCTACATCACCTGACAATGAATCCTTTTAAATGGAAATGTTGGGGCTTGAACCTGGAGTACCGGGTGACTTGCCATTGCCTTCCCCAGTCATCTACGCTTTATCCCAAGCAAGCCGGGTACTCATTTTACTGACCTCGGAAGGATGGAAGGCTGAGTTCCATCCTGGCAGGTTGTGAGTGGAACTTGGGACTGCAATGCTGCAGCTAACCACTCTGCGCCGTGGGGCTCATTACACAGACAAAGCCAAGACCAAATAAGAATGAGATACTGGCATGAAACATCCTCTCCCTCATAGTTTTATTCAGAATGTACGCATTCGTATGCATGCATACTTTTTCAGACGAGGTGACAGGGTACAGTGGGCTGAAATACATGCAGCTGGTGGGTTAAGAGTGTAAACTGATACAAAGGATCAAATGGCAACATAGTGTAATAAATTGGAAGACCATTTGGACTGGATAGCAAATGGTCTTCCAATTTTTTACACTTCCAAGCCTACTGTACACATCTAAGACTAATGTACTTTAACTGCTAGTGCCACCTGTTTTCATTTTCTACTGTCTTTAACTGTTTAAATTACTGAATTGTTGCGTTTATGTTGCTCTTGCGATCTGCCCCGAGCCCACTTGTGGGGAAGGCGGAATAGACGTTAAAATAAACAAAACAAAACAAAATAAAAACCTGTCCTCCCTCAAAAAGCTGTTGTGAGGGCAAACTGGGGGAAGAACCAGGGAAGTAGTACCGAAGTCCTTGGAGAGAAACAGATATACATGTCTTTAAACACCTGTATGCCATGATCACAATCTTTTTTTTTTCGTGTGCATGGCATACGCTGAAATCCAGGGCTTTTTTTGTAGCAGGAACTCCTTTGCATATTAGGTCATGCCCCCTGTTGGAGCCAATCCTCCGAGAGCTTACAGGGCTCTTCGTACAGGGCCTGCTGTAAGCTCCAGGAGGACCGGCTCCATCAGGGATTTGTGACCTAATAGGCAAAGGAGTTCCTGCTACAAAACAAGCCCTGCTGAAATCTGAAAAGTGCACCTAAAAATATGAAGTGCGAGGCAGCCCTTATGTTCAGAGAGTTGGCGATTAACCATCTGATCAAGTTATTATGACATGCACAGACAGTAGAGCGAGAGGGATTTAGATTGATGCTGCTGCTTCCTCTAGCGACTGACTGTGCCTCATCCTTTTTCTCTGGGTCTGGATCTCTTACGAATGGAGGGTAAAAGGGGTGGTGTCCCCTCAACACTAAAGAGAACAAACAAACTATTTTTTCCATGATTTTTTCGTTTAAAAATCTCCCCCCCCCCCCTCTTCCAGATCAAAACCAAACGCCCTCCAAGAAAAGAGTAAAAATTTGCTTCCTTTACTCCGATTTTCAAAGTAACTGAGAGGGAAAGAGCGAGAGAGCGAGACAAAAAAAAAAAAAAAAAGAGTGCATGAATGTATAATCCCAAAGGAATAAACTGACTCTTGCTAGACAAGCTGAAAGCTGATTAAAATATTTCTCATCCTTTGGGTATGCAACAGCTTTTGATGATGGAGAGTGTATTAATATTCAGGCAGGCTGCTTGTCAACACTTCAGACAGGTCCCAGGAAAGAATGTGAAACTGACCAGGTTTTCTCGCTGTGCCAGAAATCTTTACGAGACAGAGAGCAGCACCCTTCCACCGGCTGAAGCAAAGATAAGGATTGGGTCTTGGCTTTTTAGACCTTTATATATGTGCTACAAAATGGCTAGCATTCCTACTTTGTTTTGGCCTCTCTTTTATTTTTGGAGATAGGGGTAGGTGTGCGGGTACGCAAAGGTCTAATGAAAGGCCTAGCGATCATTAAAAAATGCAGCAAAGAGCAAGGAAGCATCTTGATTTCAGCCGACATCAAGGATGCCGATATTGCCGGCTTGATTTAAACTCAACTGCCCAAGCTGTTGCCAGACACACAGACTCCAAAGTTAATATCGCAGAGCGAAATCTCCCCAATAATTGCTCAAAGGAGCTAAACTGAGATGCGAGGGGTGGATCTCTTCTCTTTAACCGTTTCCTGTACAGCGTCTTTCTTCGATGCAAAGAAGGGAAGCTGCCTTTGGTTCTGCCGTGCCGACAGAACTGGTTCCACATCCAGCAGGCAAAAAATATATTCAACTCGGAAGCAAACGTGACGCAAATGTATGCCCTTCGGCACACCGGTTTTAGGCAAAACCCTCCAGTATTCTAGCCCACTGGTTCCAGAATCAGCCCTTTTGTGTACACGGATTCAGAAGCAGCTTACCTTCTAAGTGCAGCTCCCCTCTCATTTCCTACAGTATATAAAATAAAGCTCATCTTTTATCACTTATTAGTCTCACTGAAGCTGTTAGCTTGTTTTCCCGTGCATCTGCCGAAGGTGGTATTCGTTTACAAGCAAGTTGTAGGATCAAAGAATTTTTTTTTTTAAGGATAAATAACTGAGAGCGAATGGCGGGTACCAATTGGATGCAAAAAAATTCACATCGCTAGGGGTGCTCTGTTCGTTTTAAATCACCGGAATTGAAAGCGGCGTATCATCGACGGTCTCCCGATGGGATTAATTTTAAAAATGCAATAGGACTAAATCTTTGGAAGTTCCTAACTTGAGCGATTGGGGTCATCAACATGCGGGCGGAGGTTTCTGTTTACGTTCTCGCTCCAGCCACCTTAACCACAATGCACACTTTCTTTTCTTAAAGCTCACCAAGGAACGGCTTGAGGGGGGGAAATAATATATGGGTTCAGAAATGCTCTGCTCCGCATGCAGATCTTCGGATCATGACCCACGTCAAGCAAGGGGAAGACACCCCCACCCCACCCCAAGTCAAACTTTTGAGGCGTTTAATAGGAAAACATGAGACAAGGAATTAAAGGTAACTAGAAGGGAATGTCGTTAGATAAAATCTGTACCTGAAGACTTTTTTATTTTATTTTATTTTTCTTTTCTTTTTTTTTTTGCAGCTGACTGATGGCGACCCTGTAGGGTTTTCAAGGCAAGAGCCACTCAGAGTTGCTTTGGCATTGCCAGCCTCGGTGTCTTGACTCTGGCATTCCTTGGCGGTCTCCCATCCAAATACTAACCAGGGTCGACCCTGCTTAGCTTCTGAGATCGGAGGAGACTGGCCTAGTCTGGGCCCCGTAGGTCAATGCAATCCTTATATCCAGGGGTGGAATTCCAGCAGGAGCTTCTTTGCATATTAGGCCACACACCCCTGATGTAGCCCATCCTCCAAGAGCTTACAAGGCTCTTTTTTTGTGAGCTCTTGGAGGATTGGCTACATCAGGGGTGTGCGGCCTAATATGCAAAGGAACTCCTGCTAGAATTCCATCCCTGCTTATATCTAGTGCTAGAGCATATGGGGAAATATAAACCACCACAATGGATGTATCCATTACTTTACATATCTTCCAGTGGAGAGACTAATGCAGAACTGATCCCCTCATCCACAGGGGTGAGGTGAACTGGTATTCTCTTTAACAAATCCTGGCCACAAATCCCAGGTGACGCAGCTTAAATATACGGCCTGCCTAATGAATCAAAGAGAAAGACGGGGGGACCCAGTAATGATATTAATTGGACTATCCCACAATTGAAGAGAATAGGTCTGCAATTTATGTTTTGTTCCCCCCACCCCACACACACACACCAGAAACTTCATTTCCATCATAAAGTATTTCTTCAATTTAATATCAGAAAGTAATGGGTTGAAGTGTTGGAATAGGATCTGGGAGACCTGTTGAACATCTGAAGCTGCCTTATACTGAATCAGACCCTTGGTCCATCAAAGTCAGTATTGTCTTCTCAGACTGGCAGCAGCTCTCCAGGGTCTCAAGCTGAGGTTTTTCACGCCTATTTGCCTGGATGCTTTTTTGGAGATGCCAGGGATTGAACCTGGGACCTTCTGCTTCCCAAGCAGAGGCTCTACCACTGAGCCACCGTACCTCCCCTAATATATATGAAGCTGCCTTATACTGAATCAGACCCTGGGTCCATCAAAGTCAGTATTGTCTTCTCAGACTGGCAGCGGCTCTCCAGAGTCTCAAGCTGAGGTTTTTCATGCCTATTTGCCTGGACCCTTTTTTGGAGATGCCAGGGATTGAACCTGGGACCTTCTGCTTCCCAAGCAGAGGCTCTACCACTGAGCCACCGTCCCTCCCCTCAACCTCAGAAGTTTCTCACTTTCCCAATAAATCAGACTGGTATCAAGAGGCACCTCAGTGATTCTTCCACTACCAATACTGCTGATGATGTGTGCCTGTACTGATGGCCTGACCATCTGATCAGCACTAGATAAGTGGTCCGGCCCCATAAAGGATGGAGTCGAGTGTGTACCAAAGAACTGTGTGACTTCTCAGCACTAGTCTCTCATTTTAACAAAGGCCTACTGTTCAAATCCCATTTGCCAAGGAAGGTTGCTGGGCGACCTAGGGCTAGTCATACTCTTTCAATCTAATCTACCCGACAGTGATGTTGTGAAGAAAAAAAACAGAGGAGAGGAGGAGGATGTAAGCCACTTGGGGTACTCCACTGGGGAGAAAGATGGGATACAAATAAAGTGAATAAATAACATAAATATATTAAAAAAACCTTAGGAAACACTGCAGTCAGGGGCAGAAGATTGGACTTCTCAACTAAGGTGCTTGCCTGACAAACAGTGGCAGCCTTCTGGTGGTCTTCATGCCCTTCAACAGAGACCCTTTCTAGTGAAAAGCAGTAGAAAATCTTCTCTTCAATCCACCCAGCCATCTAATCGTGCTTATATTCATTCCTAAAGCCACTAGGAGCCAGTTTGGTGCAGTGGTTAAAAGTTTCTTGTTCAGTTGCACAGTCTAGTCCGACTCTTTGTGACCCCATGGACAAAGTCACGCCAGGCCCTCCTGTCTTCCACCATCCTCCAAAGTCTGCTCAAATTCGTGCTTGTTAGCCATCTCATGTAACTTGTCCAGCCATCTCATCTTTTACCGTCCCCTTCTTTTGCCTTCTGCCTTTCCCAGCATCAGGATCTTTTCCAGTGAGGGCTCCCTTCTCATTTGGTGGCCAAAGTATTGGAGCTTCAGCATCTGACTTTCCAGGGAACAGTCTGGGTTGATTTCCCTTAGGACTGACTGATTTGATCTTCTTGCAGTCCAAGGGACTCTCAAGATTCTTCTCCAGCACCACAGCTCAAAAGCATCTATTCTTACATAACAACATAAGAGAAGCCATGTTGGATCAGGCCAATGGCCCATCCAGTCTAACACTCTGTGTCACACAGTGGCCAATATATGTGTGTGTATACACAGAGACATATAAACATACACAAACACACGCACACACATATATATATATCTACATACACATATACATACATACTGTGGCTAATAGACACTGATGGACCTCTGCTCCATATTTTTATCCAATCCCCTCTTGAAGCTGGCTATGCTTGTAGCCGCCACCACCTCCTGTGGCAGTGAATTCCACATGTTAATCACCCTTTGGGTGAAGAAGTACATCCTTTTATCTTTTTTAACCTGACTGCTCAGCAATTTCATTGAATGCCCACGAGTTCTTGTATTGTGAGAAAGGGAGAAAAGGACTTCTTTCTCACCTTTCTCCATTCCATGGATAATCTTGTAAACCTCTTATGTCACCCTGCAGTCAACATTTCTCCAGGCTAAAGAGCCCCAAGCGTTTTAAACTTTCTTCATAGGGAAAGTGTTCCAAACCTTTAATCATTCTAGTTGCCCTTTTCTGCACTTTTTCCAATGCTATAATATCCTTTTTGAGGTGCGGTGACCAGAATTGTACACAGTATTCCAAATGAAACCACACCATCAATTTATACAGGGACATTATGATACTGGCTGATTTGTTTTCAATTCCCTTCCTAATAATTCCCAGCATGGCGTTGGCCTTTTTTTATTGCAATCGCACACTGTCTTGACATTTTCAGTGAGTTATCTACCACGACCCCAAGATCTCTCTCTTGGTCAGTCTCTGCCAGTTCACAACCCATCAACTTGTATTTGTAGCTGGGATTCTTGGCCCCAATGTGCATTACTTTGCACATGGCCACACTGAACCTCATCTGCCACGTTGATGCCCACTCACAAAGCCTCAACAGATCCCTTTGGAGTGCCTCACAATCCTCTCTGGTTCTCACCACTCCGAACAATTTAGTGTCATCTGCAAACTTGGCCACTTCACTGCTTACTCCCAACTCCAAATCATTTATGAACAATAAAGAGCATGGGACGCAGTACTGAGCCCTGCGGCACCCCACTGCTTACCGTCCTCCATTGCGAAGACTGCCCATTTATACTCACTCTTTGCTTCCTATTAATTAGCCAGTTTTTGATCCACAAGAGGACCTGTCCTTATACTCCATGACTCTCAAGCTTACTAACTAGCCTTTGATGAGGAACTTTATCAAAAGCTTTCTGGAAGTCAAGGTAAACAACATCTATTGGGTCCCCTTTGTCCACATGTTTGTTCACCCCCTCAAAGAAATGTAACAGGTTAGTGAGGCAAGATCTTCCCTTACAGAAGCCATGCTGAGTCTTCCTCAATAACTCATGTTCATCAATGTGCCTACTCATTCTCTCTTTGATAATGGTTTCTACCAACTTTCCCGGTATTGAAGTCAGACTGACTGGCCTGTAATTTCCTGGATCTCCTCTGGAACCCTTTTTAAAGATGGGGGTGACATTTGCTACCTTCCTGTCCTCAGAAACAGAGGCAAATTTCAATGAAAGTTTACGTATTTTTGTCAGGAGATCCACAAGTTCAACTTTGAGTGCTTTCAGAACTCTTGGATGTATGCCATCCAGACCTGGTGACATTATTTTTTAATTCATCAATCAGTTGTAGGACCTCCTCTCTTGTCACCTCAATCTGACTCAGGTCTTTCAACACCCCTTCCAAAATTAGTGGTTCTAGAGCAGGCAAACACTTCTCATCCTCCACAGTGAAGATGGAGGCAAAAAATGCATTCAGCTTCTCAGCCATTTCCCTATCCTCCTTCAGTAATCCTTTTACCCCATGGTCATCCAAGGGCCCCACTTCCTCCCTGGCTGGTTCCCTGCTTCTAATATATTTGAAGACATTTTTATTGTTGGTCTTTATGTTTTTTGCAATATGCTCCTCATAGTCCCTTTTTGCCTGCCTGATCACAGTCTTGCATTTGATTTGCCACAGCCTGTGTTCCCTTTTATTAATCTCACTTGGACTAGCTTTCCACCACTAAAAGAAGTCCTTCTTACCTTTTACAGCTTCCATTTGTTTGTGAACCATGCAGGCCTTCTCTTATACCTGTTTGTGCCTTTCCTAACTTGTGGTATATATTTTATCTGAGCTTCTAGGATTGTAGTTTTAAATAGCCTCCAAGCTTCCCCAAGGGTTTGGACTGTATTTTCCTTTCCTTTCAGATGCCTCCTCATTTCAGAGAATTTACCCCTTCTAAAGTTAAACATGGTTGTGCTGGTCTTTTGGGGCAACTCCCTATTTATAGAAATGGTGAAATCAATACCATTATGGTCACTGCTCCCAAGCGGTGTGATCACTTTTACATCTCTCACCAAGTCTTGGGCATTACTTAGGACCAAATCCAGGATCGCCCCACCCCTGGTAGGTTCTGTGACCATCGGCTCCATAGCACAGTCATTGAGAGCATCTAGAAACTCAATCTCTTTCTCTCGACCTGAAGATATATTGACCCAGTCAATCTGCGGGTAGTTAAAATCACCTATTACAACACAGTTTTTATGTTTAGCCACCAACTTTAATCCTTCCATCATATTATAATCGTCCTCTATCTTTTGATTTAGTGGGCGATAACAAACTCCCATAGTTAAATTTCCTTTTGGGCCCTCTATTTCGACCCAAAGCATTTCCAGAAGGGAATCTAATCCTCTGACCTCAGTCTTACTGGACCGTATACCTTCTCTGACATACAGAACCACCCCACCTCCAACCCTTCCCTCCCTATCCTTCCAATGTAACTTATATCCAGGAATCACCGTGTCCCACTGATTCTCCTTATTCCACCAAGTTTCTGAAATTCCCACAATGTCTATGTTTTCCCCCAACACAAAACATTCCAACTCACCAATTTTACTTTGAACACTTCTAGCATTTGTATACAAACATCTATAATTTCCCAGGCAAGTTAGGCCCGCATCCTTCCTCCTGCTGCCTCGAGACTTTGGCAGACACTCCATACTGTTTGTCACCATCTCAGTGGACAACTCTGATCCATTACCCGGTAGAAAAGTAACAGCTAACCCTTCATCTCTTTGAGAGGAGTCCTCCTGAACCAGAGACATTTCATCTCCTGTCGGCTTCCCCCCCCAAGATTTAGTTTAAAAACTGCTCTGCCACCTTTTTGATTTTAAGCGCCAGCAGCCTGTTTGTTTCCATCTGGGGACAAGTGGAGACCGTCTCTTGTGTACAGCTCCCGCTTGTTCCGGAAAGCATCCCAGTGCCTAACAAACTTAAACTCTTCCACCCTACACCATCGTCTCATCCACACATTGAGACTTCTAATTTGTGCCTGTCTCCCCAGCCCTGCACGTGGAACAGGTAACACTTCTGAGAAGGCTACCTTGGAGGTCCTGGCCTTAAGTCTCCTGTCTAGCAGCCTAAATTTTTCCTCCAGGACCTCTTCTGCGCATGGCCTTCCTTATGGTCCAGCTCTCACAGCCACACATTACTAAAGTGGTTAAAAGTGATGGACTCTTAAATCTGGAGAACCGGGTTTGATTCCTCAGTCCTCCACATGCACCTGCTGGGTGACCTTGGGTCATAGTTCTCCCGCAGTTCTCTCAGCCCCACCTACCATACAGGCGTGCATTGCCCCTCCCCCCATTGCAGTCCACTGATAGCCGTAAAATCATGGTTCTGAGAGACAGGGCACTCCAAGGAATGACATGGGGGTGGGTGGGTCTGCAGTGATGGAAACTGCCAATTTGGCCTGGATCCAACCCTGACTTGAATAATTCAAACACGTCCTTGATTTCCTGCAAGAAACTGGCCAAATCTGGCACCCATTCCTCAAACGTTATCTTATTATACTGTTCTACATAGGTAAGCCAGCTGCATTTTCTCATTCCTTTACTGCAAAGAGAGTACACATACCCCATACTGAATTACCACTAGTCCTCTATTTTCATCATGTCAGTGAGAGTTACACAATATTTAACTCCGGTGGTAGGGGCAGTAGAAGATAAATATACTCTCCTGATCCATTCCATCTTGAGAGAGAATCTGTTCTTTGCCGACACGAATCTCCACTTGTTCACAGAAGGGTTAAAGAAAGAAAGTGCTATCCACTGGTTTCCTCTGATGTTCCTGCAGATATTGTCACTGGATGTATCCTCGGTAGAATTCTATTCAACACCTCTGTCTTTAAGTACAAAGCTTTAGGCTGTAGAAGCTTTAAGAAACATAAGTATCCTTTTTTCTACCGCACAGTATCTGTGTGTGAAATTCTCTAAAGGGGTTTAAGTATTTACCCTGAACACTATCAGACAGTTTCTAAAATTTTCCTTATCCTATTGCAAAAAAAAAAAAAAAAAAAAAAACCCTACTTCAAAGAGAATCATAAACACGGCCCTTTGTGCTTTGAGCACACATTTTGTTTTGGAAGCTTAGCTCTGAATTCTCTTGGAATTGTAAATATATCTATATGAGGGAGCTGTGGAAGGGAACTAGCTTATTAAAAAATGATCATAATTCAGAAACCGTGGAGTGGCAAATTTTCTCCCCCGTTTATGGAGATCGGCAGCGTCACTTCCTAACGCATGCATTTGGGAAGTAAACCCCCCAATGGAAATCGATTGAGCTCATTTGCATGTAATGTGTTTTGATTTGGGCTTCCAGGGAAAGACGAAAACATTGTTACACTTTAACTTCTCAATTAAAGTCCATTAATATATATATATTACCCGTAGAACATTCTTAAAGTTAACGCTTTGCCATTCAAGAGTGAAGACTAAGTAGATAAACATAATCTGCTGAAGAAAGAAGCCACAACCTTGTAGAAACTTGGCCATCTTAGAGAACATTTAGAATTCAGCGTCTTTGCTGCACTTGCAAATTGCATACAAATTGACTCCACTAAGTCCCAAGTAAATTTGTCGAGGTGTTGCTGAGCCGAGCTTCTCTGGCGGTATCCACGTAACAGTGGATACGGCGTTACCATGGCTTCTCTAGGAATCGGTTACAACTGGATTGGCTTGTCCGCACAGGAAAATCCAGATGCAAACTATTGCTATCATTTACCATATAGCACAGTACCCACCAGTGTGTGGATGCAGCCTCTGTCCCCTGTCTAAGATTAAATAGACAAGGCTGTTTAGTATCCGTTCTCCACAAAACGGACACTGAAAATTCCAACATGCACAAAAGAAATATAAAGAGGTAAAATTTAGGAACATAAATCTGATTCCCCCACTGCTGTTTGACTGCCGTATGAATGTCGTAACAATATATTACTTTATTCTACCAAAGCCCTACATGCATTAACTGGGCATTTGATTATGTATTTGTGAAAGCTCTTAATTTAACCTATCTGACAGGAATGCCTCTCGTTAAAAACTATTTGTTAAAAAAAAAAAAAGTTCCAGGGAAACCCTCCTCTCTCTTATGAATATGCATTATTATCCGGCTGCTACGGTTATTTTTTAAAAAATCATTGCAATGAAATTTTAGCATAAATACTATAGCGTACATATTTAGCCTCTTTTTCAACAGCTAAAGATAGATACTTCCGAGCACTACGCTATTGCTAAGCTTGTAAGTTTTAATAAAGTCCAGCTCTCGCCTCGCTGGAATCAAAGCCAAATAACAGTACTGAAGTGCTGACATATCTTAAAACACAGAAAGAGCATCTAGGAGATAAAGCTAGCACTTGGAAGAAGTCAGGAACTTAGGAAGCGAAAAGGAAAAGAAACTTATAGACAGACTGCAGCCCTTAAAATTAAAGGACAGGGAAGGGTGTCACTCGTTACTACGAGCACTTATTTCTTAATAAAATAAAAAAATAAACCTTTTTATTTAGAAACACTGAGATATGGTCCATTTCTAGCCACTGATTCCTCATGTGCCATTTAAACTTCACTGTTGGCGTGAGTGTGTGAAAAACAGCAACACAGTTTAAAAGCTCCCACTAGAATCACACCCCAGTAGGTCATCCTGGGAAATGTTATGCCTCTCTTTGGACTTTATTTATTCTCTTTGGACTTTATTTATTAAGAGTTGAACAACACCATCGAAGTTAGGTCCATGCCATAACTTTCATCTTGTCCTCTTACTTTCTCTCCATTTTTTTAATTGATGGGTAATCAAAAACCCCCCAAAGGTTTTCAAATGTTTATAACATCCATTCATACATATACGCACACCCCTTCAAGGGCACATGCATGAATACCACCATTTGGGTGGGTCCTAAGTCTTCCCTAAAAGATGGTAGCAATGGAATTTATGAGGCTTTTCCTGACTCTTGCCAGGTTCTCTGGAGAGCAGATGGGAGAGAACAGAAAAGTCTCTTGGGGGTTGGTAGGGATAACGCAAACATGGAATATTTTTCCCCACACACCATGTGAGGCAATCCTGCTGTATCAGTTTGCACTTAAAAGGCTACCTGACAGGAGTGTGGAAGATGGCCACGATCCACTCAATGGGGTGGAGGAAGACTGCTGAGTAATCAATTAAAGGGCCTTTAGCATGTGCATGGTTCCAGCAAAAAGCAATCGTCTTGAAGATATCGAAGATGAAGAAGATATTGAATTTGTATCCTGCCCCATACTCAGAGTCTCAGAGTGATCAAAATCTCCTTTACCTTCCCCTCCCCCCCACACCCTGTGAGGTAGGTGGGGCTGAGAGAGCTCTTACAGCAGCTGCACTTTCAACTCTTACGAGAGCTACGGCTGACCCAAGGCCATTCCAGCAGCTGCAAGTGGAGGAGTGGGGAATCAAACCTGGTTCTCCCAGACAAGAGTGTGTGCACTTAACCACTACACCAAACTGGCTCTCAAAAATGGCTGTAGACCTGCTGTACTCATCGAGAGTGTCTCAAAGTCAAAACTGTCTTATTCACTCCGATGAGGGAATTTTCATCAAGACAAGTAAATATTTATAATGTGTCCTCAAAAGTTTGTTGTTTGGTACAACCATTTTTCACGTTTGCGTCATAAGGTTTAAACATCAGCCTTGCCAGCGAATCCTTCCACAAACCGATGGGATTAACTGGGGTTTAGCCTACCTAACATAATGAAAATTTGTTGAGACTTCAGGTCTTTGTAGAAGCTGATACATTTTAATAAGAATTCTTTGCTTGTCGAAGCGATTACCAATGCCAACCGCGCTCTAAATACGTGGAGCCTTCACTAACAACAATAGCTAGATCTCGAATTGCAGAACACCATCTACCAATCAAATATCAGACTGTGACATAATGATGATGACGACCGTACCGTATAACGTTATTTACATTAAAAAAAACCCTTAAAAGCAAGTCATTCACAACATTTTTTAAAAAAAAAATAGTTTGCAAACAAAAAAAAATACCTTTTTAAATTCACAATAAAGGGAAAATAAATCATTCGGTTTCTCCTTGGTTTCTTCTTAAAAAAAAAATCTTTCTCCTTCAACGCCCCCCCCCCCAATCTCGAGGCAACACTAAGCATTTTTATAGGTAAAATAAATGTCAGTTTGGCGAGGTTTTGCATGATACTAGACCCTGGGAGACAAATTGTCTCTGTGCTGAATCTCGAAACAGCTTCAGCAAGACTCACTTGGCATCACATGAGACTTCAGCTTTTCAGAGAGCGGCCTACCCAGAAAGCAAAGCTTGTACAAGCCTTTTCAAATGGTAACTCTGCCTTTGAATTCGCCGAGAACTTATCTTGATGCTGAGCATGATAACACGCTAATCTTGGGTGACTAAAATTAAAAAAAAAAAAACACCCACAAATATTTGAATAGCTTTCATATTTTTAAGAGGTGGGGGGAGAAGGAGAGAGAAAATGAAGGATAGCCCTTGGTTTAAACTGCTTTACCTTTAACTATTCACAAATTCATGAAGTAATAAGGGGGAGGAATGGGGTTTTTTTATCAGAATGTCATTCAAATGAAAGGTTTAACATTTACATCACAAGAATGAGTTGGGAGGGAGAATCATCCTTAGGGAAAGAAATGCCAAGAATAAACATTAGGATAAAAAAAAAAAGACAGAGATCTATCACATTTACTGTACTATGAAAAAAAAATTAAGACATCTGAGTGGTATGTATATACTGAGGAAAACTTTTGTGAAATACGATTTTGTGTTGTAACATTCAACACAATGAAATCACTCTTAACGATTAATTTACAGGTCCATAAATGGAGAAAAATATGGAAAAACGGAGACAAATAGCCACGCATACATAGATGTCAAACATATAAAAGAGGTTATTCAGCTCTTTAAACTCAAATTAAGATACCCATGCTCTCTTTTTTATGGGGGAATTCACTCTTTTTCTATGAGGGGAAGAATCTAGAATGGAGGAGGGTGAAAAGAATCAAATTCATGCTTTTTAAAATCTACTTTTTAAACAAAAATGTTTCTTCATGTTATATTAATTAAAAGCACTAAGCATAAAGTGAATTTTTAAAGCTGAAAATTCTAAAGAAACCAGATCTACCCCTACACACTGCACTTTTTAATGTTAAATTGCTGTTGAATTTGTTAACCCACAATTGATTTCCTGTATTATGGAATCTTAGAGATTATGGTTAACTTGAAGAAACAGGGGTACGTTTTTCGATACTTATACAATCATGTAGAAGCATTACATTTTTCCTGGAGTGGAGTGGCAGAAATCTAGCAGAGGGGGAAAAAACTACAGCTCAACAGTGCCCCCTGCTGCCAGAGAGTCTTTTACTTTTTTTTTATTTAAAGTTTGGGACGCAGAGCAGGTATGAAGCAAAAACAGCCAAACCTGGAAAAAAAAGGATGTTGAAGCCCAGCTATAATAAGGGCACAAATTTATTTAGAGAACCAACCCAAACGGCAGACATTACCAATTAACATTCTCCTCTGTCTCTCTCCATAGCTGAAATTAATTGTGATTAATGTAGTAGAAAAGAGCAAGAGTCCAGTAGAACCTTAAAGACTAACGAAATTTGTGGCAGGGGATGAGTTATCGTGAGTCACTGCTGGCTTCTTCGGATACCTGTCATGTGCTGTGGCTCACAAACGCTCACATCCTGCCACGGATTTCGTTAGCCTTTAAAGTGCTACTGGATTCTTGCACTTTTCTGCTGCTATGGATAATGTGATGTGGCTATTGTGATGTGTTAGAAACTATCAACGTTTATAGCTGTTCTTGAAGATTTTCAATTAGAAGCAGCTTCTGTCCCCCCACCCCTCCAAAAGAAGACATTCAAAGTTTACTGATAAATATTATCCGAAGTCCCACTGAAAAGAGAAACATTATTCTCTGCTACTCTTTAAACAGTGAAAGGCGTCCAATGAATGGGCAATACCAGCAGTAAAAGGGGGAGAGCGCATATTCCAACACCGAGACCCAGAATGCAGAGTCAGGTACACAGAATGCAGGTCTGAGCTCAGGAGTGCCTTTCAAGATCTGCTGAGTCGCTGCTCAGATTTTGGAAAGTATTGACAAATGCAACTGCATAATGAAAACACCTGTGTTTTTTTTTTTTAAAGTGTTTCCTTCCTATATTCTATTCCTATATGAAAGCCGGCATGGCTTAGGCGATTCAGTGTTTGAACTAGGACAGGGGTGACCAAACTATGGCTTGAGAGCCACATGTGGCTCCTTCCACCATAATGCGCGGCTCTCGAAGCCACTACCACCTCGTTGTCCGGCTTGGAGAAGAGGAGGTGCGGGCCCTACGGGATCTCAACCAGTTCCGTAGGGCCTGCAAAACGACCGTCTTCCAAGAAGCCTTTAAGATGTAACCAGAATGAATATTACGCTGCCTGGATAAATAGAGACTGTAGCACCACTGTATTGTTTTAGCTTATTTTTAAAATTAATTTATATTTTGTATTTATATTGTTGATTGATTTTATCTGTTATTGTCATACCATGATACTGTATCATGCTCTGTAAGCCGCCCTGAGCCTGCCTCGGCGGGGAGGGCGGGGTATAAATAAAACTTATTATTATTATTATTATTATTATTATTATTTCTTTTTAATCACTTTTTAAGCAGCCGCCCTGAGCCTGCTTCGGTGGGGAGGGCGGGATATAAATAAAATGATGATGATGATGATGATTTGCCAAGCCAATCCAGCCGACAGCTTGGAGAATGCATTTAAAGTTGTTTTCTTTCCACCTCTCCCTCCCTCCTCCACCTATTTTCCTTCCTTCCTCCCCCCCACCTCCAACATCTAATGTTTATTCTATGTGCCTCTTACATCAAGCAGGTTCGGCCACCCCTCGACTACGGTCTGGTTGAACTAGGTTTGAATCTTCAGTCTGCCACGAAAGCTTGCTGGGTGACCTCACGCCAGTCATGTGCTCTCAGTCCAACCTACTTCACAGGATTATTGTGAGGGAAAAATATGAAGAAGAGGAAGCCATTTTGGATCCTCATCAAGAAGAGAAGCAGGGTATCGACAGCTAGGGCTGTCTGGATACTGGCATTAAGTGAAGACTGAGCAAGGGGAAGCTGCACATAAGAAAGCAGGGAGAAAAAACTACAAGAAAAGAAAACGAGGAAGAAATAGGACTGATGCTCAGGGAAGAAACTTGGTTTTGATTTTTGTTAACATACCTCAGAATTGGTACCAAAGGCAAACCAGACATGATTCTTGGAGATGAAATTGCTAAGCAGACAGGTTAAAACGGATAAAAGGAAGTACTTCTTCACCCAAAGGGTGATTAACATGTGGAATTCACTGCCACAGGAGGTGGTGGCGGCCACAAGTATAGCCACCTTCAAGAGGGGTTTAGATAAAAATATGGAGCAGAGGTCCATCAATGGCTATTAGCCACAGTGTATGTGTGTATATAAAATTTTTGGCCACTGTGTGACACAGAGTGTTGGACTGGATGGGCCGTTGGCCTGATCCAACATGGCTTCTCTTATGTTCTTATGTTCTTATCCATGAATGGAACATCTCAGATTTTTGTAAAATGACGATGACGACAATGATGATATTGGATTTCTATCCTGCCCTCCACACTGAATCTCAGAGTCTCGAGCAGCTCACAATCTCCTTTACCTTCCTCCCCCACAACAATCATCCTGTGAGGTAGATGGGGCTGAGAGAGGTCTCACAGAAGATGCCCTTTCAAGGACAGCTCTGCCAGAGCTATGGCTGACCCAAGATCAATCCAGCAGCTGCAAATGGAGAAGTGGGGAATCAAACACGGTTCTCCCAGATCAGAATGCAGAACCTTGCCTGGTTCCTAATTTCCTTTTTAAAACCAGAGGAAGACCCATTCATGAATCTCCTAGTGTCATATCTGATTTCACACTATGGGAAGAAATTAAGGTTTTCTGGGAAGATATGGAGCAAAAGGAGTTAGCCATGTTGCTGCATAATAGTACAGATCTGATGGAGAGCTGTGTTTCTCGAAACCTTAATAAAATTGGCTAGTCTTAAAGGTGCTAATGGACTCTTTACCATATTGGGAAGGTATGTAGCAGGATCTGCTAGTTGCAAACTGTATTTTAGACATCTTAAATAGCTGTGGTCGTTACTTTTTCCGACTAACCTTCATTAAATGAGGTCCCAATCTGTTTTCAATGAAGGAGGAAATATTCCTATGGTATGAACTTCCACAAGAACCACTGTAGCCTCCAGGGGTGGAATTCCAGCAGGAGCTCCTTTGCATATTAGGCCACACACCTCTGATGTAGCCAGTCCTCCAAGAGCTTACAAAAAAGAGCTTTGTACATTCTTGGAGGATTGGTTACATCACTGGTGTGTGGCCTAATATGCAAAGGAGCTCCTGCTAGAATTCCACCTTTGGTAGTCTCCAACACAATGCTCAGCTCGTTAAGCAGGAACTGCCGGTGTTATACGTCAAATTCTCCGACGCTGTGTAACTGACATCCCCAGAACTTCAGGAAAGCAGTGCCACAGATGTCCGCCCAGTTACCGGTACTTACCATGAGCTCCATTTTTCTCCAAAATTCTTCCAGAGAGTCCATTGGCTTGTGCCACCACTCAGTACACTTCCTGTAACGTTTACCCTGGAACCAGAACTGCCGCAGCCACTCAAATTCAACCTACAAAAATACAAAAGGCAATGGAAGAATTTATTACAACCTGATTTCCCCCTCCAACACACCCGGATAAAATAGCAGAAGATGGAGAGTCTATATGCCAAGAGCAGGGGACACGCCAAACGACATTATGGCAGCCAAAGGCCAACGCACAGCCAACACCACTATTTCAGAGGCAAATTTAACCACTTCAAAATCGCCACAAAGGAAATGACTTGGCCTGCAGAATAGCGGCAACAGGCAAAATATATATATTTTTTTCATGATCCACATAGCCTCCCCATCTCCACGACTGTTTTTGCACTTTAAAACAAGGGTGTCAAACATGAGGCCCAGGGGCCAAATCAGGCACCTGGAGCGCTCCCATCAGGCAACTCACTATCATCAGCTTCCTTCTCCCTCTCTTGCTCCCTTCTGCATCACAGCTTGCTTTGCTAGGCTTGCTCAATCGCACAGGAGCTACAGAGCAAAGCTCCTCCCTTGGGGAGGAAGTAGGCGAAGGAGAGCTAGCTTTGCCAGGATCTCTCAATTGCACATAAGAGCTACTGAGCCGAGCCTCTCTGCCTTCTGTTGGCTGAGGCTCAACAAGCCAGTGAGGTGGATTAGGCTGAGAACGAGTGTTTGTCTTTGTCCTTTATGAAGTTTATAACTTCCCTGGCATTACATTTTATGACACACATGGCCCAGCCTGACAAGGTCAAGTTTATGTCAGATCTGGCCCTCATAAGAAATGAGTTCGACACCCCTCCATTTAAAAGGCGTTGGAGGAAAACAAGACCCCCTCGTTGCCACCATGCGCGGGCCCAATCAGGATCACGTCCTCCTGGCTCTTTTAAAATGGTGACATTAACCTTGGATCCAGCCAGCAACAGCTTGGCCCAGCTGTCTGCCTCTTATTCTTGTGACAGCCGAGACCACCTGTTGTGCACTCACACCCTATTCATTGTGATAACCCCCAAAAGTCAGCTTGGATAGTTTGGGCAAAGAGAGACCTGGAAGGGAAGAGCCAAGTCGCAAAACCTTTCTAAAATGGATCCGTTTGTGATGTCATGACGGTTGTCCGAGAACAACCATGCAACTTCATTTATTTATTTATTTATTACTTTACATTTATATCCCGCCCTCTCCGCAAGCGGACTCAGGGCGGCTTACAATATCATAAAAACAATCAATTCCATAAAACATATAAAACCATAATTCACTTATCAATTTAAAACTATTTGCGCTGTCTCAATCCAGTCTGGCGGTATTGGGTTCTGACTATGATCGCCAGCTTCTGTAGGATGTCCGGTGGCAGCCCATTTTCAGTCAACCAGAAAAGCCTGTCTAAACAGTTCGGTCTTACAGGCCCTGCGGAACGCCGACAAATCCCACAGGGCCCTTATAGCTTCTGGGAGGGTGTTCCAAAGTTCTGGTGCTGCCACCGAGAAAGCCCTGGATCTTGTTGCGCATAGCCTGGCTTCTTTTGGGCCAGGGGCAGACAGCAGATTTTTTGTCCCTGATCGCAGTGCTCTCTGGGGGATATATGGGGAAAGGCGGTCCCGTAGATAGGCAGGTCCCTGACCATAAAGGGCTTTAAAGGTTAGTACCAACACCTTGAAGTGAACTCGGAACACAACAGGCAACCAGTGCAGCTCTCTCAGCACTGGCCGAATGTGCTCCCGTCGTGGTAGCCCCATTAACAGCCGTGCCGCAGCGTTCTGCACTAGTTGTAGTCTCCGGGTTAGTGTCAGGGGTAGCCCCATGTAGAGAGCATTACAGTGATCTATTCTTGAGGTGGAACGGATGGATCTTCCACTGCCATGCGACATAGCAAAGAGAACTGGACTCTTTACCATATTGGGAAGGTATGTACCAGGATCTGCTAGTTGCAAACTGTATTTTAGGCAGCCACAAAGGTGCTACTAGAAGGACCTCTGCCTTCTGCTGCCTGATCATCCTGAGAATCCTTGAAATAAGAGGAATTGGGGGAAAGGTGTAGAGTAGACCTGGCAGCCATTTAATACTAATAATAATAATAATAAACTTTTATTTATATCCCGCCCTCCCCGCCAAGGCAGGCTCAGGGCGGCTCACAAGACATGGAATGTACCATGATTATAATAAATACATTCTACAGTAAAATACAATTAAAATACATTTAAAGTTAAATTAATTAAAACCACTACAAATTAAAGGTGCTACAGTACAACACAGTATATATGTATATGTCAAGATGGCTAGATGTCACTTCAGGATTCCATCTTATAGGCCATTTGAAAAAGGACAGTTTTACAGGCCCTGCGGAACCGATTACAGTGCCGCAGGGCTCGCACCTCCTCTGGTAGTTGATTCCACCAATGGGGAGCCATTATTGAGAAGGCCTGCTCCCGCGTTGTTTTCAGTTTGGCCTCCCTTGGTCCAAAGATTTTTAGAAGATTTTGAGAACTAGATCTCAGTGCTCTCTGGGGGATGTATGGAGAGAGGCGGTCCCTATGGTAGGCAGGTCCTCGGCCATATAGGGCTTTAAAGGTAATAACCAGCACCTTGTAATGAACTCGGAACACAATTGGCAGCCAGTGCAGCTCCCGCAACCTAGGCTGCATGTGTTCCCACCGAGGTAGTCCCACTAACAGCCTGGCCGCCGCATTCTGCACTAGCTGCAGTTTCCGAGTTCGGTACAGGGGCAGCCCCATGTAGAGAGCATTACAGTAGTCCAACCTTGAGGTGACTGTTGCATGGATCACTGTGGCTAGGTCGCCGCGTTCCAGGAAGGGAGCCAACTGCTTCGCCCTCCTAAGGTGGAAAAAGGCGGCTTTAGCAGTGGCTGCTATCTGTGCCTCCATTGTCAAGGAAGGCTCCAGTAGCACTCCCAAGCTCCTGACCCTGCACACTGGTATCAGCGACGCACCGTCAAAGGCTGGTAGGGAGATCGCCTCTCCTAGCCCGCCGCGACCCATGCAAAGGACCTCTGTCTTCAACTTCAGCCCACTCAACTTGACCCACCCTGCCACGGCTTGCAGCGCCCAGTCCAGATTTACAGGGACGTCGCCAGTCCGGCTGCCCATCAACAGACAGAGCTGGGTGTCATCAGCGTACTGGTGACAACCCAGTCCATACCTTTGGGCAATCTGGGCAAGGGGGCGCATGAAAATGTTAAACAACATCGGGGAGAGAACTGCCCCCTGAGGCACCCCACAATTAAGTAAGCGCCTCTGGGACAGCTCTCCTCCAATCGCCAGTCTTTGTCCCCGACCCTCAAGGAAGGAGGACAGCCACTGTAAGGCTAGCCCTCGAATTCCTGTGTCAGCGAGGCGGCGGGTCAGCAGCCGATGGTCGACCATATCGAACGCAGCCGATAGGTCTAACAACAGCAGTACTGCCGAGCCGCCTCAATCCAGATGTCGCCGGAGGTCATCCATGAGGGCGACCAACACTGTCTCCATCCCATGGCCCGAGCGGAAGCCGGACTGGTATGGATCTAAAATGGAAGCATCATCCAAGAAGCCCTGTAACTGCAACGCCAAAGCCCTCTCAATGATTTTGCCCAAAAAGGGCAAATTTGAGACCGGCCGATAGTGAGCCAATTCGGCTGGATCAGATGTAACCTTTTTCAAGAGAGGGCAGACCACTGCCTCCTTCGGGGCGTTGGAAAAGAGCCCTCCGAAAGAGATCTATTTATGATGTCCCGTATAGGACATCTTAGCTCCTCCCGGCAGGCCTTAATTAGCCAGGAGGGGCATGGGTCCAGATCACAAGTAGTTGGGCGTGCAGTGACAAGGATTCTGTCGACTTCCCCCAAGCTGAGCGGGTCGAAGTGGTCCAGGATCAAACCAGAAGACACGCACGGGGCCTCGAGTTCACTTGCTGTATCTAATATGGCAGGGCAGTCGTGGCGGAGCGACTGGACCTTGTCTGCAAAAAATTTCGCAAAAGCCTCACAGCCTATCTCCAATTCCTTAACATTTGGTTTGCCTTGTAGCAATGTGGTAAAGTTCTGAATTATCCTAAATAATTGTGCCGGGCGTGAATTTGCAGACGCAATCTTAGCCGCAAAGTATATTTTCTTTGTGGTCTTGACTGCCATTTCATAGGACCTCATAAACTCCCTATAAGATGTTCTAGCCGCTTCGTCACGGGTACGCCGCCATTGCCTCTCTAGCCATCTAAGACCTTGTTTCAGGACATGAGCGCATCCGTGGCTTTTGCCCGATGATGGAAGTATCTGGTGAAAAACTGTAGTAACTGGTGGTTCTGAGGAGATGCAAACAGGTCTACCACAGGCGGGCTGAAGTGTTCCACTGCTTGAAGGAACAGCTTCCTGTTCAGGGACCACTTCCCCGGTTGGATGTGCTCCGTACTGTGTCAGTCCGCCTTGACGTTGTTGGACCCCTTGATGTGCTCTCCTCTGGGAGAACCCAAGATGTCCTTCGCCTCTGAAGGAGAACAACCGTGCAACTTCATAGCTTGCTGGTTGATCTTCAAGCGTCGCTCTCTCTCTCTCTCTCGCAAACACCTCTTTGATTCCCATCCCATGGCGCCCAACTTCCTTCTCTTCTTCTTTCAAGTAATCTACAGTTTTGGTCAACTGGAACTGGATACATATTTCGGCAACGGCTTGAATTTTACACGCAAGCACGAATCCCATTTCAATTATCACCTGTGGCTGCAAAAGAATGTTGCTCTTATTCCCTTTAACTGCGATGCAGGAAACAAAGAGACACCTGTAGACGGTGCAACAAGACTGACCAAAATAAAAATAGAAATCCCACCCTAATTAAGTTCTCACCTGAGAATAGTCTGACTTCCCTTCCCCTCCCCTCTTGGCTTCCTCCTCCCCCTAGGCTAAACAGAGCAGACACAAAAGTCTGAAAGTGATTTTAGTTGACAGTCGCTAAACACCCGTTTGATGTGTGTAACTGCTTTCAATAGAAGCTGTTTGAACAAAAAGGGCTATAGATGCAGGGGGGAAAAAAGAAATTAAAGACAACCCCTGTTGGTAAAACATATTGGCAGGATTAACAGATCCCAGTTAACAGAGGTAAACCTTCTGCGTTTTAAAAGGTTACATGAACAGTTTTAACTTTTCTTAGCATATCGGCTTAATAACATATGTTCTCCCCTAACAAAGTTCAAACTGAGTTTATTAAATGTGTGGTATTAGCCACATATAAGGATGTCTACTTTTGGATTTTTTTTTTCATCTTCTCCCACAAAAAAATCAAACACAAAAAAGTGTTGGAGTGCAATATACAAACATTATAACTTCAGCTCTTAAATATGGGTTAGATCTTATACTCTTTTCTGCTAAATTAGCCATAAAGTATAGATGGAACAGTATGTCTGAGGAAGTGATGCTCTGTAATCTTGGTGCTGGGGGGGGGGGACGACAATGGGAGGGCTTCTGGATTCTGGCTTCACTGGTGGACCTCTTGATGGCACCTGGTTTTTGGCCACTGTGTGACACAGCGTGTTGGACTGGATGGGCCATTGGCCTGATCCAACATGGCTTCTCTTATGTTCTTATGTGACACAGAGTGTTGGACTGGACGGGCCATTCACCTGATCCAACATGGCTTCTCTCTTATGTTCTTAAATTCAGGTGGGTAGCCACGTAATCTTCCTCCAATGAAGAACACCTTTTTTTTTCTTTTTAAATGGAGAAAGGCTTCTTCTAGTGAAGAAAAGCTTCTCTTTGCTAAAGAACGCCTTTCTCAGTTGGAGGAAGCCATAGCAGAAGGATCCAACCCTCTGGACTTTAAATTACTTGTGTTTGTTTGAGGGTCAGACCTCTATGGTTGCAAACAAAATGTAGTTTGTTCATGGAATGAAGGAGTCTGGTTTATAGTTGGGCTCACCTGCATGCTTCTTCTGTTCACAAGGAGCTCAGGTTGAACACTTCCTGAATTAGGAAGTCTTCAACCAGACATTGATTCATCTCAATGTCCAAATTTTAGTGATATATGATCTCAAGGATTTCTCAATGCTCATTCACATGGTTTGCTGTCCTACCTAGATCTATCTTATCTCTAATCCATTTGAACCTTTGTTGACAGAACATATATTGTTGTTGTTGTTGCTCAGTCACACAGTCATGTCCGACTCTTTGCAACCCCGTGGACACTCCTGTCTTCCACCGTCCTCTGAAGTCCGCTCAAATTCATGTTAGTTACATCAGTAACACTGTCCAGCCATCTCATCTTTTGCTGCCCCCTTCTTCTTTTGCCTTCTGTCTTTCCCAGCATCAGGGTCTTCTCCAGTGACTTTGAATAGCTCATAAGACAAAGGCCAAATTAAAGCTAAGAGATCTAAATAACAATATCCTCTCCTAGTATCCCCACCCTTTATTAGATAGACTTCTATCCTATCCTATTCATGTTTTAGGAACATTTGTATGATATCCAACTATTGATCAAAAGGAACCATCTAACCAGTGTGGAGGGGATAGCTTTTGAGCATACCACACCAGCCATCTACACTGGCTTTCAAAGTAGGTGACACTTTTAAGTCCTGTATGACCCGGGGCCAACATACCTTAAGGATTTCCTCTCCTCTATGAAGCTACCCTATCTGCCCGCCAAGTGTTTACAGAAAGTGGATGGGACGAGGTGTGACTTTTTGCCCAGCAAGACTTCTGATTGATATGTACAGATGTTTAAAACACCATTTTGGCAGCAGCTGTCAGCACGGCACAAGGGTCCTCATTCTGTGACTGAAGATAAGCTGCGGCAGCCATGTTGTAGCTGGCTCTGCCTTCTAAAGCGGCCATTTTGCGGCTGTGCCCGTCATTGCTGTGTCAGAATTCCAAAGGTGCCCGGAGAGTCAACGAGGCTGGGGAACCCCTGATCTAGAACATTCACACACTGCTCCCCAGAATTCAAAGAAAGGCCCTTTTAAAACAAAAGCAGCAGCAACATTTGCTTGTGTCAATGTTGCCACTGCAACCGAACAATGCGGTATAGCAAAGCTAGGCTGGATCGTAGCGGTTAGCCAAATTGCGCCACCCCAGTGCACACTGTAAAAAAAACTCGCCACACAGTTTTTTGTCTTGATCTTCCTCTGTTTACCGTGCTGATTTACCTCGTAGTCGTATTATCTCGGCTCCGTTCGCCCTTTAAGCTATTATGAGAGGTGCACTTTTAGAGTTACAGTCAATAAGGCATGGGGGAAGGGGGGAGGCCAGTGACGCCGTCTGACATTTGGGGAGGCAGGGATCCTCAGTCAATTATTTAAAGGCACTCAGGTTATTAAATGCCACCTGGGTAGGTGATCTATATTTCCTCTCTTCAATGCCAGACGGCCCGCTGGCTGTGCTGCCATTTCGCCATGTTGCGCCGAACACATGCCCCAACCTTTCTCGGGCTGTGTACAGCGACACTCATCTCAGCGGTGACCTAACAGCCTGCCCGCACCGACACCTTTGGGGCGTGCGTAAAGCTGAGGTAGCCGCAGACAATTCAATCTGTCTTTGCTAAAGGGAAATGATTAATGGGCATGAGGATACAGAGGCAGCCGGATCACAGGGAAACAGCACAACTGGAAGTTCAGCTTTCGACAATCAGAGGTCAGCCATTGTTAGCAAGGCCCGGCTGGGCTTCCATTCATATCCAGGCCCGTTCGTCTCCGATGTCGACAGTTTCCACAAATATCCAGGGAAACGGTGCACACCAGCCAAGAGCTGATTTATTTGACTTGTGTCTTGGGACTGCTGCTGAAGCCCCAGGTGATGGGGTACTCACTCGAAGAGACCCTGGACATAAGAAAGCTGGCCTGTCAAGAAAAACGCTAAAGCACAGCATATCTCCTTCACGGCTGGATTTTTATGGAAAGGGATTTTTGCATGGAGAGTCCAATCGTATCAGCCCCCACCTGTGGAACAGCCAGAGACAGATATAACATGGATCAAAAGAAGGCCCTGATTTTCCTTCCCGGTCACTAGCATTGAGCCCTGATTGGCTTTTCCTTTTTAGTCACTGCTCGCTGGAAGATGACAAGAAGATGAAAGGAGTCAAGTGGCACGTTTAAGACCAACCAAGTTTTATTCAGAACGTAAGCTTAGAGAGCGCACAAAGAAGAAGAATTGCGGATTTATACCCTGCCCTTCTCTCTGAATCAGAGAGTCTTACAATCTCCTATATCTTCTCCCCCCACAACAGACACCCTGTGAGGTGGGTGGGGCTGAGAGGGCTCTCACAGCAGCTGTCCTTTCAAGGACAACTCCTACAAGAGCTATGGCTGACCCAAGGCCATTCCAGCAGGCGCAAGTGGAGGAGTGGGGAAATCAAACCCGGTTCTCCCAGATAAGAGTCCGCACACTTAACCACTACACCGAACTGGCTCTCTTAAACAGAACGAAAGCTGACGTTCAGAATAAAACTTGGTTGGTCTTAAAGGTGCTGATTGACTCCTGCTTTGTTCAACTGCCTCAAACCAACACAGCTGCCCACTTGGATCTAGCCAATAAGACGAAAGGTTCAGAGCTTGTTTTGTAGCAGGAACTCCTTTGCCTATTAGGCCACACACCCCTGATGTAGCCAATCCTTCAAGAGCTTACAGTAGGCCCCGTACGAAGAGCCCTGTAAGCTCTTGGAGGATTGGCTACATCAGGTGGTGTGCGGCCTAATATGCAAAGGAGTTCCTGCTACAAAAAAGCAGGAGTTCCTGGAACGGTTCTTGTTTCCAGCAGAAGTTAACAGCAACTAGAGACATTCCATCAAATTCTATTCGTCTTCCTCTTCCAATCAGAGCATAAACACAAACAGAATTACATAATTAAGGAATATGAAGAACACATACTTCAATGGATTTAAGTTCAGTTTAAGTAACAGTATTGCACTTCAAATAGCTCTACTGGATGATGTCCGGAACTGTTAAAGCTTCTGGGAAAGTTACAGTGACCTTAAAGGAGTGTGGTCACCCTGACCTGGATTTCCCAGGCTAGCCCGATCTCATCAGATCTCGGAAGCTAAGCAGGGTCGAAACCGGCAAGTATTTGGATGGGAGACCTCCCTGGAATGCCAGGGTCGGGAGGCAAGGGCAGGCTATCAAGCCACTTCTTGCAATGCCTTCCATAATCCAGTAGGAGGTGCCAGAGGTCACCACGACTTCCTGGTACGGGAGCACACACATACACATGCATGCACACACAAAGACCGATTCCTCGCTAGCAGTTACTCTGCCCCCTAGGTCCTGCTCTCCCTGGTTCAAATGAAAAATTCCCCACCAGTCGCTGCACAGGTGCATTTTGAACTGTGGCTCCCTCCAATTTCCCTTGCAGTCTCCTGCGGATCAATTCCCCGCCCATTTTGATCCAATTCCCCACCCATTTTTTTTTAAGGCATTTGGTCCATGTTGTGAGCCTGCTTCGGCGGGGAGGGCAGGATATAAATTAAAAATTATTATTATTATTATTATTGTGTAGTAGAAAAGGAAGACGTATAAGAGGTTGATTCCACAAATAAGCATGCTGTTGAGCAGCCTCTTTCTTATATTTTTATCCCACTCTGCCTTCCAAGGAGTTCAAGACAGGACGCATGGCTCTCCTCTCCTTCATCTGATCCTTACAGCAGCCCAGCAAGTCTGATAGGGTATAAGAAGATGATGAAGAAGATGATATTGGATTTATATCCCGCTCTCCACTCTGAAGAGTCTCAGAGCGGCTCACAATCTCCTTTATCTTCCTCCCCCACAACAGACACCCTGTGAGGTGGGTGGGGCTGGAGAGGGCTCTCACAGCAGCTGCCCTTTCAAGGACAACCTCTGCCAGAGCTATGGCTGACCCAAGGCCATTCCAGCAGCTGCAAGTGGAGGAGTGGGGAATCAAACCTGGTTCTCCCAGATCAGAGTCCGCACACTTAACCACTACACCAAACTGGCTCTCCTGCTCAAGGTCATTCCACTATAACTAGCTCAAGGTCATTCCACTAAGCTTCATGACTCACTGGGGGTCTGACCCTTAGAGTCCCATAGCCTAGTCTGGAACTCTCACCCAGTGGTCCACAATGTGGTGCCTTGGCCATCACAAAGCCCACTGATGTGTTTTGTAGAACATATTTCTCCCCCCAAAGTGACTGTTCCTCAAAGTAAAGAGCCAGCTGTGGCTTCCTCCACCTCACTGGAGTAGAAGGAGCTAGAGAAAATCTTAGATTTGCTGGGAACGCAGGTTGAGACATAGCATCCCCCATCATAGCCAGATACGTGCCTTTGAACTTCTCAACATTCTAAAGCTGCCTCCCATGGCAGCCATTTTGTGACTATCCCTTGTCTTCCATGGCAGCTATTTTTTTAACTAATGCCCTTTCTCAAAATTCCAAAAATGCACCCAGGCCCAATGTGGTTGAAGACCCTCACTCTAATCACAACAGTATGTTACTCAACAATGATTAAGGCCTCAAGGACCTTACAGCAACCATCTTTTCCTGTGACGTATTAGTCAGGCTGCCATTTTGCTCACCTTGCTGTTACGAACACCAAAGCACTGCCAGTCATCCTTGTTTCTTTGCCACAGAAGAGTGTTTTTTTCCCCCCTCGTGCACTTAGCTCTCTGCCTGGCAAAGACTTTTCACTGATAATGGAGTTTACCCATGAGTGGTTCCCCTCCAACTATTTTGAAGCCCCATTCGAGACACATCCAGCAGCTGAATAAATCTCTTTCAAGGCCCAGCAATGGCTCAGCCAGATCAACAGCTCAGCATTCATTCAGCACTGCCAGATCACATATTTCAAGACAAATTACTAAGGACCAAACAATCGCCCGATTGCTTAGAAGAGGCAACTTAATTCCTTCTGTAACAACTGTGCGTGGCACAACTTTAAAAAAAAAAAATGGCCGTCCCTCAATACAGCTGCCCAGGTAGTTACCGAAATAAGCTTATTGGACTGTTTGCTGATAGACATCAGCCGAGCATTTCAAGAACAGTTTAAGATTAACAAACGGAATAGGGGCCATGTCTGTTAAATCTTTGAAGGGTTTTTTTTTTTAAATGATGCTTTCAATCTACCCATTAATGTGCTTCGTAAAGTCCTGTCAAGCATCAATTAGAGTATATTACTGTCCTCGAGTCAAAGGGTGACAAACAGTAGAATCGCTATGGCCAGATCCAATTTGCAGCTCGTCTGACCAATCTTTTAGCCTATCAAGGAAAAGGCACAGAGTGAGGTTATTGCCAAGAGGACAGAGGTACACACTCAGAAAAGCGGTGATAAAGTGCTCTTGTTATAAATAAAAATCAAGTCACCTTCTGCAACTGAGAGAGTATCCACTGTTTTAAGGTTCCAAGAATGCGTTCCTCGTTGCTACACTACGGGAGTGTTTGCAGGGATTTCCTGACAACAGGCAGTGCCCAATAGCCTGAACTTATGGGTCTGTCCAGCTCTTCATAAGAACATAAGAGAAGCCATGCTGGATCAGGCCAATGGGCCATCAAGTCCAACACTCATACAGTGGCCAAAAAAAACTCAGGTGCCATCAAAAGGTCCAACTAGTGGGGCCAGGACACTTCCAAGCCTGATAAACCCAGGAAGCTCTTCAAGAAAAGTTTCATATGTAATGATGAACTCAAAAAACTCTCTTTGGGGATAAATCCAGTAAATAAATAAATAAATAAAACACCAGCCTACTCCCACATGACCCAACTTTTAAAGTCATCGTCTGACGTTCTGCTTCATGTGCCGCCACCACCTTCTGAGGCCAGACAGGCAGCAACCCAAGAGAGGGCCAATTTGGTCATGTCATTAAAATTATGGAACACCCTTCCCAGTCCTGTTCCTCTGTCCCCATCTCTCAAAGTCTTCTGCCAAGCAGGTGAGGACTTATTATTTCATCCGATCAGGGGTGGAATCCTAGCAGGAGCTCCTTTGCATATTAGGCCACACACCCCTGATGTAGCCAATCCTCCAAGGGCTTATGGGGCTCTTTTTTGTAAGCTCTTAGAGCACTGGCTACATCAGGGGTGCGTGGCCTAATATGCAAAGAAGCTCCTGCTAGAATTCCACCCCTGTTGTGTGATCCACAGGGTATATCAGGGGTGGAATTCTAGCAGGAGCTCCTTTGCATATTAGGCCACACACCCCCTAATGTAGCCAATCCTCCAAGGGCTCACAAAGCTCTTTTTTGTAAGCTCTTGGAAGATTGGCTACATCAGGGGTGTGTGACCTAACATGCAAAGGAACTCCTGCTAGAATTCCACCCCTGCATCCAATGTTCCACTTGGTGACCTCTCCTACCTGCCCTACCTTCCAGTGCCCTGTGCATTTATATATGTAGTCTAGCTATCCTTCCAATTGGCTTTATAATCTCTTTTAATCATTAGCTGCCTTGGTGGCCGTGACTGGGCATGAAACGTGGGATATCATAAAATAAATAAGTCATGCTTTGTGAACCAGTCTGGTGTAGTGGTTAAATGTGCGGACTCTTATCTGGGAGAACCGGCTTGGATTCCCCACTCCTCCACTTGCAGCTGCTGGAATGGCCTTGGGTCAGCCAGAGCTCTCTTATCTGGGAGAACCGGGTTTGATTCCCCACTCCTACGCTAGCAGCTGCTGGAATGGCCTTGGGTCAGCCACAGTTCTGGCAGAGCTGTCCTTGAAAGGGCAGCTTCTGGGAGAGTTCACTCTGCCCCACTTCCCTCGCAGGGGGTTTGTCGTGGATAAGGAAGGTAAAGGAGACTGTGAGTCGCTCTGAGAGTCAGAGTGAAGGGCGGGATAGAAATCCAATATCCGCTTATCTTTTTCTTATCCTGGGCATAGTTGTTCAAGAGCCAGGCTAGGCCAGGGGTCCCCACTGTGGTGACTGTAGTACCCAAAACCTTTCGTGGCACCAGCCAAGTGCTTTTTACAAAATGCGTGGGGCTAGGTAGAGACCAGCTGTGCAGACTAAAAGACATTCAGCCTGAAATGCTGAAGAGGTAATACTGGAGTCATATCTCACCTCACTCCCTGACATTTTACGCTTGGCTCCACCTCCTGTGGCAGACATTTTGTTCTTGCGCCCACCGCTTTATGCCAGAATTCCAAAGGGGCTTGCAGGCTTCAAAAGGTTTGACACCCTCAGGGCTCTTTTTCTAGCAGGAGCTCCTCTACATATTAGGCCACGCCCCCTGATGCAGCCAATCCTCCTGAAGCTTACAGTAGGCCCTGTGCTAAGAGCCCTGTGAGCTCTTAGAGGATTGGCTGCATCAGGGGGTGTGTGGCCTAATATGCAGAAGAGCTCCTGCTAGAAAAAGAGCCCTGGGTACCCTAGGGCTAGGCTTTGGGATAATCAGGATCAATTCCCTGCTTAGCCGTACGAAAGCAGAGCTGGAGACAGGGAAACCTCTCTTGTGATGGTTATTTGTTTCGGCAATACTTGAAAGCACTTGCATTTATTTTTAATCTGCAGCCTCTTAATAGGGACATTGTTTTGGTCCATCATATGCGGAAGACTTAACTCATTTACTGAGAAAGAGAGACAACACAAAGACGTTTGCCAATATCTGCACTCGCTATCGCTCTTCTCCTTGTTTTTAATCACCAGAATTTCCTGCACTTTGAAAAAAAGAAAAGTCTTCTGGAATCACCGCGTTGAATCCCAGGGTTTAGGATATAAAATTGAGGTTGTCTTCAAACACATGCTTCACAGATTAGGAACATACCAGTTGTATTAGGCCATGAACCTACCCAAAGTTACCCTATAATTAGTGTACAAAAAGCACGCCGTCTTTTCTCTTTTCTCTTTTCTTTTTTCAAAAAGGAGAATCAAAGACCTGCATTAGCACCGCAGATGTCTACGCTTCCCGTTTACAGCCGGGCTTGGTAAAGAAATGTGTCTCCACAGCAATGTAAACCATAGATAAGTTGCCCACATGTGTGGCAGAAAGAGGGCTTAGCTATGGGGGAAGAGGGGGGGGGATGGAAGGCTGCTGTCGTATGGAATTAATCCCAACCCTAACGTTTGCAAAGGGCCAGGGGAGGGAACCGAGAGGCCAGCACATGGGCGACTCCCTTTTTGCATGCAGATGAAATCCAGTCTCACAGTGCTACAGTACAAATTGAAACCTATGGAGGAAACATACACACACCAAGTGGGGCCGGGGGGGGGAGGGGGATGAGGGAGTGCAGAAAAAGTAGCAGCAATTATCCAAACACAAAGCAGTTAGGCCTCAGAATACAAAAGTGGCGCTGGTTTGCAGGTATGATCTGTATGATTCTCATGCTGATTCTGTGAACTCAGGAGAAAAACAACAAACTCACATGTGATTAACACGTGGAATGCACTGCCACAGGAGGTGGTGGCAGTTACAAGTATAGCCAGCTTCAAGAGGGGATTGGATAAAAATATGGAGCAGAGGTCCATCAGTGGCTATTTGCCACAGTGTGTGTGTGTCTCTGTGTGTGTATATACATATATATTGGCCACTGTGTGACACAGAGTGTTGGAATGGATGGGCCATTGGCCTGATCCAACATGGCTTCTCTTATGTTCTTATAGCTTCAAGAGGGAATTTGATAAAAATATGGAGCAGAGGTCCATCAGTGGCTATTAGCCACTGTGTGTGTGTGTGTGTGTATGTGTGTATCTATATATATATATATATATATATATATATATATATATATATATATATATATATATATTGGCCACTGTGTGACACAGAGTGTTGGACTGGATGGGCCATTGGCCTGATCCAACATGGCTTATCTTATGTTCTTACTCCGTGTGAATAATAATTCTCTATGTAATCCACAAAATAGCAATTCAACGGTACAGAAAGAAGACCATCCGACGCACGACACAACTACTGTCCAAAAACCATATAACATTCAAACTGTAGTCCAACGATAAAAGAACGGGTCCAATTTCGTTTTGGATATGAACTATCCTTCTTCTAGGGGCCATCTTTCATATTCATAGGTTCATAGAACCATAGAGTTGGAAGGGACCTCTAGGGTCATCTAGTCCAACCCCCTGCACAATGCAGGAAACTCACACACACCTCCCCCTAAATTCCCAGGTTCAGTAGAGTTGAAGTGCCATAATTCATTTCCTGGCTTCCCAAGATTTTATTTCATTTTAATTCATTTTTCTGGAACGCCAGCACCAATTTCAATCCGTCAGCATTTGGTTGTGTTCCAAGAAGGATAGTTCATATCCAAAACAAAATTGGACCGGTTCTTTTATCATTGGGCTACAGTTTGAACGTTATACGGTTTTTGGACAGTGGTTGTGTCGTGCGTTGGATGGTCTTCTTTCCACACCACTGAATTGGTATTTGAGACAAAAAAAATTTCTATTTTGTGGATTACATAGAGGATCATTTTTCACACGGAGTGAGTTTGTTGTTTTTCTCCAGTTTTTTTACACCTCCTTGGTCCCGATCTCCGCTGACGATTCTGTGAACTCCAGCAGATCATGAGGTGGAGGGCAGGAAAGGTTTCATCGGCGCTTAGTCCTCGTGGCCCTTTCTTACATGCTTAGGGACATGCTGATTACCACTTTGGGGTCAGGCAGCAAATTTTCTCCTGGTTAATTTGGCCAGGGATCCTGGACGGGTTTTTTTTGGGGGGGGGGCGGTATGGAGCAGGGGTCACTGGTGTGTGTGGGGGGTGAGGTACTTGTGAATTTCCTGCACTGTACAGGGGTTGGACTAGATGACCCTGGAGGACCCTTCCAACTCTACGATTCTGTGTGTCTTGAAACCCTCCAGGTGTCTGACAAGTCCTGCAAAGCACTCCCAGCAGCCAGAAGTCCTATTGAGTCATGTGGGTGCCCCCAAACAATGTGTTCTGGCTCACTAGGGACACAAGAGCTGTCCCACCAGTTGTGCTGGAATCAGCAGGTCCCGAGAATAAATGGGGATTACCTGTGTTACCCACCTATATACTTTCAATGATGCCCTCACCTGAGTGGCCCAGGCTTGCCTGATCTTGTCCAATCAGCTTGGATTGGAGACCACCAAGGAATATCAGGGTCGCTGCGCAGAGGGAGGCAATAGCAAAACACCTCTGAATGTGCTATGCTGGGAAAATCAGCCAGTATCATAATAAAGGAAAAGGTGCAATCATAATGCCCCTGTATAAATCTATGGCCAGCCTCGTTTGCAACAATGCGTACCAGGGGTAGAATTCTAGCAGGAGCTCCTTTGCATATTAGGCCACACACACCCTGATGTAGCCAATCCTCCAAAAGCTTACAAAAAAAGAGCCTTGTAAGCTCTTGGAGGATTGGCTACATCAGAGGTGTGTGGCCTAATATGCAAAGAAGCTCCTGGTGTGTACAGTTCTGGTCACTGCACTTCAAAAAAAGATGCTACAGCGCTGGAAAAGGTGCAAAAGAAAAGGGCAACTGAACCGATTAAGGGGATGAAGACAACAGAAGCATGACATGATAGAGGTTTACAAGATTATGCACGGGTTAGAGAAGGTAGAGAAAGAAGTACTTTTCTCCCTTTCTCACAATACAAGAACTCAGCAGCACTCAATGAAATTGCTGAGAGTAGGTTAAAACAGAAAAAAGGACGTACTTCTTCACCCAAAGAGTAATTACTCTATGGAATTCACTGCTGCAGGAAGTGGTGGCAACTATAAGCATAGACAGCTTCAAGAGGGGACTGGATAAACACAGGGAGCAGAGGTCCATCAGTGGCTATTAGCCAAAAGGTATAGATGGAACTCTATGTCTGGGGCAGGGATGCTCTGTATTCTTGGTGCTTGGCGGGGGGGGGGCACAGTGGGAGGGCTTCTGGAGTTCCAGTCCCACTGGTGGACTTCAACATGACACCTGGGTTTTGGCCACAGAGTGATACAGAGTGTTGGACTAGATGGGCCATTGGCCTGATTGAAAACTGTTTCTCTTATTAGGGTTTGTAGAGTCTTTCGGGATCAACTGCCGTGTTCTACTGGAGAAAGTTTTCCTTCCAGACGTTTCGTTCTCAGCTGCGGAGAACATCCTCAGTGGTGTTGCAGCCGGAGCAGGCGCTCAGACCTCCTTGGCTGCTGTGCATTGAGTGGGGCCAGGGCTGCTGGAGAGCTGCTATTTCTAGGCTGGAGGGGGTGTGATGAAAGCCCTGGCCCCACTCAATGCACAGCAGCCAAGAAGGTCTGAGCGCCTGCTCCGGCTGCAATGCCACTGAGGATGTTCTCCGCAGCTGAGAACGAAACGTCTGGAAGGAAAACTTTCTCCAGTACAACACGGCACTTGATCCCGAAAGACTCTACAAACCCTAATGATGTTACCAGCCGTGAAAACCTGAAATCTTTGTTTCTCTTATGTTTTTATGTTAGCTTCTCTTGCCTGGAAAAACCTACGGGCCAGCCTAAGCAGACTGTAACTTGATATCACTTTCCACACACACAAACACACTTGCATAGAACCTTCTGTAAGCCTCCATATGCTCCGCTGCGGATCCGTGGCCCTTCAGCTAACAATGACAGGTACAGAAAAACTGCTCCATGCAATCCCCGAAGTTTTCCTGTCAACATAACACCCCCCACACACTCACCTCATTATGAATTTCCTCCACTCGTTTTACAACTGCGACATCCAGAGATTGCAAAGACGTGCCCTTCAAATCAGTGTCGGTTTGTAGGTTTTGGAGTGCTGTGTTGCATTGGCTCAAAATGTAGCTCAGGGTCCCTTTAGAGCACTGGAACATATCAGAAGGATATCAGTGGACAGAGACAGAACATTTACTTTTTAAAATAACATAAACATGAAATATGATGCCTTGTTACAGAAAGTGCGAACAGATAATCAAATTGCAGACAGGCTGGGATACTGTTAGCCAGGGGTGGAATTCTAGCAGGAGTTCCTTGGCATATCAGGCCACACCCTCTAATGTAGCCAATCCTCCAAGAGCTTACGAAAAAGAGCCTTGTAAGCTCTTGGAGGATTGGCTACATCCGGGGTATGTGGCCTGATATGTAAAGAAGCTCCTGCTAGAATTCTACCCCTGCTGTTAGCAAATGTATTTTCATTACGTTTTCAAAGATACCAACGTTCAGTAGAAGTTAGTTATGGAGAAAAAAGGGAGAGACCTCTATTATTTTGTGCTTAGGGATACCAAACAAAAAACATGGAGAACCAATATGGTTTAGTGCTTAGAACACCGACTGAGAGCTGCAATCTTTTGAGCCCAGTAGCACCTTTAAGACCAACAAAGGTTTATTCTACTGCTTCAGACCAACATGGCTGCCCACCTGAGAGCTGGAAGATACAGGTTCCAATCCTCCCTCTCCCGTGGAGCTACAGGGTGACCTCAGGCCCGTCTCTGTCAGTCTAACCCGCCTTACAGGGTTGTCACGAAGGTTAAAAAAGGAAGACCAGGTACACGGCTTTGAACCACTCAGAGGAAAGGGGCGAAGGAAAATGTGCTATATAAGAAGATGTGCAGAAAAGCTGTATGTGATGTGCACAGTAGCGAGCAGCATTCCCTCTAAGCTGAGTTAGTGTGAGCTAGCTTACAGACTTTTAGCGCATAACGGGCCTTTGTAAAGCTATGCCAACTCGTTTGCAATGCTTCTCTTTAGATTAAAATACCTTCTCTTTTTTCTTTAAACTTTCAAGTGGAGTTTAGGGTACAAGGGTCAGAAACTAATCCATTCTCATGGCCTGATTCATAGCATTGTTTCAACAACAAAGCAATGACTGGGGAGTGTGTGTGTGTGTGAGTGTGTATGTATGGCTTTTTGATAGAAAAAGCCCAGTAGGAACTCATTTGCATATTAGGACATACCCCCTGATGTCGCCATAGTTTCACAGAGGGCTTTTTGTGTAGAAAAAGCCCAGCAGGAATTCATCTGCATATTAGGCCACACCCCCTGGCACCAAGCCAGGCGGACCTGTATTCCTGTGCGTTCCTGCTAAAAAAAAAAAGCTATATATATATATATATATATATATATATATATAAAAGAAGCTCAGCCAACATAGAACACAACAGTGAACTAATCCTGACAAAACATCATGTGGGCATCGTAAGTAGATAAGCTAATATGTAGACTTAAGATCGAGGGAGCACAGATTCTTATAGATCTCACCTGCACTTCAGGAAGCTCAGAGGGGCATACATGGCACCCACCCTTGCCATTTTATCTTCACATCAACACTGTGAGGTAGACTAGGCTGAGAGAGAGTAAGTGGCTCAAGGTCATCTAGTGAACACCATGGCTAGTGAGGAGTTGAACCCCCAGATGATGGATGATGACTTAGTGGTAGAGCATCTGCTTAGTAAGCAGAAGGTCCCAGGTTCAGTCCCCGGTATCTCCAACTAAAAAAAAGGTTCCAGGCAAATAGGCGTGAAAAACCTCCGCTTGAGACCCTGGAGAGCCGCTGCCAGTCTGAGTAGATAATACTGACTTTGATGGACCGAGGGTCTGATTCAGTATAAGGCAGCTTCATATGTTCAGATTGTGGTCTGACCCTCAAACGACTGCACCGCACTGCCCCTCTTATGACCCCCCACTAGGGATGGGCACGAACTGATAACGAACCACAGTTTGAGCACGAACTGGGCCAGTTTGTGGCTCATTTCAAACGTTTGTTTGGTCATGCTGCTGCCATGCCCGAACTGGAAAATGAACCGCCTTTTTCCCTTGGTGGTTCATTGGGTTCATTTTTGCATTTCATTTTTTCCAACAGCCCGCCACCAATTCAACCAATTCCTAGGCAACGCTAGGGGTGGACTTCTGAGAGCCCTAGAAACACCCATAGTAGTTGTCCATAGCTTGACTGGCAGTTCCGGGTGCCAATCACAGAGCTCCCATTCTGCTCTCACTTTACAAAAGAAGAGAGAAGAGCTAGTGGTCATGAGTGCTGAAACTGAGCTTTCCTGGGGGCACCTGCTTTGGGGGACTATAACTCAGACATTCCAAATCCAATCTTCACCAAACTCGGAGGGCAGGTGGAAGAGAGTCTGCTGAAGACTCCTCTTGTGTTTGGCATCTCTAACTCATGAGAGAAGAAGAAGATATTGGATTTATATCCCGCCCTCCACTCCGAAGAGTCTCAGAGCGGCTCACAATCTCCTTTCCCTTCCTCCCCCACAACAGACCCCCTGTGAGGTAGATGAAGATATTGGATTTATATCCCGCCCTCCACTCCGAAGAGTCTCAGAGCAGCTCACAATCTCCTTTCCCTTCCTCCCCCACAACAGACCCCCTGTGAGGTGGGTGGGGCTGGAGAGGGCTCTCATAGCAGCTGCCCTTTCAACCTCTGCCAGAGCTATGGCCGACCCAAGGCCATGCTAGGAGGTGCAAGTGGAGGAGTGGGGAATCAAACCCGGTTCTCCCAGATAAGAGTCCGCACACTTAACCACTACACCAAACTGGCTCTCCACTGTTCTACACCTCCCAAACCAAACAAACCATGCATTGGGTTTGGGAAATCAAATGAACCACAAACCATTGGTTCGGACAATCAAACAATCCATGAACCAACACAAACCACCGTTTTCCCAGTTCACGCTCAAGCCTACCCACACCATCAGACCGCACTAATGGTTATGATACAAAGAGGCACAGACTTCAAAGAAAAAACAGCACAACAGACAAATCCTCTGACCTTCTCATTTCTATCATCAATACACTGGTGTAATAATGGATTAAAACGGTAGAAGGTCATTGTAGGAATTGCTAACATCATGGTTGAGCTACACCACTGCCTCACTCCCAGAGTGCTTTCTAGAACACTCTGTACACTGCTGTGCCTGAGGGTTCTTCATCAATATGCAGGCAAATAAGAATTGGCTCAAAGAATTCCATCTGTTTCAAAATATATTCCTGTTGAAGAGAACACACATGTATAGACCTCCTCCTTTTCAACCAAACTTCCTTCACTACTGAAAGAACAAAAATAAAATAAAATGGCCCTTTCCCCTCCCCCTCCCTTTCGGGGCGCAAGTCTGTGTTTCCATCAGAATTATTTTTCAATTTAATATTTATAAGTGCTGTTAAATCCCTGAGAACACCCTTGAGAAAGGACCCCTTAATGTTCTAATTCTTTGTATCGAGAATTTCCATACTATATAATGTGAGGTCACAAAGGTTTATAAAAACAAAAGAGAGGCTTCTATAGAGGAAGCTTTTTGTTTTTCCTTGAAGCGTATGACTCTGGAAGTAAATGTGCATTTTAATAACGGAACAACACAGCAGTAGAGGAGCGAGCTGAGAGGGTACCGGACTACAAACAAAGAGCCTTTTACTTAGCACACTTTGGGGGACGTTAACACAGCATTTGTATAGCACTTTTGAGCACATGAACCAGGTGGCTCATTGGCTCGGAGTACTTTTGCCCAGCTATGGCTGGCGTGGCAGCTGCACTCATTCCATTCTCAGTTCAGACCGAGCTAGCCAGTGATCCACGCTTAGTAACCTCTCAACTGGACTACTGCAACGTACTCTACTTGGGACAACACTTGAAGAGTGTTTGGAAGCTGAAGCTAGTGCAGAATGTTTGGGCTAGACTGCTGGTCACAGCTTGCTACTGGAAGCATACGACCCTGATACTACAGCAGTTACACTAGCTACTGACTAGTCCCAACTCGAGCCCAGTTCAAGGTGTTAGCATTGTCCTTTATAGCTCTACGTGGCTTGGGACTGTAGTATCTAAAAGGCCATCTTCTCCCATACATTCCTGCTTGGGAAATAAAGATGGCAGGGAGAGGCCCCCCTCTACTGTTCCACCAACCAAGGAGGGCCTGTTCAGTGGTAGCCCCACACTTACGGAACAACCTCCCCTGAGCAGTGTGCTGGGAAAAGAAAACCTAACATGAACTCTTTTTACTCCACCTAGGGGAGGATGTTGACTTCCTCCAAGAAGAATGGGGGCTAGTGGCAGATCTGAAAGAAGGCAACGGATTTTTTAAAAAGCTGTAAAGAAGAAGAAGATGTTGGATTTATATCCCGCCCTCCACTCCGAAGAGTCTCAGAGCGGCTCACAAGCTCCTTTACCTTCCTCCCCCACAACAGACACCCTGTGAGGTGGGTGGGGCTGAGAGGGCTCTCCCAGCAGCTGCCCTTTCAAGGACAACCTCTGCCAGAGCTATGGCTGACCCAAGGCCATGCTAGCAGGTGCAAGTGAAGGAGTGGGGAATCAATCTGGGTTCTCCCAGAGAAGAGTCCGCACACTTAACCACTACACCAAACTTGCTAAATAATGTAATGCTTCCTTCAAGACTTTTCATTGCAGATGCTAAGGGAGGGGTGGTTGTGAAGGTACCAGTGGAAAACAACAGTACTCATTATTGGGCTATTGTCAAAGGAACGAATAACTTAAAACGAAGACCCCCTTCGTACTCACCTCTGCTACTCTATGGGTAGAACTGAATCTCGGACACAGGCCTGCGAGAACACAGTGCTGGTGGGTCATATTCAGGTCATCTGGGGACAGATTACGAAAAAGTAAGGGAAAAAAATATGTATACAGTCTGCTGTGGCCCCCACGTAAAAGATGGTGAGGTTGGATTCTAAAGGCAGCCTTCCATTTCTAAAAGATCCTTTCCCTAATTGGAAAAAGACTGCTCTGACGGTGGACGACTTTGCCCCGTGAGAGCAAGGCTGAATGGATCCAGGCCGCTATTCTGATCTGATCTTACATATCTGGAGCTGAATCCTCAATGAAAGGAAGAGAAAAGCCACCTAATGGAGAAGCAATATCTGTCTATCAAGAATGCCTATACAGAGCTCTGAATCGAGACATTGTCTCTTGGCTCCTCCCACCGTTGTATCCTCCACACTCTGTGATGTATAACAAAGGTTTCTTCTAGCTGTTTACTATGTCACCGCTGGATACAAACCCACTTCAGTTAAAGTCTGCACATGAGCAGTCTAGCAATACTTCCTGGCTGTCTCTCCTGGGATGTTCAAAACAAAGCAGGGCAGAGAATTAAATCACTCGCCCAATATCATGAAAGCATTTGGTGTTTTTCCTTTATTCTCCCCGCCCCCCCTTTACTCTGCATTATTCTTTCTTTAATCTTAGTATTCCGCCTCGTTAATTTTTCTTTAGATACTTAACATCAAGCACGACATAATATTACCTCACTTATACCAGTTCTGGAGAAAGTTTTCGTTAGGGTTAAATCAACGTTATGAAACTCTTTCGTCGAAGACCACAAAGGATTTTTAAACACTCTTCAGATACTCTCTTGATCACAGACAGATATCGTTCTAATATCCGTGATTCATCAGGATCTCTTTTTCACATATCAACACGTTTCTAACATTTCAGCGATAAAACTTATTGGGATTTAGTGAGATAATTCCCCTTTTGTTGAGCACCTTCCCCGCCTCGTCCTGTTGTACCTTTTATGTCCCTGCTTATTCTTTGTATCTCAACAGTAAGTGATTTGTGACAAGGTAGAAAGAATAAGGGAGGAGGATGGAAGTTTACCGAGTCCGTTACAAGGTGCTGGCTATTACCTTTAAAGCCCTATATGGCCGAGGACCTGTCTACCTTAGGGACCGCCTCTCTCCATATGTTCCCCAGAGAGCACTGCGATCTAGCTCACAAAATCTCCTAGAAGTACCTGGGTCAAAGGAGGCCAAACTAAAAATAACGAGAGAACAGGCCTTCTCTATAAAAGCACCCCAATGGTGGAACCAGCTGCCGGAAGAGGTGCGGGCCCTACGGGATCTTGGCCAATTCCGTAGGGCCTGCAAAACCGCCCTCTTCTGGCTAGCCCTTCAAGATGGAGCTTGAAATAAGCATCACGCCATCACAAATATTAATAACTGAGATAACACCGAGTAGAGATATTTTAGACTGTTTTTAGATTGTTTTAGATTATGTAAAAATTTAATAGTAAATTGTAATTTTATTGAATTGTATAACTGTTTTATTGTTCAATGGCTTTGCCATGCCTGTAAGCCGCCCTGAGCCTGCCTTGGCGGGGAGGGCGGGGTATAAATAAAATTTTATTATTATTATTATTATTATAAGGTAGGTAGGGCACACAAACTGGGGGCGGGGGAACACCGATGATACTCTTGAACCCTCTACAGAAAGGAGGCATATCGGGGGCTAGGTCAAGTCAGCTCATAGCCCTGCAAAAGACAAAACGGTGGCTTTTAGTCTCAGCCATTTAATAAACCCAGGCTTCTGAGTTTTGTTAAGACGTTGAGGCCATGGAAGTTGTTATTCCTTTTCTAAACTTGGATCAATTTCCCCGAAACTTGGGAATGGGCGGGCTATAAATTGAAAATACTAAATAAATAAATAATAACTTCCATGGTCTCTCCCTGGAAAGTCAGATGCTGAAGCTCCAATACTTTGGCCGCCAAATGAGAAGGGAGCACTCACTGGAGAAGACCCTGATGCCGAGAAAGACAGAAGGCAAAAGAAGAAGGGGACGGCAAAAGATGAGATGGCTGGACAGTGTTATTGATGTAACTAACAAAATTTGAGCAGAGTTTGGAGGATGGTGGAAGACAGGAGGGCCTGGCGTGACTTGGTCCATGGGGTCGCAAAGAGTCGGATTCGACTGTGCGACTGAACAACAACAAAAACTTGGATCATATTATCCAGAAGACCTATCCCATCTTGTTTGGTTGTCTGCTAATTAATCATATGGGGGCCCCAGCATACACTTTGCGATCATTATAAGAGACTCAAAAGGAATTCCAAGACAGAAAGTGAATCATTTGCATATCCCAATCCACCTCTCAAAATTTTCCCTCCAGGGTTTTGTAACCTCATGGAACGGAACCTTAGAAAGCTAATTACCCTTCACTCTCCCTAATTTCCCCTCAACTAAGAACGTTCCAGGCCTCCTGGAACATGCTTAGTCCTCACCTCACCAGTGTTCCCTCTAAGTTGAGTTAGTGTGAGCTAGCTCACAGTTTGTTAGCCTCCAGCTCACACATTTTTGTCTTCGCTCAGGAAAAGTGGCGTCAGAGCAAACTAATTTATGCAGTAGCTCACAACTTTAATGCCAGTTAGCTCTCGACTAACTTTAATGCCAGGTAGCTCACAAAGTAGAATTTTTGCTCACAAAACTCCACGGATTAGAGGGAGTATTGGTCCTCAACCATCTGTTCCTGGAGGATTTCCCCCCACCCTTCTAATTAATTTACAAATACATGCTTTTTCCGCACCCCTGGGGACTCCTCTGTGTATATAGAGACTTACTACCTTGTCTGTACAGGCTAGAGCTGCTGTTTTCATGACCCTCGTGGAGGACAGAAACTTCACCATTAGATACATTTGCTCTTGACTAATTTCGTCATAGACTGTGGATGGCCTCCTCAAGCTGGTGGCTTTCTGAAGGGATCTGGATGCCGTCAACTTCTAACAAAGGCTCACCACTATGATCACCATCTGCCCACCTCTAGTGGACGTTTGTCTGCTAATCGAGGTCTAGACAGGGTTTTCAGTTTTTTAACACTAATTTTAGCTCTTCTGAGTTTTAAATTTTGTATCTGTATCTTTGTGTATATTTTAGATGGTATGGTATATTATCATTGTATAATTATATCACCTTTTGTTGGTTATGAATTGGAGTTTTAGGAATTGTTTGCTGGTGTATGACCGCTATAAATAAATTCATTCATTCACTCATCTCTCCACCAATGCTGATCATCACAACAGAGAAGGTGCGCAGGGAGGATTGCATGAGAACACAGAAATAGAAGGTGACGCTGCAGGAAACCCCTGCCAATCTCTATGGTCTTTACCACAGAGATTGGGGGAGATTCCTAGAGCGCTGCCCATAAGTGCCTTCAGTTCCAGGATCAGATGCAATCCTCCACCCACTTTCTCCAGCCGTGATAAGCCTTGAGCCATTTCTGAGTTGGTGCCGGTCTGAAGATTGTTGAGCCTATATGTCCTCGGATGAAATATTGTGAGATTACTTTAGCGTTATATGGAAGAGGTTGTTGATGCTGATTAACTGTGAAGCTGTGCGGTTTGTGGATTATTTGATTTGAAGGAAAATGGAGTAGAGCTTTCCATTGCTTGAAGATTTTTCGAAGCAGGAGCTAAAAAGTTGACTCCCTACACTTTGGTGCTCTACTATCTTCCATGAATGCACTCTGAGAGTTCTCTTTATGTCTCTATGTATTCGTGCATTCTCGCCTATTATCATATTATTTTATTGTAATACAGTCTTAGTAATTGTTGGTCACTATAACCATTCGTGGCTGTGTGTTTATTCCTTTACCAGTGACCTTTCTCTGATGTCAATAACATCAATGATAAGGAGCAAAGATGGCAAACAGCTTGATTGCTCTAAATACCTAGCAACAGGGGTGGAATTCCAGCAGGAGCTCCTTTCCGTTTTGGGCCACACACCCCTGATGTAGACGATCCTCCAAGAGCTAACGAAAAAGAGCCTTCTAAGTTCTTAGGGGATAGGCTACATCAGGGGTGTGTGGCCTAATATGCAAAGGAACTCCTGCTGGAATTCCACCCCTGCCTAGCGACACAGTTTAACATAATCCAATCGCTCTGCTGTCTCCTCATCAGAAGTCCCTGTCCCAAATGCATAAAATAGGGCAAAACAGACATCTCCAAACATGCAGCATATGCACACCAAGGAGCCACGGCCAGTACAGCTCCCAACCGTTTGCCTACGCTGTAACCAAAAGTGGTCCTTTGCGCACTTTATGATCCTATGAGATGACTCCTAAAAAGATGACTCCTTATTTAGAAGCAATATACCTCTGAATACCAGCTACTGAGGACAAAAGAACACACGAGAGCTACTGACTTCATTCCTGCTCGTGGATTCTGCAGAAGACCCTGGCTAACCACCGCCAGCCACAAGAAGGGAGATTAGATGGGGCCCTCTCGATCTAGCTTAGCGCTTGCTACGCTTAGCATACACTCGGGAAGGGAAAATGCCAGCTGTCAGAAAGTGTGAATTGTCCCTAATAAGGAATAATTCTGTGACAATGACAACGACGACAACAAAAACGCACTGGCTTAAGGACAACACACACATGATTAATTAGCAGACAACTGAACAAGATGTAGCGGCTTTACCAAACTCCGTGATCAAAGCTCGACGACAACAAATAACTTTCTGGAGCACCGAGTCCTCCCAAATAAAGAGGTAGGAAGTATGCGGCTCCAATGTGGGTTCAAGTTTCAGGGAAGGATTAACTAGAAGGGACTATGAAAGACTCTCTCTATACATATGGAAGGCTTCTCCCACATAACCCATTGCTTCCTCAACTGAAACCCAGTCCCATAAACGTGTGCTCCAAACTTCTGGTTAATGAAAATAATTTGGGGGGCGGGGGGAGGGAACCATCCTTGGAAGTATAATTTGCTCAGTTCTCTTTCCCCCCCCCCCCACACACACCAATAGACGCCACTAAATTAATCCTTAAGCTGCATTTAACCTCCAAGAGACATTTGATCTATAGGAAACAGCTGCAGCAGCCCAAGTCTTCCTCCCCCCCGCCTTTGAACAGAGCCCCACAGTGTGTATGTTCAATGTGTTTTGAAGTCATGGTAGGAAAATTAGTGACAATTGTAAAATCTGCTCGCAGATCTGGTCGCATCAAGCCCCGAAAGATCAGGGGGAAAGATTTCGATTGAACGCTATGAGCATGACAACTTGCTGTAAGGCACAGCAGATGGGGTTGTCCCAGTCAGCTCCACGTGCTGCGGATTTATTGCCCGCCTCTGATATGTTTTTTTTTTTTTTCCCCCTAGCAGACGTTCTTTGATGGAAGACGGGAGGCCACAGAGTTCAACCCATTCTTCCTCTTCGGGCAGGGAGAGAGAGATATATATAAACACACACACACAATAAATTGAGCAAAAGTGTTTCTCTTTTCAGCAAGGCCCTCCCCCGGATGGTCGGGTTTCATTTATCAAGAAAAGGTTCTGTAGGTGAAAGGAAATAAGACAAGACCAATTTCCAGCGAGTCCCTAAAATGAATATATTTCTGAGGCCCCCACTGGAATAGCTCAGGCTTGCCCGGTCCCGTTACATCTCAGAACCTAAGCAAGGTGGGCCTTGGTTAGTGTTTGGATGGAAGACTACCAAGGAATACCGGGGGTTGCTCTGCAGAGGCAGGAAATGGTAAACTACCTCTGAACGTCTCTTGCCTCGAAAATCTTGAGGAGCTGCTATAAGTTGGCTATAACTTGACAACACTTCACACCAACACCATAGTTTTGATAATATGGAAGAAGGCGCTCATCCCCTCTTGATACACATTGTTACAGCTCTAGGTGTTATATAACAGTTTCCTGAACATAAGGAGATCAGAGATTAAGAAGAAGATGATATTGGATTTATATCCCACCCTCCACTCCGAAGAGTCTCAGAGCGGCTCACAATCTTCTTTCCCTTCCTCCCCCACAACAGACATCCTGTGAGGTAGGTGGGGCTGAGAGAGCTCTCCCCAGAAGGTGCCCTTTCAAGGACAACTCTGCAAGTGCTATGGCTGACCCAAGACCATGTCAGCAGGTGCAAGTGGAGGAGTGGGGAATCAAACCCGGTTCTCCCAGATAAGAGTCTGCACATTTAACCACTACACTAAACTGGCTCTCCAATGTTACCTTTACTGATTCAACAATAACGCCCCTTCCTGCTTATTTTCCTACCACTAAAAAGGGGGGTCGGTCTTACTATCTACCCAAACTCAAAAGACCTCATGAATTCTTCCAGGGGGGATAAAAAGGGAAGAAAAATGAAATGCACAAACCTATTAATTCTCCTTGGTTCTTTCAAGGAAGTTTTTTTTGTTTTCTGTTCAGTTGTGTAGAGTCCGTTTGGTGTAGTGGTTAAGTGCCCAGATTTTTATCTGGGAGAACTGGGTTTGATTCCCCACTCCTTCACATGCACCTGCTGTGACCTTGAGTTAGCCACAAGTTCTCACAGAGAGCTGTTCCTCTCAAGAGCAGTTTTTGTCAGAGCTCTCTCAGCTCCACCTCCTTCACGGGGTGTCTGTTGTAGGGAGGGGAAGGGAAAGGAGACTGTAAGCCACCTTGAGACTCTTTCAGGTAGTGAAGGGCACGGTATAAATCAATCTCTTCTTTTAATGCCCCCCATTCAATCGGCCACAATAAATCACTTAGAACATTTGTGACACAGGATTCTTTGAGTATGAAACGCCTACCTTCCAAGGCTCTGGTTCTAAAATGGGCACCTTCTGGTTTCATCGATGGACAATGAAGAAATCTGTCTACAGATTCCATTCACATGGGGAGTCTGTTATAAAAGTTGCATTCCACTGTCAAAAGTCCCCCAGTCCTGATCACAAGGCTGTGGGCCTTCCAAATTCACCCAACATGAATCCAGGATTGATAAAATCTCACAAGTTGACCCAAGACATGAAATACATTCTCTCGGAACAGTATAAAATGAGCCTCCCTGGACAGGTAGGAAGCTACATACAAGAAGAAGAAGATATTGGATTTATATCCCGCCCTCCACTCCAAAGAGTCTCAGAGTGGCTTACAATCTCCTTTACCTTCCTCCCCCACAACAGACACCCCGTGAGGTGGGTGGGGCTGGAGAGGGCTCTCACAGTAGCTGCCCTTTCAAGGACTACCTCTGCCAGAGCTATGGCTGACCCAAGGCCATTCCAGCAGGTGCAAGTGGAGGATTGGGGAATCAAACCCGGTTCTCCCAGATAAGAGTTCGCACACTTAACCACTACACCAAACTGGCTCTCCGGCTTGGGGCTGGTCATGATGGAACAGGATCCATGGTAATTCAGACAGGTGGATTGGCTCCTCGACCCAGAGGAGACATGGCCAAACCAGAGAGCATCCATGAGACTTTTTTTCTCTATCCCCAATATAAAAAGACTGTAGATTTATATCCTGTCCTTCTCTCTGAATTAAGAGTCTCAGAACAGTCACAATCTCCTTTATCTTCTTCCCCCACAACAGACACTCTGTGAGGTGGGTGGGGCTGAAAGAGCTCTCACAGCAGCTACCCTTTCAAGGACAACTCTGCGAGAGTTATAGCTTACCCAAGGCCATTCCAGGAGTGCAAGTGGAGGAGTGGGGAATCAAATCCGGTTCTCCCAGATAAGAGTTTGCACACTTAACCACTACACCAAACTGGGTCCAGAGGCACATAAACCACCTCTCACACCAGGGAAATAGTGCCCTTTCCACACTTGCCATTCACTCCGGGTTTATACAAGGGCATTATGATACTGGCTGATTTGTTTTCAATTCCCTTCCTAATAAATCTCAGCATAGTGTTGGCCTTTTTTATTGCAATCGCACACTGTCTTGACATTTTCAGTGAGTTATCTACCACGACCCCAAGATCTCTCTCTTGGTCAGTCTCTGCCAGTTTACACCCCATCAACTTGTATTTATAGCTGTATAAATGCTTGTATTTATTTATAACTTCCGCTGGGGGAAGAAGAAAAAGAAGACGACTAGGACATTGGATTTACATTCCGCCCTCCACTCAGAGAGTGGCTCACAATCTCCTTTATCTTTCTCCCCCACAATAGACACCCTGTGAGGTGGGTGGGGCTGAGAGGCTCTCTTAGAAGCTGCCCTTTCAAGGACAAGCTGTGTGATAACTATAGCTGACCCCAGGCCATTCCAGCAGCTGCAAGTGGAGGAGTGGGGGAATCAATCCTGGTTCTCCCAGATAGGAGTCCGCGCACTTAACCACTACACCAAACTGGTTCTTAACAGAACAGATATGGGGGACCAATCATATATCATTAGCGCCTTTACCAAACCAGGCGTGTGACTTCATCGAGCAGAATGAAAAAACACCAGCAGGGCTTTTCTTGTGGCAGGATCTCCTTTGCATATTAGGCCACCCCTCCCTGATGTAGACAATCCTCCTGGAGCTTACAAGGCTCTTAGTGCAGGACCTACTGTAAGCTCCAAGAGGACTGATTACATCAGGAGTGTGTGACCTAATATGCAAAGGAGTTCCCGTCACAAAAAAAGCCCTGAACACCACTGAACATACATAGGTAGCTATGATTCAATCAAAACCTTTCCAAACAAAAACACAGCTTAAGTTGGAACACCTTAAGTTGGGGAGGGACGGTGGCTCAGTGGTAGAGCATCTGCTTGGGAAGCAGAAGGTCCCAGGTTCAATCCCCGGCATCTCCAAAAAAGGGTCCAGGCAAATAGGTGTGAAAAAACCTCAGCTTGAGACCCTGGAGAGCCGCTGCCAGTCTGAGAAGACAATACTGACTTTGATGGACCGAGGGTCTGATTCAGTATAAGGCAGCTTCATATGTTCATATGTTCACCCGAACGCACTTTGCCAAATAGAGGGGGGGGGGGGAGGGAGGAGGGAGAAAAATAGAAAATAGCAGGGGTGAAGGGGAAATGATTTATACTGCCACAAAATAATATGCAACATCCCATACTATGGAGCTCTGAAACAGTAGGCCCCTATAAAGTACTGGCCAGAATGAGTGATTTATGTATCCCAGTTGGGCGGGGGGGGGGGGGAGTTTTTAATGTGTTTTTCTGTTTCTATCTAAACATGATCAGGATGTTGTTATGGCATGGAAGTAAAATAATATTTTTCTGACCTGCTTCTTAAAAAGGCTTCCCAGCAGAGCATGAGCTGTAGTATATAATATTAATAACTACTTAGGGAATAGAAAATGAGCACGTTATTATGATGTTTAGTTTTTTTTTTTTTTAAAAAAACCCACCCGGATTTTAATGACTGAGGTTAAATACGCTGTATCACAACACATGCATCTCAATTAGCTACTTATCTCTGCTAGTACACAACTGCACACAAATCTAGGAATCCATACTCCTAGCAAGTTTGGTGTAGAGAGCCAGTTTGGTGTAGTGGTTAAGTCCGCGGACTCTTCTCTGGGAGACCCGGGTTTGATCACCTCCACTTGCAGCTGCTGGAATGGCCTTGGGTTAGATTGGGCAGGGATTCACACACACATTATTAATAAAACTTTACATATTTCTCCATTTGTCAGCTCATGAATCCTATCATTATTTCAATTCTAAAACGACAAACTCTAAATCTCTACAGCATTCATCTTATACTACCTACAAAAGATGATTAGTAGGGCTTTCAAGCCATGAGTAGAGAGGCGACCATATTTTTTTTTTCAAATTTCTTTTACTATCTTTTTTCAATAAGTCCATCTCTGCTATCTCAAGGAACTTCACAATTACCGTAGTTCTGGTTTCGTGGATGTCTCCTTCTTCCAAGCCTGAGTGTACAAAATTCTAGATGTATATACACGTTTCCGACCCTTATCTGTTATAGCTGACCTAATATTCAGTAGGAAAAATTCTGGTTTAAATAAAATTGAATTGTTGTACATTTGCTTTTCTGAATGTACTGGCTTTGGCAAAAATGGACATAACAGACCTCTTTCCCCTTAAATATTACCTAGCATGAAGTAGCAGTCTCCTGGGTGGAGAGGTACTGCCAACCCTGGCGTCTTGATGTCCCATGCTATTTTCAAGCCAACGTGCCAGACGGATGGGTCTCTACCATTTGCAGTATCTTCTTCAAGAACATCAGAGGCAGAATCTGGGAGAAAAAGAAAGAAAGAAAAGCAAACAATTCAGTTGGAAACATCCTTATTTGCAGAAGCTTTCCACTGAGTAATCCCTTTTCTTCACTTCAGCTTGTAGAGCTAACTTTCATTCATGAGACATGTGAATGCCGGATGTGCGTGGGGGATTCCCTTGTCTTGTATCATTATTTTACAATGCTGTATTTGAAAAGATAATATCTGGGGGCTCATGTTGTGTTTTCAGCTGTGATCTGCGTTACGTTCCTCTTCAAGACGAAACAGATTTTATATTGGAAAAGGAAGTTTCAAAGTTAAGCACCTAGAAGAGTCCTGCTGGATTAGACCAGTGGTCCATGTAATCCAGCATCTTGTTTCATGCACTGGCCATCCAGTTTCTCTGGATGTCCAACAACACGACACAGGGACCAAGCCCTTCATAAGAACATAAGAACAACTCTGCTGGATCAGACCAGTGCTCCATCTAGTCTAGCATCCTGTCTCACAGTGGCCAGCTAGTTCCTCTGGATGTCCAACAACAGGACACAGAGATGAAGGCCTTCATAAGGACGTAAGAGCCCTGCTGGATCAGACCAGCGGTCCACCTAGTCCATCATCCTGTTTCACGCACTGGTCAATCGGTTCCTCTGGAAGTCTAACAACAGGGCATAGACTCTGAGACCTTCCATTGATGTTAGGAGCTGTAGCTATTGCTTCACCTTAAGCTTCAGGTAGGTAATGTGACTTTTCCGTTATGCTGCTTGTAATGAGATCAGGACTTATTTTAAGATTTCTGTGCAGAGAGGTGGCTGAAGACTTCCTGGTTTGAGAAGTATTTGAGCCAGCTCCAATTCACCGATACCCACTTCAACTTGCCTTCTTCATCGTCACCATGCATGGAAAGTATGGGAAGATCTGGAACTGTTACGAGAGAGTTTGCAGCTGTTTTGTTTTGCTGGAAAAGGGCCTTCTAATGCTCAAACGGGCCCTCTGGAAGCACAAGAGGCTATCAAGAAGCACCAGCCATACGCCCCCATCATCTCCAAAAGTATCATAATTGGACAAATGAGCTTGCTTGTGTGCCACTGGAAAAACAGGTGTCAACGCAATATTTTTTCTGAAAACTTCATCCTTATTAATTTCCAACCAAAACATTTAAGAGCGGCAGGAGAGAAACAGATTTATAACTTTCATTATTTCATGCACACAGATGGACCAGCAATGACCTCCTGGCTTCTGAATATTCAAGTAATTCATCAAGCAAAGCTGACATAGTGTTGATATAGACCGGAGAAAGTGAAGTGCTTTTCTAGACAATTTTAAGAAAAATCAAAGAAGAATGGAGGTTTGGGGGGGGGGGGGGCTGGGTTTTTTTGAGAGGGGAGGAGTATCGAATTGGACCGCATTCTAGAGTTGTTTCGTCATGCCTGCAGCAAACAATATTTGTGTTTGGCATGGGGAAAGGACCTTCTTGGATCCTATGTATTCTATAAAGCAAAACACAAATAATAAAAGCAAAGAGTGAGGAGGGGGGGGGAAGCTCGGGGAAAAAACACATCCCACCCCAATCGATACTAACAGCTTTCGACGGCTATAATATTTTTATATCTCCTTTATGAAGAAAAGCGTAATTTAATCGTAAAATACAGAGCGCTCTCTGAAAACAGCAAACGCAGTGTGATTCTATCCCTTCCAAAGCGACATGCCCTGGACGTTATAAGGCAGACGTAACCTTTGCGGGTTAATTCTGCCTGTTAGCCAGCATACTCCATTCACACCAGCAGCTATACTGTTCATAACACGGCCCCAATAAACTATGGAACTACAATGACAGACAGCTGTTTCAATCAAAGCTACCTGGGGTTTCCTCCTAAATCAAGCACTTTTGGAATGTGCTTGCTAAAACAACTCTCTCTCTCTCTCTCTCTCTCTGAAGTGTGGTAATTTATTTTATTTTATTGCTTAAGCACACACAGTTCACATGCAGCTCCCAGACTGCCCATCCCGAAGTTCATAACTAATGCACTTTATAATTACCTGCAGCGATTGAAACTGATTACTCCCACTGTGATATTTTGGAAACAATAGGGAACAAGCTGCCACTTGCTTTTCAATGTCAGTTATTCAAAAGAGATTAAAAAAATGAGACACAGCATAAGGGGAGGCGAGGGGGTCTTCTCAACATCTGCGGTTGAATCTGCCAGCAGAACCTGTCCACAGGGTGGAGATTAAACATAAAAATTGGTGCGCTGCAAGGAGCGGCTGAGACCATGCCCGCTCTCGTTGAAACAACATTTCCTGTGTCTAGCATCTCCCCAAACTGGAAACAGTCCCCCCCCCCCCCCCGCAAGAACCTGTAAAGATCTTGTTGACACCAGGGTATTTTTCATAAGAACTTCCCAACATACAAATAGAGATGTAAAATTTCTGGAAATTCTGAAGCCATGGTGGTGGAGGAAACATTCCACCCCCACCCCCCAGAAAAAAAATGGAAATTTTCAGAAAAAAATGTGTGTGGGGGTGCAGTATTAGTACTCAGTTTGGTGTAGTGGTTAAGTGTGCGGACTCTTATCTGGGAGAACCGGGTTTGATTCCCCACTCCTCCACTTGCACCTGCTGGAATGGCCTTGGGTCAGCCATAGCTCTGGCAGAGGTTGTCCTTGAAAGGACAGCTGCTGTGAGAGTCCTCTCAGCCCCACCCACCTCACAGGGTGTCTGTTGTGGGGGAGGGAGATAAAGGAGATTGTGAGCCGCTCTGAGACTCTGAGATTCGGAGTGGAGGGCGAGATATAAATCCAATATCTTCTATCTTCTTCTTCTTCTACTCTTTGTTGTTTGGGGACCATAAAATTGGCTCAGCACAGAAGTATGATGTTTGATATATTAAAGTACAGTTCATTCAAACAATAATAACATACAAAATTTACTTTTTTTAATTTACTTTTTGTTACAAATGAATCTACTAGGCTCTGAAATGTATAAATCGTGAACCTCTTTTTGGCTGTTTATGACAACAGGCAAACAACAACGGCAACAATAAAACCCAAAAAATAAAACAATAAAAACCAAATAAACCATCAGCATAGCAAAACTAAGAACATTATCTTATCTCCTGTAATCCTTCTAGTTCTCCATATAACCAGGTGAGCGGACGGAAACAGATCCACGAGCTATATCAACAAGATGAAGCCACAAACAAAAAGGAAACTGGAACCTTTTTCCTTCTTTTGTGAAAACTGCAATGCCCGGAGAGACAGAAATTCATCTTTCACTTGCGTTTGAGAATTGCATCCTCCTTATTTTCTCAGTATTTGAATTGTATTCCAGCATTTATCTTCAGTGTACAGGAGTTGCAATGGTTTGATACTTTACATAGTCTTACTTAGAAGTATTTACGTTACATAGTTTTTAGAAATAATACTGGGAGGATTAGCTACATGAAGATCTTGTCATAAACTTGTTATTTATTACTGAAAAGAAAAATTCCATAATCCATTTTCCCCTCTTTTTCTGTGGGGGGGGGGGGGAACAGCCTCGGAAACCCCCCTCCAATTTTTCCATTTTTTCCACGGGCCCTCCCATCTCTACTTCAGAAATGATAAAAATCCAAAAGGCAGACTGCCAGAGACCATGTATTAATTTCCCAGTATTCTTATATGCTCCCAACTTTTATCGCTCCCTTTTTCAATCAGTTGGTCTCCCAATCTTCCTGCTAGCTCCACGCAAACTTCCCTATACCTGCTTCCAACTTCCCACATCACCCTTCCTTTCATTGCTTTCCTCATCTTTGTGAGTACCTACCCTCTGCCCCCCCATGGTGTCCTGCAATTTTAACCCGGTCTTTTTGTTCATTTTTCTGCAAACTTGAGTTTTTTTCTGGGTTTTCAGAAACCTCCATCACATCTCCATTTCCCCTTCCCCCTTGTGGATTTTTTTCCCCAAAGGTGCGATGGGGCCATCTTGGGGGGATCAGAAAACAACCTCCAATCCCAGTAATTAAAACTGGCCAGTTTCCTGTTGGAGAAGGTGAGGCTCCAGATACCTTCATCCCCAAGTTGTTTAGTTTTGTCTGTTTGTTTTTTAAAGATTAAAGAGAGTATCTTGAATTGAGCCTGCTACTGGAGAGCAAAACAAAAAGTATTCAGAAATGAGCACCTCGCCCCACTTTTCTTAGCTAAGCTTTGCTTGTAATCTGTATTCCCATGCTGGTTGGGCTTGCAAATTACTGTGGTTTGTATGTCCCATTTTGAAATTCCTTTGGCCCTTGTTTTTCTTTTCTATTATGCCAGTAGAGGTTATGTCTGTCTGTCAAGAGCAGAAATGAGCAATGACTGTCGCAAATTTTGTTAATCTTTGAGGCGCCACTGGACTCTTACTCTGTCATTTTCTTTTTAGTTTTAACGAAGTGTATTGATATTGCAGAAAACCAATGTAAAGATGCAGTTAATAAACAACAACATTGATACAGAGTGGAACATAATACAGAATGAAAAATACAATACCTAATTATGAAAGGGAGTCACTATATACCGGGGGTTGCCAAACTGCGGCTTGGTAGCCACATGTGGCTCTTTCATACAAATTATTTGGCTCTCGAAGCCCCCACCGCCCTGTCAGCTGGCTTGGGGAAGGCATTTAAAGTTACTTTCTTTCCACCTCCACCTCTCCCTATCGATTTACTTTCTTGCCACCTTTCTTACCACCCTTCCTGTCTTGCAGCTCTCAAGTATCTGATGTTTATTCTATGTGGCTATTACATTAAGCAAGTTTGGCCATCCCTGCTCTATAGAAGCTATAACAGGAGCTATAACTAGAAAAACAAAAAGTAGTAAAAGTCACAATTAAATCAGAAACAGTCTATTTCTTTAAGTAGAGTCACTGTGCTATCCCAGAATGGACAACACGCCAAGCGTAAAAATTGTGAACGTCTCAATAAATACATAAGTAGTTGAACAGATTAATTAACAGATTAATATGTAAACAGTCTGAAACACACTGATTTATATGGTTGAATTTCTGAAGCTGTGATGAATTCGGGGAAGGGGGACTCTTACTCTATCTTGTATATAAGATCTCATGGTATCTAAAATTGGGTCTAGATTTTGGTCATTCAGTAGATATCAGACAAATCCCAACTGCATGCTAAAGAATACAAAGATTATCAGCCACGCAAAGGACTACTGAACTGCCTCTGCATGCCACTTCAAAATTATATGTTACAATAATACAGGTTCTGATGTATAGACAAAGTATATACAAAAAAACCTGGAAATTGAAAGAGGAAGTCACTTGTGTTGATCCGTTCACAGAACTGTCTACAGCAGGGGCGGCCAACGGTAGCTCTCCAGATGTTTTTTACCTACAACTCCCATCAGCCCCAGCCATTAGCCATGCTGGCTGGGGCTGATGGGAGTTGTACGCAAAAAACATCTAGAGAGCTACCGTTGGCCACCCCTGGTCTACAGGGCTCAAGGAAACAGCATTTGTGAGAGAAACGGCTGAAGAAGGATCGAAACCGTGAGAAGTCCTAGAAGAACAGTCCCGCATTCTCTCTTTGGATGTTTGGATTCCTTTGCAACAATCTGCCACACTGGGGGTTTGGAGGAAAGACTGAAACAACACTGAGGCTATATTAGCACAATTGACTGTATTATGAATTGCATGGCATGGACATTTTGTTTCTGAACTCTGCTTGAACTTTGTGAGGAGAAGGAAAAGAAAAAGAAGAATTGCAGATTTATACCCATCCTTCTCTCTGTATCAGAAACTCAGAGCGGCTTACAATCTCCTTTATCTTCTCCACCCATAACAGGCACCCTGTGAGGTGGGTGGGGCTGAGAGGGCTCTCACTTCAAAATTATAGGTAGGTTTTGTTTTCTAACAAGACATTCGCTTAGCAGAAGATAGAGTCCTTGGAGTTTTGCACCCTTGGCAAGGGCCCTTATTTTGATTGGTCAGGCTCCTGCCTGGAAGGATAATTTCTCATGCTTTCTAAGGGTGGCATCTTTGCCCCCCGCTGCTACTGAAAGAGAAAGTCAATTCCAAACAGGTTGGATGCACTTACCGTTAACTGACCTTGCATCTATTTAAGCAGCAAACAGAAGGGATTACTGGTCAATTATCAATCTGCAATTGGTTTCTAAAAGTCATTCAAAGTGACACTGCCATAATTTTCTCACACACACACACCCCCCCATTATAACCACAATGAAAATTCAGCCAATCTGGGGTGAGGGTTTGTTTTTTTTGCTGGATTTTTTTTTGTCTGCATGTTTATTTAATAACAATTTCGAAAAGAATATATGTTGCGCTGAAAAAAAAGCCCCCCCCCCAAAGTATTACAGCCTTCAAAACAGATCGCTATTGCAGTCAATCACTGGTTTGTTAGACTGTTAAACATTAACTCGTCAACTAACAGATCCAGTTGTTTATTACTCTAAGATTTACACGGTCAAGTAAGCCTGAAGGGACAACGGGCCAAGAACAATACCAATCGAAAGAATCCACGGAGAGGAAAACGCTTTATCCACACCGAAACAGCCTATCCACATTTTTGGAGAAGAAGAACAACAACAAAAATGTGGAGTGCTATAGAATTTCTGCCTACCTGTTAATCTTTATCCATCTCGGCCCAATTTAGGGGATAAAGCCTTATATCGATTACAATGTCTGTCTTCAACTCTACCCCAAAGACATTTTTAGGGAGCTTGGAACAAATTAATTCAGAGTAGAGAGAGGAAAGTCAAAAGAGTAACCCTTGAAGACCAACCCGTTGATTGTGGCATAAGCTTTTGAGGAGTGAGAATCCATTCCGTTGGATGCTTGAAGCGTGACCCTTGTCAGACAATGGGCGGGGAGGATATTTAAAAAGTACGCAGTAAGGTCAAAAGGCCATGAAATACAAGTAGTATCCAGCTTGTGCTAAAAGTAAGCACAAATGTGTATGTTGGTGGAAAGTGCTGTCAAATCAAAGCTGACTTATGGCCCCCACCCTAGGTTTTCAAGGCAAGAGAAGAAGAAAGAGGAGGAGGAGAAGAAAGCTGCAGATTTATACCCCGCCCTTCCCTCTGAATCAGAGACTCAGAGCGGCTTACAATCTCCTATTTCTTCTCCCCCCACAACAGACACCCTGTGAGGTGGGTGGCGCCGAGAGGGCTCTCGCAGCAGCTGCCCTTGCAAGGACAACTCCTGCGTTAGCTATGCCTGACCCAAGGCCATTCCAGCAACTGTAAGTGGAGGAGTGGGGAATCAAACCCAGTTCTCCCAGATAAGAGTCTGAACGCTTAACCACTACACCAAACCCAATTCTCCCAGATAAGAGTCGGCCGCTTAACCACTACAGCAAACTGGCTCTCAAAGAGGTTTGCTGTTGCTTGCCTCTAAATAGCAATCCTGGATGTTTGTTAGTGGTCTCCCATCCAAGTACTAACCAGGGCCAACTCTGCTTAGTTTCTAAGATTCGGCAAGTTCAGGCTAGCCTGGGCCACTGAGTGCATATGAGATTAATACAATGCTCCTTCAAGATAGTGGAAATTAGAGAGAACCATTATATTATTTATGATGAGGCACGGAGAGATGGTGGCTTCAGGTAGTCGATTTTGACACCTCCACCTCTGCCACCTCTACGTCCACCTTACAATTGCTTCTTCTCTCCTCTCTTCCTCAGACATCTCAACGGAGCACAGGCAACTGTGCATGCCCAACAAAACTGCCTGAAGCTCTGTGAAGTTAGTGGGAGTTCAGAAAACCCTATCTGACGTCTGTGGCTTTCCATGGTGGGTTTACAGAAGTCCAGAGGAGCAAAAAGAAAAGTAACGTTAACTGACCTAAGTGATGGCAGGAGGATGGAGGAAGGGCCAAGGCTCAGTGGAAGAGCTTCTGCATTGCATGCAGAAGTTCCCAGGTTCAATTCCCGGTATCTCCAGTTGAGAGGACCAGGTAGTAAGCCAATTGAAAGGTCTCAGCCTAAGACCCCGGAGAGCAGCTGCCAGTCTGAGCAGACAATACTGACCTTGATGGAACAATGGTCTGATTCAGTATTAAAGGAGCTTCGTGTGTGTGTGTGTGTGTGTGCGCGCGCACGCATGGATGGATGTTGGCAGCCCCAGCTGGAATCACCTGTCAAGCCGTCAAACACAATTGTCCTAGATTTGCTAAGCTAACATTTATCATGAGCACAGAACCCCCTAGTGTGGCTCTTACATGTACTGTTTGGCTTTCAAAGCCCTCACCTCTCCACCAGCTGACTTGGAGAAGGCATTTGTGTCTCCAAACCGGCAGCTTGAAGAAGGCATTTAAAGTTAAAGTGGCTTTCTTTCCACCTCTCCCCTCCATCCTCCTATCAATTTTCCTCCCTCCCTCCCTCCCTCCATGTCTTGCAGCTCTCAAACATCTGACATTTATCCTGTGTGGCTCTTACATAAAGCAAATTTGGCCCTCCCCCTGGCCCGTTCCCAATCTAAATTGGCATGAATGCAGTCAAATTTCCCTGCATATTCTAAATTTCAATCCTTCTCAGTGAATATCGGCAACATTTGTGTCCCATTAATAGGAAAAGGCAACCCGGACCTCAGGAAAGACGTATTCAGACAGTAAGAAGTTCCGTTCACGCTGTGGGAGCATCAGTGCTGCTGAAGGGTTGGCTTACTCCAGAGAAGACCCCTGGTGGGACGCAACCATTTTGCACAGGCAGTCCAAATGGTGAATGGGGGGAATATCAAGTTCAGATTCCACGGTTCCAGTTCTCGAAGATTTACAGCCACGGAAGCCATAAGCTTAAGCAGACTAGCAAATTCCAACAGTCATGAAAGTCTGATGAAATAGGAGGCTGCCTCCAGGCCTTTAAGAGTCAGGTCATAAGGAATTGCACAAATCAATGTCAACAAGTTTAATTGGAGTCCAGTAGCACCGTTAAGACCAACACAATTTTATTCAGAATGTAAGCTTTCGTGTGTATGCACGAAGTGTGCATGCACACGAAAGCTTACATTCTGAATAAAACTTCGTTGGTCTTAAAGGTGCTACTGGACTCCAAGTTTGTTCTATTGCTTCAAGGCAACACGGCTGCCCACCTGGATCTACCAACCAGTTTAACTGCATGGCAAAATGCAAACCAGGAAGTTGGTGGTTGCTGCAGCTGTTTAGGGAACTGGCGCTACATGTTTTCAGCAGCAGGCTGCAACGGCCTTAAAGCTCAACATGACCCTCAAGACAATGCCCACAGAGACCTTGCAGAACCCTGTAATGTTGCAGCTGATGTCTGTCTATGGTCAAGGGTGGCCAAACTTGCTTAATGCAAGAGCCACAGAATAAACGTCAGATGTTTGACAGTCACAAGATGTGAATGTCAAATGTGGGTGGGAGGAAGGAAGGAAGGAAGGAAGGAAGGAAGGAAGGAAGGAAGGAAGGAAGGAAGGAAGGAAGGAAGGAAGGAAGGAAGGAAGGAAGGAAGGAAGGAAGGAAGGAAGGAAGATAGGTGGGGGAGGGAGGAGGGAGAGAGAAGAGAAAGGAAAGCAATTGCAACTTTTAAATGCTTTCTCCAAGCTGCCAGCTGGCTTGGCTTGGATATGTAATTTAAAGAGGGATATGTGATTTAAAGAGCAGTGGGGGCTTTGAGGGCCACACAATATGTGTGAAAGAGCCATGTGTGGCTCCCGAGCCACAGTTTGGCCACCCCTGGTCTATGTCTTGTAGCAACGTTCAAGGAATGCAGGAAGCCCATCTTGGCCATCCTGGATATCTGTCACATCAAATAGGGAGGTAGGGTGGATTCTGATGGATTCACAATGCACATATGTATGTGCTGCCAGGTCACAATCGACTTATGGTGACCTCAGCAAGGGGCTGTCAAGGCATGTAAGATGCCTTCTCACAGGTTCAATAGTTGCCCGAAGACCACACTCCACGGTCCCTGCTCTGCCATCGCTTCTGCCAATCAGAAGCCGGCAGCTTCTCTTGCAAAGAACCAGCATTCCTTGCGCAACATTAGCCCTCTCTTTAGCAACTGTCAGAACCCCAAGCAACCAATCAGTCTCTCTGTCAGATCTCAATGATTTGCACCTTCAGTTACAGCACTCCTGGGGCCAACCACACAACAGCTTCCAGAGAGCCAGTTTGGTGTAGCGGTTAAGTGCGTGGACTCTTATCTGGGAGAACCAAGTTTGATCCCCGCTTCTCCACTGGCAGCTGCTGGAATGGCCTTGGGTCAGCCATTGCTCTTGTAGAGTTGTCCTTGAGTGGGCAGCTTCTGGGAGAACTCCCGCAGCCCCGCCCACCTCACAGGGTGTCTGTTGTGGGGGAGGAAGGTAAAGGAGATTGTAAGCTGCTCTGAGACTCTGAAATTTAGAGTATAGGGTGGGATATAAATCCAGTATCATCATCATCAACTATTTTTGGAACATCTGAACTGGAATCATCGAGGGTGCATTTCACTCAGCTCAGTGGAAGAGCCTCTGATTTACTGCAGAAGGTCCCAGGTTCAGTCTTCAGTACCTCCAAGAAAGATCAGTAGGTGTGAAAGACCGCAGCTCAAGATCTGCCGCCAGACTGAGTACACAATGCTGACTTGAAGAACATAAGAGCATAAGAGAAGCCATGTTGGATCAGGCCAATGGTCCATCCAGCCCAACACTCTGTCAAAAAAACAAACAAACCAGGTTCCATCAGGAGGTCCACTAGTGAGGCCAGGACACTAGAAGTCCTCCCGCTCTTGCCCCCACAAGCACCAAGATTTTGATTGACCGAGGGTCAGATTCAGTTATCAGACAGCTTCAAGTGGGTGTGATGGAAGCCAAAGGCATTTTAATTCTTCTAGAAACATCTCTGTGGCTAGAACACTCCATCGCCAAATCTTAAAGCCGCCTATGAAGGAATGTCCTTTTGACCACATCACCATTTGCGGTGAGAGCTGTGAGGGAAGGATTCTGAGCCCACAGAGACAAGGCCTGCGATGACATTCTATTCAACGGCACTAATAGTTCCAGCTTAATCAACCTATTAGCAAGAAGCAACAGTTTCGGGAGGGGGAGGGAAATTCCCCTGGATTTGTAAAATGAACAGGGTTACCGCCACGTTCTGCAGAGTGGAGACAGACAAGGCAGCTATTGATCAAGCCGTGCCAAGTAAATTGGCAAACAAAGAAACTTTTGTAAAGGTTAATACTATCGCATAACACTGCGCCAAGAATACATTCTGCCAGGTGCGCTCCCCCGCCAGGAAGACGCTGAGCTTCTCCAACTCCCCACTGAAGTCCGGAGAAACCAAAGAGACACCAGCATTCATCCGGAGGCCCTCAGTACCGTGAAAAACCAAGTCCTTGTTTAGCAAAAAGGCACCTTTTTGGAGAAGGGAAATCCTTCGGCGAAGTAGAGAGTCTCCAGTTACGCGCCTTGCAGAGGACGGCAATTTACACAGGCATTAAAGTTCAAGCTTCTGAAATCATTAGGACAATATAGAAGCCGTTCACTTCTGAAGTGGTCTTTCCACAAGTGTAACTTCAGCTGCTCGGGCTACTTTCTCTCCCACGTGTACTCCAAGGGCATGTCTCCAACCGTGCCCCTCACTGTATTGGATTTTCGCCTCCCAGTATCTCGGAACTAATCTCGGGATGAGGCACATGCCACATTGGCTGCTTGCAAAAAAAAAAATCAGAACAAAAAATTACTCACACGGCCTGTTCGACGTAGTGGTTAAGTGTGTGGCAGAGACTGATCAAGAGAGAGATCTTGGAGTCGTGGTAGATAACTCACTGAAAATGTCAAGACAGTGTGCGATTGCAATAAAAAAGGCCAACGCCATGCTGGGAATTATTAGGAAGGGAATTGAAAACAAATCAGCCAGTATCATAATGCCCCTGTATAAATCGATGCTGCGGTCTCATTTGGAATACTGTGTGCAATTCTGGTCACCGCACCTCAAAAAGGATATTATAGCATTGGAAAAAGTGCAGAAAAGGGCAACTAGAATGATTAAAAGTTTGGAACACTTTCCCTATGAAGAAAGGCTAAAACGCTTGAGGCTCTTTAGCTTGGAGAAACGTCGACTGCAGGGTGACATGATAGAGGTTTACAAGATTATGCATGGGATGGAAAAGGTAGAGAAAGAAGTACTTTTCTCCCTTTCTCACAATACAAGAACTTGTGGGCATTCAATGAAATTGCTGAGCAGTCGGGTTAGAACGGATAAAAGGAGGTACTTCTTCACCCAAAGGGTGATTAACATGTGGAATTCACTGCCACAGGAGGTGGTGGCGGCTACAAGCATAGCCAACTTCAAGAGGGGGTTAGATTAAAAATATGGAGCAGAGGTCCATCAGTGGTTATTAGCCACAGTGTGTATATATGTGTGTATGTGTGTGTGTGGCCACTGTGTGATACAGAGTGTTGGACTGGATGGGCCATTGGCCTGATCCAACAGAGCTTCTCTTATGTTCTTCTGTGACAGAGAGTGTTGGACTGGATGGGCCATTGGCCTGATCCAACATGGCTTCTCTTATGTGAAACAGAGTGTTGGACTGGATGGGCCATTGGTCTGATCCAACATGGCTTCTCTTGTGTTCTTCTGTGACACAGAGTGTTGGACTGGATGGGCCATTGGCCTGATCCAACATGGCTTCTCTTATGTTCAGACAGGAAAATCCAAGAGTTAAATGATTATGCAATACCCAAGAATGTGCGGCTCCTACCAACATCAGAAGTTGCGTCTCATTGGCCTACATAACAGCATTTGGATCCAAGTCGAGAGCCAGGTAGCTTCCACAGTCCCAAGCTATTGTTGGAAGGAACATGATACAAGCGTAAATAAGCTGTGAGGCTACTTCAGGCTCATAACACTTACCCAAAAAATTGACAGTCACACTACACTCCATTGCTGTAAATATCGCAGAGCTTTTCTTGAGTATATTTAAAGATCTTTGTGAGATGGAACCACTCTATTTGGAAGTACCACCTCTTCCTTCATGAACACTTGGGGCAGCTCCAATCAACTCCACAGGGTTCTCTCTTTGTCCAAGCTTGGTGGTGGAAAACGCCATTAAGTTGCAGTTGATTTATGGTGACCCTGCTGAGTTTTCAGGGCAAAAGACTATCTATGGAGGTCCAAGGTTACTGCCACTGCAAGGGCCACCTTTTTCCATCTGAGGCAGGTCCAAAAGTTGGTCCCCTACCTTACCCCCCATGATTTAGCCACAGCGATTCATGCAACAGTCACCTCCAGATTAGACTATTGCAGGGGTGGACAACGGTAGCTCTCCAGATGTTTTTTGCCTACAACTCCCATCAGTTCCAGTCAGCATGACCAATGGCTGGGGCCGATGGGAGTTGTAGGCAAAAAACATCTGGAGAGCTACCGTTGGCCACCCCTGGACTATTGTAACTCTCTCTTCGTGGGGCTTCCCTTGACCCTGCTCCGGAAACTCCAGAGAGTGAAGAATGTAGCAGTCCAGTTATTACCATCGAGGCCTATATGGGCGTGGATGCATCCGGTGCTGTGCAAACTGCACTGGCTACCCCTCAAGTACCAGATCTGCTTCAAGGTGTTGGTTCATGCCTTTAAGGCCCTTTATGGTGTGAGGCCTGCATATCTTCAGGATCACCTCTCCCCTTACGAGCCCCACCCCCCCCCCCCGGGCTCTGAGATCAGTTACACAACATCTTCTTCTGATCCCTGGTCCTAAGGATGCCCAACTGGCTTCAACAAGGGTCAGGGCTTTTTCAGTCTGGGCCCCTACCTGGTGGAATGAGCTCCTGCTGGGATCCAGGTCCTGCAGGACTTATCTAAGTTTTGTAGGCCCTGCAAGACAGAGCTCTTCCGCCAGGCTTTTACTTGATCCAGCAGGTGTCCTCTGAAGTCTTTGCCTCCCCTATCACCCTACTATCTAGGTGCTCAAGTTGTGCCAATTATGTAGATTATGGTCTTTCGATTAATTTGACTTCTCTGTATTTATGATATTGCTTAAATATGATGTTCTTCATTTAATGTTGCTGCAATGTTCTACTGTTGTAAGCCACCCTGGTCCCGCTTGCGGAATAGGGTGGGGTATAAATCGAAAAATTAAAATTAAATTAAATAAGAGCTGCTTTGCCATTGCCTACCTCTTTGTAATGACCCTGGACTTCTTTATTGGTCTCTTATCGATTAAACTTTCCCTATGAAGAAAGGTTAAAACTCTTGGGAGTTCTTAAGCTTGGAGAAATGTTGATTGTGGGGTGACATGATAGAGGTTTACAAGATTATGGATGGGATAGAGAAGGTAGAGAAAGAAGTACTTTTTTCCCTTTCTCATAATACAAGAACTCGTGGGCATTCAATGAAATTGCTCAGCAGTCGGGTTAGAACAGATAAAAGGAAGTACTTCTTCACCCAAAGGGTGATTAACACATGAAATTCACTGCCACAGGAGGTGGTGGCAGCTACAAGCATAGACAGCTTCAAGAGGGGACTGGATAAGCATATGGAGCAGAGGTCCATCAGTTGCTATTAGCCACAGCATATTGTTGGAACTCTGTCTGGGGCAGTGATGCTCTGTATTCTTGGTGCTTTGGGGGGGGGGGGGCAACAGTGGGAGGGCTTCTAGTGTCCTAGCCCCACTGGTGGACTTCCTGTTGGTACTTGGGTTTTTTGGCCACTGTGTGACACAGAGTGTTGGACTGGATGGGCCATTGGCCTGATCCAACATGGCTTCTCTTATGTTCGTATAACAATCCAAGTACTAAGCAAGACTGACTGTGTTCAGCTTCCAGGATCTGACTATCCAGTCTTGGGTTTCATTGAGTTTGGTCAGTCACTGCTATCAGGAAGTTACCTATCATTAATACCTTCAGAAAGAGGAATTGCTGAAGACACATTTGAGAGCATTTAAACGTTGATAAAGACTGGTTCTTTTACCTTGCTGTTGATTTTTTTTTAAAAAAAATTGTGTGTGGAGGGGTACTCCTGGAAATCATGGTTGACTTCAGATGACCCCCTATGCTTGAACATTCAGAGAGGCGGCTTCTATTGCCTGCCCCTGTGTCCTCATCCTGGTATTCCCTGGAGCTCTCCCATCCAAGTACTTGCCCGAGTCAAACCCTGCTTAGCTTCCAAGATCTGATGAGATCTGGCTTGCCTGGGCTATCCAGGTCAGGGACCTTGTCAGTACATTTTTAGCGGTACGGATTTTTTTTTTTAAATCTCTCTGGAAGCCATTTTGTTAGAGGAAAACTGGATTAAAAGTACTGCATATTTATTAGAAAACAGCAGTATGACAAAAAAAAAAAACCTGATAAAAAGAATGTAAATTCTACCAGACTGTACATGATAAAATAGTGTAGCGGTTAGAATGTTGGGACTGGAATCTGATAGGCCTGTGTTCAGAACTTGCCTTTGCCATGAGGTTTGCTGGCTGAGGGGATCCGATACTTTCTCTCAAAATAATCTGCCTCACAAAGTTGCTCTAAGGAGAAAGTGAGAGAAAGGAGAACTGAGTATGCCATGCTCAGCTCCTTGGAGAGCGCCAGAATAAAAATGTACCAGACAGACAGACAGACCCCTACCTTACGGGACTGGGTTCTGTAGGGCGTAGATTCAGATTTCCACTTGAGCATGGACAGAGTGCCAAGCAGGCCGGAGGATGAGCAGATTGCCTTCCTCCTGTCTGACGCTCATTCTGATGTTTCATCTAAGATTGCCCGTTTCTGTTATGTTGCTCAGTTGGAAAGGAGGGAAATTGAGAGTGTAAATCTTGGTTATGAGTTTTAACAATATGTGCAATAGTTGGCGTCAGGAATTTTGTGTAAGAGGTGATGGGTTTGTTTTTATGATTTTGTTTTTGTTTGTATTAAGCTGGTCGGATGACCGTGAATAAAGTACTACAGAATTGCACTAATCCTGATCATAGAACTCATTTGCACTATTTTGACTTAAAGTACATAGTGCCTTTTCTCTCTATTCTAGGCCTGAAGTGGTCTCAGGAACAAAGGACAATGGCTTCCATTAGAAGTCTTTGCTAAGCATACTAGATATGAAAGAATCTTCTTTAGCAAAAAGCCTGTTATCATCATTTGTTCTGTAAACATCCTTTGGTGGAGAGTAACCTATCTTTTCTACCTCCGGGAGCTTCCGGGAGCCTATCTCTCGGAGAAGGTCAGCGCAGAAGCTCTGCTCTTAATGAGGCGGGCCTACACTGAAGACAAACAGGGAAGGTGAGAAAACCACAGATATGGGGTACGGAGAAATGCTGTGTGGGGGTCCTGATTAGGATGATATCAATTCATCTCTCGCTTCTAAGTTGGGATATGGGATTTATTTGACCAATGAATGTAATCAGGATGTCAAAGGCGAAGACCGGTGTAGCCAATCGGTAAGTTGGCCTTTGTTTACAGGAAGGTATAAGAAGTTGTGACTATGGAGGAGAATTTTGAAGGAGAACGGAGGAAGGGGGTGAAGAGATTATTTTCTTCTTCCCACATTAATGTGGAAAAAAATTAAAAAATTGGCACATTCTCTTTTTGCACCTCTATAGTGGAGTCCTTTGTTTTGGTGAAAAAGGGACTCTGCCTAAATACAACAGTTCCAAAGTTCAGTGTTAGTCAAAGGACATGACAAATGAACAAGAATAGACAAGAATTCACGTAATGCTTCTGGAAACACCCTGGTAGATTTTCTACCAAGCTGGGGTAGCGTATCATTTGCAAAAGGAGAATAGTGTTAAAGCCAGGACGGCACTGGAACAAGAGCATATTTGACAAATCGGCCCAATAAAGAGAAAGATGTCAAACCACAATAAAACAGTATAGAGTTCTGGAAATGGGTACCTGTGGGAACCTGGGAAAAGAGAGATTTGACAGATTTTGTTTTCTTGGCTCCTGATCAGCAGGTTAATTATAGTAACTGTTCAGTCCACTCAAAGTTCTCCTGATAAGAGACCAGCTGCAGCTAACATAGCTTGGCTTACAGAGTCCCCCCACTTCTCTCCATGGCCCCCTCATACTCAGGAAAATAGAAACAAAAATACCTGTTCACACACGAAAAACACCATTTTGCATACAACAACGCAAAGATGTTGACATGTTGCAAATGTAAGCCGGAAGAAAGATTGCCCCACTTGTGTGAGCACACAGCAAGATGCGAGACAACTTAAAGGGAGGGGGTAGAGAGAACTTGGAGAGCGATTTTATCATTCACTGTCCCCCCTTTCCACGTTTACCCACCTCTGCAGCTATAACTGTAGACAGCTACCGTTGACCTTTCAACCAGATTTTCATCATGGTGCCAGCTCACGGCCATTTTCCCCATTCCAAAATAAGGCTCTTGTTTCAAGAATGGCATTTGTTGGGGATCCATATAATTTAACAACGTCAAGTTGTAGGATGATCTCTCTTTCAAATCGCTATAGTCATTCTTCGGGACATGAGGACAGCTTTGATCTCGTAAAGCCGATCCTGTCGCAGTAATCGAAGGAGCGTTATCCGGAGGCCTATCGGTGACAGCGCAATCTTCAGTTTCTTTTGTCTCAGTCAACTTTTGCTCTTGCAAAGCCCAGGTCGTTTCTCTGTGCATGTAGTCATTAAGTTTGATTAATGCTTTACAAGCTTGGGATATTTCTGGATGGGAATAATTTATTTCATAACTTTCCATGGGCCAGGGGACAGTAAATAACCTCGTGTTCAAATATTTGTAAGTACATCCTGGATTTCCAATTAAAATTCGAGACACTGGGGTAAAAAAATCTTTCCCTTTGATCCTTACGAGGTCCCGGAAGAAACAGTCGAATTTTCGCAAAGTCAAAAATGCTTCCTGAACCCCCTCATGGATATCTTTAGGTATCTTCTCGGCACTTCTGAGGATAAGTTTGGAATAGTCTTTCCTCCACTAAAAAAAACAAAAACATTTTTTAAATACTAGATATATAGTTGGATATTAATATTCATATAATAGAATAAATACCACATGCCATTCACCCCCTCCCCACAACCCCCCACCAAAATCAGCAGCCAGAGCTAATTTTGCCTTGAAATTTATACACAATAGCTATCTGTCTAGTGCACCCTTCCCCTAAAGACCACTGAATGACATATGTGGATTTCCCGTTTCTCTTTAATCTTCACAACAACCCTGGAAGGTCTGAGAGAATAAGAGCGTGACTGGTCTAAGACAACCAAGTGAGTTCCACCAAGGTATCCTGTATCACAGGAGCCCCATGGTGCAGAGTGGTAAGCTGCAGTACTGCAGTTCAAGCTCTGCTCACGACCTGAGTTGATCCTGGCAGAATCTAGGTTCAGGTAGCCAACTCAAGGTTGACTCTGCCTTCCATCCTTCCGGGGTCGGTAAAATGAATACCAGTTTGCTGGGGGCAAAGTGTAGATGACTGGGGAAGGCAATGGCGAACCACCCCATAAAAAGTCTGCCGTGAAAACATCGTAATGTGACATCACTCCAGAGTTGGAAATGACTGCTGCTTGCATAGGGGACTACCTTTATCCTGTATCATAGTGTGACAGAGAAACCACTATGACAGAATGATCTCTATTATACAAGATCAAGACGGGTAGCCGTGTTAGTTGGCTGTAGCAGTGGAAAAGAGTAAGTATTCGTTAGCATCTTAAAGACTAACCAAATTTGTTGAAGGGAGGAGTTTTTGTGAATCACTGCTCACTTAATAAACAAGCAGCGACTCACGAAAGCTTCTCCCTTGTCACAGATTATTTAAGGTGCTTTGGACTTCTGCTCTTTTCTACTCTGTTAGGCTGAAATGGTTGTCCACCTGTTACTTAAGAACTTCTACCTTCTCTTTTTGGGTTGTCAGGTCTCCCTGGCTACCACTGGGGGACGGGGGCATACAGTAGCTAGCTACAGGTTGAAAAACTCCCAGAATATGAGGGGGCATGGAGTCTGGGAAGGACATGAGCTCAGTGGGGTACAATGTCATACAGGTCACCCCCCCCCCCCAAAAAAATGCCCATCTTCTCCAGAAGAACTCATCTCTATAGTCTGGAGAGGCACTATAACTCTGGGGATCCTCAGACCCCAACTGGAGGCTGGCATCCCCATTCCCCAACCACCACCCCCCCCCGCCATCACTGGTTCATCTATTTAAACACCATGAACATATGAAGCTGCCTTTTACTGAATCAGACCCTCTGTCCATCAAAGTCAGTACTGTCTACTCAGACCAGCAGCGGCTCTCCAGGGTCTCAAGCTAAGGTTTTTCACACCTATTTGCCTGGACCCTTTTTAGTTGGAGATGCCGGGGATTGAACCTGGGACCTTCTGCTTACCAAGCGGAGGCTCTACCGCTGAGCCACCATCCCTCCCCAAACATTCCACGGAATGCACACGAACATTCTGACTGCTTAAGAGCAGCCTGTCATCAAATGCTGTTGGCAGGCACAGGACGGGCTTCGTGAAGTAAAATCTCAGAACTAGCCTTTGGGTAGGAAAGGTTCCCTATTGCTTGCAGAAAAATAGATAAAACTCTGCTGAGTAAACACAGGAGCCCAATTACATATAATGCTCAGGGGGCGGGGGTGTTAAATTGTGATTACATCCTTCCTTAGATATATAATTGAACTGCACAAAAATCATTGCCAGAGGCATACAGGTTAAAGCCACAGCCCTGGGAAGGGTTAAATCTAATGTGAAGTTTAGCCCTCCCTCCCCACAAACCGGTTCACTATCAGAAACAGGGTCATTTGGAATACTGTGAACAATTCTGGTCACCGCACCTCAAAAAAGATACTATAGCATTGGAAAAAGTCCAGAAAATGGCAACTAGAATGATCAGGGGTTGGAACACTTTCCCTATGAAGAAAGGTTAGAATGCTTGGGGCTCTTTCAGCTTGGAGAAACGTCGACTGAGGGGTGACAGGATAGAGGTTTACAAGATTATGCACAGGCTAGCGAAGGCAGAGGAAGAAGTACTTTTCTCCCTTGCTCACAATACGAGAATTCTTGGACATTCAATAAAATTGCTGAGCAGTCAGGTTATAACTGATAAAAGGAAGTCCTTCTTCACCCAAAGGGTGATTAACACATGGAATTTACTGCCACAGGAGGTGGCGGCGGCTACAATCATAGATAGCTTCAAGAGGGGATTGGATAAACATATGGAGCAGAGGTCCATCAGTGGCTATTAGCCACAGCATATTGTTGGAACTCTGTCTGAGGCAGTGATGCTCTGTATTCTTGGTGCTTGGGGGGCACAGTGGGTGGGCTTCTACTGTCCTGGCCTGACTGATGGACCTCCTGATGGCTCCTGTTTTTTTTTTTTGAGGGGGGGGCACTGGATGGGCCATTAGCCTGATCCAACATGGCTTCTATGTTCTTATGTCTACTGCAGTGTGTATGGGGGGGGGAGGGTAAATTATCTACACTATGCGTTTTTTCATATGGGGTCTTAAAGCTGTCGCATGGAAATATTTCCTGCCAAGGCAAGTATCCGGGGGGAAGAGTTAACCCACTCGTTCTCAAGTGCTACGTACCGCTCCAGACAGCTCCCTCCATGTGGTTGCTTTGGGCCGTGAAATTGCCCATCTAGAGATCTGACTGAGATGTTTGGCCTTAAAAAGGGGGTGTGAGCAGCTCTGGGAAGAGGGCAGAGGGGGCTGAGCTACTAATGGCCTGCAATCCAAACATGTATCAGGCCTGCCCCATAACCCCTAGTCCATGTGGATCTTCACCAAGAGCGGGTAGTAAAAGCCACCTTGTGGCAGAGAGTTGCAGGAATCCATCCCAAATAACGGGACAAACAAAAGAAGATGCCATAAAAAAGAAAGAAAGAAAACTGGCAAAAAAAGAGAGAGAGAGACCCTACCATTCGACAACCAAGAAGAAACATGTCAGGCTTGTTCAAAGGCAGTAATATTTCACCGCCCTGTTAAAACTGGGAGCTAATGCGTTCCACATTTTAATGCCAGTCTAATGAGAGGCATGTTACCTTTTGGCTTGTGAACTAAAGATTACATGCTTTGAAAGTGTTTTATCAATATATCTTAAATGGTGTCTGTGGGGTTTCTCCTCTTAAAAAAGAACCCTAAATATTTTTACGCCCCTTCAAACAAAAAAAAAAAATCACACTTTGGTATCTCAGAAGGAAAATCAGGAAATGGAAACACATTTCCAACACATCATCTGAGAATACCGTTCCGTTGTCTTTAATTCTCCAGCCAGTCATCCTTCTATGTCCGACACAAGGAAAGCATTAAGAGATCAGAAGAGAAAGAAAGGGGGAAGGTGGTAGGGAGAGACTGTGGGACTCGTACTGGACACTTTTACTGATTTAAAGACCAAGAAACTTGTGTATTTCTTGCTGCCTCTCTGACAGCCGATATGAAAGGTCACCTCATTCTTCCAGCAGATAAAAGGAACCCCACAACCGGACACTTCCTCAGAGCGCACAAAACATTTCATGCTTCATTTTAAAACATGTCCATTATCCACCCCCCACCCCCACCCCACCCCCATGAACAGAATTCAGCGTTCTCTTGTCGACTTGAAGGCTCTGCAACATACTTTCAGCAACCTACAAATCACGCCCTCCGTTTTGCAGAGCTGAGAGGACCTCGTCGCTCAAACGATGACAGCGAGCCATGAACCAAGTGCGGCGATCTCCGGAGAAGCAATCTGACGACCGCGTTACAAGATGATAACATCTGACTCAAGGGCGTGGTTCAGGGGTAGAGCATCCACTTGGCGTGCTGCAGAAGTTCCCCGGTTCAATCCCTGGCATCGCCAGCTAAAAGCACCGGGCGGTAGATGATGTGAAGGACATCTGCCTGAGACCGCAGAGAGCCATTGCCAATCTGAGTAGACAAGACTGACTTCAATAGACCAAGATTTAGTATAAGGCAGCTTCATGTATAACCAGGAGTGGAATTCTAGCAGGAGCTCCTCTGCATATTAGGCCACACACCCCTGATGTAGCCAATCCTCCAAGGGCTTATGGGGTTCTTTTTTGTAAGCTCTTGGAGCATTGGCTACATCAGGGGTGCGTGGCCAAATATGCAAAGAAGCTCCTGCTAGAATTCCACCCCTGTTGTGTGATCCACGGGGTATATCGGGGTGGAATTCTAGCAGGAGCTCCTCTGCATATTAGGCCACACACCCCTGATGTAGCCAATCCTCCAAGAGCTTACAGGGCTCTTTTTTGTAAGCTCTTGGAGGATTGGCTACATCAGGGGTGCGTGGCCAAATATGCAAAGAAGCTCCTGCTAGAATTCCACCCCTGTTGTGTGATCCACGGGGTATATCGGGGTGGAATTCTAGCAGGAGCTCCTCTGCATATTAGGCCACACACCCCTGATGTAGCCAATCCTCCAAGAGCTTACAGGGCTCTTTTTTGTAAGCTCTTGGAGGATTGGCTACATCAGGGGTGCGTGGCCTAATATGCAAAGGAGCTCCTGCTGGAATTCCACCCCTGTGTATAGCAATGCTCGTTGGTGCATTAGGTTCCTGTTGTGGTTTTACATCACCAGCTGTCTGAAAAAGGGAGCTCGGAGTGTCAACAGCTTATACTTTGAAACTCTTGGTCCCTAAGGTGCTAGTGAATTCAAACCTAACAAGGCTGGTCTCAGACAGACACGCCCTCCTTTGACATTACCTTCTTCACGTTTCTTTAAGCTGACCTTTCTGCCAAACTCCCCAAACCATACAAAATAGGAGAGAGCAAACAGATCAGTTACCTGTTATAAAACGCATGCCTCTCGACTGTTAGCTTAAGGCAGGGGTGTCAAACTCATTTGTTATGAGGGCCGGATCTGACATAGATGAGACCTTGTCAGGCCAGGCCTTGTGTGTCATAAAATGTATTTGATGGTCTTAAAGGTGCTTTCTTTGTATTTCTCCCATGGGATCCAGGGAACTGGGCAAAGGAAGCTCTGGCTCTTTCCCTCACTCCGCAGGGGACCAGGTGGGGGAGGAGCCTCAACCAATGGAGAAAATCAAGGTTCTGCTTTGTAGCTCCTGTGCAATTGAGCAAGCCTGGCAAAGCAAGCTGAGATGCAGAAGGAAGCAAAAGAGAGGGAGAAGGAAGGCTATAACAGCCAGTTGCTCAGGGGCCTGATAGGAGCATGTTTGATACCCCTGGCTTAAAGATTATCTCTATAGATTATATATCCTTACAGACAGTGTTTTTTTTTTTTTTGGTAGCAGGAACGTCTTTGCATATTAGGCCACACCCCCTGATGTAGCCAATCCTCCTGGAGCTTACAGTAGGCCCTGTACTAAGAGTCCTGTAAGCTCTTACAGGATTGGCTACATCAGGGGTGTGTGGCCTAATATGCAAAGGAGTTTCTGCTACAAAAAAAGCCCTGCTTATAGATAACACAAGATGACCAAGAGGGTTAGGGGGTTGGGAGCACCCACCCTATGAGGACAGGTTGAAGGCCAACGCCATGCTGGGAATTATTAGGAAGGGAACTGAAAACAAATCAGCCAGTATCATAATGCCCCTGTATAAATCGATGGTGCGGTCTCATTTGGAGTACTGTGTGCAGTTCTGGTCGCCGCACCTCAAAAAGGATATTATAGCATTGGAGACAGTCCAGAAAAGGGCAACTAAAATGATTAAAGGGCTGGAGCACTTTCCCTATGAAGAAAGGTTGAAACGCTTATGGCTCTTTAGCTTGGAGAAACGTCGACTGCGGGGTGACATGATAGAGGTTTACAAGATAATGCATGGGATGGAGAAAGAAGAGAAAGAAGTACTTTTCTCCCTTTCTCACAATACAAGAACTCGTGGGCATTCGATGAAATTGCTGAGCAGACAGGTTAAAACGGATAAAAGGAAGTACTTCTTCACCCAAAGGGTGATTAACATGTGGAATTCACTGCCACAGGAGGTGGTGGCGTCCACAAGCATAGCCACCTTCAAGAAGGGGTTAGATAAAAATATGGAGCAGAGGTCCATCAGTGGCTATTAGCCACAGTGTGTGTGTGTATATATATATATATATATATATATATATATATTTGGCCGCTGTGTGACACAGAATGTTGGACTGGATGGGCCATTGGCCTGATCTAACATGGCTTCTCTTATGTTCTTATGTTCTAAGTGTCTGAGACTTTTCAGTTGAGAAAAGAGATGACAACGAGCGGGGAACACAATAAGAGGTTTATAAAATCATACATGAGGTGGTGAGAGCTGGCAAAGAGAAAACTTCCCCCATCTCCCAAAATACTAGAATTCGAGGGCATCTGATGAAGCTGATGGGCAGTACACTCAGGACAGACAAAAGAAAATACTGCTTTATACAGAGAGTGAATAAAATGTGGACGTTGCTGCCAGAGGATATAAGCAACCGGAATAAACAACTTTAAAAGGGGATTCATGGAGGATGTCTATCTACTAGCCATGGTGACTGAGCGGAACTTCAACATTCACACTAAACCTCAGAATCCCAGAGCCAGGAGGGAACATCAGGGGAAGGCCTCGGCCTCTCTATCCTGTTGTTGGCCATTCATAAGAACATAAGAGAAGCCATGTTGGATCAGGCCAACGGCCCATCCAGTCCAACACTCTGTGTCACACAGTGGCAAAAAAATTTATATATACACACACACACTGTGGCTAATAGCCACTGATGGACCTGTGCTCCATAGTTTTATCTAAACCCCTCTTGAAGGAGGCTATACTTGTGGCCGCCACCACCTCCTGTGGCAGTGAATTCCACATGTTAATCACCCTTTGGGTGAAGAAGTACTTCCTTTTATCCATTTTAACCTGTCTGCTCAGCAATTTCATCGAATGCCCACGAGTTCTTGTATTGTGAGAAAGGGAGAAAAGTACTTCTTTCTCTACTTTCTCCATCCCATGCATTATCTTGTAAACCTCTATCATGTCACCCCGCAGTCGACGTTTCTCCAAGCTAAAGAGCCCCAAGCGTTTCAAGCTTTCTTCATAGGGAAAGTGCTCCAGCCCTTCAATCATTCTAGTTGCCCTTTTCTGGACTTTCTCCAATGCTATAATATCCTTTTTGAGGTGCGGCAACCAGAACTGCACACAGTACTCCAAATGAGACCGCACCATCGATTTATACAGGGGCATTCAGAGGAACTGGTTGGCCACTGTGTGAGACAGGATGCTGGACTAGATGGACCCTCACTGGCCTGATCCAGCAGGGCTCTTCTAATGTTATTACGAAGGCCTTGGCCTCCATGTCCTGTTGTTGGCCCTCCAGAGGAACTCACTGGCCACTGTGTGAGAAAGGATGCTTAACTAGATGGATCACTGATCTGATCCAGCGGGGCTCTTCTTATGTGCCCTTTATTCCCACAACCAGCCAGCCTTTCCCTCACATTTTGCTTACTATAAGAGCTTGGAGTACCTCTGGGCTCAATGCTATGGCACTAAGCAGGAGATACGGTAAGGATATTTTTGAGTAGGTACAACTCGGTGTGAAGAAAGACTTAGAAAGACCATCTCCATGTTCTCACAGTTACCACCCTTTCTGTAGTCCTGAAGGACACAGGTTATGGCTATTGACAGCTATTTGCTGTGAGGGTTAAAAGGGAATCTCTATGTATAAGAGCAGGATGTTGCTAAGTATCAGCGTGGAGAGGAGCGAATAATTGAGATAGGCTTGGGACCCTGTGCCCTGCACTTGGTCCTTCAGTTGTCCTCTGAATGAAACAGGATACTGGACTATTTATTATCTGTGTACCATTCTTCCATGAAGCCCGAAGTGCACTAGATGGAACAGAGGTTGTTTCCAATGTGGCTGTCCTTATGTTCGTTCCAGATGCTGGGTAACGAGAGGAGCGGGTCTACCTATGGAGTTCTTGGGGACTTCTGGTTGACCATTGCTTAAGAGAGAATGCTGGACTAGATGAGCCTTGGTTCACACCCTACAGAAGTCTTCCTGTGTCCTCACGAAGCCCAATCTGAAGAGCCCAGGGCACACAGAATGCAATGGCTTTGAAGCCCACAAGATGCATGAGTCTTACAGCACCATTCTTCCTAAGCAAAGTTACACCCTTCTACACCCATTAATTTCAATGGCCTTAGAAGGGCATAGTCTTCTAATTCCACTGAGAACAATGGGTTTAGAAAGGTGCAGTAGTTACAGCTGTTTCACAGAGGTTGGCAGCTGTAAGTTTTATTCACGTTAACTCAAAGAGACGGAAGAGTTCAAATCTGTTTTAACAAAGAAATGGAGGGAGGGAGGGGAAAGCTCTTTCCTTCCTGCACCAGGGGAAGGGGGAAAAAAAAGAATTAAAAAAAAGGATGCTACTTAGTATGCATCTTTCGGCCACATGTCAATACAAGAAAGTTGACATGGCTATAATGTAGGAACTCCCGCTGTAGCTGTTCAAGCTAAGTAAGAGATTCCTTTTTATGTCTTTCATCTCGCTCAATATGTTCCAACTTAGTCTGACTGAACTCAACCAATTCTTTCCATGTGTTTCGTATTTGACCCGAGCGCTGTCCAAGAGCGACATAGCGTTTTCTTCCGTTTCTTCAATAATACTCCTCAGCTAAATCGGTTTGGATTGTGCTTTGATTCTTCTGTTTTTTAAATTAAATATGCAAAATATCATAGAGCTGAGGGTGGGACATGTAGTGGGGAATCACAGTTAGAATGTCAGACCAGGAGACGAGCGAGCCAGATCCAAATACCTGCTTTGCTGTTCAACTTACTGGGCGGCTCTAAACCAGCTGGTCTCTCTCAGCCTAACTTACCTTATGGGGGTTTTTTTGTGAGGATCAATGTGTGTGGTGGTGGTGGGGGGGAACCATGGTCATTCCTGGCAAGAATGGAACAAGAAAAGCTATCATCCAGACTACGCCGATCTAAAATACCTTCCTCCCCACAACAGATGAATTCATACCATCTGGGTGACTTTGAACCAGTCTCTTCAAAGCTCACCCCTACCTTTCGGGGTTGTTGCTAGGGTGATCTAAAGAAGGGGAAACCCGTATACTCCACCCTTAGGTCCTTTTTGGAAGGGAGGGATAAAAAACGTAAAAGAAAACCCTAAACTCACTGTTGTATCCCAAGGAGACTGAAAGAGCAGACCTCACAGGGATAGCAGAGAGCTAGCAACGCCTAGTTGACATCCAACAAAAAACCTTGTTGGTCTCTACAGTACTAGTGGACTTCAGTCTAGCTGTTCCACTGCAGACCAATAGAGCCACCCTCTGAAACTAGTCTGTAGACATGGCAGATCATGGTGAATGTTTATCATGTGTTCCTGGACCCAAATCGCAAGATGCCGTAGTCCCGTCATACACTGCATCGGTTAGGCCACACCTGGAGTACTGTGTGTAGTTCTGGAGGCCTCAGTTCAAAAAGGGTGGACAGAATGGAGCGGGTGCAGAGGAGTGCGAAGGGGATGATCAGGGGTCTGTAGACCAAGCCCTATGAGGAAAGGCTGAAGGATTTGGGAAGGTTCAGTCTGGAGAAGAAGAGGATGAGGGGGGACATGATTGCTCTCTTGAGCTATTTGAAGGGCTGTCACTTAAAGGAGGGCAGGGAGCTGTTCCTGTTGGTAGCAGGGGAGAGGACTCACAATCATGGGTTTACATTGAGGGCAGGAAGGTACCGGTTGGATATTGGGGTTGAGGATTACGGGAAGAGTTGTGGAATCAGCTACCAAGGGTGGTGGGTGAGCTCCCCCTCCCTGGAAGTCTTTAAGCAGTGGCTGGACAAACACTTGTCAGGGATACTCTAGGCTGATCCTGCATTGAGCAGCAGGTTGGACTAGGTGGTTTGTATGGCCCCTTTCAGCTCTGTGATTCTATGGAATGTACCACTCCTGACGGCTGGTCAATATAGCCTGGATCCAAAATACCTTAGGTCCAGAATGCCGTCTCCCATACCAACTTACCCAGATTATGAGGTCAATGTACGAAGTCTCCCTCTGGGAATTTGCATCATCCAAGGCAAGACAGGTAGAAATCCAAACCAGGGCCACTTCCCTGGGAAGTTAGGCGGGCAATGTCCCTACATGTTTTCCGGAGAACACTCAGGACACTTTAGAAAGCTATAATTAATTAATTTAATTTAATATTGGACTTTAATTAAATATTGGACAATGCCTAAATTGTATCTTTGTAGCCAATAGATGGCTGCAAAAGGAGATTTTTAATGCTTTTTTATTTTTCCAGATGGTAAGTAACCACTTCGTGGGCACAAAGATAGGCAAAAAAATGGCTCATGGATACTCCCTACGTATACATACATACTGCGTACACATACATACAACAGCCTGGCGGAACACACTCTGTTGTGAGATCATGGCCCTGTGGGGCATGTTTCAGTTCCGCCGGGCCTGTAAAATGGAGCTGTTCCACCAGGCCTTTGGCTCATTTTAGGCGGTCTCCAAGGAATTAAAGATGTTAGCGATGAGGATTTGTTTTTTTGTTTTTTTTAAATCAAGGTTACTGAACACGTTTTCTAAAGCAGACAATGTTGATCTGTTTAAGGATTACCAGTTCACAGAAGCCGTCGTCTTTCGGCGTCAAATATGGAAGATGACCCTCTCCAAGTTCTTCGAGGAGTTTCCGCTTCTGAAGACATAAAATAAACAACAATATTTATTTATATAACGTATATATAAGCATAGCAATATTGTGAGCCGTCTGAAACTCATCTTTGACCACCACAACAGTGACACAGGGAATACTGACTTTCAAAAGTTTATATCCTGAAAACTTTGTTGATCTTTCAGTTGCTACTGGACCTGCATCATGCTTCACTGTAGCAGTGTCTCTTTTGACATTCAAACTGTGACTCTTCCGTTGTCCAATGTGCCATCTGCCCCATATTTTAGGAAAGTGGGCAAGCTCCTTGCCTGGTGGGACCTATGGCTGGCAGGTGGTTCCCACCTTGAAACAGTCACTGGTAGGGCAATTGAAGAAGAAGAAGATATTGGATTTATATCCCGCTCTCCACTCCAAAGAGTCTCAGAGCAGCTCACAATCTCCTTTCTCTTCCTCCCCCACAACAGACACCCTGTGAGGTGGGTGGGGCTGAGAGGACTCTCACAGCAGCTGCCCTTTCAAGGACAACCTCTGCCACAGCTATGGCTGACCTAAGGCCATGCTAGCAGGTGCAAGTGGAGGAGTGAGGAATCAAACTCGGTGCTCACAGATAAGAGTCCGCACACTTAACCACTACACCAAACTGCAAGCCTTTCTGAGGCGTAGGCCTCATGCCAGGGATAGAACTATATGCGAATATTACCGCACTATAGAGTCCCATTCACATGTGCATGGAACAGAAAACACAGGTATTGTCCACTCACTCATTTATCATGGGAGTAAAATAGATTTAAAAGCCCCTGATATAGTCAAGCTAGATTTGAGTTCCAGTAGCACCTTAGAAACGAACAAGATGTTGTGAGGATAAGATTTCAACAGTCAAAGGTCCCTTTATCAGAAATTATGAAGAGAATTTTGACGCTCAAAAGTTATAGCCCCCCAAAAATCTTGTTCTCTACAGTGCTACTGGACTCATAAGAACATAAGAGAAGCCATGTTGGATCAGGCATATGGCCCATCCAGTCTAACACTCTGTGTCACAGAAGAACATAAGAGAAGCCATGTTGGATCAGGCCAATGGCCCATCCAGTCCAACACTCTGTGTCACAGAAGAACATAAGAGAAGCCATGTTGGATCAGGTCAATGGCCCATCCAGTCCAACACTCTGTGTCACACAGTGGCCAAAGAAAACCAGGTGCCATCAGTGGGGCCAGGACACTAGAAACCCTCCCATTGTTGCCCCCCCCCAAGCACCAAGAATACAGAGCATCACTGCCCCAGACAGACAGAAAGATCTAGTTCTTCCACTCCAGACCAACCCAGCTGCCCTCTCGAAGTGATTTAGTCAAAGGCTCTATGGTTTCAGTTTCCCTCAGTTCCAAGTCACCCCCTTGAATGCACAAAAACAGTAAGCTATCATATTGAAAGAAAAACAGCTCAGTGTGTGCGTGGCTCTTCGAGACCACCTTTAAAAATATCATCTCCCGTCATGAAAAGAGAGCGAAGGGAAAGTATGACAACATGTTCAGAATATGGCACAAGATCCAACGCAATTCTTCCAGGCCTACATCTCTGATTTTGTTTCACGTTCCTTTGCTTATCTTCATTTTCTGCGTCATGTTACAAGACTAATGGATTTTTAAGTCTTCACTGTACTTAGAGAAACATTATTTCTCAGGTTGAGTCACTGGCCTTGAAAACCCCAACTTCGGCCTACGTGCACATTTAACATAGACTTCACCAGCAACCAACACCAGAACGGGGGGGGGGGGGGGATTATTTTTTAAAAATGGCCTCTCCTTTTCTCCAATCTACTTGGCCTTTGCCTCCCACGAATCAAGAATTACACACTCGTAGGAAACTTATCTTTGCCATTTACCTCCCAACCAGACTTTGCCTTCTGAGGCAGAATTAAGATTGCTAATGAAAATCAACAGACAAGAAATGGAAATTGTTACATAGGAGCTAGGGAAAACCAAAGAAAACAATAATAACAGAACCACCAAGGAAGACCAAGGAAGATGGTGGCGAGGGTGGGGTCAGGCTGGATTTTAAAAGGAAACCAAGTCAACGAGGGACATAAGAACATAAGAGAAGCCATGTTGGATCAGGCCAATGGCCCATCCAGTCCAACACTCTGTGTCACACACTGGCCAAAAAACCCCAGGTGCCATCAGGAGGTCCATCAGTGGGACTAGAAGCCCTCCCACTGTGCCCCTCCCCAAGCACCAAGAATACACAGCATCACTGCCCCAGAAAGAGTTCCAACAATACGCTGCGGCTAATAGCCACTGATGGACCTCTGCTCCATATGCTTATCCAATACCCTCTTGAAGCTGTCTTATCTTGTAGCCGCCGCCACTTCCTGTGGCAGTGAATTCCACGTGTTATTCACCCTTTGGGTGAAGAAGGACTTCCATTTATCACACACCATGAGGGTGGGGGTACCAAATGCCAACACACTTGCATTGCCACTGTGATTTGGCGTTTCTTGGTTCCCAGTCAGAAATGCCCTAGGACTGAACAAGGTTTTTAACTGGGTTATTAGAACACACCATATGCATCTCTATGATTTGCAATTTCAGTGCCCATTTGATATATATTATTGCCTTGGATACACATATCCATCTTCCCTTACAGTAAGATGCTTTAGAGGCTGCTGCTAGAACCCTTCCTTTCCTAGAAAAAGAGTGCAGGGAAAACTTTTTTTTTTAATCTATTGTTTGAATCCACTGATTTCATTCCACTTAGCGGGGCTTTTTTTGTAGCAGGAACTCTTTAGCATATTAGGCTACACCCCCCTGATGTAGCCAATACTCCAAAAGCTAACATTAGGCCCTGTAAGAAGAGCCCTGTAAGCTCTTGGAGGATTGGCTACATCAGGGGGAAGTGGCCTAATAGGCAAAGGAGTTCCTGCTACAAAAAAAGCCCGGCCACTTAGTAAAGAATAATCCATCAGAGGAGATAATATAGTATGTCAAGCACTTATTTACATGGAAAGTCAACAACACAGAACTGGCTTCCACAAAGTTTGCAAGAAAAGGAGGGGGGGAAAAACCTAATATGTAAATCTGTCCATCCTTCATATAGGACAAGGCATTTTAAGGAATCGTGACACTACAAGGACATGTCTATTGTTTGGTGTAGTGGTTAAGTGCCAGTTTGGTGTGGTGGTTAAGTGTGAGGACTCGTATCTGGGAAAACCGGGTTTGAATCCCCCCTCCTCCACTTGCAGCTGCTGGAATGGCCTTGGGTCAGTCGTAGCTCTGGCAGAGGTTGTCCTTGAAAGGGCAGCTGCTGAGGGAGCCCTCTCGGCCCCACCCACCTCACAGGGTGTCTGTTGTGGGGGAGGAAGGTAAAGGAGATTGTGAGCCGCTCTGAGACTCTTTGGAGTGGAGGGTGGGATATAAATCTAATATCTTCTTCTTCTATTATACTAGTGTTGATCTGTCAGGAATTCCCCCCCAAAATCCTGGGAACTGCAGTTCTGCAAGGGCAGTCAGAAGACGATTGGCTGGTGTCTCTAGAGAGGTGGCATAGCTACTAAGTCAGTGTGCTGATCATAGAAAGGCGTTCTCGCTATTTTTAAAATTTGTTTTCAGAAGATATTTAGGAATACAATATGAATGCAATCAAACAAGCATTGGCCTGGTATTCTATAATTTTTAACACAGCTGGACTTGTTTAACATCTGGAGCAGAGGCCCATCAGTGGCTATTAGCCACAGCTTATCGTTGGAACTATCTGGGGCAGTGATGCTCTGTATTCTTGGTGTTTGGGAGGGGCAACAGTGGGATGGTTTCTAGTGTCCTGGCCCCACTGATGGACCTCCTGATGGCACCTGGGGGGGTTTGGCCACTTTGTGACACAGAGTGCTGGTGGTGGTGATGATGATGATATTGGATTTATACCCTTCCCTCCACTCCAAATCTCAGAGTGGCTCACAATCTCCTTTATATTCCTCCCCCACAACAGACACCCTGTGAGGTAGGTGGGGCTGAGAGTTCTCTTACAGCAGCTGCCTTTTCAAGGACAACTCCTCTGAGAGCTGTGGCTGACCCAAGGCCATTCCGACAGGTGCAAGTGGAGCAGTGGGAAATCAAACCCGATTCTCCCAGATAAGAGTCCGCACACTTAACCACTACACCAAACTGGCTCTCGTTGGACTGGATGGGCCATTGGCCTGATCCAACATGGCTTCTCTTATGTTCTTCGGTGACACAGAGTGTTGGACTGGATGGGCCATTGGCCTGGTCCAACATGGCTTCTCTTATGTTCTTCTGTGACACAGAGTGTTGGACTGGATGGGCCATTGGCCTGATCCAACATGGCTTCTCTTATGTTCTCATGTTGTGTTGTGTGTTAAGGGATATCAAGCCACTTCCAACTTATGGCAACCCTATGAATTTAACGTCCTCCAAGATGTCCTCTCATCAACAGCCTTGCTCCGGTCTTGCAAACTAAGAGTTGAGGCTTCCTTGATGGAGTCAATCCATCTCACATTGGGTCTTCTCTTTCCTGCTGCCTTCAGCTTTTCCTAGCATTATTTATTGTCTTTTCCTGCTGAAAGTTAGGTGGGGCGGAAAACTGGGGGTTCAAAGCCCAGGGTGCAGGAAGAACAAATCCCTCCCTCCTTTTTTCTTTTGCATTTTCAAAACCAGGTAGTCATGTTGATCTGAAGCAACAGAACAAAGTTTGAATCCAACGGCACCTTTAAAAACAACAAAGTTCAATTCCTGCGCATGAACACGAAAGCTTATACCAGGGGTGGAATTCTAGCAGGCGCTCCTTTGCATATCAGGCCACACACCCCTGATGTAGCCAATCCTCCAAGAGCTTACAAAAAAAGAACCTTCTAAGCTCTTGGAGGATTGGCTACATCAGGGGGTGTGGCCTAATATGCAAAGGAGCTCCCGCTAGAATTCCACCCCGGCTTATACCAAAAATTAAACTTCGTTAGTCTTCAAGGTGCCACTGGACTCGAACTTTGTTCTATTTTCAAAAGTGGTTTGTGTTGGTATTTTAAATATGTTTTCTACATCTGTCAGTCAGCGGAATCCTTTAACAGAGTTACCCCTTTGAAGTCAAGTGAGCTCAGAAGGGTGTAGGACCGCAAACTCAAGCCTTTCGCCACCCGTTCCCTGTAAGGCTGACTTATCTATCTGCACTCTTTCTTAGCTGCGTAGCTCTTCCACAGACAGACATAAAAGGCATTAAAATATACAAAAGAGGCATGGGGTCTGATCTCTTCAGAGTTGACAGTCCTCTATGGGAAACATTATAAACAGACAATAACATGGGGTTAGCGACAAAAACAAGGCGGCAGGTTTGTTTTTTTTTTTTGAGTTAGCAAATAATACATTTGCAGTCTGCATTTCCAAGTCACAAGACTTTTTAAGCTCCCGTATACCTACGCCAGATACAGCGCACACACGCACACAAAGATATATTAACATTATTTGCAGCGTTAAAGCACACTTTAAACAGCTGAGCTGATTTCGCTAAGCTTCGGAACAGATACTTCTTTTTTTTCCCCCCCTAAACTTTTATTTTCACGTTGTACGATGAAAAGACGCTGAACCGGTAAAGAAAAGATTTCAAACACGCAGAGTAGCAAACGGAGGAGAAGCGAGGGGGGGGGGGGAGGGAAAGAAATACTGACAATTCCTTTGTCAAATGTTAAGGTCTTGGCAAAAGCACGCAGCATTAAAATGCACTCTTGAGCGAAGGTAAAAACCGACTCACATTTGATTGTCAGATCTGACTAAGCAGCTCCTCTTCTGCTTGATCTACAGACAAATACACACAGCTGGGAGGGGGGGGAACACCACAGGCCTTCTCATATACCAGGAGCTGTCACACACGTGTCAAATACATCAAGCTACTCGCAAATTCTTCCAAAACAAAACAAGGGGAGAAAAAGAGAAGGAAAGGGGGTGGGGGGAGAAGAGGCAAGGAAAATCAAAAGAGCCAGCTTTGCCAACTGGCTGGGCTGTGTGTGTGTGTTGCGTCTCAACAGGTATGGTGAAGGCAGTACAAAATGGAGATAGCTGGCAAACTAGAAAACAACAGGCAGAAGTAGCATGGGCATCAGCACACATACGCCATGGGGCTTCACAAAACTTGAGGGGTGGGCAAAGAAGAGGGGCGGACCAGTGGTCCATTGAGTGCACCGCTCGGTTTCTCGTGGGTTTTCAAAAGCCTTGAGTGGTGATGGGACAGAATAAGTGGAACACAGCAATTACCCCCCAGCAAGGGTCCATCTTGTTCCAAATTTGTGTGGTGGTGAAAGAAGATGAAAACAGCAGTGGATCAGTGGTCCATTGAGTGCACAGAGAGGCTTGCAAAACCTCTCTTTTTCAGCTCGCATTGGAATTAGGACCAGACCGAACTGATTAAATTATTGCAACTTTAGCCATCTTTTGTATAATTGAAACTGATGTATGATACGATGTAACTGGGATTGATAGAATTTATAGCACCTATTTTTATTTATTTTAATTAATTTATGTAACTGTGCCATATTTAAAGTATTGTTTATCTGTTTTAACTAAATCATGGCGCGCCATGTCTGTGAGCCACCCTGAGCCCACCTTTTGGCGGGGGAGGGCGGGATATAAGAATAAAATTTGATTTGATTTTGATTTGATTTGAGTGTACTATCCAGTGTCATATAGGTTTTCAAAAGCCCGGTGTGGTAATGCAAGGAAATGAACAGAGGGGTAGACCAATGGTCCGTCTTGTTCCAAATTAGTTTTCAAAAGCCTTGTGCGGTGGTGAAAGGAGATGAAAAGAGCAGTGGACCAATGGTCCATTGAGTGTACTATCCAGTGTCTAATGAATTTTCAAAGCCCGGTGTGGTAACAGAAAGAAATCAACAGAGGGATGGACTAATGGTTCATCAAGTGCACCATCTAGTTCCAAATGTGGTGGTAGAACAAGATGAAGAAAGGGGTGGGCCACTGTGTACACTATCCTGTTTCCCACAGTGGCTAACCAGATGCCCCCTGGAAAGCTCCCCTTATTGTTGCTCCACTCCCCACCAATCGGTATTCAGAGGTGCATTGCCTCTGAACATCAAAGTTCCTTTAAAGCAGGGGTCCCCAACCCCCGGGCCGTGAGTTGTATAATTATTTCATTATATATTGCAATGTAATAAGAAGACGACGACACTGGATTTATATCCTGCCCTCCACTTCAAACTTCAGAATCTCAGAGCAGCTCACAATCTCCTTTACCTTTCTCTCCCACAACAGACACCCTGTGAGGTGGATAGGGCTGAGAGAGCTCTCCCAAAAGCTGCCCTTACAAGGACAGCTCTGCGAGAGCTATGGCTAACCCAAGGCCGTTCCAACAGCTGCAAGTGGAGGAGTGGGGAATCAAACCCGGTTCTCCCAGATAAGAGTCCACACACTTAACCACCACACCAAACTGGAATGGATGCTGCAAGAGATGGTTCTGGGAATACTGGCTCCAAAAACTGTTTGTCCCAGGCAAGTCAATGAAGAGGTTGCCTCATTGGCTCCCCTCTTGCTTTCAGTATCCGTCAGCACAAGTACTGGGCAGCGATTGGGGAAGGAAGATCGCATCTCCTTCCAAAAAAACCTTCATAAAGTAGTTCAAGGCAAATGGCCATTTTTAGACGACGTCAAAGAGAAAACACTTTGGGGCTGAGAAATCTTCGCACGGGTGTGATACGTGTGCATTTCACTCATGGGCTAGAAAGTCTGAAGCATCCAAATGGCTTTGTTTTCGTCTCCCTGTAACTGCCAAGGCTACACAACATAAGCACGGGACACACTCGATTCTTGTTTGCCTGCCGGCGTTTGAAATGGATGAGCGCGCTTCACCTGTGTAAACACGAGCATAACAGAAAAACCAAAAGACGACAGGACTTCCTTGTCCTTGAACAGTAATACCCCATTCCCTTCTTGCTACCACAAGCCGACAGTGAGATGCAAACATAGCATTAGTAATGGTAAGCATCCAACCATCTGCTGACTTTGTGGAGTAAGACTTGCCTGTTTCCCGTTCCTACAGACACTGTTAAAAAAAAAAAGTAAAGATAGTCTTCTGTGCAAGCACCAGGTCATTACAGACCCATGGGGTGACGTCACATCAAGATGTTTTCATGGCAGACTTTTTCCAGGGTGGTTTGCCATTGCCTTCCCCAGTCCTCTACACTTTCCCCCCAGCAAGCTGGGGACTCATTTGACCGACCTCGGAAGGATGGAAGGCTGAGTCAACCTCGAGCCAGCTACTTGAACCCAGCTTCCGCCAGGATCAAACTCAGGTTGTGAGCAGAGCTTGGACTCCAGTACTGCAGCTTAGCACTCTGCTGCACAGGGCTTGCTGAAGGTAAAGGCAGTCCCCTGTGCAAGCACCAGTCGTTTCTGACTCTGGGGTGATGTCGCACTGCAACGTTTTCATGGGAGACTTTTTACAGGGTGGTTTGCCATTGCCTTCCCCAATTATCTACACTTTCCCCCCAGCAAATTGGATACTCATTTTACCAACCTCGGAAAGATGGAAGGCTGAGTCAACCCTGAGATGGCGACCTGAACCCAGCTTCCACTGAGATCGAACTGAAGTCGTGAGCAGAGCTTGGACTGCAGTACTGCAGCTTACTATTCTGTGCCATGGACACTGAGCCCCATCCAAATTTTGATGGTGGGGGGAGGTCAGTGGAAGTTGTGGAACACCGTAAGTGGGGTCAGAAGCAGGAAGGGGAACCTGTAGAAACTGCCACCCATTATTCTACAACAGGAAGAACTGGAGAGCCAGTTTGGTGTAGTGGTTAAGTGCGTGGACTCTTATCTGGGAGAACCGGGTTTGATTCCCCACTCCTCCACTTGCACCAGCTGGAATGGCCTTGGGTCAGCCATAGCTCTGGCAGAGGTTGTCCTTGAAAGGGCAGCTGCTGGGAGAGCCCTCTCCAGCCCCACCCATCTCACAAGGTGTCTGTTGTGGGGGAGGAAGGTAAAGGAGATTGTGAGCCGCTCTGAGACTCTTCGGAGTGGAGGGCGGGATGTAAATCCAATATCTTCATCTACCTCACAGGGTGTCTGTTGTGGCGGAGGAAGGTAAAGGAGATTGTGAGCCGCTCTGAGACTCTTCGGAGTGGAGGGTGGGATATAAATCCAGTATCTTCTAAATCCAATATCTTCTTCTTCAGTTGGAAGAGCTAAATGATTAGATATCACCAGGGGTTCCCCCCCCCCCACCCGGGGGGAATGCAGCAGAACGGACTTCCGGAACCTCTTTGTGGAAACAAAATTTTCAAAGAAAAAACGTTTAAAATTTCATGAGGGCCACCTGTGTGTTTTTCCTTCATTTCCCTCTTGAGAGTTCTGGCACCTCTCTTTCCATAATAAAAAGTCCTGGGTATCACCATTTGCACAACTGTTTCAGGCAACGTCAAAGCAAGCTGACGATCGCACGTGACAATTTGCCACATGGCAAGGGCGTGTCAAACGAAAGAGCTTACCTATTTTTCCAAAAAAAACAAACACACACACAAACCCAAATTGGATGTTACACTAAATTCACAAGAGACGCTGAAAAGGAACCCTGCACGCAACGGCCGCTGTGCTTGTACCAGCACCAGACCAAACAGGAAGGATCATACGGCCACAACTCAGGCATAATAAGTCCATCCATGGGCCGAGGATTGTACTCCTCTGAAGAACTAATAAGACAAAACTTCCCATTATTGCTGACTACGGCCCTGTAGGGGTCAACAGGATTGCTGGCCAACCGCCCCCCCCCCCCAGACCCTGGGGCGCTCTTGTGAAATCCCCTATGCTGCTCCACGGTCAAAGAGGACAAGGACTTGAGTGGCAGGAGAATATTAAAAAAAAGATCCAGTTTTGGAAGAAGAACAAGAAGAAGAGGAGGAGGAAGACTGCAGGTTTATATCCCCACCCTTCTATCTGAATCAGAGACTCAGAGCAATCTCCTATATCTTCTCCCCCCCAAACAGACACCCTGTGAGGTGGGTGGGGCTGAGAGGGCTCTCACAGCAGCTGCCCTTTCAAGAACAACTCCTGCAATAGCTATGGCTGACCCAAGGCCATTCCAGCAGCTGCAAGTGGAGGAGTAGGGAATCAAACCCGGTTCTCCCAGATAAGAGTCCGTGCACTTAACCACTACACCCAACTGGAAGGAAAATGGCTGGATATTCAACAGCTAGGAATAAGCATTTCTTTCCTCAGTTGGAACTACAGCTGTGAAAGACCCTATATCAGAGGGATTATTTTTGAAGAATTCCTTCTATCAAAAGGATTATAACCTTCTGAGATTTTTTTGCCTATTCAGTCGTGCCAAAAAACTGCCACAAGGACCAAGAGACTGGATACTTTCCTACCGCACCTCACCGTGAATACTGAATTGTCACTTGAAGCCATCATCTCCAGGACTAAGAAGATGATGAAGAATAATATATTGGATTTATACCCTGCCCTCCACTCCGAGTGGCTTAAAATCTCCTCTACCTTCCTCCCCGACAACAGAGACCCTGTGAGGCGGGTGGGGCTGAGAGGGCTATCCCAGAAGCTGCCCTTTCGAGGACAACGCTGCGAGACCTATGGGTGACCCAAGGCCATTCCAGCAGCTGCAGGTGGAGGAGTGGGGAATCAAACCCGGTTCTCCCAGGTAAGAGTCTGTGCACTTAACCACTGCACTGAACTAAGAGTGAAGGAGACCTATTCCAACCCATAAAGTTCCTTTCCTATTTCCACAAACACCATTCATATTTGAAAGTCTGGTTTGAGAAATAAGGTGGGGTCCCCACCAGGGAGAGAGGTGGTGTGCAAATGAATTAGATAACTATAAGTCTTTCAGACATTCAATAAAGTTATGCTAGAAACCTAGATACTTGGTTGCTCTTGTCTGCCACTTTCTCTGGCCCGCAAAATCCATATTTTGCAGGTATATTGTTACCGTATCGTTGCCTCCACGGTTGATTAGAAGGTGAAACCTCTCAGGAATCCTGTGAATGTTAAGCAAATATTTTCAAAGCAGACGCTGCACACCCTTTTTATTATTTATCTTTACACCAGAGAGTTCCCCAAAGTTAACAAGCTTGCATTCTGCCCTTGATAGCTTCTTGACGGGACTACCAATTACCATAATGAACTTCATATGTAATTTTGTCAGCTTCTGTTTGATGCCACAGCCGCTTGTGTACTCTGCGTTCTCACAAGTTTACCCTCTCTGTTCGGTAACTACTGAAAACGTACTTGTGCTGGCTTGTCTGATGGAAAGTCAATCGTGCTAATAATGGAATTACAATTTTTTGCATATTGAGAATCAGCCGAGCTTGCAAACTAAATATACCCGCTGAGTGATATTCTTTCCAATGGCCCACAAAATACATCCTGGCTGCTAATTTGTTTTTAGGTGTAGCTTCTTGAAACAAAGCAATACAAGTTGCTTCCAGTCTTGTGTTTGACCCATTCCAATATTCTCTCTGTCTCACGCATGCACATAACCCGTGGATCAAGTACAGGTATCTACAGCAGTTAAATATATCTAGATCTGACAAAGGGAGATTTGACTGTCAAAAGCTTATACTCCCAAAATCCGGGTCTCTCATGTGCTCCTGGACACAAATCTAACTGAAATTAGCAGAGATGTCAAACATGTGGCCCAGGGGCTGAATCAAGCCCTCAGAGGGCTCCTATCAGCCCCCCCCCCCCAAGCAGCTGGCTGTCATTTGCTTTCTTCTCCCTCTCTCTCGCTTCCTTCTGCTTTGCAGCTTGCTTTTCCAGGCTCTCTCAATCGCACAGCCGAACTACTGAGCCAAGCCTCTCTTCCTTCTATTGGCTGAGGCTCCTCCCTCTCCTGGTCCCCTGGGGAAGGAAGAAAAGTGCCAGAGCTTCCTTTGCCCAGCTCCCTGGATCCCATGGGAGAGATACAAAGAAAGCACCTTTAAGACTAATGAATGCTAATATTTGAAGCATGTTTTATTTTAAGGGTTTTTAAAATATATAATTGTGTTTGTCTGTGTCCTTTATAAAGTTTATATCTCTGCTACTTAATCTTAAATAGATATACACATAGCCTGGCTCGACATGGCCCAGCCCAACAAGGTCTCATTTTTGTCAGATCCGGCCCTCATAACAAATGAGTTCGACACCCCTGATCTAGAGCACTGTGTTCCCAAACTGTGTGCTGGAAAGGCTGTGAATGTGAGTCCCAAGCTTTTACCATTTTCTCAATCTGCGCATGCTCCGTTTTTGTTTGATGCCATGCCAAGTACCTTCGGATTCGTAGGCCACCTTACAAGGTACCTTTCGACTTGCGGATCACCATGTCAAAAAGGTGGGAATGGCTGCTCTAGAGAAGACATTCCAGAAACTGGGTGCCTCTGCAGAAGAGCCCCCGTCCTCTCTGCTAGCAACAGAAATAATTCTGAAAGGAGTCATCCTTTGGAGAGTCAGTTTGGTGTAGTGGCGAAGTGCACGGACTCTGGGAGAACCGGGTTTGATTCCCCACTCCTCCACTTGCACCTACTAGCATGGCCTTGGATCAGCCATAGCTCTGGCAGAGGTTGTCCTTGAAAGGGCAGCTGCTGTGAGAGCCCTCTCCAGCCCCACCCACCTCACAGGGTGTCTGTTGTGGGGGAGGAAGGTAAAGGAGATTGTGAGCCGCTCTGAGACTCTTCGGAGTGGAGGGTGGGATATAAATCCAATATCTTCATCTACCTCACAGGGGGTCTGTTGTGGGGGAGGAAGGTAAAGGAGACTGTGAGCCGCTCTGAGACTCTTCGGAGTGGAGGGCAGGATATAAATCCAATATCTTCATCTACCTCATAGGGTGTCTGTTGTGGGGAAGGAAGGGAAAGGAGATTGTGAGCCGCTCTGAGGCTCTTCGGAGTGGAGGGAGGGATATAAATCCAATATCTTCATCTACCTCACAGGGGGTCTGTTGTGGGGGAGGAAGGGAAAGGAGATTGTGAGCCGCTCTGAGACTCTTCGGAGTGGAGGGTGGGATATAAATCCAGTATCTTCATCTACCTCACAGGGTGTCTGTTGTGGGGGGAGGAAGATAACGGAGATTGTGAGCCGCTCTGAGACTCTTCAGAGTGGAGGGCGGGATATAAATCCAATATCTTCATCTACCTCACAGGGTGTCTGTTGTGGGGGAAGAAGGGAAAGGAGATTGTGAGCCGCTCTGAGACTCTTCGGAGTGGAGGGCGGGATATAAATCCAATATCTTCATCTACCTCACAGGGTGTCTGTTGTGGGGGAGGAAGGGAAAGGAGATTGTGAGCCGCTCTGAGACTCTTCGGAGTGGAGGGTGGGATATAAATCCAGTATCTTCATCTACCTCACAGGGTGTCTGTTGTGGGGGGAGGAAGATAACGGAGATTGTGAGCCACTCTGAGACTCTTCAGAGTGGAGGGCGGGATATAAATCCAATATCTTCATCTACCTCACAGGGTGTCTGTTGTGGGGGAGGAAGGTAAAGGAGATTGTGAGCCACTCTGAGATTCTTCGGAGTGGAGGGCAGGATATAAATCCAATATCTTCATCTACCTCACAGGGTGTCTGTTGTGGGGGAAGAAGGGAAAGGAGATTGTGAGCCGCTCTGAGACTCTTCGGAGTGGAGGGCGGGATATAAATCCAATATCTTCATCTACCTCACAGGGTGTCTGTTGTGGGGGAGGAAGGGAAAGGAGATTGTGAGCCGCTCTGAGACTCTTCGGAGTGGAGGGCGGGATATAAATCCAGTATCTTCATCTACCTCACAGGGTGTCTGTTGTGGGGGAGGAAGGGAAAGGAGATTGTGAGCCGCTCTGAGACTCTTCGGAGTGGAGGGCGGGATATAAATCCAATATCTTCATCTACCTCACAGGGTGTCTGTTGTGGGGGAGGAAGAGAAAGGAGATTGTGAGCCGCTCTGAGACTCTTCGGAGTGGAGGGCGGGATATAAATCCAATATCTTCATCTACCTCACAGGGTGTCTGTTGTGGGGGAGGAAGAGAAAGGAGATTGTGAGCCGCTCTGAGACTCTTCGGAGTGGAGGGCGGGATATAAATCCAATATCTTCATCTACCTCACAGGGTGTCTGTTGTGGGGGAGGAAGAGAAAGGAGATTGTGAGCCGCTCTGAGACTCTTCGGAGTGGAGGGCGGGATATAAATCCAATATCTTCATCTTCTTCTTCCCTTGAACGAGGTTCTCTGATGATTGCTGATCTCAACAAACAAGCAATTTGGGAGACCAAAACCTGATGCTCAGCGGCTTCAAAGTTTTAGAAGTCAACATCAAGATCGGTGCCCCAAAAATACGCTGGATGACAGCAAAGATGTTTAACTGTTGGAGCATCACGTTCCATGCGGGCCAATTCTAGCTGAGAACCAGTTCCACTATACTCTGCAGCAATTCGAACTTGGCAGTCAAGGATCTCCCGGTATGATTTGCGAACCTTCCGTCACAAGTAATTACGTTACTGAAAGAAATAAAGTACTTGGTGTCCAGAGCATCTTTGTTCTTTTTCCCCAGTCTTACATTCAATCCAAAGAAAAGGAGGGACGGAACAACTTCAGCTCATTGTTATATATCATCTAGAAAGTCTTCAGACGCTTAAAAGCCAACTGGTATGTCTGGCACATGGATGAGAATGTTCTTCCTTTGGAAATATATATATATATATATAATGCTTGAGCAACAGAGCTGCCTGGGGGGGGGGGGGGAATACTATGTGCCGATAGTGTTCTGTCAAGGGAAGGTTGACATATTGAAATTATTAAAGAGATCAAGCCAAGGCTGAAAGATTAATGCTCAAAGAAAGTTGACTTTTTGGCAACACAAACATGTGATGATCCCTTACACTAATTTAAGACTATTCCAAGCAGTGTCTCTGCTGGCACTCAAGAGTTCAGGGGGTGGAGTGGATTAAAAACAGGAGTCTGCTTGAAGTCCAACCAATGTTATTCAAATGTGCCTTCCACTGAAATAAAAACAAGAACTATCCCCTGCCTAACAAGGGGGGGAAAGGAGACCAAGAAACTACGAGAAACCAAACCAACTGAAAGACAAAAGTACCATGCTGTTATTGAAAAGCCATTTATGTGAGCCACTGAGATTATGAGCCAATGATCATTCACAGGTACGGGGCCCCAAAGTACATATGTATAGGTCCCTCACAACGAAGGTTTTCATACTCTTTTCGGTGTCGGCAAACTAAATGGGGAATTCGCCAATGAACCAAATAGGGAATTATCACACACAAGAGCTCCACTATTTACCGACGCACCCGAGGAAGCTATGGTTTGGGGTGTTAGAGCACAAATGGATTCACACACCTTAGGTCAACCAGCTGTATCCAGAGTGACAGCCAACAAAGTAGGAATAACAATCCCCAATTCACAGATGGGAGGCTGAAGAAGAAGGAAGAGCAGGTGGCATGCCATACTAAAGTTGTTGAGTCCCCTCTGGCCACTGGTGGAGGATGGGGGGTAGAGTTAACAGCTCCAGGTGGGGAAACTCCTGGGAATGTGGGGGGGCTGCCATGGGGTACAATGCCATACAGCCTACCCTCCAAAGGAACCTTTTCCTCCAGGGGACCGGATCTCCATAGCCTGACAAACACAATTAAAGATTTTTTTAAAAAAAAAAATGCTTAAAACATTAGCACTCGTTGGTCTTAAAGGTGCTTTCTTTGTATCTCTCCCATGGGATCCAGGGAACTGGGCAAAGGAAGCTCTGGCTCTTTCTTTCCTTCCCTAGGGGACCAGGAGGGGGAGGAGTCTCAGCCAATAGAAGGAAGAGAGGCTTGGCTCAGTAGCTCTGCTGTGCGATTGAGTGAGCCTGGAAAAGCAAACTCTCCCCCTCCCCTTCCTCCCCAAGGGAGGAGCCTCAGCTGATGGAGAAAATAGAGACTTTGCTCTGTAGTTCCTGTGCGATTGAGCAAGCCTTGCAAAGCAAACTGTTAAGCAGAAGGAAGCAAGAGAGAAGGAGAAGGAAGCAGATGATAGCCAGTTGTTCGGGGGCCTGATAGGAGACCTCTGGGGGCCTGATTCTGCCCCTGGACCGCATATTTGACACCCCTGCTGTAGAGTTTGTATCCTAAAAGGTGTGCATGCAAGCATCTGGAAAATGACAACATATGCATGCACTGTTGGTTGGGTTTGGCACTCTTCTCTAAAAGTGAAGGCTAAGCACAGCAGGGACTGAGACTGAGATTTCCATCCCATCCTATCCAATCCACCAAGTATGCTTGTCTCACTTCTCTGGGCCAGCTGGATGTCCACAGATGAATATTAGTGTGCATGATTAATGTCTCACACACAATCCAGAAGCCCATCAAACAATCGAGCCTGAAATTTTTTAGGGGTCTATAAAATGTTATATGCATCAGGCTCAAAGGCAGGACAAGTGAGACTTGAGAATAGGTCAGGAAGGCCTAACAACACTACCTAGTTGTCAGCAGCCTCAGTTCTAGGCAGACGATAGTGTCAATCAACCTGCTGTACAAAATGCTGCGGACTGAACCAGCTTCCCTCTAAGATGTCCTGTAAACCAGGGGTGCCAAACATGAAGCCCTGGAACCAAAGCAGGCCCCCGGAGGGCTCCCATCAAGCCCTTGAACAAGTCTGCTTCCTTCTCCCTCTCTACTGCTCCCTTCTGCATCACAGCTTGTTTTGCCAGGCTTCTCAATTGCACAGGAGCTACAGAGCAAAGCCTCTATTTTCTCCGTTGGCTGAGGCTCCTCCATTGGGGAGGAAGCGGGGGGAAGGGAGAGCTTGCTTTGCCAGGCTCTCTCAATCACACAGCAGAGCTAGTGAGCCAAGCCTCTGAGGCTCTTCCCCCTCCTCGTCCCCTGGGGAGAGAGGAAAAGAGGCAGCACTTCCTTTGCCCGGTTCCCTGGATCTCACGAGAGAGATACAAAGAAAGCACTTCTAAAAAAAGGTGTCCTTTATAAAGTTTGCATCTCTGCTTCCTGGCATTGCGTTTTATGACACACATGGCTCAGCCCAACAAGGCCTCATTTGTCAGATCCGGCCCTTGTAACAAATGAGTTCTACACCCCTGAAACACTTGCTTTGGATTTGCACCAAAGGTCTGTTTCATCAACCAAGTGTTTCCTGGTGGTGGTGGTGGTGGTGGTGGTGGTGGTGGTGGTGGAAAATACCATCAGGTCACAGCCGAATTATGGTGACCCCAGAGGGCTTTCAAGGAAAGAAAAAAATTCAGAGTCAGTCTGACATTGCCATTGGAGTACTGTGTACAATTCTGGTCACCACACCCCCAAAAAGATATTATAGCCTTGTAAAAAGGGCAACTAAAATGATCAAAGGGTTGGAACTCGTTCCCTATGAAGAAAGATTAAAACGCTTGGGGCTCTTTAGCTTGGAGAAACGTCGACTGCGGGGTGACAGGATAGAGGTTGACAAGATTACGCATGGGATGGAGAAGGTAGAGAAAGAAGTCCTTTTCTCCCTTTCTCACAATACGAGAACTCATGGGCGTTCAATGAAATTGCTGAGCAGTCGGGTTAGAACGGATAAAAGGAGGTACTTCTTCACCCAAAGGGTGATTAACATGTGGAATTCACTGCCACGGGAGGTGGTGGCGGCTACAAGCATAGCCAGCTTCAAGAGGGGATTGGATAAAAATTTGGAACAGAGGTCCATCAGTGGCTATTAGCCACTGTGTGTGTGTGTGTGTGTGTGTGTATTGGTCACTGTGTGATACAGGGTGTTGGACCGGATGGGCCATTGGCCTGATCCAACATGGCTTCTCTTATGTTCTTACAGCTTCAAGAGGGGATTGGATAAACATATGGAGCAAAGGTCCATCAGTGGCTATTAGCCACAAGCTTATTGATGGAATTCTCAGTCTGGGACAGTGATGATCTGTATTCTTGTTGGGGGGGGGTACAGTGGGAGGGCTTCTAGCCCCACTGGTGAACCTCTTGATGGCACTTGGGTTTTTTGGCCACTGTGTGACACAGAGTGTTGGACTGGATGGGCCATTGGCCTGATCCAACATGGGTTCTCCTATGTGACACAGAATGTTGGACTGGATGGGCCATTGGCCTGATCCAACATGGCTTCTCTTAGGTTCTTCTGTGACACAGAATGTTGGACTGGATGGGCCATTGGCCTGATCCAACATGGCTTCTCTTATGTTCTTATGTGACACAGAGTGTTGGACTGGATGGGCCATTGGCCTGATCCAACATGGCTTCTTATGTTCTTATATTCTCTGCACAGCAGCCCTCAGTGGTCTCCCATCCAAGCGCTAACCAGAGGCAACCCTGCTGAGCTTCCAAGATTTGATGAGATCTGGCTGGCTGCACTAAATCCCCAATTTGTTTTTTCTTTTTTTAAAAAAAGACCCCCGGAGAATACCCATGAAACAATTCTGAAGACCAAACTGAAATCCTCTTTAAAAAGGTGGCGGTGGGGAAACAGACCGGAGACATGTCTACGGACTGCACCGACAACCAACGCGATGACCTTCCCTCGGATACAACTATATATATTTCTGCATTTTAAAAGCTTCCTAATCGCTGCAGAGTGCAGCCTGTGCAAAAGTCCTCCTTCATAGAGCTACTCTAAAGACGGTGCTAATGTACAAAGACCAGGTGCTAAGTGCAGGCGCCTGGGCTCATGCATTCGGCTAAAGAGAAGATCAATAAGCAGTCGGAGCATTAAATTTCACAGACTGTAGCTGTCAGGTCCATTACATAGCGTTTGAACATCTTCACAGGCAGCTACAAAATGGCTGCCTCTTGACATTTTCCACTGCAGAAGCCAATGCGGGATCTTCCAGCGGTGCTCCCGGTTCCCGCTGTCCGCTGTGAACTTAGACGGAGAGGTGTCTCCGGTCTCGCTCTCAATACTGACAGCTTTACGCTGTAACAAAAGGAGGTAGGAGTCATTTATTATTTATCCCTGTCAAGGAGGTTCCAGCCTCTGTGGGCTTTTAGTGACAGCGGGGGGCACACAGTGCACAGAGGAACTCCACATTATCCCAAGGATTGGGCAGGCAACAGGGTGGGGCTCCCAAATCACGATTGGCCACCTCACATGGTTGTTCCCAGGGCTTTTTTTTTTTAGCAGGGACGCAGGGAAATCCAGCTCCAGCTGGCTTGGTGTCGAGATGTGTTGCCTAATTTGCAAATGAGGTCCTGCTGGGCTTTATCTACCAAAAAAAAAAAGCCCCTATGTAGAACCATGGTGATGTCAGAGGGTGTGGGATAATATGCAAATGAGTTCCTGTTGGGCTTTTTGTTGGAAATTGCTTAACGGTCAGTTTAAAACGGATAAAAGGAAGTGCTTCTTCACCCAAAGAGTGACTAACGTGGAATTCACTGCCGCAGGAGGTGGTGGCGGCTACAAGCATAGCAAGCTTCAAGAGGGGATTGGATAAAAATATGGAGCAGAGGTCCATCAGTGGCTATTAGCCACTGTGTGTGTGTGTGTGTGTGTGTGTGTATTGGCCACTGTGTGATACAGAGTGTTGGACTGGATGGGCCATTGGCCTGATCCAACATGGCTTCTCTTATGTTCTTAAGCAATGTGATGTCAGATGGTAAGAACGTAAGAACATAAGAGAAGCCATGTTAGATCAGGCCAATGGCCCATCCAGTCCAACATTCTATGTCACATAGCGGCCAAATATATATATATATATATATATATATATATACACACACACACACACACACACACACAAACACACACACACACACTGTGGCTAATAGCCACTGATGGACCTCTGCTCCATATTTTTATCTAAACCCCTCTTGAAGGTGGCTATGCTTGTGGCCGCCACCACCTCCTGTGGCAGTGAATTCCACATGTTAATCACCCTTTGGGTGAAGAAGGACTTCCTTTTATCCGTTTTAACCTGTCTGCTCAGCAATTTCATGGAATGCCCACGAGTTCTTGTATTGTGAGAAAGAGAGAAAAGTATTTCTTTCTCTACTTTCTCCATCCCATGCATTATCTTGTAAACCTCTATCATGTCACCCCGCAGTCGACGTTTCTCCAAGCTAAAGAGCCCTAAGCGTTTCAACCTTTCTTCATAGGGAAAGTGTTCCAGCCCTTTAATCATTCTAGTTGCCCTTTTCTGGACTTTCTCCAATGCTATAATATCCTTTTTGAGGTGCGGCGACCAGAACTGCACACAGTACTCCAAATGAGACCGCACCATCGATTTATACAGGGGCATTATGATACTGGCTGATTTGTTTTCAATTCCCTTCCTAATAATTCCCAGCATGGCATTGGCCTTTTTTATTGCAAATGCACACTGTCTTGATATTTTCAGTGAATTATCTACCACGACCCCAAGATCTTTCTCATGGTCAGTCTCTGCCAGTTCACACCCCATCAACTTGTATTTGTAGCTGGGATTCTTGGCCCCAATGTGCATTACTTTGCACTTGGCCACATTGAACCGCATCTGCCACGTTGACGCCCACTCACCCAGCCTCAACAGATCCCTTTGGAGTTCCTCACAATCCTCTCTGGTTCTCACCACCCTGAACAATTTTGTGTCATCCACAAACTTGGCCACTTCACTGCTCACTCTCAATCTATGCAAATAAGGTCCTGCTGGGTATATGCAAATAAGGTCCTGCTGGGTATTTTCTACAAAAAAGCCCTATGTGGAACAATGGTGATGTCAGAGGGTGTGGCCTAATATGTAAATGAATTACTATTGGGCTTTTTTTGTACAAAACCATTTGTAAAACAATGTGATGTCAGGCGGCGTGGCCTAATATGCAAGTAGGTTCCTATTGGGTTTTGTAGAAAACAATGTGATGTCAGGAAGTGAGGCCTAATATGCAAATAAGTTCCTGCTGGGCTTTTTCTCCAAAAAAGAAGCCCTGGCTGTTCCATAGTGGCTGGGAAGGCTGAGGGGATAGTGTGAGCTCAGCATGTGACTTCATGCTTAAGGTGGAACAAGCCCTCCCTTTCTCTGTTGTGCTGCCAATTTGGTGTAGTGGTTTAGTGTGTGGACTCTTATCTGGGAGAACTGGTTTTGATTCCCCAGTCTTCCACTTGCAGCTGCTGGAATGGCCTTGGGCAGCCATAGCTCCCGCAGAGCTGTCCTTGAAAGGGTGGCTTCTGGGAGAGTTCTCTCAGCCCCACCCACCTCACAGGGTGTCTGTTGTGGGTGAAGAAGATAAAGGAGATTGTAAAACGCTCTGAGACACTGATTCAAAGAGAAGTGCAGGGTATAAATCTACAGTCTTCTTCTTTGTTTTCAGAAATAATTCAAAGTATGGGTTCTTACCTTTAAAGTCCTAAATGGATTGGGTACAGGGTGGCAATATCTCATGGTATCTCAGGGTACTGGCCCCCCATGAGACAGCAATATCTCTTGTTTTGATGCCATATTTTAGAATGTTCTTGGATTGTTAGCTTTTTTAATGTTTTAACGCTTTGTTGTTTCTGATCTACGTTGGGTTTTAATGAAACCTGTCCTGAGCCTGACTGGGAAGGGTGGTTATAAATCTAATCCAATCTAATAAATAATACCTGAAGGACTGCCTCGTCCCGTATCTCCCAGCCCACCAGCTAAGATCTGCCTCTCTAGCCCTGCTCTCTGTATCCCCCACATTTAGAGGTGAAGTGGGTGACAACCAGAGCCAGGGCTTTTTCAGTGGTGTCCCCTCACTTCTCAAATGTTCTTCCCCTTGAGGCTCACCTGACAACTGGCACTGCTTTCTTTTTTGGGTGACAGGCCAAAACATTCCTGTTCACCAAAGCTTTTAATTAAGGGACTGATTTTTAACACAGGTGTTTTAGCTGTCAGTGATCTGTTGTCGTTGTTGTCTTTTAATTGAGAGCCACCTGGGGCAAGTTCCTGGACAAGCAGCATAAAAAATGTTTTAATAGTAAATACAAAAACGAAGAAATGTCTGTTTTAACAGCACAATGACGTGACCACTATAATATTCATCTGACGTAACGCTGTCAGGTATCAGGCTCTGACCTTAAGGCTCCGATTTCAGTGTTCATTTACCTCAGGTTGGCAGGCTGACATTTCAGGCTCATTTCTGAGCCCACCTACTAGTTGGCTTCTTCAACGATCTCCACTCCGCAGCAGCCTCTACACACGCACATCTGAAACGGTTGACGAACAGGCCTGAACCCCTCAAGTAATTTAGTCCCTAGAGGATTTCCATATTGGTTTTTATGTGAGACCAACAGTCTGTCAGTTCAAAGCGACGAGAACGTAACAACACACCCTTCTAGATACCACACCGTAAAACTCCTGGCCGTGCCAACTATGCTTTCCTTAGACTGTAATTCAGTACATCACCTGAAATCCCTTGGAGAGTGGGGATTCAAATCCAGGTTTTCCAGATTCTGGTTCGACACTCTAAGCCTTAAGGGGAAAGAAAACCTCTACGCCACATTGGGGATGCTTTCACACACCCTAAATAGCACACTTTCAATCCACTTTGCAACTGGGTTTTACTGTGTGAAATGGCAAAATCCACTTGAAGAAGAAGATTGAAGATATTGGATTTATATCCTGCCTTCCACTCCAAATCTCAGAGCGGCTCATAATCTCCTTCACCTCTCCCCCCCCATCCCACAACAGACACCCTGTGATGTAGGTGGAGCTGAGAGAGCTCTCACTGAAGCTGCCCTTTCAAGGACAACTCTTGAGAGAGCTAGGGCTGGCCCAAGGCCATTCCAGCAGCTGCAAGTGGAGGAGTGGGGAATCAAACCTGGTTCTCCCAGATAAGAGCTTGCACACTTAACCACTACACCGAACTGGCTCTCAAACGGTTGCTGCAGTGGATTGAAACTGCATTATTTAGCATGTGTGAAAGGGGCTCTTATTTCTGTTTCATATAAATCAGGGGCGGCCAAAGTTGCTTAAAGTAAGAGCCACGTAGAATAAATGTCAAACGTTTGAGAGCCGCAAGATGTGAATGTCAGATGTTTGAGAACTGCAAGGAAGGAAGGCAAATAGATCAGGGGAGGGAGGGAGAGGTGGAAAGAAATCAACTGTATCTTTAAATGCATTCTCCAAGCTGTCGGCTGACTTTGCTTGGAGGAGAGATTTTAAATAGAGAAATGCCTTCTCTGAGCCAGACGACAGGGTGTTGGGGGCTTCAAGAGCCACACAATATGTATGAAAGAGCCACAGTTTGGCCACCCCGGATCTAACCATTACCCCCAAATCCATTTTGTTGAGCGTATATCCTTTCAGTGTATTCTCCAAAAATAGTCTATGCTTTTTGTATAATCCCTTATCCTTAAAAAAACAAAACCAAACCGGATTTGTACAGACTTTCCGTAAACTCTGCAAACTCAGAAAGAATGCTTATTTTAATGGTTAACATCCGCTTACTCTTCCTTAAGGCGGGGCGGGGTGGGGGGGAGGAATTACTGTTTTTCTCTCCGGTTCTTGCCGTCTGTCCCCTCCGTCAAAAGTGAGAAGAAATTAAAATGCTCCAGGAGGTGGAAAACACAATAAGGCATTGATCCGTTATGCAACAGTCAGATCTGAAAAGGCATGCGCTTCATGGGCCAAAGAGAGAGACACATTCCAAAGAAAGCAGTCTTCTCCGTTAACTGTAACTTGCTTTAAGATAGCTCAATGGAAGCGACAACCCAGTGTGCTGCAACGGTGAAAAAGGCAAGTTCTATGTTAGTGATTACTAGGAAAGGGACTGAGGATAAAATGGCCAATACTGTAATGCCTCTGTATAGATCTATGATGGGGCCTTGTTTGGAATACTGTACGCAGTTCTGTTCACCGTCTCTCAAAAGCAACACCGCAGGACAGAGTGATTGCAGAGTAATGCTCTGTATTCTTGGTGGGGGGGGGGGGACAGTGGGAGGGCTTCTAGTGTTCTGGCCCCACTGCTGGACCTCCTGATGTCACCTGGGTTTTTTTGGCCACTGTGTGACCCAGAGTGTTGGACTGGATGGGCCATTGGCATGATCCAACATGGCTTTTTTTATGTTCTTATGCCTTGAGGTAGTCCTGGCATAAGGAAGTGGGGCACGTGATGCTCTTTATTCTTGGTGCTTGGTGGGCAACCGTGGGAGGGCTCCACTAGTGTCCCAGCCCCACTAGTGGACCTCCTGATGGCACCTGGTTTCTTTGGCCACTGTGTGACACAGAGTGTTGGACTGGACGAGCCATTGGCCTGATCCAACATGGCTTCTCTTATGTTCTTATGTGACACAGAGTGTTGGACTGGATGGGCCATTGGCCTGATCCAACATGGCTTATCTTAGGTTCTTATGTGACACAGAGTGTTGGACTGGATGGGCCATTGGCCTGATCCAACATGGCTTATCTTAGGTTCTTATGTGACACAGAGTGTTGGACTGGATGGGCCATTGGCCTGATCCAACATGGCTTATCTTAGGTTCTTATGTGACACAGAGTGTTGGACTGGATGGGCCATTGGCCTGATCCAACATGGCTTCTCTTAGGTTCTTATGTGACACAGAGTGTTGGACTGGATGGGCCATTGGCCTGATCCAACATGGCTTCTCTTATGTTCTTCTGTGACACAGAGTGTTGGACTGGATGAGCCATTGGCCTGATCCAACATGGCTTCTCTTATGTTCTTCTGTGACACAGAGTGTTGGACTGGATGGGCCATTGGCCTGATCCAACATGGCTTCCCTTACGTTCTTATGACTAGAAAAAGAACAAAAGAAGACAATTAAGATGGTTCTGGGGCTGAAACACCTCCCCTATTGGGAAAGGTTGATGAGTCTAGGGTTTCTCAGTTTAAAAGAGAGACAACTGAAGGAAGGACATGATAGAGGTTTATAAAATTATGCATGGAGTGAGAAGAGTGACAAAGACAACCAAAATACTAGAACTCGGCGTCCAATGAAACTGATAGGTAGTAGGTTCAGGATGGACAAAACAATAGTTGACGCAAAGAATGATTGAAATGTGAAATTTGCAGCCAGAGGATGTAGTGATGGTCACAGGAATAAACAGCTTTCAAAAGCGGATTAGATAGATTAATGGAGGATATGTTTATCCATGGGTACTACGCACAGTGGCTGAGAGGAACCTCCACATTCAGAGGCACTGAACCATTTAATCCCAGAGCCAGGAGGCAACATCAGGGGAAGGCTTCAGGCTCTGTGCCCTGTTGTCGGCCGTCCAGAACTGGCTGGCCACTGAGACAGGATGCTGGACTAGATGGGCTATTGATCTGATTCAGCAGGACCCTTATGTAATTAACATCTTTGTTGCAACACAATAGCTTCAGACAAATGACTAGGGCTTTTCATTTTGTTTTGATCATGGTAACCGATGAAGAAAAAAGGTGTGTTCTCAAGTTGTAGTGAACACACATACAAGCTGTGTACAATATATACTTTATTTTCCTGTGTTGTGTGTTGAGTAATTCTCACGTTACATTCAACACATGAATAGCTGAATGTACCCCACATTTAACCACTGACGGCTCTACTTTCATTTGCAAAGTGAACACAAGTTGGGTCTGTCTTGCATACAGATGAATATACATACATGAAGAAGAAGATGAAGATATTGGATTTATATCCCACCCTCCACTCCGAAGAGTCTCAGAGCGGCTCACAATCTCCTTTCCCTTCCTCCCCCACAACAGACACCGTGTGAGGTAGATGAAGATATTGGATTTATATCCCACCCTTCACTCCAAAGAGTCTCAGAGCAGCTCACAATCTCCTTTACCTTCCTCCCCCACAACAGACACCCTGTGAGGTGGGTGGGGCTGGAGAGGGCTCTCACAGCAGCTGGCCTTTCAAGGACAACCTCTGCCAGAGCTATGGCAGACCCAAGCCATGCCAGCAGGTGCAAGTGGAGGAGTGGGGAATCAAACCCGGTTCTCCCAGATAAGAGTCCACACACTTAACCACTACACCAAACCGGCTCTCCACACCAAACTGGCTCTTTCAACCACCCTTTCAAGGACTACCTCTGTCAGAGCTATGGCTGACCCAAGGCCATGCCAGCAGGTGCAAGTGGAGGAGTGGGGAATCAAACCCGGTTCTCCCAGATAAGAGTCCGCACACTTAACCACTACACCAGACATGTGTTCACGGGTGGAATTCTCGGTAATCAAAGCCAGGACCACGGAGGTTACTGTGAAAGAAAACACCTTAAAGCCTCTCCGTGTAAGAAAAATAAATAATACTCCTTTTTGTTCCTACTTATCCAGTATTTACTAATAACCAACATAGTGCTCACAATGATAACCAAAAGTAATATAAAAAAGCGTATTTGTACAACACAAAATCCATCCGGAACCGAAAGCACACGCTGCTCCTACTGTATGATGGGTCAATGTCCTATAGAAAAAATATGGAGCTGTGATACAAGTCCCACAACATCCAAGACCAGTCCAATATTGTTTCGAGCGCAGAGGCTCTTCTTCTTGGGACCGTCTTCTTTGCTGTTGATTCAGTAGGGAAGTGGTGCTTCTTTTAAGTTTTGTCTCACTTTTGTGGCTTTGTTTTCATTTCTCCTAGGAACGCCTACAAATTGTCTTCGTACCCGAATGCCATTTCAGAAGGATAGGAAGACAATTTGCAGGCGTTCCAAGGAGAAATGAAAACAAAGCCATGAAAGTGAGACAAAACTTAAAAGAAGCACCACTACTGAATCAACAGCAAAGAAGACGGTCCCAAGAAGAAGAGCCTCTGTGCTCGAAACAATATTGGACTGGTCTTGGATATTGTGGGACCTGTATCACAGCTCCATATTTTTTCTATAGGACATTGATCCATCATACAGTAGGAGCAGCGTGTGCTTTCGGTTCCGGAGGGGTTTTGTGTTGTACAAATATGCTTGTTTATATTATGTTTGGTTATCGCAGTGAGCACTATGTCTGTTATTAGTAAATACTGGATAAGTAGGAACAAAAAAGGAGTATTATTTATTTTTGTTACACGGAGAAGCTTTCAGGGGTGGAATTCTAGCAGGAGCTCCTTTGCATATTAGGCCACACCCCTCTAATGTAGCCAATCCTCCAAGAGCTTAGAAGGCTCTTTTTGCTAAGCTCTTGGAGGACTGGCTACATCAGGGGTGTGTGGCCTAATATGTGAAGGAGCGCCTGCTAGAACTCCACCCCTGCATCTGTTCATTAAGAACATAAGAGATGCCATGTTGGATCAGACCAATGGCCTATCCATTCCTACACTCTGTGTCACAGAAGAACATAACAGAAGCCATATCGGATCAGGCCAATGGCCCATCCATTTCAACACTCTGTGTCACAGAAAAACATAAGAGAAGCCATGTTGGATCAGGCCAGTGGCCCATCCAGTCCAACACTCTGTGTCACAGAAGAACATAAGAGAAGCCATGTTGGATCAGGCCAATGGCCCATCCCAGTCCAACACTCTGTGTCACAGAAGAACATAAGAGATGCCATATTGGATCAGGCCAACGGCCCATCCAGTCCAACACTCTGTGTCACAGAAAAACATAAGAGAAGCCATGTTGGATCAGGCCAATGGCCCATCCATTCCAACACTCTGTGTCACAGAAGAACATAAGAGATGCCATATTGGATCAGGCCAACGGCCCATCCAGTCCAACACTCTGTGTCACAGAAAAACATAAGAGAAGCCATGTTGGATCAGGCCAATGGCCCATCCATTCCAACACTCTGTGTCACAGAAGAACATAAGAGATGCCATATTGGATCAGGCCAACGGCCCATCCATTCCAACACTCTGTGTCACAGAAGAACATAAAAGATGCCATATTGGATCAGGCCAATGGCCCATCCAGTCCAACACTCTGTGTTACATGGTAGCCAAAACCCAGGTGCCATCAGAAAGTGAACAGGGGGAAAAAGTACCTTGAAAGTTCATCCATTTTTTAGAGTAGATTTCAGGGATGATTGGGTGCATATAATGCAGTAAATCTGCTCAGAAGAATTAGGTGTGGATGTCAAGAATGCCTAGATGGAAGAATTCCTAGGAACTCTTGAATACACCACCCTGGGTTCTTGGAAGGCTGTTGGGAAATGTGAAACAAATGAATACACACAAACACATGAAGCTGTCTTCTACTGGATCAGATCTCTGGTCCATCAAGGTCAGTACTGTCTACTCAGACTGGCAGCAGTTCTCCAGAGGCAAAGGTCTTTCCCATGACCTACAGCCTGGTCCTCTTAACTGGTGTTGCTGGGTATTGAACCTGGAATCTCCTGCACAATGAGCAGATGCTCCACCACTTAGCCATTGCCCCTCTAAAGTGGCATTCACATGCTTCTTGGACTAGGACTTATACCGGGTTCCACCCTAACAGCTCGGAACCACTAACATATTCATCACAAATTTCCCAGTGACCTGACCCAAATGGCACGTTGCAATTCTACAAGAGTCAGAAACTATCTGCAGAATTGATGATTACACTGGATTTATATCCCACCCTATACTCCCACCTCAGAGAGCTCACAATCTCCTTTTACCTCCCCCCCACAAAACAGACACCCTGTGAGGCGGGTGGGGCTGAGAGAGCTCTTATAGAGAGAGCTGAGAGAGCTGCCCTTTCAAGGACAACTCTGCGAGAGCCATGGCTGACCCAAGGCCATTCCAGCAGCTGCAAGTGGAGGAGTGGGGAATCAAACCCGGTTCTCCCAGATAAGAGTCCGCACACTTAACCACTACGGGGGGGGGGGGGGGGGGATCAACTTTAATCTTCACTTTTAAAGTTTATATTCCTTATAAATTGAAAGTACACGAGCAGTGCCTGAGGGAATCTCAGGAAGCTTTGAAGAGTCGTCAAAGTTTCCAGTGAACAGAATCTGTGATTGGAATGCATTGTTCCCATCCCCACAAGCAAGCAAGCATGAGAAGCAGCCTTCACGCAGCCAGTGGGGCAGCATTCAGTTGCAACAAGACAAACAGGCAATGACCAAAGCCGAAAAAAGAAGTGACACACACGCTCATCTGGAACAATGAGGATGAGACCTCCCTTTAAGCCCAGAGAGTATAAATGCTACCTGAAGAGGAGGGAAGGAGGGAAGGAAGGAAGGAGGGAAGGAAGGAAGGAGGGAAGGAAGGAAGGAGGGAAGGAAGGAGGGAAGGAAGGAGGGAAGGAAGGAGGGAAGGAAGGAGGGAAGGAGGGAAGGAAGGAGGGAAGGAGGGAAGGAAGGAAGGAGGGAAGGAGGGAACGAAGGAGGGAAGGAAGGAAGGAGGGAAGGAGAGAAGGAAGGAAGGAAGGAAGGAAGGAAGGAGGGAAGGAAGGAGGGAAGGAAGGAGGGAAGGAAGGAGGGAAGGAAGGAAGGAGGGAAGGAAGGAGGGAAGGAAGGAAGGAGGGAAGGAAGGAGGGAAGGAAGGAGGGAAGGAAGGAAGGAGGGAAGGAAGGAGGGAAGGAAGGAGGGAAGGAAGGAAGGAGGGAAGGAAGGAGGGAAGGAAGGAGGGAAGGAGGGAAGGAAGGAGGGAAGGAAGGAGGGAAGGAAGGAAGGAAGGAGGGAAGGAAGGAGGGAAGGAAGGAGGGAAGGAAGGAAGGAGGGAAGGAAGGAGGGAAGGAAGGAAGGAGGGAAGGAAGGAGGGAAGGGAAGGAAGGAGGGAAGGAAGGAGGGAAGGAAGGAGGGAAGGAGGGAGGGAAGGAAGGAGGGAGGGAAGGAGGGAAGGAGGGAAGGAGGGAAAGAAGGGAGGAAAGGGAGGAAGGAAGGAAGGAAGAGGAAGGAAGGAAGGAAGGAAGGAAGGAAGGAAGGAAGGAAGGATAGGAAGGAAGGAAGGAAGGAAGGAAGGAAGGAAGGAAAATTAGCCAATGGCGGTTTTGAAAACAGCAATGGGCATTTGTATCGCATATCCTAAGAAGCAACATTTGTGACGGAGGGATCTCTGACTCTTGAAAGTATTGTTAGTTTCTGCTATGGGTCTTAAATCTAGTTCTTCCGCTGCAGACCAACATGTCTACCCTTTGAAACACTGGGCCCAGCGGGTTGGAATGTAGGCTTTAGATGGGAGAGACTCGAGTTCAGATCCTTGCGCAGCTGCCAGACTCACTCAGACATCTTGGCCCTGTTTGTCTCCCCCAGCCAAACTCGATTCACATGAAGCGGCCTTATGACGAGTCAGCCTCTTGGTCCGCTGAGGTCTACTTTGACCCCCAGCAGGCCTCTAGGGTCTTAGATTTGGGGTCTTTCCCCTCGCCACCTGGTTGGTCCTTTCAACTTCTGATGCTGGGGATTGAACCTGGGGCCTTCTGTGTGCAAAGCAGGTACCCTGTCACTGGACCAGGAGCCCTCCCGTATTTGTTCTGTCGCTCTCCGTATTTATGCTCTATTTGCTTCTCTCTTTTGGGTTCTGTGAAGTCAGAACAAAGGCAGCGCATGGTTTGTCCCTCGTCCCTTTCCTTTAAATTCACAGGTGAAGTCTGAGCGCCTCTGAATTCTGCAGAACCTGGAAGTGCCCTGTTAAGAACATAAGAGAAGCCATGTTGGATCAGGCCAATGGCCCATCCAGTCCAACACTCTGTGTCACATAAGAACATAAGAGAAGCCATGTTGGATCAGGCCAGTGGCCCATCCAGTCCAACACTCTGTGTCACATAAGAACATAAGAGAAACCATGTTGGATCAGGCCAATGGCCCATCCAGTCCAACACTCTGTGTCACATAAGAACGTAAGAGAAGCCATGTTGGATCAGGCCAGTGGCCCATCCAGTCCAACACTCTGTGTCACATAAGAACATAAGAGAAACCATGTTGGATCAGGCCAATGGCCCATCCAGTCCAACACTCCGTGTCACACAGCGGCCAAAAAAAACAAGTGCCATCAGGAGGTCCATCAGTGGAGCTAGGGCACTAGAAGCCCTTCCACTGTGCCCCCCACCCCCCGCAAGCACCAAGAATACAGAACATCACTGCCCCAGAGAGTTCCATCTATACCCTGTGGCTAATAGCCACTGATGTACCTCTGCTCCATATGCTTATCCAATCCCCTACTGAAGTTGGCTATGCCTGTAGCCGCCACCTCCTGTTGCAGTGAATTCCATGTCATAATCACCCTTTCGGTGAAGAAGTACTTCCTTTTATTCGTTCCAACCCAACTGCTCAGCAATTTCATTGAATGCCCATGAGTGCTCATATCGTGAGAAAGGGAGAAAAGTACTTCTATCTCTACCTTTTCTATCCCACACATCATCTTGTAAATCTCTATCATGTCACCCTGCAGTCGACGTTTCTCCAAGCTAAAGAGCCCCAAGCGTTTTAACCTTTCTTCATAGGGAAAGCCCTTTAATCATTCTAGTTGCCCTTTTCTGCACTTTTTCAATGCTATAATATGCTTTTTGAGGTACGGTGACCAGAATTGTACACAGTACTCCAAATGAGACCACACCATCGATTTATACAGGGGCATTATGATACTGGCTGATTTGTTTTCAATTTCCTTCCTAATAATTCCCAGCATGGCGTTGGCCTTTTTTATTGCAATCGCACACTGTCTCGACATTTTCAGTGAGTTATCTATCATGACCCCAAGATCTCTCTCTTGGTCAGTCTCCACCAGTTCACACCCCATCAACTTGTATTTATAGCTAGGATTTTTGGCCCCACTGTGCATTCCTTTGCACTTGGCCAAGTTGAACCTCATCTGCCACGTCGACGCCCACTCGCCCAGCCTCGACAGGTCCCTTTGGAGTGCCTCACAATCCTCTCTGGTTCTCACCACCCCAAACAATTTAGTGTCATCTGCAAACTTAGCCACTTCACCGCTACTTCTTCTTAACGCAAGCTTCCGTCGGTTGCATGGATTCGCATGCAAAACTCAGTGCCTGCCGTGAAATCTGTAAAGATTGTTTTTTGGTGGTGGGGGGGGAGTCCTTGATCAGCAGAAGTCCAGAGAGATTTTCCGTAATGGCATGGAGGTCACTGTTCTTGCAGGCGTGCTGACGGTAATTGTTTCTTGGCACACAACTGGGGATAATTCTGGTTGACAGTCTATTACCCTTTACTCAGGAGGTATTTGCGTCTTCTGTGACATGGACGAGAAGCACACTAGATCTGGAAAGTGCTTTGCCAGGAGCTGGGGTCGGAGGAGCCATGAAGATATATAAAAGATTCATTTGCTGCGTCATGGTTCTACACAGCTATGAGCAGATATAGATTGTACCCTGCTATAATCCAGATATACGACTGCCTAGCTCTTGAGCGTGGGCAGTGTATGTGTGAACAACATGTACACATATAGACTTGTCCATTGTGAACGGGATTTGTGGGGGGGGGGGGTTTGAGGGGGGGGAGCACAAAAGCAGTATACAATTGCCTTAGGAAGCAGAGGCAAAAAGGGAGAGGGTTGGCACTTGTTTTGGTGTAGTGGTTGAGTGTGCAGACTCTTATCTGGGAGAACCGGGTTTGATTCCCCACTCCTTCACTCGCAGCTGCTGGAATGGCCTTGGGTCAGCCATAGCTCTCGCAGGAGTTGTCCTTGAAAGGGCGGCTGCTGTGAGAGCCCTCTCAGCCCCGCCCACCTCACCGTCCAGGGGAAGACCAAATGAATGGATAGATTTCACGCCAACAGCTGCAATGTACAGACCTTTTTTTGGCCATTATTGCAATTATTTGCAGTGCGTAAAGGTGAGATTAGTCTTAATGTAAAGACTGCTGAACTCGGAGGGCAGGGTCACAGTGACGCAGCAATAGCTACTGGGTCGCGCCCCCCCCCCTCCTTGATCTGGTAAATTTTATTTCAGAGGGCAGCTTTAAGAAGCCCAAAGCATCCAACATCAGCTAGAGGGAGACAATGTTTAACCGATTAGGATGGCAAAGGTGAACTGGGGCTGGAGGTGGTTAACTCGGAAGCCTACTAGTTCTTGGTCCAAAGCACCAAGGGGATTCCTTTTTTTTTTCCCGTCTGCTGCTAAAAGCAGAAACGCTACAGATAAAGAACTTTCGTTTCTGAATAACCTAAAGGTCAGTTACGACAGAGAGAGAGAAAAAATCCCTGCAGTGAACTATGACCATCCTCTTCAGTGTTAAAGAGCCTGTGCAATCCATTCATCCCTTCCCACCCCCACCCCCCCCGTAGCTATTCATTTCTTGTCTCTTCCCAGCCTGAAGTTGAAAAATTAACAGTTGTGTTTACAAACCCTCGCCAACCCCTATTATACAAAAGCTCAAAACTTGCTGGCATTGTGCATCGCCAGGACCCAGGAAGAGGTTAATGTACACCCTCTCGAAAACAATTGGGCGGAAAATAGCGGTGTCGTACAGGGCTGGGGTTTTGACCCGCTTAACTTTATTCACAGAATGTGCAATCCGTCACGTACAAAAACACCAAGGGAAAAATGGGAGGCGTTGATAAGTGCCCCTGTTAGTCAGAATCTCTGCTAATTATTACACCCAATAAGCACAGTTAACAGGCCAGAGCTGTGAGAGGGGCATGTTTCAGGGCATTAAATGGCCGCCTTGGATGGAGATGAATATATTACACTATGCCCTTTAACAATAAAACAATTTCCCTGACACCTAGAAACCCAAGTGGCCGGAGCAGCCAAGAGGAAGATCACGAAGATCTGCCCATCGTACTGCGACGTTCCAGCGCCACCTAGCGACAGAAGCACAGATTTCAGTCGCCACAGAAGCTGAACGGCTTTGACTGCAGTTAATTGTGAAGAATCTTGAGAATCTTGGAGAAGAATCTTGAGAGTCCCCTGGACTGCAAGATCCAGTCAGTCACTCCTAAGGGAAATCAACCCAGACTGTTCCCTGGAAGGTCAGATGCTGAAGCTGAAGTTCAAATACTTTGGCCACCAAATGAGAAGGGAGCACTCCCTGGAAAAGATCCTGATGCTGGGAAAGACAGAAGGCAAAAGAAGAAGGGGACGGCAAAAGATGAGATGGCTGGACAGCGTTACTGATGTAACAAGCACGAATTTGAGCGGACTTCAGAGGATGGTGGAAGACAGGAGGGCCTGGCGTGACTTTGTCCATGGAGTCACAGAGAGTCGGACTCGACTGTGCAACTGAACAACAACAATAACAAATTGTGAAGCCAGTAGCATCTCCGACATTACAGAGGCATATGAACATATGAAACTGCCTTATATTGAATCAGACCCTTGGTCCATCAAAGTCAGTCTTGTCTACTCAGACTGGCAGCAGTTCTCCAAGGTCTCAAGCTGAGGTTTTCCACACCTATTTGCCTGGACCCTTTTTAGTTGGAGATGCCAGGGATTGAACCTGGGACCTCCTGCTTACCAAGCAGATGCTCTACCACTGAGCCACCATCCCTCCCAGGTATCCATGTGACCTGTGCTCCCCCCACCCCGCTGCCCCCATGATGCAGGGAGGCGACTGAAGGATTTAACCAGCATGAATTAACCTTGACTTTGCCATTGTCATAATAAGAATCAGAAGATCAAAGCCCGGAAGAAGGGAACAGATTTGTACTAAAAAGCAGTTGGGGTTCCCCAATCCCCTCTGCTTTGAGGTGATAGAAAGGGGGAGAGGCCATGGCTCAGCGGTAGTGCATTTGCTTTGCACGCACAAGGTTCCAGGTTCAGTCCCTGGCATCTCTGGTTTTTCTTTGTCTGTTGTTGTTTCTAGAGGATGATGTCACCAGAGAGGTTGGCACTCATATATGTGGTACCAAACCCCCTTAAAAGATACCTTATTTCTTAGATACGAAATTAGAAGGGCAGTCTACAGAACCTGGGCCTGGATCAAACCACAAATATACACCGGACATCATCGGACATAACCCAGAGCCCGGCACAGGCTGGGATAGGATGATTAATAAATTGAATAAATAATATTATCATGGAAGACAGACACAAACAAATGTGCTCATCCACAGGGAAAGCCCACATCCCAGGGATAAGATGAGTATTTTTTTGGGGGGGGGGGGGAATGCCTGGGGAAAGAAAATAAAGAGAATAAAACCAATAGTTGCAGCTGCTTTTGAAATAATGTCAGGACTTTTTTTTTTTTTAGCAGGAACTCCTTTGAATAACTAGGCCAGACCCCCTTGATGTAGCCAATCCTCTAAGAGCTTACAGGGCTTTTCTTACGGGGCCTTCTGTAAGCTCTTGGAGGATTGGCTGCGTCATGGGGGCATGGCCTAATATGCGAAGACTCCTTTGAATCTGCGCAACCAATCAGATTTCCAGCAGCTAATCACAAGCAAGAGCCCCCACTCGACCACACCCCCTTTCTCTATATACTTGGCAGGCATCAACAAAGGTGTTGGCAGGCATGGGGCCTACACTGGGCACCCCTAAGTTGGATAAATCTCAAAATATCTGCAACCCAATGACAGGCCCCATTCTGTGCCATCCCGATTCCATACTGAACTGTCAATTTGGCTCCAGTTGCACCAAAAACATTATTATTAATTTTTTTTTGGCAAACTAAATACTCATTAAAAACAAAGCAAAAAATAAACCAAAAAGTCAGCAGGTTCCAAAACAGCACAGCACATAGGAAATAGCGACCGTTTTTCTTTTCTGATGTTAACCGCAAAATACATTTTGGAAAGAAAAGCAGTTTCGGTATTAGTAACTCGCTTTTAATTACACAACAAGACAGATCATTAAACTCGAACACAGCAAGACGAACTTTCGTGCTGCGGAAATAGCAGCAATGCTAAAGACCCATTTACCTCTTCATTCTCTGGGATTTCTTCCTGTAAATCATAACCCCTCGGTACATTTATAGAACAAACCGCTGCCTTGATTTATTTATTTTCCCTCCAGATTTGCTATAAAAACAGGCTATTACGCGGCACTTCCAATATGTTGATTTCCATATAAATAACTGCCCTGGATCAAAAAGAGCATTTCAAGCAATATTGACCAGCGACTTGATTAGGATATGCAAATTTAAGGGAACGGGTTGGAGTGAGACAGCGGAAGGCACAACGCAAAGCGCGAGTCTCTTGTGAAGGCTCGTTCACCGGTGTAGGAAAACAAAACAAATACCCACGCTCTGGCACAGCAATTTAGGCTACGAACCTGCACCATGCAAAATCTTGCAGGAAGAAGACGATGATGAGATTGGATTTATATCCCGCCCAATACTCTGAATCTCAGAGTGGTCACAATCGCCTTTATCTTCCCCTCCCCTGCAACAGACACCCTGTGGGGTAGGTGGGGCTAAGAGAGCTCTTACAGCAGCTGCCCTTTCAAGGACAATTCCTACGAGAGCTATGGCTGACCCAAGGCCATTCCAGCAGCTTCAAGTGAAGGAGTGGGGAATCAAACCCAGTTCTCCCAGATAAGAGTCCGCGCACTTCACCCAGTACAGCAAACTGGCTCTACACCAAACTGGAATTGAAGCTGATTTGAGAGCCTCAATATCCCCCATGGTGACCTTCTTACTCTCTGGGCTGTGTTGTGGTGGTGATGCTCATGGGAATTCGCGCTTTGTGATACTTCTCAAGGGGTAGGAAATTCACCAGGAAGGTGAAAGTATCCACAGACCAGGTTAGATTTAAACGGAGGACAACTCTTGGACACGAACAATGTAATTAAAGTGGGTTCCAAGATAATTTAAGAAATATTTTGCCATCAGTTATGACAAAACAGGGCTGTATTAGAATGGAACCATTCAGGAAGAGTGCTTTAAGAGAAAGCTTATGTAGACTATAGTGCTGTGTATGGTATGTGCCACTGCTATATGTATCATCCTATGATATAATTTTTGCATCATTTCAGATAGTTATGCTTTGTTTCAACTTTACTCCAAGTTGTATGTTTCTTTTTTAAAAGCCTGGTTTTAATCTCTCTGTCTTAATCCTCCTATCAGTCCTCCAATCCTCCTATCCTTAAACACTCCTATCAAATTACTTATTGGATGTCCCTTCGCCCGCACTGTATAACCCACCTTCAGTACCAGCGTGACCTATAAATAAATAAATAAGGGGTGGTCAGTATAGGGAAATGGTGGGTGTGATGGACAAGCAGTGAGGAGACCTAGGTTCTAATCTTCACCTTGTTTTACCGATTACAGAGAGCCAGTTTGGTGTAGTGGTTAAGTGTGTGGACTCTTATCTGGGAGAACCGGGTTTGATTCCCCACTCCTCCACTTGCACCTGATGGAATGGCCTTGGGTTAGCCATAGCTCTGCAGAGGTTGTCCTTGAAAGGGCAGCTGCTGTAAAAGCCCTCTCAGCCCCACCCACCTTACAGGGTGTCTGTTGTGGGGGGGGTGGGGAGAAGATATAGGAGATTGTAAACCGCTGAGTCTCTGATTCAGGGAGAAGGGTGGGGTATAAATCTGCAATTCTTCTTACTGAAAGATGCTGGCCCAGACGTCTTCTCTCAACTATTAAATATAATTATTCTATTAAATAAGATAAATTGGGGGAAGGGGCTTGTGTCTTTCACTGAGCTGCTTGGAGAAAGGATGGGATACAAACCAAAACTTGATCAGTGGGGAGGGCCCCAATGGTAGAGCATCTGCTTGATGTGCAGAAGGTTCCAGGTTCAATCCCTGGCATCTCCAGTTAAAAGGACCAGGCAATCGGTGATATGAAGGACCTCAGCCTGAGCATATGGAGCAGAGGTCCATCAGTGGCTATTAGCCATAGCGTATTGTTGGAACTCTCTGTCTGGGGCAAGTGATGCTCTGTATTCTTGGTGCTTGGGGGCCACAGTGGGAGGGCTACTAGTGTCCTGGCCCCACTGGTGGACCTCCTGATGGCACTTGGGTTTTTTGGCCACTGTGTGACACAGAGTGTTGGACTGGATGGGCCATTGGCCTGATCCAACATGGCTTCTCTTATGTTCTTATGACCCTGGACAGCCACTGTCAGTCTGAGTAGACAATACCGACCTTGATGGGCCAGCATAAGGAAGCCTTGATGGGCCAGCATAAGGAAGTTTCATGTGTGATCTGATTCACTTACAGGGTTTTCATCTTATAGTTCGCTGCCTTCTAGGAACCCACTAAATGCCATCTAGAAACCCACGCAACGTAACAATCCTATGCTGGCCAGAAAATCACAGCTCAACTGTGCTTTCAATGGCCTACCGGGGGAAAAAAAAAAAAAAGAACAGCTTTGTTCTCTCTTCCCAACGTTAGCTCTTCGCATCGTCGTCACATCTGCCGTCGTCCCAGTTTGAAGTTCTGTGCCGTGAACATTTCTATTTGCTTTTAAGCGTGCTGCTATTAATTTCCTCTTGGAGATCTCGGAGAAGCTCAGGGTTCCTTTGGAATTCACGCTTTCGGGTTGCATCGCCAATGAGTCCTCCTCCAGTTTCCGCGGCGCTTTCCAACGTGATTATTAACTCATCCTCGATCTTCAAAGGTCCCCGACGCCAAAGGTTCCTTTTAAGAGGCATTTCCTTATTCTAACAAATGCGGTTCCCCGGTTATTCAAGAAAGGAAACCTCACGGAGGCAACCAACTGCGTTACGTTTGGGTCTATTCAATCTGACAATAAGCACACTGTCTCTTGTCCTCCTGTCAGGACGCTCCCAGCTCATGTAAATATTTAATGCTAATACCGTCCTTCACTCGGGGCTCATATTGTCTGATCAAGCAGTAGCTATTTCCGTCTGTTAGATACACTGGAGAATCGAGCGCTTTTTTCTTCCCCGTCTCCAGCTCGGTCGCACAGAGCCTCGGCTCCTCAAAAGTTCTTCGAAGTTCAATAATTTATTAAACGTCATTCACCAGGGCCTGCCTTGTTGCCTGAAACGTGTAATGGTGGCCCATGCAAAACTATTTTTAAAAAAAAAACACACCTTGCAGGCAGTGCAGGAGGAGACGCCATCTCTTTAAAGAGGTCTCGACGCTTTTAAAGAACTGGAATGATGGAAGGGTTGGAAATGCTTTCCCTATGAAGAAAGGTTAAAACGCTTGGGGCTCTTTAGCTTGGAGAAACGTCGACCGAGGGGGCCACATGATGGAGGCTGACAACATTATGCACGGGATGGAGAAAGCAGAGAAAGAAGACCTTTTCTCCCTTTCTCACAATACGAGAACTTGTGGGCACTCAGTGAAATTGCTGAGCAGTTGGGGTAGCACGGATAAAAGGAAGTCTTTCTTCACCCAAAGGGGGATTAGCACATGGAATTTCACTGCCAAGGGAGATGGTGGCGGCTACAAGCATAGACAACTTCAAGAGGGGATTGGATCAATATATGGAGCAGAGGTCCATCAGTGGCTATTAGCCACAGCGTATTGTTGGAACTCTCTGTCTGGGGCAGTGATGCCATGTATTCTTGGTGCTTGGGGGCCACAGTGGGAGGGCTACTAGTGTTCTGGCCCCACTGGTGGACCTCCTGATGGCACTTGGATTTTTTGGCTACTGCGTGACAGAGTGTTGGACTGGATGGGCCACTGATTTCGAGACCCTGGGGTGCGGCTGCCAGTCTGAGTAGACAATAATGACCTTGACGGACCAGAAGCTTGGTTGAGTAGTAGACATCTTCGTGTGTGTTCTCATGACCCACATTTAGGGAGAGCAACATTTGGAAGAATGTGGGGGGAGGGGCATAGGGTTGGAACATTCATAGCAAGCAATCTTGGCCTATTTTAATTGTGAGTGTGTGAAACCAGGAAGGTATCTGACTTGATGACAACTATTTCAGCCCCGGCTTGCTTCAACAAATAATGGCTTCTTCCAGAGGGGGAATTCTAGCAGGGGCTCCTTTGCATATTAGGTCACCCACCCCTGATGTAGCCAATCCTCCAAGGGCTTTTTTGTAAGCTCTTGGAGGATTGGCTACATCAGGAGTGTGTGGCCTAATGTGCAAAGATGCTCCTGTTAGAATTCCACCCTGGCTTTCTCCCACTGAGGCCCAACAGGTATCATGGCCTACATTACATCAGAATTAAACCAGGATGTTTATAGCTGTACGTCACATGGAACCATAGTTAAGACTAACTGTGATTAATAAACTAACTCCAAACCATGGTTTCATGTCCTCAATCGGTGGACCCTAACTAACCATTGTTCATGCCTCAATACAAGTGTTTGGCCATTAAACTGCCCACGTTCGGAGGGCAATTCTAACTAACAATAGCTTACTTCAATGATTCCTAGTGTGGTGCCCACTGATGCCATCATGCCACAGATGTATTTCCTGATGATCACTTCCTTCTTCCTGAAAACAAAGAGTCAGTCTGAGTTTTCCTCCACTGGAGCAGGAGGTGCTCCAAAAGAGCCCAGGATTTGGTATTGGGAACTCCTGGCTTACGATGTAGTATGACATGGTTCTGCTCGGAAATGGCCACGCTCAGCTGTAGAGCCTCTGCTTGGCATGTAGAAGGTCCCAGGTTCGCTACCTGGCATCTCCAGATAAAAGGACTAGGATTTTTCTATCTGTACATCATATGAAACCATATCTAAGATAAGGGACAAGCACAGACACAGACTCAAGCCAAAGTTCAGGTAGCTGGTGATTCATGAAAGGCCTCAGCCTGAGACCCTGGAGAGCTGCTGCCAGTCTGAGTAGACAATATTGACCTTGATGGACCAATGTTGTGATTCAGCAAGGGGCGGCTTCATGTCTTAAGATATCTAAATGGACTCACAGCATAAAAGGAATACAGACACCTGTCAAACCACACAGGTAGTCCCAAAATCAACAACAATCCCATGGCATCGTAGATCTAGACCAGGGGTGGCTAAGCTTGCTTAAGGCAAGAGTTGCATAGAATAAACGTCAGGTGTTTGAGAGCTGCAAGGCATGCACATCAAGTATTTGAGAGGAGGGAGGGAGGGAGGGAGGGAGGGAGGGAGGGAGGGAGGAAGGAAGGAAGGAAGGAAGGAAGGAAGGAAGGAAGGAAGGAAGGAAGGAAGGAAGGAAGGAAGGAAGGAAGGAAGGAAGGAAGGAAGGAAGGAAGGAAGGAAGGAAGGAAGGAAGGAAGGAAGGAAGGAAGGAAGGAAGGAAGGAAGGAAGGAAGGAAGGAAGGAAGGAAGGAAGGAAGGAAAGAAGGAAGGAAGGAAAGAAGGAAGGAAGGAAGGAAGGAAGGAAGGAAGGAAGGAAGGAAGGAAGGAAGGAAGGAAGGAAGGAAGGAAGGGAGGAAGGGAGGAAGGGAGGAAGGAAGGAAGGGAGGGAGGAAGGGAGGGAGGGAGGGAGGGAGGGAGGGAGGAAGGAAGGAAGGAAGGAAGGAAGGAAGGAAGGAAGGAAGGAAGGAAGGAAGGAAGGAAGGAAGGAAGGAAGGAAGGAAGGAAGGAAGGAAGGGAGGGAGGGAGGGAGGGAGGGAGGGAGGAGGGGAGGGAGGAGGGGAGGAAGAAGGGGAGGGAGGGAGAGAGGAAGGAAGGGAGGGAGGAAAATAGATAATAGATTTGGGGAGGGAGAGGTGGGAAAAAAGCAATTTTAACTTTAAATGTGTTCTCCAAGCCACTGGCTGGCTTGGCTCGGAGAAGTGATTTAGAGAGACCAATGCCTTCTCCAAACCAACTGATGAGGTGGTGGGTGGCTTCAAGAGCCACACAACATGTGTGAAATAGCCACCTGTGAATTTTCACAAACAAGGATCACTTCACCAGGTGTAACTCTCCTACAACAGTTCATGACCCAGTAAAGGGGTTTAGCCTTTAAGCTACCATAGGACTCTATGGGCAGCCACATGGAATTCATCAGGGTACTCTTGTAGGAAAGTTCCAGGGTACCCCTTTTCCCTATAAACTTTGACACCTTTTCATTGTGGAAAAATGGCTTTCCAATTTTTAAAAAAATGCTACTTAACAACATGCATCCATAGTGTAAAGGTGGAAAAAACACTCTAAAAGTGCTGGGATTGCAGTGGTGGTGAGGGCAGCTACCAATGCTATGTAACCTAAACAATTACATTGAATAATACTTCATCTTAAATTATGTCTACAGTGGTCGCCACTGATTGCACATTGATTTCCTATTCTAAGTAGAGAGAAACTCATCACATATTATGGCGGAGCAACGGCTGGTGAGCAAACTTTAATGGTAACCTTAATTACATTAGCGCAAGCCCCTTTATAGGAGCCTTTGTCATATGCAGACTTGACCAAACAATAGCACAGGCCTGTGTTACTGGCCTTATTTTTCACACAGGCTGCTCAACGCTATTCCCTGTCTTTTTGTGCCCACTAGAAGACACTATTCTACCTCTAGTGTATCAGGAACATCCAGATCTCCCCACTATATCAAGACTCAGCCTTTGATAAATGGAAAAGCCAAGTCCTAAAGGAACTCATGAGAATTCATGGAGGAGAAAGAGGAAGAGGAGGAGAAATTGGATTTATATCCCACCCTATACTCTGAGTCTCAGAGCGGTCACAATCTCCTTTACCTCCCCCCCACCCCTGCAAACAGGCACCCCATGCCTGCAAAATCTTGCAGGAAGAAGACAATGATGATGATATTGGATTTATATCCCGCCCAGTACTCTGAATCTCAGAGTCTTAGAGTGGTCACAATCGCCTTTACCTTCCCCTCCCCTGCAACAGACACCCTGTGAGGTAGGTGGGGCTAAGAGAGCTCTTACAGCTGCTGCCCTTTCAAGGACAACTCCTACAAGAGCTGGGGCTGACCCAAGGCCATTCCAGCAGTTACAAGTGGAGGGGTGGGGAATCCAACCTGGTTCTGACAGATAAGGGTCCGTGCACTTAACCGCTACACCAAACCAGCTCTCAAGCCCTGGAGAAGATATAGACATACTATATACAGAGAAGACCATGCAAACAGCATGAGAAGTTTGCAGAAAACATCCACAGAAAGGACACCAGAAGATTACAGAGAGTAATTAAAGTGTGGAATCCGCTGCTAGATGATACAGTGATGGCCACAGGCATGGAAAGCGTTAAAAGGAGATTAGACAGATTCATAGAGGAGAGTTCTATCGGGGTTACTAGCCATGGTGACTGAAGCGAACCTCTATGTTGCCCTCGCACCAAGAAGACAGCACCCCTGCCCCAGACAAAGCGTTCCCTCTATATCTTGTGCCTGACAGCCACTGATGGACCTCTGCTCCATACGTTTTTCTAATCCCCTCATAAGAGCATAAGAGAAGCCATGTGGATGATGAGACTCCACAGGTCAGACCTCCATCCCCGGTGTGGGGACTGAAAGTCTCCATCTGCTTCATAGCGCTAAGGCTCACCACACAGCATGGATGGACATCACAAGGCTCTCCCTTTAAGTTTCATCTAATTTAAATTAATATAATTTAATTTTTCAATTTATACCTCGCCCTATCCCACAAGCGTGTTCAGGGCAGCTTATGAACGTATGAAGCTGGCTTATCCTGAATCAGATGCTCGGTCCATCAAAGTCAGCATTGTCTACTCAGACTGGCAGCGGCTCTCCAGGGCCTCAAGCTGAGGTTTTCACGCCTGCTTGCCTCGACCCTTTTTTAGTGGAGATGCCAGGGATTGAACCTGGGACCTTCTGCTTACATATGAACATACGAAGCTGCCTTATACTGCCTTATACTGCCTCAGACCCTCAGTCCATCAAAGTCAGCATTGTCTACTCAGACTGGCAGCAGCTCTCCAGGGTCTCAAGCTGAGGTTTTTCATCCCTACTTGCCTGGACCTTTTTTAGTTGGAGATGCCAGGGATTGAACCTAGGACCTTCTGCTTACATATGAAGCTGCCTTCTACAGACTCAGACCCTGGGTCCATCAAAGTCAGTATTGTCTACTCAGACTGGCAGCGGCTCTCCAGGGCCTCAAGCTGAGGTTTTCACGCCTGCTTGCCTGGACCCTTTTTTAGTGGCGATGCCAGGGATTGAACCTGGGACCTTCTGCTTACCAAACAGATGCTCCACCACTGAGCCACCATCCCTCCCCCCCCCAGCTTACAACATTAAAAACTTTACAGCAACATGAAATAAACCACATCCAAAACAAAACAATATCGTAATTACAGAATTGTCCATCTAGATCAAAAACCCAGATCCACGTCATTGGCTACAAAACATAACACCACATATAGGTTGGCTCACCTAGATAGTAAGGTGCTGGGGGAAGCGATGACTTCAGGGGACACCCGCTGGATCAATCAAAACCCTGGCGGAAGAGCTCTGTCTTACAGGCCCTGCGGAACCTGGATAAGTCCCGCAGTGCCCGGATCTCCAGCGGAAGCTCATTCCAGCAGGTAGGGGTCCAGACTGAAAAGACCCTAGCTGTCGATAGTAGGATTGCCAGAATCCAGGTAGCAAATGGAAATCGCCCAGTTTGGTGTAGTGGTTAAGGGTGCGGACTCTTATCTGGGAGAACCGGGTTTGATTCCCCGCCCCTCCACTTGCAGCTGCTGGAATGGCCTTGGGTCAGCCATAGCTCTCTTATCTGGGAGAACGGGGTCTGATTCCCCACTCCTCCACTTGCAGTGCTGGAATGGCCTTAGGTCAGCCATAGCTCTCTTGTCTGGGAAAACCGGGTTTGATTCCCCACTCCTCCACTTACAGCTGCTGCAATGGCCTTGGGTTAGCCATAGGTATCACAGAGTTGTCCTCGAAAGGGCAGCTGCTGTGAGAGCTCTCTCAGCCCCACCGACCTCACAGGGTGTCTGTTGTGGGGAGAGAAGATGACCACCGAGGAAGCCCAGGGCTGCTACACAGAGACAGGCCATGGCAAACCACCCCTGAAAGTCTCTTACCTTGAAAACCCTATGGCAGGGATGGGGAACCTTTTTTCTGCCAAGGGCCGCGTGGATATTTATAACATCATTCGTGGGCCATAAAAAATTATCACCTTAAAAAACAATGCTCCGCTGAGGAAGAATGATTTAGGCCAGCAAAATTAATGTAAATAATTGTTTTTTCTATTTGAAATCATGCGTAATCTGGTACACACACACACACACGGCCCGCTGCCCTAGGCAAATGCATAGATCCAGGGCTTTTTTGTTGAAAAAGCCCAGCAAGAACTCAGTAGTAATATTAGACCACATCCCCTAATATTAGCATATTAGGTCACACACTCATTAGCATAATAGGCCACACCATCTGAGATAATCAAGGGCAAACTGAACTGTGACAGTAACTTTACCAGGCCCTGCAGCAGTTCTGGCCAGCCAGGCCCCAGGGAGGCTGCCGCACAGTACATCTGGGCCCTGTGATCCCTGCCTGGCCCTGGGGAGGCTGCTGCACAGCACGGCTGGGCCCCACGATTCTCTCTGGCCAGCCAGGCCCCAGGGAGGCCGCCACATGGCTTGGTTTGGTCCAGCAATCACCGAGGGCCACATCAAGTGACCTCGAGGGCCTTATATGGCCCTCGGGGTGGAGGTTCCCCACCCCTGCCCTATGGAGTCACCAAAGGATGTTTGCAACTTGACAGCGCTTTCTATCACCAGGGAACCCCCGAGCACATGCATCAAGCACCACACTGGACTGTTTTGCTCAGCCCAGAAGGCCAGTTCTCTGCTCAGGCAACAGAGACAACAGACCCCTGTGCTGCTTCCTGTGCTGGTGGCGGGCAGTGTTCCCTCTAAGCTGAGTTAGCGTGAGCTAGCTCACAGATTTTTAGCCTCCAGCTCACAGATTTTTGTCTTAGCTCAGGAAGGATGACTCCAACACAATAATTATGCAGTAGCTCACCACGTTAATGCCAGTAGCTCACAAAGGAGAATTTTTGCTCACAAGACTCTGCAGTTTAGAGGGAACATTGGTGGTGGGGCAAGCTGGCCATTTAACTTAACAGAGAACGTTCCGGGCAGGATACTACTCTGAACATACACATCAGGGGTGGCCAAACTGTGGCTCGGGAGCCACGTGTGGCTCTTTCACACATATTTATTTATTTGCTTACTTTGAACATATGAAGCTGCCTTATACTGAATCAGACCCTTGGTCCATCAAAGTCAGTATTGTCTACTCAGACTGGCAGCAGCTCTCCAGGGTCTCAAGCTGAGGTTTTGCACACCTATTTGCCTGAACCCTTTTTTGGAGATGCTAGGGATTGAACCTGGGACCTTCTGCTTCCCAAGCAGATGCTCTACCACTGAGCCACCATCTATCCCCTATAAACATATGAAGCTGCCTTATACTGAATCAGACCCTCGGTCCATCAAAGTCAGTATTGTCTACTCAGACTGGCAGCGGCTCTCCAGGGTCTCAAGCTGAGGTTTTTCACACCTATTTGCCTGAACCCTTTTTTGGAGATGCCGGAGACTGAACCTGGGACCTTCTGCTTCCCAAGCAAGATGCTGTACCACTGAGCCACCGTCTATCCCCTATAAACATATGAAGCTGCCTTATACTGAATCAGACCCTCGGTCCATCAAAGTCAGTATTGTCTTCTCAGACTGGCAGCAGCTCTCCAGGGTCTCCAGCTGAGGTTTTTCACACCTATTTGCCTGGACCCTTTTTTGGAGATGCCAGGGATTGAACCTGGGACCTTCTGCTTCCCAAGCAGATGCTCTATCACTGAGCCACCATCCCTCCTTTAGATTTATACACCGCCCACTCTGCGAGTGGACTCTGGGTGGCTAACGGTCATGGTAAAAACAATTCAAATTACAATTATAAAAGAATAAAAACATATAAACAAATTAAAAAACGACATTATTAAGTGCTATAAGATTTCATAACAAAGGCGGTTTTCTCCATATCGCAGTCCTCTGTTCCCTTTATTACTCTATTAGCACCCATATCTTGCAGCTCTCAAACATCTTACGTTTACTCTATGTAGCTCTTACATTAAGCAACTTTGGCCACCCCTGAAGCTGCCTTATACTGAATCAGACCACTGGTCCATCAAGGTCAGTATTGTGCATTCACACTGGCAGCAGCTCTCCAAAGTCTCAGGCTGAGGTCTGCCCGGTCCTTTTAACTGGAGATTGCTGGGGATTGAACCTGGGACCTTCTGTATTCCAAGCAGATGCTCTACCATTGAGCCATGGCCCCTGTGGAGGACTGGTTGACAGGAACAAAGAAGAATCTCTGGTCTGAACTGAGTGACTCCCATAGTAGTGGTTTGCAATGCTAGAATCATAGAGTTGCAAGGGACCTCCAGGGTCATCTAGTCCAACCCCCTGCACAATGCAAGAAACCCACAAATACCTACCCCAAATTCACAGGATCTTCATCGCTGTCAGATGACCATCTAGCCTCTGTTTAAAAACCTCCAAGGAAGAGAGCCAACTCGGCTTCTTTAGGCTTTTTCCATTTTTTCTTCTCATAGGAATCGTCTGCGATTGCGCTCAGTATGTCGCTTTTAAGAAACTCCCACCCCTCCTGAACCCCCTTCTTCCTAAGTATTTCTGACCATGGGATTTTACCCAGCAAAGTTCTGAGTTTATCGAAGATTGCCTTTCTGAAGTCCAACCTATAAGTCTGACTACGTATAGCTTTTCCCTTCCCTAAAACTGTAAATTCCAAAATCACGTGGTCACTACCGCCCAGGGTGCCCACTATTTCCACTTCTTCAATCAATTCTCCCTTGTTGGTGAGAATCAAATCCAAGATAGCAGATCCCCTTGTTTCCTTCCTCACTTTCTGGAAAAGGAAGTTGTCAGCAAGACAAGTCAGGAATCTATTTGACTTTTTCATTTTTAGCAGAGTTGGACTTCCAACCGATGTCCGGGTAATTGAAATCTCCCATGACCACTGTATCCCTTCTCTTGGAGAACTTTGCAATCTGTTGTAGGAGTATCTCACCCAAGTCCTCTGCCTGGCTTGGTGGTCTATAGCAGACCCCCACCATATTATCACTGTTGTTTCTCACTCCTTTTATTTTTACCCAGAGACTCTCAACTGAGCTGCCATGCTCAGATTCACATATTTCCTCACAAGCATATACCTCCTTCATATATACTGCTATGCCTCCGCCCTTTCTCATCTGCTTGTCCCTTTTAAATAAGTTGTACCCCTGAATCTAATATTCCAGTCGTGAGTGTCATCCCACCGAGTTTCAGTAAGGCCTATTATGTCATAGTCTCCATCCCGTATTAGGACGGGAAGAGGTATGGGTGTTGTAGAGCCATGGTGGGCCGATTCAACTTCCCAGCCCACTTCCGGATGCTGGGATGGTAGTAAAGGAGAACGAACATTGTCTCCTAATTCTGTGTAGTTGAGACTGCGATGAAGCCATGACACCACACCCGGGGCCTGGCTCGCTCCCAGCATGTCTGGCCAAGTACTATTCTCAACTTCTGCCCTTGTACCATGGCTTTTGAATGCTGCCACGTCAACTTTTTTCTCAGACAGGCCCCATGGGCTTACTTGTGCCAAAAAATGTTGCCTACCCATTGTGCTGTGGCTTTGTCAAGGAAGTTCAGGGAGTGCTCAGAGGTATTACAGTTGTCTGCGTGTGTATTTTTTAGGAACGCTCACTGTGTGCCTGGAACCTGGTGATGTCATGAGAAAGATCTTCCGAGGTTTAGCTTCTCCTTGTCACTCAATCCGGAAATGAGGGGAGGTGTACCACTAACACAACTACAGGTTTAAGAAGGAGTGGAACTAAAACTAAAATGACTTGCTGAATTGTCATCTCTAGGGCTTTCTTTGAGCAGGAATGCAAAGGAATACAGTTCCGGCTCGCTGGGTGTCAGGGGGTGTGGCCTAATATGCAAATATGTTCCTACTGGGCCTTTTCTGCAAAAAAAAAGTCCCGCGTGAAACAATGGTGACATCAGAGGGTGTGGCCTAATATGCAAATGAGTTCCTGCTGGGCTTTTTCTGCCAAAAAAAGCCCTGGTCATTTGTCTATGCCAACTTAGGGATATGATAGAAGTGGAGATAAAATTGGATTCCGCCATCTATAGAATTAAAGGCTGTTTTAGAATGTTATATTATTGTAGCATATGTATTAATTTTAACTTGTATATTCATTGCTTGTTGTCACCCACCCTGAGCCCTTGAGGAAGAGGTGGGTTATAAATAAAAACTATAAATAAACATAAATATAAATAATAATAATAATAATAATACCTTTTATTTATATCCCGCCCTCCCCACCAAGGCAGGCTCAGGGCGGCTCACAACATAAAAATACATTATACATCGACAGTTATACTTATAAAATCATGATTAAAATAGATTACAGGTTATATTAAAATTAACATTATGGTGCTATAAACATTAAATCTTCAATAGGATTCAGTAGCTAAAAGCATTTCCAGCGGCATTTTCTTAGCTTGTCATTAGTTGAAGGCTATTTTGAAGAGGTGGGTCTTACAGGCCCTGCGGAATTGATCTAAGCATCGCAGGGCCCGCACCTCCTCCGGGAGTTGATTCCACAGCAGTGGAGCTGCAATAGAGAAGGCCCGATCCCGGGTGGCCTTCAATCTGGCCTCCCTTGGCCCAGGGATATTCAGCTGGTTTTTTCCAGCTGACCTCAGCGCTCTCTGGGGCTCATATGGGGAGAGACGGTCCCTCAGGTAGGCAGGTCCCTCGGCCATATAGGTCTTTAAAGGTGATAACCAGCACTTTGTAACGAACTCGGTATACCACTGGCAGCCAGTGCAGTCCGCGTAGCCCCGGCTGTATGTGCTCCCACCTTGGGAGCCCCAACAGTAGCCTAGCCGCCGCGTTCTGCACCAGCTGCAGCCGCCGAGCCCTGACCTTGTTGATCCAGTCTAGCCTGATCTCATCTGATCTCAGTAGTTAAAACAAGAGTGCCTCACAACATCCTTTACCTTCCTCCCCCACAACAGACACTCTGTGAGGTAGGTGGGACTGAGAGAGCTCTCACAGAAGCTGCCCTTTCAAGGACAACTATTTCAGATGACCCAAGGCCCTTCCAGCAGCTGCAAGTGGAGGAGTGGGGAATCAAACCCAGTCTCCCGGATAAGAGTCTGCACACTTAACCACTACACCAAACTGGCTCTCCAGTCAAATGCGATTTAACAGTACTTTCCACCACCATCTAGAGCAGGGGTGTCAAACATGCGGCCTGGGGGCCAAATCAGGCTCCTATCAGGCCCCCGAGCAATTGGCTGTCACCGGCTTCCTTCTCCCTTTCTCTTGCATCACAGCCTGCTTTGCCAGGCTTGCAGAATAGCGAGAGAGCAAAATCTCTATTTTCTCCATTGGCTGAGGCTCCTCCCTTGGGGAGGAAGGGGAGAGGCAGAGCTTGCTTTGGCTGGCTTGCTCAATTGCACAGCAGAGCTACTGAGCCAAGCCTCTCTTCCTTCTATCGGCTGAGGCTTTTCTATCTCCTGGCCCTCTGGGAAAGGAAAGAAAGATCCAGAGCTTCCTTTGCCCAGTTCCCTGGATCCCATGGGAGAGTTACAAAGAAAGCACCTTTAAGACCACAAGGTGCTAATGTTTTAAGCATGTTTTATTTTAAGCGTTTTTTTAATCTTTAATTGTGTTTGTCTGTGTCCTTTATAAACTTTATATCTCTGTGATCTAAACAGGAACACACACGGCCCGGCCTGACAAGGTTTCATTTATGTCAGATCCGGCCCTCATAACAAATGAGTTTGACGCCCCTGATCTATAGCATTACGGATTAACATGACTGGACTGTTTAGCCTTCCCTTTTTTGATGTAAGGGAAGGGTTTTCAGTTGCTCTCAGCCTCCTTTCTTACGCCAGACAATCCGCGTCACCAACAAAAGACACCCTGAGTAACATCGTTTCCTGAGTCCTTCGGCCGATACATCTTTCGCGGTGGGTCTTTGTTTACCGCCATCAAGCGACATAAAATTTCTTAACACCTCCACCGCTTGCACCCTCATTGAACACTGACCCTTCATCTCTTATGTACCAACCCTAAACATAAATTATGTTTTGTTGTTCGCCCAAAGGTGCTAGAGATGAGGGGAGGATAAACAAGGAATAATGCAAGAGCCAGCTGGGTCAAACCCATCATTACCACCTTCTGAGAAGCTATTAATCTTGCGGGTGGTCAGTGAGCTGAAAATAATTACTTCTCCTAACCTGTGTTGTAACACAAGGCTGGCAATAAGGACGGGCCAGGGAAAGAAGGATGCTTATTGCATTTGCTTCCCATTTAACTGCTTTAAATGATCTTCCCTGGATGTCTTTGGATGCGATACTTCATCTCCTCGCTAAGGGAAGCGAGAGATGTCAATGGAAATACGGGGCCATAATCTATCCTAAGTGTAAAACTTAATAGCGCAGTTATTTCTCTGGGAGAGTGAATGCTTACATACAGGCCGCTGTCTGCATTCACGTGTTTTTGGATATCGAGCTACTGTAATTATTCCCCTCCTCGGTTTTCTTGTCTGGACAGGAAAGGAAAAACAAAAAAAAACAAAATGGAAGATTTTGGATCACTACAAAACAAAATGGAAGATAATGGATCACTACAACGCACAACAAAATCTGGGATAAGTCCAGGGCTTTTTTTTGTAGCAGGAACTCCTTTGTACGTTATATCACACACCCCTGATGTAGGCAATCTTCCAAGAGCTTACAGGGCTCTTAGTACAGGGCCTACTGTAAGCTCCAGGAGGATTGGCTACATCAGGGGTGTGTGGCCTAATATGCAAAGGAGTTCCTGCTACAAAAAAAGCCCTGGATCAGTCTATGAGCCAGTATGGTGTAGTGGTTAAGTGTGCGGACTCTTATCTGGGAGAACTAGGTTTGATTCCCCACTCCTCCACTTGCAGCTGCTGGAATGGCCTTGGGTCAGCCATAGCTCTGGCAGAGGTTGTCCTTGAAAGGGTAGCTGCTGTGAGAGCCCTCTCCAGCCCCACCCACCTCACAGGGTGTCTGCTGTGGGGGAGGAAGGGAACGGAGATTGTGAGCCGCTGTGAGACTCTTCAGAGTGGAGGGCGGGATATAAATCCAATATCTTCATCTACCTCACAGGGTGTCTGTTGTGGGGGAGGAAGGGAACGGAGATTGTGAGCTGCTCTGAGACTCTTCGGAGTGGAAGATAAATAAATAAATATAAATCCAATATCTTCATCTACCTCACAGGGTGTCTGTTGTGGGGGAGGAAGGTAAAGGAGATTGTGAGCCGCTGTGAGACTCTTTGGAGTGGAGGGCAGGATATAAATCCAATATCTTCTTCTTCTTCTTCTATGACCACAACACAGCTAAAGTTTAATACCATTGTCTTTTTTTTTTCTTGTCTCAAATTCTCTCTCTTTATGGGGGGGAGGGAGACAGATTACAGGGGTAACAATGGATTGGGAAAGGTAGGAAATAAATATGTAAATAAATGGAAGTTGAACCCCTCTCCTTCTCCCCAGCCTACTTCTGACAACTAGGATACAAAATCGCTGTCCGAAGTACACCTCATGGAATTCAGTCCAGGATGTATTTGCAGGACACAAGCTAAGTAGATTTGGGTCTGTAATTTTCACTGGATCCCTTCAAGTGGGGTGTCCTTCCTCTGTTGGCCATCTTCAGGAGGGCGCTGTGGTGCAGAACAGACGGTGCCAGAGGCCCCTGGTGAAAGGCCCGCAGCTCTGGTGACCTGCAAAGCTCTAGACCGGCTGCCCTCAGGTTCCAGGTCCATGTTTTCGCGTCGCCTGACACATGGACCCTCCTGTATGTAAAACATATGCTCCACCACGGAGCCACGGCCCATCAACACAGCCTGACAGACTCAAACAGCAGATAACGCTAGCGGAGGGAGGGATATATCAATTGCCACCTTGCCCCTTCCTTTGGTATCTCACAGTCCCAAGGTGGTAAAAGTTGTTCAGACGGCGGCACATGTGTAGGGAAATGCCTGTCACAGACCGGATGGAAATTTAATTACTTCAAGTTAAAACCTTCCATCTCGTCTACCGGTCCTTCAAACAAAACAAAAAAATTGCAACTGTAAACAAGCACTACGCTGCAATCAGGTGTCAACGGCTTATTTGATCTCTCGCAAAATATGTCACAAATCACTGGCAGAAAGTGGAGCAAAGAAGAGAACAAAGGGGAAATCTGTCAATGGGCTAGGTAGCTCATGTGGGTTTGCCTATTAGTGCACCGGGTCTTTCTGTTCCTGTCTAATGCTGTCCGTATAAAACAATCCTAGCCTTGACAGTATGTTGTTATCTTGCATTTGATGTAATTTTCCTATGGTAAGCAGAAATCCAGAGGACAGACCCACAGACTAACCATAAGAGATGTTTAAAACACCAAAAATTATTGCGTGTTTTTTTTTAAAGCCACATCCTGTTTGCTTACTTCACTCTACACACATTCATATTGTACGCTTAAAAAAAAAATGTTTTAAAACAATGGCGGAGGGGGTTAAAAGAAGCAATACCAGACTATTTTGTGAAACAAAAATGACATTCTTCTGCCTCTACTGTTGGATTGTACCAGATTTTCCGCTGGTGAAAAATGAAGGAAGGTTCCCGTCTGATCTCCTCGAAAATACTGATCATTGGATCTACATGGACAAAAGTGACATGGGATGGGAGGAAGACGGGGCAAAATTTGGTCAGCTGGCTGGATCCAACCAATTCTTTCCCCTTTTGAGTTAGCTTCCAAGCAGAGAAATTTTAGGAAGGCACAGACAGCTCTGTTGGAAAATACACTCACCGCAAACCAGTCTATAGTAGGTATCTGAGTTTGGTTCATCTGAGTAAATGTTTGTACACAGAAGGTTCCAAGTCCAAGCCCTAGCGTCTCCAATCAATTATGGAGCCACAAGGTATAGATGGAACACTCTGTCTGGGGCAGTGATGCTCCGTATACTTGGTGCTTGGGGAGGGGCAACAGTGGGAGAGCTTCTAGTGTCCTGGTCCCACTGGTGGACCTCCTGATGGCACCTGAGTTTTGGTCACTTTGTGACACAAAGTGTTCAACTGGATGGGCCTTTGGCCTGATTCAACATGGCTTCTCTAATGTTCTTATGGCCCTGCTGGTGGACCTCCCGAAGGCACCTGGGTTTTGGCCACTGTGTGACAGAGAGTAGGACTGGATGGGCCACTGACCTGATCTAACATGATTTCTCTTAGGCTTTCTTATGTTCTCAGTCTCAGGCAACAGGTATTACAGAGGACCCTGATGGGCTGCTGCCAGTCACAGCAAGTCATACTCACCTGGATGGACCAATGACAGCTTCATCTCCAAAATCTGTTTTAAAACCCTTACTTGGCCACAAGGATGGATTCATGAAAATTCTCATTTCACTGATGTGCAAATGACCCGCTTTCTCAAAATAATGGTGTGAGAACAACCTTGAAAAAACATTCTGCATGATGGTGGGTTAGATCCTACCAGCATTTCTGCTGATACAACTGGATGGAAGGATCCCTTGTGAGCCCTGAAAGGCCAAAGGACATGTAAGACAGGACAGCAAATAAGAGGGATATTTGGTGAGACGTGAGTGTTGTGGTTCAAGCCACAACAGAATAAATAATAATCATTAAGTGTCATCAAGTTGTAACTGATTCATCATGACCCCTCAAAGGGTTTTCGAGGCAAGGGATGAGCAGGTAATGGACCATTGCCTTCCACTGCTTAGCAACCCCTGCCTTCCTCGGTGGTCTTGGTCTCCCACCACCTTCACTATTAATCTGGAATTCTACCTGAGGTAAAACAGAGAGTGCCTTCAGGTTAATGAGCTCTCCTTCAGGTTTGGTTAATCTGTCGTTGAAACACCTTCTCCCACAGATACTTGGATTGGATCTACACACTGTTGTATATCGTGCAACTGTTCTGGAAAATCCAGGAAGTAAATGACTGCGATAGTGGAATATTCATCAATATGTGGATCTCGCCTTGTTTACTCAGCCGCCCTGAGCCTGCTTCGGTGGGGAGGGCAGGATATAAATTAAAAATTATTATTATTATTATTATTACTTCTTCTTCTTCTTGTGGAGAAGGGGAATGGGTATGCCATGAAACAACAGAGATCAAAACCCACTATTGATTACCCTCAGAGATAAATCTCTGGTGAAAAAAGTTTGACCGGACCTTGGTATGGACAAGATGGCACACGGAACATTCTTGAGCTTAGCTTTTCCTGTGGAAAGGGCGTTTTGTTTGTTTGTTTTACCACAGGAGACAAAAAGTAAAGCCAGCACATCAAATCAAGCCAGATTTGATTCCCCACTCCTCCACATGAAGCCTGCTAGGTGACCTTGGGTCAGTCACAGTTCTCTGAGAACTCTCTCAGCCCCACCTATCTCACAAGGTACCTGTTGTGGGGAGAGAAAGGGAAAGGCAATTGCAAAATGCTTTGAGAATCCTTAGGGCACAGAAAAGTGGGGCATAAAAACCAGCTCTTCTTCTTCTAAACATTATTTTGGCATTTTTATCGGTGGCCTTTATGAGGGCAGAAAGACGGGGATTCAATTTTGTAACGTAAGTAAACCTTTTAGTATATCTGCCATGTATGCATATCTCAACGCAGCCACTTGTGATTCTGTCCTTGAACTTATTTTAATAAGTTTATAAAACAGACCTCCGACCTCTTTGTTTCCCAGCTCCAGAGGGAAACAAGGGGAGGCGGTGGGGGGGGGGGGGAACCTGTTTGACTATGTGATTTTTGGATAAGTCTCATTTATTTGTATACAGCCATTCCACTATGGGAACAGCGTGCTTCCTTGGACTGGAACCGTTTCCATACTCCAGCTGTTTCCGGCAGTGAATTCATTATGCACAGAGCACCGGTTCTCCATTTATCCCCTTTCCATGGAAATTTAAAACAGCACATTATAAAAATGTTACTATTCACTTGATTATAAACTCACACATATGAAATGGATGATAATTTTAACATTAATGTTTTTGGGTAGCTTGTGAAGCAAGCAAATATAGCAGGGCGGGGGGGGGGGGGAGGAACGGGAGTTGAAATAAATTTCGTCTATTACTCAATAACACTTGCAAATGAGAACACTGCAAGAGACATATTGAGTAATCAGGAAAAAAGAAAGGCAGAAACTGTAACAATTCATCTCCTCTTGCTGCCGCTCGGCTTATATACTTAAGAAGCAGCTATCTGTGATTTTTCACCACCAATACGCATTAGCTCTCCCAACGAAATCCTATTCAGTTCAGAACCTATATTTCATTCCGTTCATTTGGGAAGGCCAAAAAGGGAGGGAAGCTAGATAATATGCTGCGTTTACAAATTCCATCTATTACGTTGCAATTAGGAATGAAACCATTGCGATCCATCGTGTCAACTAACGAGCAGAGTCACACGGACAAGACTGCCTTCTGTTTACAACTAGGAATACATCCTAAGTCCAGGATCTTGCCCACTTTGGAAACGCAGCACACACACACTCTCTGCAGACTCCGTGTCAGGAAGTCACGCCGGTTGTCAATGCATGATTCTAGAGGTTTTTTGTTAACATTTCCAGACGCTGACCCAAGCAGAAGAAACGGAGCAAGAACGCCTTGCTCAAAACACAAACCGAAATGAAATTCGGTTTTTATAAGTCCAATATCATTTCATCTTGTAAAATAATGCCTTACAGATTAAACTCATGCAAGTTTACTTAGAAGCAAGTCCCACAGAGAGCCCCATGGTAAACTGCAGTAGTGCAGTCCAAGCTCTGCTCACGACCTGAGTTCGATCCCGGAGGAAGCTGGGTTCAGGTAGCCGGCTCGAGGTTGACTCAGCCTTTCATCCTTCTGAGGTCAATAAAATGAGTACCCAGCTTGCTGGGGGGAAAGTGTAGATGACTGGGGAAGGCAATGGCAAACCACCCTGTAAAGAGTCTGCCAAGAAAATGTCATGTGACATCACCCCATGGGTCGGTAACGACTTGGTGCTTGCACAGGGGATAATCTCTAAATCTCACAGAGTCGGGGGGGGGGGTATGCACAGGCAATTGTGGACACAGGATTGTGGCCTGGGATTTTTAAAGAACACTGGTTGGAGAAGAGACACAATCCAGGTTTGTCTGCATTTTGAAATCCCACGTTAGCACAAAATTAGAGACCAAAAACATAATATTACGCGACCAACAAAAAGTCCGTTTTTTAAAAATAATAATAATAGGAGTCTAACTGGGAATCCCAAACTAGTTTTGAATATGTGAAGCTGCCTTCCACTGAATCAGATCATTGATACATAAAGAAGACAATGACATTGGATTTATATTAAGCCCTCCACTCAGAGCGGCTCACAATCTCCTTTATCTTCCTCCCCCACAACAAACACCCTGTGAGATAGGTGGGGCTGAGAGCTCTCACAGAAGCTGCCCTTTCAAGGACAACTCCTACAAGAGCTATGGCTGACCCAAGCCCATTCCCAGCAGCTGCAAGTGGACGAGTGGGGAATCAAACCCAGCTCTCCCAGATAAGAGTCCGCACACTTAACCACTGCACCAAACTGGCTCCCAGTCCAGATCAGTATTGTCTAAAGATCAGTATTGCCTAACCAGACTGCCAGTGGCTGTCCAGGATCTCAAGAAGAGGTCTTCCCTACCACATACTACCTGATCCCATATATTGGAGAGACCAGGGATTGAATTTGGGACTTTCTGCAAGCCAAACAGATGCTTTACCACTGAGCCCTGCCCCACTACCTAAATGTACAGATTTTTTTTGTAGCAGGAATTCCTTTGCATATTAGGCTGCACCCCCCTGATGTAGCCAATCCTCCAAGAACTTAGAGTAGGCCCTGTAAGAAGAGCCCTGTAAGCTCTTGAAGCATTGGCTACATTGGGGGGGGGGGGTGCAGCCTAATATGCAAAGGAGTTCCTGCTACAAAAAAGGCCTTGCTTAAATGAACCTGCCTTTTGCTGAGTTAGACCCCTGGCCTACCTCATACTTTCAACTGGAGATGCCAGGGATTGAACCTGGGACCTTCTACATGCCAAGTAGATGCTCTACCACTGATGCCCTCCCCCTTTCATTTTTGATTGTTAAAAGAGCGATAACAACAGCGAAGGGTTAATTTGCTTCACTGGAGAGGTAGGTAAGTGTAAAAACTTTCCAAGGGTTCCATCCTACTCCCTGCATTGGAATGTATCTGTGAAATGAGGACATACTCGTTTTAAAAAAAAAACTGCTTTAAAGACTCCTTTAAAACAGTTTCAATGGCAAGAACAGAAAAATCCATTACCAGTTCTGTTTGATGGAATTTTAAAAAGGCAGAACTGTGGTTACGCACATTCAAGAGGTACCTCTTCCATTTCTAATTAACATCAGGGCTTTTTTTATAGCAGGAACTCCTTTGCATATTAGGCCACACACCCCAGTATAGTCAATCATCCTGGAGCTTACACTAGACCCTGTAAGCTCTTGGAAGATTGGCTACATCAGAGGGGTGTGGCCTAATATGCAAATGAGTTCCTGCTACAAAAAAGACACTGTCAGCAACAAACCATTTTGCAATTAACTAACCCCAGCTTGTGTCACTAATAAATGGAATGATCATGACCTTCCATCATTGTCTCGGAAACTATGTGACTTTCGTGATGCATTAGAATAGCAAAGGGTTGTTTTGCCTTTGCATGCTCATGACCTTGCAACATCTAAAGCGTCTCAAAAAGGAAAGCCCATGGGAGTGGCTATAGCAGAGGCACAAAGCACTTTAACATGCCATGTGATTCAAATTCCAATCCAATATATCCTGCAAATCCAAGAAGGCTCTTGACTTGTATATAAGCAAATAGCTGAGTCATGTTGAATTCCAGTGTCCATCTTGTATATTTCAAAGTTCTCAGCGCTCCTGGTTATTATAACTTTATTTGAACACTCTTCCCTGGAAAACCAGCCACTTTTGAAGATACGGATTTTTTTTTTTTTAAAAAAAGAACTGGAATAAGAACATAAGACCATAAGAGAAGCCATGTTGGATCAGGCCAATGGCCCATCCAATCCAACACTCTGTGTCACATAATATATATATATATATATATATACATATATATATATATATACACACACACACAGACACCCACACACATACTGTGGCTAATAGCCACTGATGGACCTCTGCTCCATATTTTTATCCAATCCCCTCTTGAAGTAGGCTATGCTTGTAGCTGCCACCACCTCCTGTGGCAGTGAATTTCACATGTTAATCACCCTTTGGGTGAAGAAGTACCTCCTTTTATCCGTTTTAATCCGACTGCTCAGCAATTTCATTGAATGCCCACGAGTTCTTGTATTGAGAAAAAGGGAGAAAAGGACTTCTTTCTCTACTTTCTCCATCCCATGCATAATCTTGTAAACCTCTATCATTCCACCCCACAGTCGACGTTTCTCCAAGCTAAAGAGCCCCAAGCGTCTTAACCTTTCTTCATAGGGAAAGTGTTCCAAACTTTTAATCATTCTAGTTGCCCTTTCCTGCACTTTTTCCAATGCTATAATATCCTTTTTGAGGTGCAGTGACCAGAATTGTACACAGTATTCCAAATGAGACCACACCATCAATTTATACAGGGGCATTATGATACTGGCTGATTTGTTTTCAATTCCCTTCCTAATAATTCCCAGCATGGCGCTGGCCTTTTTTATTGCAATCGCACACTGTCTTGACATTTTCAGTGAGTTATCTACCACGACCCCAAGATCTCTCTCTTGGTCAGTCTTTGCCAGTTCACAATCCATCAACTTGTATTTGTAGCTGGGATTCTTGGCCCCAATGTGCAATACTTTGCACTTGGCCACATTGAACCTCATCTGCCACGTTGATGCCCACTCACTCAGCCTCAACAGATCCCTTTGGAGTGCCTCACAATCCTCTCTGGTTCTCACCACCCTGAACAATTTAGTGTCATCTGCAAACTTGGCCACTTCACTGCTTCCTCCCAACTCCAAATCATTAATGAACAAGTTAAAGAGCATGGGACCCAGTACTGAGCCTTGTGGCACCCTACTGCTTACCGTCCTCCACTGCGAAGACTGCCCATTTATACTCACACTCTGTTTCCTATTAATTAGTCAGTTTTTGATCCACAAAAGGACCTGTCCTTTTACTCCATGACTCTCGAGCTTACTAAGAAGCCTTTGATGAGGAACTTTATCAAAAGCTTTCTGGAAGTCAAGGTAAACAACATCTATTGGGTCCCCTTTGTCCACATGTTTGTTCACCCCCTCAAAGAACTGTAACAGGTTAGTGAGGCAAGATCTTTCTTTACAGAACCCATGCTGAGTCAATAACTTGTGTCCATCAATGTGCCTACTCATTCTGTCCTTGATAATGGTTTCTACCAACTTACTCGGAATTGAAGTCAGACTGACTGGCCTGTAATTTCTCAGATTTCCTCTGGAACCCTTTTTAAAGATGGGGGTGACATTTGCTACCTTCCAGTCCTCAGGAAAGGAGGCAGATTTCAATGAAAGATTACATATTTTTGTCAATTAATGAAATTTAGACTTTCAAAAAGGAGTGTATTTCAATATCAGCTATTATGCAGCTTGCATTTCAGTTGATTAAAATATGCACCTTTCCCATAACCAGTATAGAAATCTGTTTCATGTGGTGGGTGTAGCCAATAAAATACTCAACCATTGTATCATGCAAAGCGCACACTGAGGACCCAAGTTTATCCAGCTGGTGTTATCACAATGGCAGTCCATGTCATGACTAACACATAAGTGAACTTCAACTACATGAAAAGTTATTATGCCTGTCTGAATCAGCAAAAAGAAAAAGAAAGAAAAACCAGAGGAGGAGGAAGGTATTGGATTTATACCCCATCCTATACTCTGAATCTCAGAGTGGCTTACTATCTCCTTTCCCTTCCCCTCTCCACGACAGACACCCTGTGAACCAGGTGGGACTGAAAGAGCTCTGACAGAAACTGCTCTTGAGAAGAACACCTCTGCGAGAACTTGTGACTGACTCAAGGTCACATCAGCAGGTACATGTGAAGGAGTGGGGAATCAAACCTCGTTCTCCCAGATAAGAGATTACGCACTTAACCACTATACCAAACTGGCTCTAAAAAGACAATAGTGTGTGATGACTGGGTCAGCAACAAAGATGGGATGCCTGCCAAGTTCCTTAATGAGGTCTTGTTTCTCAATTGGTTAATGCGGAGATTCCCAACATGGTGCCAACCCAATATATTTTTCTGACCACCCACTTGCCCTTCCCCCAAACATATCGAGCAGAGGTCCATCAGTGGCTATTAGCCACAGGGTATTGTTGGAACTCTCTCTTGGGGTAGTGATGCTCTGTATTCTTGGTGCTTGGGGGAGCACAGTGGGAGGGCTTCTAGTGTCCTAGTCCCACTGATGGACCTCCTGATAGCAGCTGGTTACTTTGGCCACTGTGTGACACAGAGTGTTGGACTGGATGGGCCACTGGCCTGATCCAACATGGCTTCTCTTATGTTCAAACCATTTTTCCCAAAGTAAAGATAATCTTGGTCTTCCATTATGTCACTGGAGTAGGAGTAATTAAAAAAAAATCAGGAGGTTATCACCCTTCTTTCTGTATGGAGCATCCAATCAGAAACAGCTACCTCCATCGTTGAAAGATCCTTGGCTTGCAGCCTTCCCAACGTTCTATAATCAGACATTTTGGCAGCCATTTTGTGTTGGTGCCCACTCTCCATCCTTGAAACTCTCGTTCTCATGCTCAACAAGACCGGGAATGCTTGGATACATATCTCTCTTCACAACTTAACACAGCTATAAATCTTTATCACTGGCCTAAAAAACTGGAATGATCCTGTTCTGCTAAGCCGCATTGGCTCTACCTTTGTGCGGGATTACATTGCAAGTACAGCTAAACTGACATGGACCCCACAAATGGGATTTGTCTGACTCAATGCCCAGAACAGTGCTCTAGCTTTGGAAATATCACTTCCAGAAACCAAACAACCTGCTGGTCTCGGTTACCTTCCACCCCACTGTTTCATTTCTAAGAAAATCAAGGCAACTTATGATCACGGAATGAAATCCAAGAGGTATATAAACAATTAAACATATTTTCTGTGGAAGGGCAAAGAAGTAGACGTCCTAATACCAAATCAGAAGAATAGAAGAAGTACAAAATACAACAAATTGAGGTTTAAAGATGAGCCCTGAAATACCAGAGGCATAAACTGGGCCCAAAACAGTCTAAGTAAAAAAGCAGAATAGCAAGCCAATCCATGATAGATTCAGGTAGGTAACTGTGTTTGTCTACAGAACAAATTTTGAGTCCAGTGGCACCTTTAAGACCAATAAAATTTAATTCTGGGTATAAGCTTTCATGTGCATGTACAAAAGGGGCCACTGGACTCAAGAGAACCTTGGCCACTTTGACTTAGAAGCACCACAGTATTCAATGGCGCTTACTCCCAGAACTGCAGCCTAAGCATCTCACCCTATTCGTAGAATCATAGAGTTGGAAAGGACCTCCAGGGCCATATAGTCCAGCCCCCTGCACAATACAGGAAACTCACAAATACCTCCCCCTAAATTCACAGTATCTTCATTGCTGTCAGATGGTCATCTAGCCTCTGCTTAAAAACCTCCAAGCCTCTCTCTCTCTCTCTCTCTCTCTCTCGGCTTGGCTTCGCGAACGAAGATTTAAGAAGGGTGCAATAGTCCACGTTTGCTGCAGGCTCGCTGGTGGCTGACAAGACCAATGCGGGACAGGCAGGTCCGGCCACAGTGGCTGCAGGGAAAAGTCTGATTTGGGGTTGGTGCTGTAGCAGTGCGATTCTTCCTCAATCTCCTTTTGTCCTCAAGACCAGCTATGCGTGCGTTCTCAAAGGAAGAGACAGCCTGGTGGATGGTGTGCCTCCATGCCAAGCCTACCACCTCCCAAAGAAGCATGTTCCACTGAGGAACCACTCTAACAGTCAGGAAGTTCTTCCTAATGTTGAACTGGAAACTCTTTTGATTTAATTTCAACCCATTGGTTCTGGTTCGACCTTCTGGGGCCGCAGAAAACAATTTCGCACCATCCTCTATAGGACAGCCCTTCAAGTACTTGATGGTGATCATATCACCTCTCAGCCGCCTCCTCTCCAAGCTAAACATCCCCAGCTCCTTCAACCTTCCTTTATAGCAGAGGTCCCCAACCCCTGGGCTGGGGACCGGTACTGGGCTACGGCCTGTTTCCAAAGGGCAGTGCAGCCTTGCCGCCCCACCCCCCCGTTCTCACCATTTTAAGGCCACGGAAAAGGCTGTGAAGTGCCTCCCAGGCCGACCCCCCCCCAGCCAATCAGGTGATTAGCAGAGAAAACGCAGCAGCAGCGGCAAAAGAGCTGGCGGCTGCTGCTGCCGCGTTTCCCCATCCAATCACCTGATCGGCTGCTGGGCAAGGGTAGGCCTGGGAGGCACTTCACGGCCCCTTCTCCGGTCTTAAAATCATGAAAACGGGGGGCGGTGAGGCTGTGTGAGAGGAGGAAATAAGGGGGAGGAAAACAGGAAAGAGGAGGCCGTGGGGGGGCCAAATTGGGTGCCCCCACCCTGCCAGCCTGGGGGCCAGTCCTTGGGGCCAAAAAGGTTGGGGGTCACTGCTTTACAGGTCTTGTACTCCAGACCTCTCACCATCTTCGTCGCCCTCCTCTAGACCCGTTCCAGCTTGTCTATATCCTGCTTAAAATGCGATGCCCAAAACTGAACACAATACTCCAGGTGAGGCCTTACCAGGGCAGAGTAAAGCGATACCATCACGTCACGTGATCTGGACACTATACTTCTGTTGATACAGCCCAAAATTGCATTTGCCTTTTTAGCCACCGCATCACACTGTTGACTCATGTTCAGCGTATGATCTACTAAGACCCCTAGATCCTTTTTGCACATACTGCTAAGAAAAGTCTCCCCCATCCTATAACCATGCATTGGATTTTTTCCTACCGGAATGCAGAACTTTACATTTATCTCTGTTAAAAATCATTTTATTGATTTTAGCCCAGTTTTCCAGCCTGTCAAGGTCATCCTGTATCCTGTTTCTGTCTTCTTCTGTGTTTGCAACCCCTCAGAACAGAGATTCACACTTCCCTAGAAAGGCAGCCGACAGGGTTTTATTAAGTCACTCAAATTATTCTGAGAATGAATGGGATCGCAATTATGGCTGGTATCGCACCACCTTTTTCTTTCCAACAAGGGAAGGACATCATTGGAGAAAGGGGAGGCAACTTATGCCAAGTCCCTCTCCAACTGCAGGCCCCCACTTTGCCCACAATGAGGGTCCACTGATCCCACCCCCCCCCCCCACCCCACCCAGAGTACAATCCAGGAAGCTTGGTGGACTACAGTGGAGGTGGAAAATTTCTCCTATACTTGTGGATCTTGAAGAATACACCCCTTGGTGTTATATTAAAACCATTGTTTTGGGAAAGAAGAGATCACTGACAAGTAAAAATCATGATAACTCTTCCCCAGCTCCTTGGGAATTGGCATGATGCCAAAGACATACCTGTCCATATCTTATCTCCTCCCACCGAGTACACAACATGGTCTTCAGCTTGCTATGCTATCTCAGCCTCAAACAGGGGGCAATACAGTCAGCCTCTCATACAACGGTGTTCCAAGAATGTTGATAACATCCATGAAGATTATTCTAACAGCACTCTACAGATGCGAAGAACCCTGATCATCTGCCAGCATCTCCATATGGGAAGGGGGAAGGAGTTCAAATGCACAGGTAAGCTGTAGTTCTCCAGTCCAAGCTCTGCTCACGACCTGAGTTCGATCCCAGCGGAAGCTGGGTTCAGGTAGCTAGCTCATGATTGACTCAGCCTTCCATCCTTCCAAGGTCGGTCAAATGAAGACCTAGCTTGCTGAGGGTAAAGTGTAAACGACAGGGGAAAGCAATGACAAACCACCCCGTAAAACAAATTTGCCATGAAAATGTTGTGAAAGCAACGTCGCCCCAGAGTCGGAAACGACTAGTGCTTGCACAGGCAATTAGCTTTATCATTATGTACTAAAGAGGGGTGAGTAAGTTGGGCAGTGAAGAAACCCGACGCAAGAAACGTCGATCCATATGAAATGTGGTGTTGGAGGAGAGTTCTGTGGACACTGTGAAACACCAAAAAAAGACAAATCAGAGACTTCCAGGTCAAATCAAACCTAGACTCTCCCTAGAAACCAAAATGACCAAACTGAAGCTATCGTACTGGTCACATCCCAAGGAGCCACTGGGAAAGACTCAACGAGTAAGCACTTGAGAATTTACGCCGCTCCCTTATGTCTTCCATGAATCCCACGGAGGTTATCTCCTCCTATGACAACCTTGTCTCTAATGTTATTTCCCTCCTTAACCCCTCCTCTCCTGTGGTTTTTAAAGGCAAATTTAAATATAATCCCTGGCACTGGGAAAGACAATAAGGCTAGGAAAAACCAAAGGCAAGAAGAAGAAGAAGATATTGGATTTATATCCCGCCCTCCACTCCGAAGAGTCTCAGAGCGGCTCACAATCTCCTTTCCCTTCCTCCCCCACAACAGACACCCTGTGAGGTAGATGAAGATATTGGATTTATATCCCGCCCTCCACTCCGAAGAGTCTCAGAGCAGCTCACAATCTCCTCTACCTTCCTCCCCCACAACAGACACCCTGTGAGGTGGGTGGGGCTGGAGAGGGCTCTCACAGCAGCTGCCCTTTCAAGGACAACCTCTGCCAGAGCTATGGCTGACCCAAGGCCATTCCAGCAGGTGCAAGCGGAGGAGTGGGGAATCAAACCCGGTTCTTCCAGATAAGAGTCCGCACACTTAACCACTACACCAAACTGGCTCAGGGGGCTCACCAAAGGCAGCAGGGGGGAAAAAGGAAGAGTCAGCATGAGATGGATTGATTTAAAAAAGAAAGCAAAAAATAGTAAATTACGATATACAAATTCACATTTGTTTTCTTTTTTATTACAGAAATTTCCTTGTTGTCCTATTGCTTCATTGTATTCTGTATTATGAGCCTGTATGTGTATTTAGTCTTCTGACCTCTGAAGAAGACCAGTCTAGGTTGAAACGCGTCAGGTCAAGTTAAGCTAAGTGGGTTCCCATTGTGGTTTTATGACTGTATAAAGGATAGTGCCTAATCACGAGCCCCTAAATGGTTTGCGCATTCTATAATAAATACATGCAGGGGTAGAATTCTAGCAGGAGCTCCTTTGCATATTAGGCCACGCACCCCCTGATGTAGCCAATCCTCCAAGAGCTTACAAGGCTCTTTTTGGTAAGCTCTTGGAGGATTGGCTACATCAGGAGTGTGTGGCCTTATATGCAAAGGAACTCCTGCTAGAATTCCACCCCTGAATACATGTATGTTTGCTTTTGATTTATTATACAGTGTGCTTTTAATGTTTGGCCTTTTAGTTGCATATTAACCTTTTCGGTTTCTTACTCCAGTTTTTGGGTTAGATTTCTTACTCCGTGGGTTAGAAGCCACAGCCCTCAGTTTGCAAGACCTGAGCCAAGCTGTTAATGACAGGGTATTTTGGAGGTTATTAATTCACGGGGTCGCCATATGTCAAAAGCAAATTGATGGTAAGTTAACCCCCACACGCTTACAAGATCAGAGCATCCATTCTGTTCCTCAATCACGTCAAAGTGTGTCTCCGGTCCAGGAGCGAGACAAGGGAAACCTAGGTTAAATGGGGAATTTGAACCTTGAACACCTGATGGTCAGAGGCTAAATCTCTGAGAAGATAATGCATGCCTTTAGATAGCAACAGTTCCCATCCCTATCTGCTTTTTTCCTACCATCCTCGTCCCCAGTAAAAAGAGTCCCTTTCTGAGACTGCCTAAGCCAAGGGTGTCAATCTCATTTGTTATGAGGGCCGGATCTGACCTAAATGAGACCTTGTCGGGCCAGGCTGGGCCGGGCCATGTGTGTTCCTATTTAAGATAAGGTAGCAGAGATATAAACTTTTCAAAGGACACAAACCCAACTAAAGATTTTTTTTTTTATTTTAAAAAAAACCCTTAAAATAAAACATGCTTAAAACATTAGAAACCTGTTGGTCTTAAAGGTGCTTTCTTTGTATTTCTCCCGTGGGATACAGGAAACTGGGCAAAGGAAGCTCTGCCTCTTTCCCTCCCTCCCCAGGGGACCAGGAGACAGTGGAGCCTCAACCAATGGAGAAAATCCGAGGTTTTGCTCTGTAGCTCCTGTGCGATTGAGCAAGCCTGGCAAAGCAAGCTGAGATGCAGAAGGAAGCAAGAGAGGCAGAGAAGGAAGCAGATAAGAGTCAGTTGCTCGGGGCCCTGATTTGGCCCCCGGGCCACATGTTTGACACCTCTGGCCTCAGCTAATTCCTTTCTTTCTTCCTCCCCGTCCCACCTGGGTGTATTTTAGCTGAAGCCAAAAAACGTCAGATATTCTTACAGTAAACATAAACCATTCTGGCTGCCTAAGGCAGCCCAAAGGTATGTATATAGCCAGAAGAACATATATATCCTTTTACACGGTGATACTTTTTAAAAAAAATGACAATAAGTAATCACCTGCAAGCAACTCTATCGAGATTCACGGCAGGCAAGTCGTGTTCTTTTTATCCAAGAGGAGAACCGATCATCTCATTTTAGTACACGCTGACATCTTTGAGGCTCATAAAAAGGAAAGGGGAGGGAGGAAAGGAACACAGTTGATAAGAACCAAGCAGCCCTAAGGTGCCTGAATGTTTGCTTTACCCACCGCAGATGTTTTATGCGACTGCTCAGAAGCCAAAGGAGAAGCAAAGATTTCTGCCCTCCAAAAAAACCAGCCAAATGACAAAGGTCTCAACCTTTTTAACAATTGTACCACAACAACCGGATGGAGACAACGGACGGATTCCCCGAAGAGATCAACCTTTGGTTCGGCGCTAGAGGCGCGACCACTGCCTTAGATGTTTCTTGACCTTCTATTAAGAGTGGGCATCCTTGATTATTTTCTGAAGAGGGAAGGAAATGGGAAACGCCTGACCGAAAGGGCAACCGATCTTTATGGCATCTTTGTTAGAGACAGGCAATAACCTAGCAAGGAGTAACAGTTCAGCTTCACTAGTGATCAACGGCTGTAAATCAGATGATGTCTACGGCCTCGGTCAACTCCACTGTAAAAACAGAGCGAGATAAAGAGAGAGAACTTTTTAAATAGCCTTTTTTGATAGTGTTGGTTGAGGATCGCTTCCCACTTTATTGATTGAAATATTTAGGAGTGGGGCCATGGCTTAGTGTTAGAGCATCTCTCTTGCACCCAGAAAGTCCCAAGTTCAACCACTAGCATCTCCAGCAGGGGTGGAATTCTAGCAGGAGCTCCTTTGCATATTAGGCCACACACCCCTGATGTAGTCAGTGCTCCAAGAGCTTACAAGGCTCTTTTTTTGCATGCTCTTGGAGGACTGGCTACATCTGGGGTGTGTGGCCTAATATGCAAAGGAGCTCCTCCTAGAATTCCACCACTGATCTCCAGTAAAAGAGTCAGATAGTGGGGGTGAAAAATGGTTGTCAGGTTGCAGCTGACCTATGGTTTTCAAGGAAAGAGACGAACAGAGCTGGTTCACCATCGCCTGCCTCTGCATAGCAACCTTGAACTTCCTTGGTGATCTCCCATCCAACTACTAACCAGGGCTGACCCTGCTTCCAAGAGCTAACAAGATCAAGCCAGCCTGGGCTGTCCAGGCCAGAGTGATCAAACAGCACAGGGGTGGCCAACGGTAGCTCTCCAGATGTTTTTTTACCTACCACTCCCATCGGCCCCAGCCATTGGCCATGCTGGCTGAGGCTGACGGGAGTTGTAGGCAAAAAACATCTGGAGAGCTACCGTTGGCCACCCCTGCAATCGCAGGTGATACGAACCATCTCTGCTTGTGATTTCTGAAAGCTCCTGCCAGGCTGAGTAGACAATGTGGACCTTGATGGACCAAAAGTCTGATTCCGTATAAGGGAGCTGGATGTGTTCATACCCTGCTTAAGAACGTAAGAACATAAGAGAAGCCATGTTAGATCAGGCCAATGGCCCATCCAGTCCAACACTCTGTGTCACAGAAGAACATAAGAGAAGCCATGTTGGATCAGGCCAATGGCCCATCCAGTCCAACACTCTGTCACAGAAGAACATAAGAGAAGCCATGTTGGATCAGGCCAATGGCCCATCCAGTCCAACACTCTGTGTCACATAAGAACATAAGAGAAGCCATGTTAGATCAGGCCAATGGCCCATCCAGTCCAACACTCTGTGTCACACAGTGGCAAAAAAAATTATATATATATATACACACACACACACTGTGGCTAATAGCCACTGATGGACCTCTGCTCCATATTTTTATCTAAACCCCTCTTGAAGGTGGCTATGCTTGTGGCCGCCACCACCTCCTGTGGCAGTGAATTCCACATGTTAATCACCCTTTGGGTGAAGAAGTACTTCCTTCTTCTCTCCACTGAGGACCAAAGCAACCAACGTCTCTCTCCTTTCCTCCCTTTTATCCATTCTACCTACCCAATGCAGAGTGCTTAATTCTTATTGGGGTGAGGGGAGAAAGAATCTTTGACATGACCTAAGTACACACATATTTTGCTCCAGGGCTTTTTTTTTTGTAGAAAAAGCCCAGCAGGAACTCACTTGTATATTAGGCCCCATCCCCTGACATCACCATTGTTTCATACAAGGCTTTTTGTGTAGAAAAAGCCCAGTAAGGACTCATTTGCATATCAGGCCACACCCCCTGGCACCAAGCCAGCCAGAACTGCGTTCCTGCGCATTCCTGCTCAAAAAAAGCCCCGGTTGGCTGTATTCAGTTTAGTATAAATAACAGACCAAGTTTGTACCAAGCTGCAAAGCAAAACAAAAAAAAGTGATTTCAGTGGGCAGATTTGGGGGCAAAAAGGGGATCTTCTCAATCTCAGCAGGGTTTCTCTCTCTACACACCAGCTTCTTGCTAGCCACTGGTACAGAAGCCTGCAGCAAGAAAAAAATGTATTTTGCTTAATTCATTTATAGCCTACCTTTAGTACTGTGACTCAAGGTAATTTTTTTTCTTTTTGGTCATCAAGTCATGGCATATTTATGGCAACCCTATAGTGCAGGGGTGGCCAATGGTAGCTCTCCAGATGTTTTTTGCCTACAACTCCCATCAGCCCCAGCCATTGGCCATGTTGACTGGGGCTGATGGGAGTTGTAGGCAAAAAACATCTGGAGAGCTACCATTGGCCACCCCTGCTATAGTGTTTTGGGAGCCAGTTTGGTGAAGTGCACAAACTCTGATCTGGGAGAACCGGGTTTGATTCCCCACTCCTCCACATGCACCTGCTGGAGTGACCTTGGGTCAGTCATAACTCTGTCAGAAGCTGTTCTCCAAAGAGCAGTTTCTGTCAGAGCGCTCTCAGCCCCACCTACCTCACTGGGTGTGTACCATGGGAAGGGGGGGGGAAAGGAGATTGTAAGCCGCTCTGAGACTCCTTTGGGTAGTGAAGGGTGGGGTATAAATCCAGTGTCCTCCTCCTCCTCCTCTCCTTCTCCTTCTCCAGGCAAGAGATGAACAGAGATGGGTTGCTGTTGCCTGCCAACCCTGGAACTCCTTGGTGGTTCCCCATCCAAGTATGAACCAGGGCCAACTCTGCTTCACTTCCAAGATGTGACAAGATAGGGAAAGTCAGGGCTCGAGGAAGATAACAGAATATAAGATAGACAAGAGAGAACCCCAATGAACGGAGTAGTAGGACTAGGATTATAGCACTTTACAACAATGCAACTGAAAAGGGGGGGGGGGCACAGTTTAAGGAATGGCATACCGTAACACAGGAACAGAACATGTCTCTCCCCACATGTTCCCCAGAGAATACTGAGATCGGGAACCCAAAATCTTCTCGTTGTCCCCGGGCCAAAGGAAACCCGCCTGAAATCTACTAGGGATAGGGCTTTCTCTGTAATGGCCCCTTCCTGGTGGAACCAGCTGCTGGAAGAGGTTAGGGCCCTGCGGGACCTCGCTCAGTTCCGCAGGGCCTGTAAGACAACCCTCTTCCGGCTGGCTTATAACTAACCGGCATAGGAAATTGAGTGTAGTTCTATTAGATTTTTGCTATGTTTTAATATTTTTAACTGTGTAAAATGCTTAATTTTAACTGTGTAAAATGCTTAATTTAATATTTTAATGTTAGATTTTATGTGTTGTGAGCCGCCCTGAGCCACCTGGTGGGAAGGGCAGGATATAAATCATAAATAAACTAAACTAAACAAAGTTGGAGTCTAGTAGCACCTTTAAGGCCAGCAATGTGTTATTGAGAATGTAAGCTTTCATGTGCTACAAGCACACTTCATCAGACAATGAAATTGGGTAAAGTTAGCAGTGCTACATGTAGATAATGGGTATGGTTAAGCATGCAAAATGGTACGAAGTTAGACTCCAATGGCAATATAGTGAAATTAACAAATTGAAAGAATAACAGTTCGGTCGGGATGGTATAAATTACATGGGAAAACGGCAAAAGGCAATAAACATGTTGGAATTGGAATGATGGTGAGAAGGGCAGTAAATGCAGAGTCTGTTAATTGCTCTATTTCTCCTCACACATGGGTCACACTGATAACATGTTTTTCTCAGAGGTGTTTCTGTCCACTCAATAACATGTAGCATAGTATTATATGAGAAGAGCCCCGTGATGCAGAGTGGTAAAGCTGCAGTACTGCAGTCTGAGCTCTCTGCTCACGACCTGAGTTCGATCCTGGCAGAAGCTGGGTTCAGGTAGCCAACTCAAGGTTGACTCAGCCTTCCATCCTTCCGAAGTGAGTCATAGGAGTCCCCGGCTTGCTGGGGGCGGGGAGTGTAGAGGACTGGGGAGGCAATGGCAAACCACCCCATAAAAAGTCTGCCGTGAAAACGTCGTGATGCGACGTCACCCCAGAGTCGGAAACGACTGGTGCTTGCACAGGGGACTACCTTTACCTTTTTATAGCATTATATATATCATTCCAGTTTGCCAATACAAAAAAGAATACAATAGAATACAGTAAAAGATGGGTTTACCATATGTAATGAGGCGGGTAACAAAGTGGGTAACAGGAAGTAGGTAAGATGACACAGGAAACGGAAAGTAATACAAACATGAAACGCTGCAATAGACTACAAACCTATCCCATGGCTAGGCAGAGAGAGGATTTGTAAAATCAAAAAGAAAGTTATTATTAATTCATATGATTACTGTTGCTAGAATGGTATACGCAAAGTATTGGGAAGTCCCCAAAATTCCTGATAAACAAGAATTTTTATCTAAATTATTGGAAGCAGCCGAAATGGATACTTTTACTACAAGGTTAAGAGATGGAAACGTGCAGAAGTGTAAAAAGACTTGGGAACCAATATATGTATGGGCCAAAAGTATGGGAATTGTTATGAGAGAATAGAAATTGTATATAGTTAATGCCCTCAAACTCCTTGTACGAGTGGGTGGAAAGGTGGTGGTATGGGTGACGGTAGGATGTTTATGTTTGTATTTGTATGTTGTGTTTTTTCTTTTTATAAAACCAATCAAGAATTAAATTTAAAAGCAAAAAGAAAGTTGTGGGGGAGGAACGCTAAGATGCTTTCAGGATTTTGACACCTCTCCCCAGGAGTCAGCAGGTAGGCTCGAGTGAGGGAACAGAACAGTTAACTTTTGTGAGCTTATGTGCAAGTTCGTGCTAAGCATTTATTACGCTGCAGCAATTCCCGCATTTGGAACTTTCCCCCATACTGCTGCACAGGACTGGACTCTTGAATTCCATTTCAAAGACTGCCTGGGCTCATTTAGACTATTCCGTTGCAATCCGTTCAGCTTCTGAAACTGGGAGGAAGAAGAGAGAAAGGCACCACAGTTGAAACAAACAAGTCTATTGTGTTGTTTTTTTTAAGTTTTCGCAGATTGCTAATTGCACTAGCTGACCTCCCTTTCTCTCCCGGTCATACCGCATTACAGAACCTTCCAGAACGATCGTTCCATTTTGACAGATAACCTCAGGCACTGCTAGTCTAATATCTAACTACTTAAACCACCAGCTGGAAAGCCAACGGGATACGCAAGGCCAGGCCAGAGTTAACCGGGCAGACCCGCTCAAATCTCAATTGTGTGCTATCTGAAATTTCTGACCCTCAAGAGACCACCGTTGACCGCTCCCCACCCTGCACAAACGCCAAGTTAAAAACAAAATAAAACACCGCCCCACAACAGATTCAACCTCTTGCCCCCGAGAAAGTCCTCCGAATATATTTAAGCAAAAGAAAAGAACGAGACTAATATTCTGACGATGGAGCCAAAGATGTATTCAACATGCCTATTTCCCCCCCCCCCGCTTTCTTCTCCCCCCCTTTTTTTCTTTTATGCACATTTGATCACCCCGTTGACAGCCCTGGACGTTCAGCCGTATGGCTTGCTGCACATAGGTTTGAAACCTTGATGGAGCCCCAATGGCAGGCTCCTTTTGACAGTCAGATAATGACAAGCACGTTGCAGGCCGATGCCCGTCAATTCCCGAACATCTCGGGCTGCTCCAGGCGTTGCGCGGCGACTAAGCGGCGGGTCAAAGGTTACGCTCGGAGAAGACAGCAATGAAGGGCAACTGTCACGCACCGCTGAGTATCGTAAGGGAGCAAGGAGTGGTTGTCTTCTGAAGAACATGCAAAAACGCTCGCGTTCTGTCCAGGCAGACACATATCCAAAAGTCCTAAATGAGACCCATTGCCAATTCATGAATAGCCCAACTGACAAGATGCCATTCAAGCTGTCCGTCTCAAGTGAGGCTGGGTGTTTTGTTTCTGTCTCTCTCTCTCCCTCTCTCGCCTACTTCAAATTACAAATGCATGCAAAGTCTACAGTTAAACAGAGCACTTTGGCAGCTGTTTTAAAAAAGCAAGACTTAAGGGAGAGGGAAAAAATACAGAAAGGGGCTGAAAACTTGCTTTTAATTTCCTTTTCGTTTAAAATAAAACAGGTAAGTATCGCAGGCAAAAATTGATCTTTAGGGGACATCATCACAAACCGAAGTTTCGGGGACACCGGCACAAACCGACGTTTCGGGGACTCTGATTTCGAAGGTTGCATTTTTGCCACAGAGAACACTGGCTGTTAAATAATAACAGAAGAATGCAGCTATTTTTCCGCTGCTGTTCCCGGTTCCCTGCAAGAGGCTAACCGTGTCCGTGGCTTGGTTCAGACATAATGCAAAACCATTCTCTTAAGGACGCATAGGGTTTTGAATCAGGATTTGGTTCACAGATGATCTCTTGCCTGCACAAATACTCGTTGCAGCGCTTTCACTCCAAATTTGCATATTTATTTATTTATTCGATTTGCATCCCACCCTCCCCACCGAAGCAGGCTATGGGCGGTTCACATTAAGAGGTCATAAGACCAATATTAATAGACAAAAGATAAAAATACAGGTACATCATAAATAAACCACGTAAAACAATCAGATAGAACAATGGTAGGTGCTATTTGATCAAATATATTTGATGTATTAATGACGGCGGATACCACCAACTCCATCAATGTTAAAATTTTATTGCTCAAGTATTTCTGCTGGACGTCCTATAAGAAAAGGATCCCCAGTCACAATATGATGTTCGAGGTGGGCCAAATTAGGGCTGCCAAGTCCAATACAAGAAATATCTGGGGACTTTGGGGGTGGAGCCAGGAGACATTGGGGCGGAGCCAGGAGCAAGGGTGTGGCAAGCATAACTGAATTTAAAGAGACGGCCCAGACGCCCCCTCCTCCCCGCAGGAGCCACCGGAGGGGGAGGGAGCAAGGCCAAAAGCGGCCAGCCCTGCCAGCCAGCCTGCCGCCTCACAGCGCCCCACTGCCACTCACCAGGCCCTGTTTATTGTTTATTTCATCCCCCGACGCACACACGCGTGACGAGGCTGGCTGCCCGCGGCTGGCTCTGCCTCTGGCCCGGATAAGGTGGCGCTGCCGAGCCGCCCCACTCCTTCTCTCTCGCCTCTTCTCTCCCTCGCCCCCTTCGCCTGCCGGATGGAAGAAAGGAGGACTGAGCCGCCCGCCAGCCCGCAGGAACGCCAGCCATCCGGAAGCAGCAACAGCAGTTGGTCAGCAGCAGCGAGGCTGGCGGGGACGCGCCCAAACCGCTCTCGGCACCTCCTTCTCCGTGGCTGAAGAGGGCTCGGAGCCCAGCCCAGCCCAGACGCCCCTTCCTCCCCGCGGGAGCCGCCGAAGCGGGGGAGCAAGGCCAAAAGCTCACCTGCTGCAGTTGTGGTGGTGGGGATGTTGCTGCAGGTGCAGAGAGGGAGGTGGAGGCTGGTGCTTGGGCGGGGAGGTTCTGCAGGGGGGCTCACCTGCTGCTGCTGGAGGAGGTGGGGGGCGGTGGGGGGCAGGAGCAGGGACTGCTGCTGGGGCTGGAGGTTCTCGGCGCAGTGCTCGATGAAGTCGCTGAAGCGGATGTAGCAGGCGCCCAGGCGGCACACGCGGGCTAGCAGGCCGCTCTCGCTGGGGTGCAGGAAGGGCAGCTCCGGGCACACCTGAGTGGGGGGGGGAGCCGTCAGGCCCAGCCCACACAGCCACGCCCAGCCCACCTCTTGCCACGCCCAGCCCAGCCACCTGCAGGCCAGAGCCGCCGAAGAGGCTGCCCGTGTAGCCCCGCAGGGCCAGCAGCAGCTCGTGGATCATCCCGGCCGCCGCGCAAGGCGCCTCCTTGGCGCAGTTTCCCCCCTCTCCCCCTGCTTCCGTTTTTTTGGGGAGCGGGGGAAGAGGGTGAAAATCCTGGGGTCCCCCGCCAGGGCGTGAGGGTTGGTACCCCTAGGCCAAATGGATTAATTTATAGATGAGGAAGTCCGCTATGGCCTCAGAATCCCATAGTTCAGAGGTGGCCAACGGTACCTCTCCAGATTTTTTTTGCCTACAACTCCCATCAGCCCCAGCCATTGGCCATGCTGGCTGGGGCTAATGGGAATTGTAGGCAAAAAACATCTGGAGCACTACCGTTGGCCACCCCTGCCATAGTTAGCAGAGCTTCTAAGGAAAAAATTAGAAGGTAGGCCTCAAACTTATATAAATATAGAGCTAGACTGGGATTGAATGGTGCTCTTTATAGCTAAAGCAGAGGTTGTGCTTGAAAGGGAAGCTGCTGTGAGAGCCCTCTCAGCCCCACCCACCTCACAGGGTGTCTGTTGTGGGGGGGGAGAAGATAAAGGAGATTGTAAGCTGCTCTGAGTCTCTGATTCAGAGAGAAGGGCGGAGTATAAATCTGCAATTCTTCTTGTTTACACTGCAACACAGCCATGCAAAAAGCCACTTGTCTGGCCGCCTATGAGGATTTAAACATTTTCTCCAGGCGATCAGGCAGGAAACTTTTTAAGCAGAAAGAGATGATTTATCTCCCTCTTTCTGCCCATCACTATGCCCTCCCCTCACAACAAGTCAGGGGACACTTGGCATGAAGCCTCAAATCATACAATCGTGTTGATGCAACAGTGGAACCAAAACATTTGTACTTATTATAATTTACACAATTCCATCAATAACAGGTAGGCGAACCAGTATGATGCAGCAGTTAGTGTCAGACCGATTCCCCGCTAGGCTAGTTCCAGCATCAAAGCTCTTTTCCCACTGACACTTCTGTCCGATTTCACACAAGCTGCCCCGGATATTGTGACCTGCCTTGCCTCTTTTCCGCAGCAAACAAGATCCTCTGAACACTGGTTTCTGCTTGCCGCAGGAAAGAGGCGGGATGAGTTTCAGCCCCACGGCTGCTTTTGCAAAATTGGACAGAAGCACTGGGGGAGAAAGAGCTCTGATGCCAGAACAAGCCTAGTGGGGAAATCGGTCTAGGAGCTGTGAGACCCAGGTTCAAGCCATTCTCTGCTGTGAAACTCACCGAAAAACCTTGGGCCACTCACGTTCTCACTGCCTGATGCTCAGAAGAAATGGCAGGACAAAACGACACGGAGAGATAGATCCCTGCCTTCAAAGCAGTTAGTCTAGAACAAGGGTGGCCAAACTGCAGACTGGGAACCATGTGTGGCTATTGTGTGGCTCCCAAAGCCCCCACCCACCCACCAGCTGGCTTTGAGAAGGTAGTTGTCTCTTTAAATCACTTCTCCAAGCCAAGTCAGCCAGTAGCTTAGAGCAGGGGTCCCCAACCTCTGGGCCATGGACCAGTACCGGTCTGTGGCCTGTTAGCAACCGGGTCGTGAGTTGTATAATTATTTCATTATATATTGCAATGTAATAATAATAATAATAATAATATGACTGTAGATTTATACCCCACCCATCTCTCTGAATCAGAGTCAAACCCAGTTCTTCCAGATAAGAGTCCGTGCACTTAACCACTACACCAAGCAGCAACAGCAGCAAAAGCAGAAGACGACGACAACATTGGATTTATATTCTGCCCTCCACGCACAGTCTCAGAGCGGCTCACAATCTCCTTTACCTTCATCCCCCACAACAAACACCCTGTGAGGTGGGTGGGGCTGAGAGGGCTCTCACAGCAGCTGCCCTTTCAAGGACAACTCTGCCAGAGCTATGGCTGACCCAAGGCCATTCCAGCAGCTGCAAGTGGAGGAGTGGGGAATCAAACCCGGTTCTCCCGCATAAGAGTCCACGCACTTAACCACTACACCAAACTGGCTCTCTAAATAAAGTGCACAATTGTATCATCCTGAAACCATCACACACACACACACAATCCATGGAAAAATTGTCTTCCACTAAACCAGTCCCTGGTGTCAAAAAGGTTGGGGACTGCTGGCTTAGAGAATGCATTTAAAGTTAAAGTTGCTTTCTTTCCACCTCTCCCAATCTATTTTCCTTCCTTTCTTCCTCCCTCCCTCCCCTCAAATATCTGATGTTCACATCTTGCAGCTCTCAAATATCTGATGTTTCTTCTATGCGGCTCTTGTGTTTATCAAGTTTGGCAATCCCTGGTCTAGAATGCGCAAAGGAGGAAAGACCGGGAAAGACAGAGATGAGCAAGGGGAAAGGAATGTGCACTAACACATTAAAAACAATGACTTAAAACTTGATTACAGTTGGGAATGAGGTTTAAATATGAAAGCTAAGCTCATACTAGGTCAGGGGTCCCAAAAGTGGTTTCTGGTGTTATGTCTCATATGAGTTGTTCCCGAGCTCATTAAAGCTAATTCGCAAAGGATCACCATGTATACCACCCCCAAGTTTCCAATTTCAAACACTCCATTAGCTGGGAAAATCTTGTCTGCAGAATCTTCATGGTCAACATTCATGGTGGCAGCAATAACTTAAAAAGCTGTACTATTATAGATGTACACACGGGTGGAATTCTAGCTGGAGATCCTTTGCATATTAGGCCACACACCCCCTGATGTAGCCAATCCTCGCAGGAGCTTACAAAAAAGAGCCTTGTTAGCTCTTGGAGGATTGGCTACATCAGAGGGATGTGGCCTAATATGCAAAGGAGCTCCTGCTAGAATTCCACCCCTGGATGGACACACATTTTTCAAAAAGTCTCCAACAATATGGGAAGATGCCTTTTAAAACATACCCTTTCTTTTGAAATTGTATTCGGGGTTAAGCAAAAACAAAAATGCGAGGGGGAGGGGGAAGCATGCGGTTAAAGAACACCTCCATTTGCTGATAATTCTTGAGGCCAGAAATTATTCATATCTCATTCCCCATCCCTGGATACCCTTCCTCAGTATATTTCAGATCCTGTGCTCTCCCCTGGTGGCTCTTCTACCACGACCCTAAAGCAGGGGTCCTCAAACTGCGGCCCGCAGGCCAGATGCGGCCCGCTTAGGACGTTTATGCGGCCCGCCGGGTTATGGCAAAATCAGACCGGAAGTGACGTTCGACCTAAATTCGCGTTAGCAACGCACACTTCCGGCACTGGGCTGAGGCGGCGGAGACAGAGTGTGAGGTGATACCGAGGTGAGGTGAGTTCCCAAGCCGGGGTGTGTTGTGGTGTGGGGAAGGGAGAGAGATGCAGAAGACGAAGAACTGACGGCCCGTGGCCTTGTACAGTAACGGCAGTCCGGCCCTCCAACAGTCTGAGGGACAGTGAACTGGCCCCCTATTTAAAAAGTTTGAGGACCCCTGCCCTAAAGTCTTCTGCTTTCACACCTATTTTTTACGAATCTGTCTCTTCTTACAGTGACTGGCTATGTGATTGCGTTCACTGTTTCAAGGAAGGGAGGGAGGAGAAAAGGGAAGGAAGGAAGGCCAGTCAAGTCTTTTAAAAGACAGCCAACCAACTATAAAAGGGGTAGGCATATTGGGGTAGGGTTGTCAACTCCCCCTGGCTACCAGTGAGGGATGGGGGACAGTAAGGTTGCTGGATCCTGGCTGGGAAACTCCTGGAGATGTGGGGATGGAGTCTGGGGAGGAAAAGGCCTCAGTGAAGTACAATGCCATAGAGTCCACCCTCCAAAGGATCCATTTACTTCAGGTGAGCTGATCTCTGTACTCTGGAGATGGCCTGTAATTCCAAGGGATCCCCAGGTCTCACCTGGAGGCTGACATCCCTATATTGGGGTGAAGGAGATCGATGGACGTTATGCCATTCCTGAAAAAGCCCCCCTTTCAATAATAAGAATAAAAAATGTCTCAAACAAACTTCTTGCGCAGTCGAAATTATACATCCGCTGCCTTTCTGGGTGTCCCCCCCCTTTAAAAGAATGGCTTTGCCATTTAGGAAAAGCATTGCCACTTTTATGTATATAAGCTAATAAAAATATTTAAAGCCCTGACACAGGAATCGTGCATTGTTAAGATTAGAAGACGACCGCATCTATTACAATGTTTTGCATTACGATGTAGAAAGCCTAATCATTCCCATTAGATATCGGACGGCCATAATAATTACTTATTTTAAGGAACTGCTTTGGAAGAGCGACGATTTCCAGCAAAGGACCAGATTCCAAACGGCGCTATTTTGCATAACGTGCCGACATTATTTTAAACCAGCTTGCAAAGATCTGCATCTTTGTTTTGATTTTTTTTTTAACATTTAAATGATGTGGTCTCGTTTAGCTTTGCCTGTATTAACATATAAAATACTTGGGGAAAGGGGGGAAAAACGATCTTGTTTATTAAATAAACATCAATGTCTTCTATGCTTCATATAAACTCAAATGTAAGCCTGGCACTAAATATTAGCAGAGAGACAAAATGTTGACCTTTTATTTTATGCATCTTAAAGTACTTTCATCCCACAGTTTGGTTACCAATGAAGAAGCTTATTATAGCAGGAATAAACCAACAATTTACACAATAAACATTAAGCATAAAAGACAAATCAGGGAAATAATCTAAATGGTGCAATCCGGGGGGGCGGGGGTGGGAATATTTCTTTTTTCCCCCTGCAAGATGTGTTCCATATTTTCTGGTCTTGTCCTAAGATTCAAACATTTTGGAAGACTGTGGTAAATTATGTTAACGAAATGCTGGGTAGGGAAATATCTTTCGAACAAAAATAAATTATTCTGTATTTTTTTTTTTTGTTTAGACAATTCAGATTTGGAATTAGTACTAAATCTATTTACAGCAGCAAGGATGGTGATTTCAAGAACCTGGAAAAAGCCAGAAGCAGCAGCAATCAGTAAGTAGTTTAGCTTATTGCACTATTATTTAGATCAACATACTATCAAAGGGCTAGTAGAAGTAACTCTATGGAACCTGATTTACTTACTAAATATTGGATTTTGTTATTTTTTAAAGAAAATATATATATATATTCTTTAAAATATATTTTCTTTAAAATATATATTGAGAGCCAGTTTGGTGTAGTGGTCAAGTTTGCGGACTCTTATCTGGGAGAACCAAGTCTGATTCCCCACTCCTCCACTTGCAGCTGCTGGAATGGCCTTGAGTCAGCCGTAGCTCTGGCAGAGGTTGTCCTTGAAAGGGCAGCTGCTGTGAGAACCCTCTCAGCCCCACCCACCTCACAGGGTGTCTGTTGTGGGGGAGGAAGATAAAGGAGATTGTGAGCCGCTCTGAGACTCTGCGATTCGGAGTGGAGGGCGGGATATAAATCCAATATATTACATGATAACATACACCCATTTGCTTATTACAATTTATTTTAAAAGTTCTGGGGACTCTGTGCGTGCGTGTGTGTGCTGAATGTTAAAAGTATTTTTAAATCATATTTTTAAATTTAAAGCAGATTTTCTTATATGAAATATTTTCTGAGGAAAAAAACAAATCTAAAGATAGTGCTTTAAAAAATAAGATCCATTATAGCAGGGCTTTCTGGTAGAAAACGCCCTGCAGGGACTCATTTGCATATTAAGCCACACCCCCTGATGTCACCATTGTTTCACACAGGGATTTTTTTTGTAGGAAAAAGACCAGCAGGAACTCATCCGCTATTAGGCCACACCCCCTGACATCGCCATTATTTCCCACAGGGCTTTTTTGGTAGAAAAAGACCAGCAAGAGCTCAGTTGCACACACCCTGACACCAAGCCAGCCAGAACTAAACTCCTGTGTGTTCCTGCTCAAAAAAAGCCCTGCAATTATAGGTCAAAACTATCTCCTCACAGAACAAGGATTAGCAATTAGCATTGTATGAGATGACACATTTACGTGAAGTGTAAGAAAAGTTCTGTCAATGAGTTTCAGTAATTCATTCATTCTTCCATGCCAAATTTCACGCTGCCCCAGAGGCTCCTCTAAAGATTATTTAGGTCTGTGGTCTGAAGATGGCACTTCCCCAGTGCCTGCCATGTCTTTGCAGGAATTAGGCAGGGCCGCTGTGGAGGCAGGGCGAGCAAATGGCTGCCTTCATTCAAATAGAGGAGTTTTTCACTTGAGTCTTCTCTACCTCTCGTTGATTGGACTGGAGAGGATTCAGGATCCTGTATACCAGACTCATGCATCAACTGTGAGACGGCGGTGGGGGGGTCACCTCAGCAGGAGCCTTTGGCCTCCAAATCAACTATCCAGTAGCAGTGGCAGCCCCACCAGCTTTCCAGTAGGGGAAAGAGTATGGGGTAGCCCTGAGGAAGCCAAGCACTTCTCCTCAAAGCTGGGGCCAAAAGCAAAGCTTCAACAAAAAAAACCAAACTGGCAACTCAGCAGTACGATGCCTTGACTGAATTCACCTTAGGGTGGGGAACCTTTTTTCTGCCAAGGGCCATATGGATATTTATAACATCATTCGCGAGCCATAAAAAATTATCAACTTAAAAAACAGCGCTCTGCCAAGGGAGAACGATTCAGGCTGGCAAAATTAATGCAAATAATTGTTTCTTCTATTTGAAGTCATGTAGGGAGAGCCTAATCCGGCGCACACACGTGCACGCACGCACACACCCAGCCCACTGTCCTAGACAAATGCATAGGTCTAGGGCTTTTTTTGTAGAAAAAGCCCAGCAGGAACTCAGTAACGTATTAGACCACATTCCCTAATATTAGCATATTAGGTCACACACTCATTAGCATATTAGGCCACACCATCTGGGATAATCAAGGGCAAACGGAACAGTGACAGTAACTTTTCCAGGCCCTGCAGCAATTCTGGCTGGCCAGCCAGCCAGGCCCCAGGGAGGCTGCCGCACAGTACATCTGGGCCCTGTGACCCCTGCCTGGCCCTGGGGAGGCTGCTGCACAGTGCGGCTGGGCCCCACGATCCTCACTGGTCAGCCAGGCCCCAGAGGGGCTGCCACATGGCTCTGTTTGGCCCAGCAATCCCTGAGGGCCACACCAAGTGACCTCGAGGGCCGCATACGGCCCTCGGGACGGAAGTTCCCCACCCCTGCCTTAAAGCATAAGCCCTCTGAAAGACAACTGTTATAACCAACCTTCCAAAAAAACCTAACAGGGCTGGGGAAAAGACAAATCTCATGGGGAAGAAAACTCTATAACCTTAGGACCACAGTCAAGAAGACCCTGACCATAAGAACTCCCACCATACTCCACAGCAGTCCTCATCAAGAAGCATGTTTTCAGGTTCACAGGAGAGAAAGTGGTCCTTCAGGTACCCAAGTCCCACACTATTTGTGGTGGGGAATCCCCAGCTGCGTTAAGCCTAAAGTCACTTTTGGAATTTTTTTTAAAAAATGGACATGGGCATCAACCCAAAATGACTGCCACAGGGATGGCGACAATCACAGGATGTCAAGAGGCTCCATTTATGACAGAGGCAGCTGTTTCGAATTGGGTAATTCCTGCAAGATGAAAGATGGTGCTTTCTGGAATCTTCTGAAGCACTACCTGCTCCAAAATGGAGGCGGAACTCTGGGTTTGGATCTTCACTGTGGGGAAAACCTAGTTTGAGGAGGGCTTTTTCTCCATGTAGCCTGGATGGATGGATGGATGGATGGATGGATGGATGGATGGATGGATGGATGGATGGATGGATGGATGGATGGATGGATGGATGGGTGGGTGGATGGATGGATGGGTGGATGGATCTTGTGACCAGTACTCACTCTAAACTGTGGAGTCTTGTGAGCTACTGACATTAAAGTTGTGAGCTACTACATAAAGTGGTTTGTTTTGGGGCCATTTTTCCTGAGCTAAGACAAAAATGTGTGATCTGGATGCTAAAAAAACCTGTGAGCTTGCTCACACTAACTCAGCCTAGAAGGAACACTGCTTGTGACAAACCCTCAGGGGATTTTTCAAGCCAAGGCGCAGAGGTGGTTTGCCACTCCCTGCCTCTGTGTAGCAACCTTGGACAACTTGGTGGTCTCCCATCCAAATACTAACCTGGGCTGGCCCTGTTTAAGCTTCGGAAAGCTGAAGAGATTGAGTCAGCCTGGACCTTGAAGAGCTGATGCAAATCATAGACTAGGAGTGTCGAACTCATTTGTTATGAGGGCCGGATCTGACATAAATGAGACCCTGTTGGGCCAGGGCATGTCGAGTTGGGCCGAGCCATATCAGGCCGGGCCATGTGTGTACCTATTTAAGATTAGGTAGCAGAGAAATAAATTTTATTTAAAAAAACACACAAATACAAATATATATTTTTAAAAAATTTAAAACATGCTTAAGACGCTAGTACTCATTGGTCTTAAGGATGCTTTCTTTGTATTTCTCCCATGGGATCCAGGGAACTGGGCAAAGGAAGCCCTGGCTCTTTCCTTCCTTCCCTAGGGGACTGAGCCTCAGCCAATAGAAGGAAGAGACGCTTGGCTCAGAAGCTGTGCTGCATGATTGAGAGAGTCTGGAAAAACAAGCTCTGCCTTCCTCCCCAAGGGAGGGGCCTCAGCCAATGGAGAAAACAGAGGTTTCACTCTGTCACTCCTGTGAGATTGAGCAAGCCTGGCAAAGCATGCTGCTATGCAGAGGAAAGCAAGAGAGAGAGAGAAGGAAGCAGATGACAGCCAGTTGCTCGAGGGCCTGATAGGAGCCTTCCGGGGGCCTGATTCAGCCCCCAAACTGCATGTTCGACACCCCTATATGGATAATTCTAAAATACAGGGACCACTGATATAATTCTGAATAAAGCAAACTTCATATGTACATACAATGCTGAGGCATACGCCCACTCACTAAGTTATCCCCCTACAATCTTCAGCAATCTCCAGGAATAGCACAATCACAGACAAAGGGGCATCAATTTGAAAAGAAGAGGCCAATCTCTCCCCGAGTGGCGCTGGATTAAAAACGGCAACATCTACTTTTCCACACGAGGCATCATTTTCAAGCATTCGGCGCATGAAGCACCGGTTGCCTCAGGGTCATGAAATAATACTCAAAACTTTATAATCATTCATTGATTTACTCTTCAGCGTAGTATATCATTTGAATCCAAAGGGAACATAAAGAGCTATTTGTGAGGTCAACCACAGTTACAGTCAGAGGCTGACACAATATCGATGGCGAGGTGGAAAGAAATTGCCAAATACAGCAGATCAATACCTCGTTTCGCCATTGCAGCCCGTTTTTTTTGGGGGGGGGGGGGCGGCAGAAAAATAAATAAATAAATATGCTTTACAGCTATGAAAATAATAATAATGGAAGGGGGAGATAAATGCTTCCCTCCAGCTAAACTATTTGATTAGCTGAGGGCAAAGGTGACCACAGTAGTTGCACTAAAGTAACTTTATCACCTTAAATAAAAGCAAAAAGGGGGAGGGGGGGATGAGCAGGAGATAAAAGGCGGAAAATGAAACAGAGAAAATCCCAAACAAGGAAGAGAGGCAGCGCCATTATTTAAGGAAGCCACTGTGATGTTACTGCGTCGCAATGTGCAAAACATCACAGATCACAATTTCTCTCAAAGCAGAGCGCTGCTATTATTTTCTTTAACGGAAGCAGTTCTGCAAGCACTGATGGTTTAATAGATCCAGGTGGACCAGCCGTGCTGGTCCGAAGCAGTAGAACAAAGCAGGAGTCAAGGATGAGGGATGAGGAGTCAAGGGGAGGGATGGTGGGGGAGAGATGGTGGCTCAGTGGTAGAGCATCTGCTTGGTAAGCAGAAGGTCCCAGGTTCAATCCCTGGCATCTCCAACTAAATGGGTCCAGGCAAATAGGTGCGAAAAACCTTAGCTTGAGACCCTGGAGAGCCGCTGCCAGTCTGAGTAGACAATACTGACTTTAATGGACCAAGGGTCTGATTCAGTATAAGGCAGCTTCATATGTTCATATGTTCAAGGATCACCTTTTAGACCAACCAAGTTTTATTCAGAACGTCAGCTTTCGCGTCCTAGAAGCACACTTCATCAGACAATAGGATGGAACGGCAAGCAGTCCTTAATATAGAGAAAGCGGACAGGTCGCAGGATACCTATTGACATAGCACCGGTTGCCTCAGGGTCATGAAATAATACCTAATGACATAGACATCAATCCGCTATCCTGACATATATTGCCTTGTTTTTGTTGTTTTAGCCCAGGCAACCCAAACTAGCAATCACCGGACCCTAACTTTTGATTCTTTTAATCCGCTAAAAAGACATTTCCACGATTTTGCATACTAATTCGCTGGCCGCTTTATATTAAGGACTGCTTGCCATTCCATCCTATTGTCTGATGAAGTGTGTTCCTAGCACACAAAAGCTTACACTCTGATAAAACTTGGTTGGTCTTAAAGGTGCAACTTGACTCCTGCTTTGTGGATGGTTTAAAGCAGGGGTCCCCAAAGTCGACGTCTTTTCCGACACATGCAAAAAAATTTTAGAAAGCGGGTGGGGCTGTTGTCTAGCAAGGTATCTAATCTGGAGATTTGATTGGATCTGTAGATTATTATTTTTTTTTTAAATGTTGCTTTGGCAGCAACTGCCCCCGTTATTATTTACAAATCTTATGGTTCCTCAGAAAGGCAGCCTTGACTCTCAAAAGCTTATACCCTGAAAATCTTATTGTTCTCCGAGGTGCTACTGGAGTCTAATCTAAAATAAATTATACAGTATATGCGAGTTATCCCTGCATACATCCCACTGATACTCATAGGGCTTTCTCACTGATTGGATAAACATATGGAGCGGGGGTCCATCAGTGGCTATTAGCCACAGCGTATTGTTGGAACTCTCTGTTTGGGGCAAGTGAGGCTCTATATATTCTTGGTGCTTGGGATAAATGCCACGGGAAGTGAAGTCAGCCACAAAACGGACGCCATAGCTTATCTTCAGTCACACGGTGAAGACCTTTGTGCTGTGGAGGCAGCAGCTGCCAAAATAACATATTTAAAACTCCACAGAACTAATCAAATCCCCAGTGATCCATAAGAAGCCTTAGTGGGCAAAAGTCCCACCAGGCCCCTCCCACTTTCTAAATACACCGGGCAGGCACCAGAAAAACGGTTGGTAGACACCATGCCATCCAGGGGTACCAAGGTGGGGACTCCTGCAATAAGATGTAACCAGGGCTTTTTTTGAAGCAGGGACTCCTTTGCATATTAGGCCACACCCCTCTTAGGTAGCCTATCCTCCAAGAGCTTACAGGGCCTACTCTAAGCTCTTGGAAGACTGGCTACATCAGGGGTGTTTGGCCTAATATGCAAAGGAGTTCCTGCTACAAAAAAGCCGTGGCTGTAACGCACGTTGGAGGGAGAGGTGATCCTACAGGTATGTAAGAAGATATTGGATTTATATCCCACCCTATACCCTGAATCTCAGAGCGGTCACAATCTCCTTTACCTTCCCTCTCCCCCCACAACAGACACCCTGTGAGGTAGGTGGGGCTGAGAGGGCTCTTACAGCAGCTGCCCTTTCAAGGACAACTCCTACGAAAGCTATGGCTGACCCAAGGCCATTCCAACAGGTGCAAGTGGAGGAGTGGGGAATCAAATCAGGTTCTCCCAGATAAGAGTCTGCGCACTTAACCACTGCACCAAACTGGCTCTCAAACTGTAGGATAGTCCCTCTAAGATCTGGAGTCTTGCGAGAAAAAAAATCTGCTTTGTGAGCTACTGGGATTAAAGTTGCAAGCTACTGCATAAATTAGTTTGCACTGGAGCCATTTTTCCTAAGCTAAGACAAAAATGTGTGAGCCAGAGACTAAAAAAACTGTGAGCTAGCTCACACTAACTCAGCTTAGAGGGAACACTGAGTCCCAGACCGTGTGGGTTATTGTCCTTCTCTTTGGCAAGTCTCCGATAAATTTCCAAATTACCCAAGCTCTCCCTGGCAACGCCGTTCCAAAGCTGCTGTTTTTTGTTTGTTTGTTTTAAAGACAGGAAATTAAATTACAACGAAGATGGGCATTGAGTGTCTTCCAGGCGACATTGGCGAGACGAGATAAGATGGATCTTTACACGTCGCTTCCGGATCCACTCTCTTTGCAAGATGCGAATCGACAAACCGCAAGCAAAAGAACCTTGTAATTTAAAAAAAATAATATAAAACAAGCTCCTTACATCTTCAGAACTTGCTGATAACCCCTTGTTATCTGCTGGTGTTTAATATGTGCCCGATGGCCCCTGTCCTTATTTACAGCCCGCACACTTGCCGTTTTACATTCAGTTTTATATCCGCCTCTTAATAAATCTGAGCGAGCGAAAGTACCCACATTATTCAGTCTAGCACGACAGACTCTCACACCTTAATTAAGTGGCTGATGTTCTGTTTAAAACCAAAAGGCATCCTTTGGGCGACGAGCGAAGATTAAGCATCCGTTCGCTCAAAGGAAGACCCGCGTTCGGGGCCTTAAATCATGAAAAATAAACCTTCTAATGGTCTGTATTCAATAGCAAGCCGAGAGTCAGGACACAGCCTGATTTGGATTAACACGTTTTCAGTTATAACAAGTAATTTTACAGAGGATTAGTATCTTGATGGCTTGATCAATACGAGGCATTGCTGCTATTACGGATGAAGAGAAAATTACCCCTCCGGTAATAAAGTGCGCGGGTGTGCGCCGGGTTCTCCTTCATTTGCAGAGGCCATTACTGTAATGGGCCCTGAGTTAACAGCTGGGGCAATTTGAACCGGCCCTCGGTGTGATGAATTTTAAAGCACAGACGATTTGCCACTCTCTCCATCTTAACGCTTCATCCCCTGAATCTGTGTGCTGCTTACGTGCTGACTTCCCAGCATACAGGTGATGTATTACACCAAAGGCATCCTCTGTCTCAATCAACTGTTTCTCTAACAGCGCAGGGAGGGGGCAATCATCTCAATTTTGGCCCGATCTCATGCAACCGCTTTCCAGCGAGTAGGTCACAGGGTTCCCAGGTCCTCACTGGTTTTTTAAGATGTGTGGGAGATCCCTCTTTTGAGAAAGGATTTGTCAGAAACGGTCAGGGCTTTTTTTGTAGCAGGAGCTCCTTTGAATATTAGCCAACACATCCCTGATGTAGCCAATAAGAACATAAGAACATAAAAGAAGCCATGTTGGATCAGGCCAGTGGCCCATCCAGTCCAACACTGTGTCACACAGTGGCCAAAAAAACCAGGTGCCATCAGGAGGTCCACCGGTGGGGTCAGGACACTAGAAGCCCTCCCACTGTGCCCCCCCCCCAAAGCACCAAGAATACAGAGCATCACTGCCCCAGACATAAGAACATAAGAGAAGCCATGTTGGATCAGACCAATGGCCCATCCAGTCCAACACTCTGTGTCACATAAGAACATCAGAGAAGCCATGTCGGATCAGACCAATGGCCCATCCAGTCCAACACTCTGTGTCACACAGTGGCCAAAAAACCAGGAGCCATCAGGAGGTCCACCAGTGGGGTCAGGACACTAGAAGCCCTCCCACTGTGCCCCCCCAAGGCACCAAGAATATAGAGCATCACTGCCCCAGACATAAGAACATAAGAGAAGCCATGTTGGATCAGACCAATGGCCCATCCAGTCCAACACTCTGTGTCACACAGTGGCCAAAAAACCAGGAGCCATCAGGAGGTCCACCAGTGGGGTCAGGACACTAGAAGCCCTCCCACTGTGCCCCTCCCCCCAAGGCACCAAGAATACAGAGCATCATTTGCCCCAGACGCAAGAACATAAGAGAAGCCATGTTGGATCAGACCAATGGCCCATCCAGTCCAACACTGTGTCACACAGTGGCCAAAAAACCAGGAGCCATCAGGAGGTCCACCAGTGGGGCCAGGACACTAGAAGCCCTCCCACTGTGCCCCTCCCCCCAAGCACCAAGAATACAGAGCATCATTTGCCCCAGACGCAAGAACATAAGAGAAGCCATGTTGGATCAGGCCAATGGCCCATCCATTTGAACACTCTGTGCCACACAGTGGCCTGGAGCTTACAGTAGGTCGTGTACTAAGAGCCCTGTAAGCTCTTGGAGGATTGGCTCCATCAGGGAGGTGTGGCCTAATATGCAAAGTTGCTCCTGCTAGAATTCTATCCCTGGACCCTGTACTAAGAGCCCTGTAAGCTCTTGGAGGATTGGCTACATCAGGCGGTGTGTGGCCTACTATGCAAAGGAGTTCCTGCTACAAAAAAAGCCCTGGCTGCACCTACCTCAGAGGTTGTTTGCTGTAGGGAGAAAAAGGCAGGGGGTTTTTTGTAGTGGGAACTCTTTTGCATATTATGCCACACCCCCCTGATGTAGCCAATCCTCCAAGAGCTCGCAGGGCTCTTCTTGCAGGGTCAACTGAAAGCTCCGGGAAGATTGGCTACATTTGGGGGGGATGCGGTCTAATATGCAAAGGAGTTCCTGCTACAAAAAATAAGCCCTGGGGAACATAGGCTGGCGTTCCCGTCAGAGGCTCTTGCGATCCCCACTTTATGTATTCAAATTTTGTACTTTGAAGACATACGAAGTTATAAACAACGACTTGGAACGATAGTAAATATCCTTTAGCAAAGAAAACAAAGGAACTTTTGCCAACGGAATCAACAGTACCACTAAGCACATCAAATCAACCTGTAGGAGCCGGCATAGGGGTGGAATTCTAGCAGGTGCTCCTTTGCCTATTAGGTCACTCCCCCCCCCCCCCCGATGTAGCCAATCCTCCAAGAGCTTACAAAAAAGAGCCTTGTAAGCTCTTGGAGGATTGGCTACATCAGGGAGTGTGGCCTAATAGGCAAAGGAGCTCCTGCTAGAATCCCGCCCTTAAGCAGACGGATTGTCTCTGAAGTTTCCAGAAGTCTGAAAAGAGATGTTTTTCTACACGCTTGAAGGGACAAAAATAACTTTATTAACTTGGCATTATGAGTACGATTGGAGTTATTTACATTATAAGATTACTGTATTTTGCGAATCTTTATATAATGCATATAAAGTTTGGTGTAGTGGTTTGGTGTAGTGGTTAAGTGTGCGGACTCTTATCTGGGAGAGGAAGGTAAAGGAGATTGTGAGGCACTCTGAGACTCTTCGGAGTGGAGGGCGGGATATAAATCCAATATCATCATCTTCTTCTTTACGCTGCCTCAACATGGAAAATTTATCAAGTATATTCACTGCAGCAAAATCATATATCGGATGTATTTCAGTTACGTAATTCTCCTTCCTGGTCTCCGGCAGGGGACTAGTTCCAGGGTGGGAAACTCCTGGAGACTTGGAAATGGAATCTGGGAAGGGCAGGGACCTGAGTGGAATACAAAGCCACAGAATCCACTCTCCATTTTCCCCAAGGGAACTGATCTGTATAGACTAGAGATGAGCTGTAATTCCAGGAGATCCCCAGGCCCCACCTGGAGGCTGGCATCCCTAGGAGATCATCTCTGCAAGTTACTTCTCTTGGTGTTATATAGCAGTGATCCCCAAGCTTTTTGGCACCAGGCACTGGTTTTGTGGAAGACAATTTTTCCATGGACCGGGGGGAAGGGGGGCGATGGTTTGGGGATGATAAAATTGTGCCCTTTATTTCTATTTGTTTGGCGTGGTGTTGAAATGTGTGGACTCTTAACTGGAAGAACCAGGTTTGATTCCCCACTCCTCCACTTGCACCTGCTGGAATGGCCTTGGGTCAGCCAGAGCTCTCACAGAGCTGTCCTTGAAAGGGCAGCTTCTGGGGAGAGCTCTCTCAGCCCTATCCACCTCACAGGGTGTCTGTTGTGGGAGAGTAATGATTTAAAGAGAGAAATGCCTTCTCCAAGCCGGCCAATGGGGCTATGGGAGCTTCAAGAGCCGCACAATATGTGTGAAAGAACCACACGTGGCTCCAGAGACACAGTTTGGCCACCCCTTGTCTAGTTAGTACTTGTCTGGGCAATCGCTACGAAAGTGCAGGGTTGCTATGCAGAGGCAGGCGATAACAAACCATATCTGAATGTCTCTTGCCTTGAGGGTCACCGTAAGCCTCCTGTATCTTTCGGAGCAAGATTTTTGGCTATTCTGTTTTGTGAAGTAACACAAAAACAAAGACATTCCAAGGCAATATCCAGAATTAGCATTCAATACGGCTGCAGCAGCTACGGCTTATGTCAAACACCGGGAATCAAAAACGCTTGCCAAACAAAACAAACGAAAAAAACCACTTGCGAAATACGGGGAAGTTATGGTCTTTAGCTGAAACGACTGCCGATCAAAGATCAAATAGCGATCGGCGGCACATAGTTCTAAGTTCCTCCGCCGTGCCAAATGGAACCGTTTTTGTATGCTTCGTTATGAAAGATACATTTAATGGGCTTTAACGCCAAAGATAAGTGCAGAGTTGATATAAAATGTTTCCAATATTTCACACACGAAAAAGCTGATTATTTCCCAGGCAGAAAATGCCCCGAGGTAGCCCTGACCTAAGAGCCCTGTGCCGCAGAGTGGAAAAGCTGCAGTACTGTAGTCTGAGCTCTCTGCTCACGACCAGAGTTTGATCCCGGCAGAAGCTGGGTTCAGGTAGCCGGCTCAAGGCTTGACTCAGCATTCCATCCTTCTGAGGTTGGTAAAATGAGTCCCCAGCTTGTTGGGGGGGAAGTGTAGGTGACTGGGGAAGGCCATGGCAAAGCACCCCGTAAAAAGTCTGTCGTGAAAATGTCATGATGCGATGTCATCCCAGAGTGGGAAACGACCGGTGCTTGCACAGGGGACTTTACCTTTTTTTAGCCCTGACCTGGATAGCCCAGGAAAGCCCAATCTCATCTGATCCTGGAACCTAAGTAGGGTCAACTCTGGCAAGTTCTTGGATGGGAGACCTCCTTGGAATACCAGCAGTCAAGAGGACAGAGGCAGGCTTTATTCAGCCACCTCTCTGAATATCCTCCAGGCCCTCAGTAGGGATCAGTCACCAGAGGTTACCATGGCTTCCAGGTGCAGACGCACAGAGATTGAAAAAAGAAAGAACAAAAGAGAGAATGAAAGAACGAAAATGAGGCAGAAAGTAAGAATGAGAGAAAGAGAGGGAGGGAGGGAAGGAAGGAAGGAGGGAGGGGAGGAAGGAAATGTCCTAAGGTTTTTCCACAGCTTCAGTGTTTACATTTCTGTAAACATCCGAATGCAGCCCATTTATAAAATCTGTTGATGATTTAAGTTAAATGCCTACTTATAGTAAGGGTTGTTTGTTTTTTAATACACTTCAGTAGTATTTAGTAACGTTCAACTTGTCATTAACAAAATCTTTTTGGATTAGTTAATAATTGGGGAAACTTGTTCTCAAATGCTATGGTCATAGGTTAAACAGGTAAAGGTAGTCCTCTGTGTAAATACCGAGGCCTTACCAACCCATGGGGTGATGTCACATCATGACGTTTTCTTGGCAGTCTTTTTTTGGGGTGGTTTGCCATTGCCTTCCCCAGTCATCTACGCTCCCCCCCCCCCCACAGCAAACTGGGTACTCATTTTACCACTCAATGCACAGCAGCCAAGAAGGTCAGAACGCCTGCTCCGGCTGCAACGCCACTGAGGATGTTCTCCGCAGCTGAGAACGAAACGTCTGGAAGAAAAACTTTCTCCAGTAGAACACGGCACTTGAGCCCGAAAGATTCAACAAACCCTAATCATTTCACCAACCTCAGAAGGATGGAAGGTGGAGTCAACCTTGAGCCAGCTACCTGAACCCAGCTTCCGCCAGGATCAAACTCAGGTCGTGAGCAGAGCTTGGACTGCAGTACTGCCGCTTACCACTCTGCGCCACGGGTCTCCTGGTATAGTCATACACCTACAAAACTGGTACTGTCACACAGCTAAGAAGAACTTTCTTGACTCAGAGATACGCATGCAAATCTCTAAACATCAGGAAGCAAAAATAAAATAAAATACTGTCTGAAGTTACGGAGACAGGAGGAAAACCACTGTTACATTTTCAAAGCAAAGAAAGAAATTAAGATATCCCGAGGCTACCAGTAAAATCACACAGTCATTCCTGCAGAGGAAGATTCAGCCGCTATCAATGTAATGGCTTTCAATAACAGGGAAACAGAAATCAACTTCTAAAGAGCCAGTACTGAATACTATGCAGAAAAGTCAATATATCAACTGTTTTGAATTAACGTATTTTCAGCTGAACTGAGTCCTAGAAGGTTGTTTTCACAATCATTTAGTACAGTTCAGCTATTGAGTTACTTATAAGTGGGACTGTTTTAGAAAACTTGACGTTTCAAGGGTGGTTTGCATTATATCAGATAGACAGATGAAGAACATATGAAATGACCTTGTGCTGAATTAGACTATTGGTCCAACTAGTACATAATCCATCATGAAAATTCAGCCGGTGATGCTTCCCATGGTTTGGAAATACAATAATGAGGGACTCGGCTGCCTCTTGAATTTCTGGCTGGATTAAAAACAAAAAAACCCTTAGCACTGTGACCATTACACCACACTGCCCTTTCTCAAGAAAGATCAGGAAAGCACACTTTGCCAGTAGGCCTGAGAGTTTTAGGCTTTCGTGTAAACCCAGGATTTTTTTTTTTTTTTTTTTTTTAGCAGGAACGCACAGGAATGCAGTTCCGGTGGGCTTGGTGTCAGGGGTGTGGCCTAATATTGAAAGGAGTCCCTGCTGGTCTTTTTATACAAAAAAAGCCCTGTGTGTGAACCTGAATCCCTCCCCCCGCCCCGGCACTGTTCTAGTTAACTTACAGTTTTCAGCCCTGAAGGGTAACTCATGAATCAGTAGCTTTATGCCCAGAATAAATCCAAGAACAAATGGAACAAAATTTGCAACAGTTATTCCTTGGGATGCTCAGAGGTGTCTTGCATCGTGACATTTGAGCAGGGGTCCCCAACCCCCGGGCCGGGGACCGCTACGAGGCCGTCGCCTGTTTGAGATGGGGCATGCAGCCTCGCTGCCCCCTCTTCCCCCCCATTTTCACCATTTTAAAACGGGGTGAGGAGGCAGCGAGGATGTGCCAACAGCGGCAGTGAAGGAGGAAAACGAGGTGGGGGAGGCTGCACGGACGGGGGCAGTGAAGGAGGAAGGGGAGGCAGCGAGGTGGCGCGGATGGCGGAGGGAGAAGGAAAATGGAAGGGGGAGGCGGTGAGGCTGCGTAGACGGTGGAGGAAGGAGGAAAGTGGAGGGGAAAGGCAGCGAAGGAGGAAATGGGGGAGAAAAATGGGAGGAGGTGGTAAGGCTGCGCAGGTGGGCAAAGGAGGGAGGAGAAAACGCTGTGGGGGGGAGGCCAAATTGGGTGCCCCGCTGCCAGCCCTGGGGCCATAGCTGGCAGGCCGGCCTTGGGGCCGATCTCCAGGGCCAAAAAGGTTGGGGACCACTGCTTTTGAGGGCACAAAATAGAAGATTTGGTAAGGTCATGTGCTGATCAAGGCCAAGGGTGGCCCAACTGTGGCTTGGGAGCCAAATGCGGCTCTTTTACACATATTCTGTGGCTCTTGAAGCCCCCACTGCCCCATCAACCGGCTTGGAGAAGGCATTTGTCTCTTTAAACCACAACTCCAAGCCAAGCCGGCTGGTGGCTCAGAGAATGCATTTAAAGTTGCTTTCTGTCCACCTCTTTCTCCCCCTCCCTCTCCCCATCTATTTGCCTGACTGACTGCCTTCCTTCCTCCCTCACGGCTCTCAAACATCTGATGTTCATGTCTTGCAACTCTCAAACATCTGATGTTTATTCTATGTGGTTCTTACATTAAGCAACTTTGGCCACCCCTCATCTAGGCGATAGCTTCTGTATAAACCGGACATATCCTGTAATCTCTGATTCTCGCAGATCTGGAATTCAGTGGAATCTGCTTCCCCCTTGTTTGGCAAAGCTCCGTGTCAGAAGCTCTGAAGCTTCACCTTTTTGCTAGCAGTCAGTTTAGGGGATTGGATAAACATAAAGAGCAGAGGTCCATTAGCCACAGCGTATTGTTGGAACTCTCTGTCTGGGGCAAGTGATTCTCTGTATTCTTGGTGCTTGGAAGGGCCAACAGTGAGAGGGCTTCTAGTGTCTTGGTTCCACTGATGGACTTTCTGATGGCACCTGGGTTTTTGGGCCACTGTGTGACACAGAGTGTTGGACTGGATGGGCCATTGGCCTAATCCAACATGGCTTCTCTTAGGTACACCATTATATCCCTACTATTGAATCTTAAATAGATACACATATGGCCCAGCCCAACATGGCCTGGCCCGACAAAGTCTCATTTATATCAGATCCAGCCCTCATGAGTTTGACACCCCTGGTCTAGCTGCACAGACTAGGAAGATGGTCTATGCAGCCAGTAAAATGAATGTTTATTTGTTTGATTTTTTTTCTTTTTGCTTTTGTTTTTCCCCACTTTGTTTCTTTTCTCCAACAAGTTAACAACAAGGTCCCTTAAGGAATCAAAACACTACTGAAGCATAACCGCAGGCCGTCGCTCCCAGCAGGAACACTTGCAGTTTCACAAGCCAGCCTGAGACGAACCACGACAAAGGAACGGAGCAGAGAGGGGAAGACGCTGCAGCTGCAAGTCGTGTGCACGCTTGCCTGGATGCAAACCCGCCTGAGCCCTGCAGCACTGACTTCAGATTACACCTGCTGCAAAGCAGAGCATGCATGAGGGACCGTGTTCTTTTTAAAAGCCTTCCTTCCATAGTTAATAATGGAGAGCAGGGGCACCTTCTTTTGGGGCTCATAGAATTGGACCCCCTGGCCCACGAGTTGCAGGTGCAAACCCGCCTGAGCCCTGTACATTTACTGCAAAGGAGAGCATGCATAAGATTGCACGACTTAGCAATGCAGGGGGAAGCCTTATAGCAAGAGAGTCATTGCAGAAAAGTCGACCCATTTCGCATCTGGGGAATGCATCACTGGGAGCACCGTTGTTGCTTTTATTTTATTTTATTCTTTTTTTGCCATTTACCTTCGCCTCTTTCTCTCTTTCCCCAGCGCCTCTCCTCTTCATTTTGCTCCTGCTGCATGCACGAGGACCCGCCTTCCTCGGCGCCTTCCTTCCTGTCAAAGAATCCCGCCTCCCGGTAGTTTCTTCTCCTAAATCCCCCCCTAAAGCATAGAAACGGTTCTAGGCGTTAAAGACTACAACACCCGAGATGCACCGCGGCACCCCAGCCGCGAGGCGGGAGGAAAGGAAATTGCGGAAGCGGCTGTTTGTAGTTCGAAGCCGCATAGGCCGCTGCTTGGAAACTTCTCTCGAGAACTACCATTCCCATGAGGCGCTGCGGCCATTCGTAGCCCGTTCCCTTCTGTTTCCTGCCGCTTAGCGGAAGTGGCTGCTTGAGAATAGCAACGGAGACGGTTGCTAACGTGAGATGCGGAGAGGAGGTCGCCGAGGCTGTGAGTGAAATTCGGGGCGGGGTGGTGATCTATATAATTGTATTTATTTTTGTTAACCTGCCCTTCTTGCAAGAAGTTCAGGGGATTGTGCATTGGTTTTTCCTCTTCCATGTGACACAGCAATCCTGTGAGGGATTAGAGTGGTTAGAGTGTCAGCCCAGGATCTGAAAGACTCTATGATCTATTAAAGAGTTTAGGAAAAATTGAAATGCTAGCATGCCAGCCTAGGATGTGAGAGACCTCAATTGAACTCTATGATATATTGTAGAGTTTAAGAAAAATAGAAGTTCTAGAGTGCCAACCTATGATGTGAGCAACCCAAATTGGACTCTATGGTATATTATAGAGTTTAGGAAAAATGGAAGTTCTAGAGTGCCAACCTATGATGTGAGCAACCCAAATTGGGCTCTATGGTATATTATAGAGTTTAGGAAAAATAGAAGTCCTAGAGTGCCAGCCTAGGATGTGAGATCCAAATTGAACTCTATGGTATTTTATAGAGTTTTGGAGAAATAGAATTCCTAGAGTGCCATCGCATCCCCTCTGAGTTCTCTATCCAAACTCTGCCCCCTCCAGGCACCGCCTTCAAATCTCCATGCATTTCCCAAGAAGGAGTTGGCAACCCTAGCTTGAACCTGGGTCTCTCAGATCCTAGGCTAACACTTTTGGACCATAAAGACCATCCTAGCTTTTGGAATCCGACAAGATTGGGCTATCCTGGTCCATCAAGTCAGGGCACTCAAAACGCAACGTTTGCTGTACAAGCCATAAGACTCCGTAAACAACTAATGGATAAAAACTTTTAAATGTCTGCGAAATATTTTAATTTATGTTTTATAACTGGAAATGGAAACTAAAAATTTTTATGTATAATATTTTGGATTGTGCCCAAGTTCAGTTGTATTCCTTGGTTTGTTTGTTTTTTAATGCCACTTGTTACCTATTCTCTTTCTTTTTGGATGGCTCTCTGACAGTATTAAACTAAACTTGACTTGAAAGTCAGGGCACTCCGTATAAGGTGACTTTGTACATGGGTGATATGGACTTATCTCCACTATTCCAAGTTTGTCACTCTGGTCACAGCGCCACAAAAGCTTTCCTGATTCTTTCTCCCAGGAAAATAGCATGCATTGCTATTTATTTCATTGGTCCAGCATTCTTAAAGTGACCTATGCACAAAGTATGCATACCAGACAATACCAAACCATAAGTCTTTATCTGAAGGGCCGTCACTTAGAGGAAGGCAGGGAGCTGTTCCTGTTTTCAGCAGAGGAGAGGAGCTCACAATGATGGGTTTAAATTAAGGGCGGGAAGGTACCGGATGAATATTATGAAAACCAAGAGCTGTTCAGCAGTGGAGTCAGCTGTCAAGGGAGGTGGCGTGAACTCCCCCTTGCCGTCAGTCTTGAAGCAGCACTGGCAGAGATGCTCTCTAGGCCAGGGGTGGCCAATGGTAGTTCTCCAGATGTTGGTTGCTGTTTTTTTGCCTACAACTCCCATCAGCCCCAGCCAGCATGGCCAATGGCTGGGGCTGATGGGAGTTGTAGGCAAAAAAAACCAACATCCGGAGAACTGCCATTGGCCACCCCTGCTCTAGGCTGATTCTGCACTGAGCAGGGGGTTGGACTAGATGGCCTCGATGACGCCTTCCAGCTCTGTGATTCAAACGAGGGAGGAGGATAACGTTGATAGATTTAGGTAACGTTGATATAAGCGTGATGACTTGGATGGCCCAGGCTAGCCTGATCTCATCAGATCCTGGAAGCGAAGACGGGCCAGCCCTGGTTAGTACTTGGATGGGAAATCTCCAAGGAGTGTTAGGTAAGATTGCCAGGTCACCCCTGCCGCTGGCAGAGGATGAAGGGTTAGGGTTGCCAGATCCAGGCTGGGGAAACTCCTGGAAGTTTGGGGTTGAAGTCTGGGGAGGACTGGGACTTGGGACAGAGAGCTGGTTTGGTGTTAGAGAGCCAGTTTGGTGTAGCGGTTAAGCGTGCGGACTCGTTATCTTGAGAGAACCGGTTTCGATCCCCCACTCCTCCACTTGCAGCTGCTGGAATGGCCTCTGGCAGAGGTTGTCCTTGAAAGGGCAGTTTCTGTCAGAGCTCTCTCAGCCCCACCTAGCTCACGGGGTGTCTGTTGTGGGGGAAGAAGATAAAAGGAAGATTGTAAGCCGCTCTGCGACTCTTGATTCAGAGAGAAGGGCAGGGTAGAAATCTGTGATCTTCTTCTCACTGGGGTATAATGTCCTAGAGCAGGGGTGGCCGAACTGTGACTTGGAAGCCACATGTGGCTCTTTCACACACGTTGGGCGGCTCTTGAAGCCACCACCACTCCATTGGTCAGCTAAGAGAAAAGGTTTCTCTCTTCAGATCAGTTCACCAAGCCAGCTGGCAGCTTGAAGAATGCATTCAAAGCTGAGGTTCCTTTCTTTCTGCCTCACCTTCCCTCCCCCCCTATATATTTGTCTGCCTGCCTTCCTGTCTTACAGCTCTCAGACATACGGCATTCATGTCTTGTGGCTCTCAAGCATCTGACATTTATTCCATGTGGCTCTTAAGCTAAGCAAGTTTGGCCACCTCTGTCCTAGAGCAACCCCCAGGGGAAGGGATCTCGGTCGTCAGGTAGATGAACTGTAATTTCAGGGGATCCCAAAGCCCCACTTGGAGACTGGCATCCATAGTACTAGGGTTACTATGCAGAGACAGGCAATGGCAAGACACCTTTGAATGTCTCTTGCCTAAGGGGTTGCCATGAGGAATCTTTGACTTGACAGCAAGAAAAAAAAAGCTTTAAAAATTAGCCATAAGGGCTCTTATTTTATTTTTCAAAATTTAATTTTCTCATGTAAGGTCCTCAGACTTATAAATCACTGAAAACGGAACTGGACATAGATCACAGTGTGCAGTACCTTTAAAAAGAAGATTCGGACAGTCTGAAGCAAATGGTTGCTGATTCCAGCATATTTTGCTTACTAAAACCTTTGCATTGACTAAATGCATTCAGTATTATTCATTTATTATTTTCAGTTTATAGCCTGCCCTTTCCCAAATGGTCTCTGGGCGGGTAACAGCAGTCAATAATATAAGCTTTTAAAATCAGATGCATAAAATCAGGGCTTTTGTTGGTAGAAAAAGTCCAGCAGGAACTTATTAGCATATTAGGCCACACCCCTGACATCACCATCGTTTTGAACAGTGCTCTTTTTGTAGAAAGAGCCCGGCAAGAACTCATTAGCATATTAGGCCATGCCCCTGACATCACCATCATTTTGAACAGTGCTCTTTTTGTAGAAAAAGCCCAGCAGTAACTCATTAGCATATTAGGCCACGCCCCTGACATCATAGTTTTGACCAGTGCTCTTTTTTAAAGAAGAAGCCCAGCAGGAACTCATTAGCATATTAGGCCACACCCCTGACATCACCATAGTTTTGAGCAGTGCTCTTTTTGTAGAAAGAGCCCGGCAGGAACTCATTAGCATATTACGCCATGCCCCTGACATCACCATAGTTTTGAGCAGTGCTCTTTTTGTTGAAAAAGCCCAGCGGGAACTCATTAGCATATTAGGCCACGCCCCTGACATAGTTTTGACCAGTGCTCTTTTTGTAGGAAAAAGCCCAGCAGGAACTCATTATCATATTAGGCCACACCCCTGACATCACCATAGTTTTGAACAGTGCTCTTTTTGTAGAAGAAGCCCAGCAGAGACTCATTAGCATATTAGGCCACACCCCCTGATGCCAATCCAGCTGGGACTGCGTTCCTGTGCGTTCCTGCTTTAAAAAAGAAGAAGAAGAAGAAGAAGAAGAAGAAGAAGAAGCCCTGCATATAATAAAGCAATATACAATCTAAAAGCAATATAACGGTCTAGAAACAAGCTCCAGTTCCGCAGTTGGTGATATCAGTTGCCTCCACTCCTTCCATACAAACATGCGTATTTCAAATGGGAGCTTTACAAGTTAGCGTTGAAACAGCCGACGGTAATATTTTGCGTGTGATACGATGACGTATATGCAAAGGGACTTTACCCATGTAAGGTTTATGATGCACCCCAAGCTGTAGTCTGTAAGCAGTGGAAAGGAGTAGAATGAGTATTGCAACCAATGGGCTGTCGCGTGTATGTGCGTAAAGTACTGGCAAGTCCCAGTTTCCTTATGGTGCCCTGTAGAGTTTTCAAGGCAAGAGACATTGGGGGTGGTTCCCGTTGTCTGCCTCTTGGGCTTCCTTGTTAGTCTCCCATCCAAGTACTAACCAACTACAAAAACTTGGTATTGGTTTTTGTTGTTGTTCAGTCGCACAGTTGAGTCAGAGTCTTTGCGACCCCATGGACAAAGTCACACCAGGCCTTCCTGTCTTCCACCATCCTCCGAAGTCTGCTCAAATTCGTGTTTGTTACATCAGTAACACTGTCCAGCCATCTCATCTTTTGCCGTCCCCTTTTTCTTTTGCCTTCTGTCTTTCCTAGCATCAGGTTCTTCTCCAATGAGTGCTCCTTTCTCATTTGGTGGCCAAAGTATTTGAGCTTCAGCATCTGACCTTCCAGGGAACAGTCTGGGTTGATTTCCCTTAGGACTGACTGACTGGATCTTCTTGCAGTCCAAGGGACTCTCAAGATTCTTCTCCAGCCCCACATCTCAAAAGCATCTATTCTTCGCTGGGCCTTCCTTGTCCAGCTCTCACAGCCATACATTACTACTGGGAATACCATCGCTTTGACTACACGGACTTTTGTTGGCAGGGTGATGTCTCTACTTTTTATTATACTGCCCAGGTTCGCCATAGCTGTCTTCTTAAGGAGCAAACGTCTTTTAATTTCATGGCTACAGTCACCATCTGCAGTGATCTTGGATCCCAGAAATGTGAAGTCTGTCACTACTTCCATGTCTTCTCCTATTTGCCAAGGTGTGATGGGGCCAGATGCCATGATCTTAGTTTTTTTGATGTTGAGTTTTAAGCCTACTTTTGTGCTCTCCTCTTTCACCCTCAACAAAAGGTTCTTTAGGTCCTCCTCACTTTCTGGCATTAGAGTGGTGTCATCTGCATATCTGAGGTTGTTGATGTTTTTCCCGGCAATCTTAATTCCGACTTGCGCTTCGTCCAGGCCAGCATTCCACGTGATGTACTCTGCATATAAATTAAATAAGCAGGGTGACAATATACATCCTTGTTGAACTCTCTTTCCTGTTCTCAACCAATCAGTTTTTTCTATATCCCGTTCTGACAGTTGCTTCTTGACCCTTATACAGGTTTCTCAGGAGACATGTGAGGTGGTCTGGTACTCCCATCTCTTTAAGGACTTGCCACAGTTTGTTGTGATTCACACAATCAAAGGCTTTAGCGTAGTCAATGAAACAGAAATAGACATTTTTCTGACACTCCTGTGCTTTCTCCATAATCCAGCAAATGTTGGCAATTTGATCTCTAGTTCCTCTACCTCTCCGAAACCCAGCTTGAACTTCTGGTAGTTCCCGATCTACAAACTGCTGAAGCCTAGCTTGTAGGATATTTAACATGACCTTGCTGGCATGTGAAATGAGTGCAATGGTGTGATAGTTTGAACATTCCTTGGCATTACCCTTCTTTGGGATTGAAATATAAACTGATCTTTTCCAATCCTGTGGCCACTGTTGTGTTTTCCAAATTTGTTGACATAATGTGTGCATCACTTTAACAGCATCATCTTTTAGGACTTTGAATAGCTCAACTGGAATACCATCATCTCCGCTTGCTTTGTTGTTAGTAATGCTTTCTAAAGCCCATTTGACTTCACAGTCCAGGATGTCTGGCTCAAGGTCATCGATGGTTGTCCAGGACATTGAGATCCTTCTTGTATAATTCTTCTGTGTGTTCTTGCTGCCTCTTCCTGATCTCTTCTGCTTCTGTTAGGTCCCTACCATTTTTGTCCTTTATCATGGCCAACTTTGCACGAAACGTTCCCTTGATTTCTCCAATTTTCTTGAAGAGATCTCTTGTCCTTCCCATTCTATTATTTTCCTCTATTGCTCTGCATTCAGGAAGGCCTCCTTATCTCTCCTTACTGTTCTCTGGAAATCCGCATTCAGTTGGGTGAATCTTTCCTTTTCACTTTTGCCTTTCGCTTTCCTTCTTTCCTCAGCTATTTGTAAAGCCTCATCAGACAGCCGCTTTACTTTCTTGCATTTCTTTTTCTTTGGGGTGGTGCTGATTGCTGCCTTCTGTACAATGTTACGAAACTCTGTCCATAGTTCTTCAGGCACTCTATCAACTCTAGTTCCTTAAACCTATTCTTCACCTCCACTGTATATTCATAAGGGATGTGATCAAGGTCAAACCTGAATGGCCTAATGGCTTCCCCAGTTTTCTTCAGTTTAAGCCTTAATTTTGCGATGAGTAGCTCATGACCTAAGCCGCAGTCAGCTCCAGGTCTTGTTTTTGCTGACTGTAAGGAGCTTCTCCATCTTTGACTGCAGAGTATATAATCAATCTGATTTCTGTGTTGCCCATCAGGTGATGTCCACGTGTTTTAGGTTGTTGGAAGAGGGTGTTCACTATGACCAGCTTGTTCTCTTGACAAAACTCTATTAGCCTTTGCCCAGCTTCATTTTGTTCTCCAAGGCCAAACTTGTCAGTTGTTCTGGTTACCTTTTGACTTCCCACTTTGGCATTCCAGTCTTCTATGATGAGGACATCTTTTTTTGGTGTTAATTCTAAAAGGTGTTGTAGATCTTCATAGAACTGGTCCAGTTGGTATTGGTACTAACTAAAAAAACTTGGTATTGAGGTGGACACTCTTTTCTTATGTGACGAACTATATATTTTAAGAACAATCCAACTAAGGCTTATGGATCACGAATACCAAAAAGTGTTCCCCTCGCATCCCCCTTTTTGCTCTGCAGCCAATCAAGGTATACACTCCAAAGACATGGGAAGATACCCCGTTATTTTTTTACTTTAGATTCCCCATTCCATTGTCGAACTTTTACTCTGATACATTTGAATGCCTTCCCATCAACAGTTCTCTTTGGTAGGTTTAGACAGATACCTCTCCAAAATAGATTATGTCCACGCGAATTAGGAGTCCTCAATTCTGTATCCCATATTATTTTAGAATGTCCTTTCCTGGCCTCACAACGTAGACAGTTTTTAGCTGAATATCTTCAACACAATGTATTTACTAAAAGGAAAACTCTAACCTACTTTTTAGAAGATGTTAATCCCCACATTACTACATGTGTTGTGAATTTCTTAGTAGAAGTCTATAAAATTAAATCTCGGCATACTACTTTATTTTAATTGCTGGGTGCCTCAATAGTATTACTGGCTGCCATTTTAATTGATTGCTTTATGTATTGTTCGTACTATACTTCAGGCCTTTGTACCTGCTTTTGATTGTGAATCATTGCTTTTATCCCGATAAAGGTCTGAACTGAACTACTAACCAAGGCAAACCCTGCTTAGCTTCCAAGTTCTGATGAGACTGGGCTAGGCTTGGCCTTTAAGGTCCAGGTGACCATAATTCAGTCCCATGCCCTTCCCAGTGTCCTCTGGTTTTGCAGCTTAAGAGATAAACAGAGGGAGGGCTTATCCGCATTTTGTCACCCAACAGCTCCGCCATGTCTGCCGCAGCCGATGAAACCGCGGAGGACCAGCCAGTGAGGGATGTAGGTCTCCGTCACCCTACAAATGGAATCCTCCAAGGTTTGTTGTTATTAGTTATGCTTTGGACATTTTCAGTCACCCAAGAGCTCAAGGGGGCGTACGGTGTTCTTCCTTCCTTTCTATCCTCGCAACAACCATGGTACGGCAAGTTCCGGGGCAAGGTGGCAACTTAACCCCGGGTCCCCGGGCATAGCCACCTTCAAGAGGGGTTTAGATAAAAATATGGATCAGAGGTCCATCAGTGGCTATTAGCCACAGTGTGTGTGTGTGTGTATAAAAAATTTTGCCACTGTGTGACACAGAGTGTTGGACTGGATGGGCCATTGGCCTGATCTAACATGGCTTCTCTTATGTTCTTATGTCTTCTCAGCCCGGTCTGGAATTCTAAGCCACGACGCCACAGTGTCTTTCAAAAAGAAAAGGGAGGAAGGGTAGTTAAATATTCTAATAAGTAAATACAGATAGTGAGAAATTAATTGGGCCAGGGCAGAGAGGCATTCCAGGTGTTGACTTCCTGTGTGTTGGGTGTGGTGGTGGTGGTTGTTAACTTCATTTTGTAGCCCTCTAAACTCTGTGTTATACAGAACCTCTGGATCAGGGGTTGCCAAACTGCTGCTTGTGAGCCACATGTGGCTCTTTCACACATACTGTGCAGCTCCTAGAGGTTGAGGAGGAACTCAAGGCAGGCTTACTCTCAAGTAAGCGTGTGTAGCATCAGGACCTCAGTCAGCCTCTGAGCGCTGACCTATAGGTAGGCAAGTATTTCTACAGTGTGTGAAGGGAGAAAGGAGAAGGAAATAGGCAAGCTTTCAAGCTCTTCAATTCTACCACAGAGGTCTCCTGGAGACCTAGAGCAGGGAAAGAAAGTGCAAGAGCAAAGGGAGCCACTGGAAGGAGGAATTGAATTAAAGAGGGCTGCACAGGGTTCCCCCTTAGTTTCATAGCTCTTTTAGGAGCTGTATCTGCTAACGTTGGTGTCCAGGTAAAGAGAGATGCATCATAATGCAAGCAGTGATCAGTGATTTATATGGTACATGTATGTTTCCTTCTCCCATCGGTGCCAAAAAAATAATTCCCTTAATTTTTCCCTATGCTGGTCTTATGGAGACTGTTATTCCCAGCTTTTTTTTTTTAAGTCTTCTTCTAGCACAGTTGTGTTGTATAGTGCATATATATGTATTTTATCTTTCTGTGCAAAGGAAGTGTTAAAGAGTTTTAATAAATGCATGTGTGTAGTCGTTGTTCACGCCTTGTGGTTCTCAAACATCTGACATTCGATGTGGCTCTTACATTAAGCAAGTTTAGCCACCCCCGCTCTGGATAAAGTATTACACAATCCATGTACGTTGAAAGATATGAAAACTCCTGAATGGGAGTCTAAAAGTTTGTTGGTTTGGAAAGTGTATAGGCTATGTCCCCAGAGCGGGTCACCAAGTAAAAACAATACCATAAAATCATAACCACATAAGAATTATCAGTGCTGAAGCGAGTCGAACAAAGAAGCTAAGAGTCTTCAGACTTCTGGAGGCAGCTGAGGATGGTTTTGGTTAGGACTGCGTCAACTAGTTTGGAGATGAGCTGCAATCCCAGGGGGTCCCAGGTCCCACTTGGAGTCTGGCATCTCTAGAACAGTGGGTGACTTGTTGCTTTCTTCCTCTTTCTATATCAAAAGGAACCTGCCTAGGTTATAGCGACAAAATTACTAAACTTTGTTACAAAATCCAATCTTTTATGATGAAAGTATAGTTCACATTACTCACACATTACATGTTGAATGCATTGCGTACTTTATTTGTAAAATCGTCAAATATTGAGGATACATTCTCAATATTTAACGATTTTACAAATAAAAGTACACAAAATAAGTGGAGTTCCAATGTACAGGAAGCCGACTAAACATCCTGCTTCGAAGTTTTCTTCCAGCAAAGGTGCACTCTACTTTCTTTTATTTCTCAATGGAGGCAACGCCTACAAGATTAATGACCCTTAAGTGCCTTCCGGCACTTCACACTCTTCTTTCTTCAATATTACAAAATTTCCTTAAGTACAGCATTTATAAACAGACACCAAGTCTCAGTATTTTTTTACAACCGGCAATAATAATAATAATAATAATAAATTTTATTTCTATCCCGCCCTCCCCACCTCAGCAGGCTCAGGGCGGCTAACAACATTTTATAAAAACATACAATAATAATAATAAAACCTTTAAGTTTAACAATATAAAACATCAACAATAAACTTAATAACATTAAAAACCAGTTCAATAAATACAGTTATTCTGCGGTATAGTTCTTCAACCGCGTTGGCGGCTCCTTAATTTCTGATCTTCCTAACAGTCCGGGTGTGCAAATTTGAAAAGGACGGTCTTGCAGGCCCTGCGGAACTGCTCAAGGTTCCGCAGGGCCCGCACCTCCTCGGGGAGTCGGTTCCACAGAGTAGGAGCCGCAATCGAGAATGCCCGTGCTCTGGTGCTCTGATATTTTATCTCCTTCGGCCCGGGGATGGTCATTAGATTTTTCCCAACTGACCTCAGTGCTCTCTGGGGTTCGTATGGGGAAAGACGGTCCCTCAGGTAGGCAGGTCCTCGGCCATATAAGGCTTTAAAGGTAACGACCAACACTTTGTACTGGACTCGGTATACAATCGGCAGCCAGTGCAGTTCACGCAGCCCCGGCTGTATATGCTCCCGTTTTGGGAGCCCCAGCAACAGCCTGGCTGCCGCGTTCTGCACTAGCTGCAGTCTCCGAGTCCGGCACAGAGGTAGCCCCAAGTAGAGGGCATTACAGTAGTCTAATCTTGAGGTGACCGTTGCGTGGATCACTGTTGCGAGGTCCCGGCGCTCGAGGAAAGGGGCCAACTGCCTTGCCCGCTTCAGATGGAAGAATGCTGACTTGGCAGTGGCTGCTATCTGGGCCTCCATTGATAGTGAAGGCTCCAGTAAAACACCCAGGCTCTTTACCTGGCGCGCTGCTTTCAATAGCGCACCATCGAAGGCCGGGAGAGCTATTTCCCTTCCCAGAGCGCCGCGACCCACGCAAAGGACCTCTGTCTTCGCTGGGTTCAGTTTCAGCCCACTCAGCCTGAGCCATGTCGCAACAGCCTGTAAAGCCCGGTCGAGATTCCCTGGTGCGGAGTCGGGCCAGCCGTCCATTAGTAGATAGAGCTGGGTGTCATCTGCATATTGATGGCAACCCAGCCCAAACCGCCGGGCAATCTGGGCGAGGGGGCGCATATAGATGTTGAACAACATCGGGGAGAGAACTGCTCCCTGAGGCACCCCGCAATCCAGTGTGCGCCTCCGGGACCGTTCCCCCCCAATAGCCACCCTCTGTCCCCGACCTAGGAGAAAGGAGGAAAGCCATTGCAAGGCCGACCCCTCAACCCCAATGTCGGCGAGGCGGCGCGTCAGTAGCCGATGGTCGACTGTATCGAATGCAGCCGACAGATCTAACAACATCAGCACCGCAACGCCGCCTCGGTCCAGTTGCCGTTGGAGGTCATCCACCAAGGCGACCAGCACCGTCTCCGTCCCATGGCCCGGCCGGAAGCCCGACTGACATGGGTCCAGGACAGAAGCGTCATCCAGAAACCTCTGAAGCTGCAACGCCACAGCCCTCTCAATAATTTTACCTAGAAACGGTAAATTAGACACCGGTCGATAGTTCGCCAATTCGGCCGGGTCTGCTGTAGCTTTTTTCAAGAGAGGGCGGACCAAGGCCTCTTTTAGGGGTGTTGGAAATTGCCCCTCTAAGAGGGACCTGTTTATGATGTCCCGTAAAGGGCATCTAAGCTCCCCCTGGCAAGATTTAATCAGCCAGGAGGGGCAAGGGTCCAGATCACATGTTGTCGGGCGAGCAGCAGAGAGGATTCTGTCGACTTCCTCCAGGCTGAGCGGGTCGAAGTGGTCCAGCACTAAACCTGAAGACAGGCACGGAACCTCAATTTCACTCACTGTATCCAAGGTGGTAGGCAGGTCTTGGCGGAGCAACGAGATTTTATCTGCAAAATATCTCGCAAATGCCTCACAGCCTATTTCCAATTCTCTAACGTTTGGTTTGCCTTGAGGCAACGTTATAAGATCCCCGATTATTCTAAATAATTGTGCTGGGCGCGAGTTTGCAGATGCAATCCTGGTTGCAAAGTATTCTTTCTTTGCAGCCTTGACTGCCATCTCATAAGACTTCATAAACGTTCTATAGGATGTTCTCGTTGCTTCGTCCCGAGTATGCCTCCACTGCCTCTCTAGTCGTCTGAGCCCTTGCTTCAGCCGGCGCAACCCCAAGGTGTACCATGGGGCCAGCTTCGTATCTAATCGTCTAATCATGGCTGAGAGCTGTTGCCGGTTGTAAAAAATACTGAGACTTGGTGCCTGTTTATAAATGCTGTACTTAAGGAAATTTTGTAATATTGAAGGAGGAAGAATGCGAAGTGCCTTCCAATTGAAGTGTCATAAATCTTGTAGATTTGAGAAATAAAAGAAAATAGAGTGCACCTTTGCTGGAAGAAAACTTCGAAGCAGGATATTTAGTCGGCCTCCTGTACATTGGAACTCTGCTTATTTTGTGTACTTTATTTGTAAAATTGTTAAATATTGAGAATGTATCCTATATGCAACAATGCATTCAACATGTAATGTGTGAGTAATGTCAACTATACTTTCACCATAAAAAATTGGATTTTGTAACAAAATTTAGTAATTTTGTCACTATAACCCAGGCAGGTTGCTTTCGATATAGTATCCTGAGTGACTTCTCTCTTGGTATTTTTTTCCTCTTTCTGGCAGAGGCCTTCGTGGTCCAAAATGCCAAAGCTCGGCAGGCCGTGTCTCGCATCAGCCGAGAGGAGCTGGAAGACCGCTACCTTCGCTTGCACGATGAGAATCTCTTGCTGAAGCAACATGCCCGTAAACAAGAGGATAAAATCAAAAGGTCCCCTCTCCCTTTTCTGAAGCGTCACTTCTAACACTAATTAAAATCGGGGGGGGGGGGGGGGCACAGGTTGAAATGAAGACCGTGCTGAATTCTTAAAGATGTTTTGATCTGTGATTTTATATGTTGTGATTTTACTTGTTATTAACTTACAGTGGAACGCACCCTGAGCCCGGTTGCAGGAAGGTCAAGACACAAACCTAACAAATAAATAATAATAAGAAGACACTGGGTTTATATTCCACCCTCCACTCCAAATCTCGGAGTCTCAGAGCGGCTCACAATCTCCTTTATCTTCCTCCCCCACAACAGACACCCTGTGAGGTGGGTGGGGCTGAGACAGCTCTAGAAGAATTGCTCTTGAGAGAACAGCTGTAAGGGAGTTATGGCTGACCCAAAGCCATTCCAGGAGTGCAAGTGGAGGGGTGGGGAATCAAACCTGGTTCTCCCAGATAAGAGTCCACACACTTAACCACTACACCAAACTGGGAAGGCTTAGGTCTCAGCCTCCTTATGCCTCAAGGGAAGCTTGCATTTCTGTAACTTCTTATGAACCAGCACCCCTGTGGATTAGAACACTGTACCATCCCCTCTGTTTCGAGGGTTTTTAACCCACCTCATGTGCCACAACAAGGGCCCCCACTGTGGTGCCCAGGGGTTCCATGGTGATTGCGAATGCCACATTTGGTGTTGTGGTTAAGAGTGTGGACTCTAATCTGGGAGAACCTGGTTTGATTTCCCCATTCCTCCAGGTGCAGCCGGATGGTTGATCTTGGGTCAGCCACAGTTCTCTCAGAGATGTTCTGCTCAAGAGCTGTTCTCTCAGAGCTTTCCTAGCCCCACCTACTTCACTGGGTGTCTGTTGTGAAGAGGGGAAGGGAAAGGAGCTTGTAAGCCAATCTGAGACCCCAAGTAAAGGCTGGGGTATAAATCCAATTTCATCATCTTCTCCTCCTCCTCCTCTTCCTCCTCCTCCTCTGCCACCCACCAGGTGTTTTTAGAAGGTGGGTGGGGCCAGCTGGGCTTCTAACCACTAGGGCTTCTGGTTGTCCATTGAAGATCAGAGAGGCTGTGCCGATTAAAACATTTCAAAAACAGTTGCCACTACAAAGTGGGTTTTATTCTCTCTCCGGCTCCTCTTTCCCACTGTATTTTTTAAAAAATTTACTCCTCTTGTCCCCTGCAGTTGGACTTCCTCCGTATGTGTATGTCACTCTGCCGCACATGGTGGCTGTTTTGTGGCCCACCTCCCATATTGTCCATTTTGTGGTTGCGCCCACCACCTTGTATCAGAATGCCAGAGGTGCCCGCAGAACTGAAAAGATTGGTAAACTTTTGAATTCCAGTGCCAGGAGGTAACATCAGGGCAAGGCCTCGGCCTCCGTGCTCTGCTGGTTTGCCACTGTGTGAGACAGCATGCTGGACCAGCTGGCCACTGTGCAAGACAACACACTGGATTAGATGGACCACTGGTCTTACCCACCAGAGCTCTTATGTTCTCTACGAGACATTTCTTTGTGGGTAGACTTCTGTATTTCCAATTGCCTGCGTGGAACTCAGTTTGAAGGCAAGTACCTTGTTCTGTGCCATTTCAAAGCTATTAATGCCTCCCTCCTCCCTGAACGTGCACTTCTGTTCTTTTACATTTTAAATAAAAAGCTTCTGAGAAAACTATTTAAAAGGAAACCCTTTTTAATGGATGAAGTGTGTCTATGTTTTCTGTCTGGACCTCTGGAGGAAACGAAACCGGAAAAAGATGCCCTATAAACTAGACATAGCTCCTGAAGATGTGCGACCAATTTTGTAAAGTCTTGAACTTCTCTCCTCCATCAAAGCCACCTTTTCTTTCTTTGCATGCCAAGACCCTTCCCAACTCACCCCTCCCGCTCCCAAGTTGTGTCCCAATTCGTTGCTGCTGGAAGTGTTTTCTGTTCTTGTATGTTACATCACCTCCCCGTGCCCTTCTGTCTCTTTTGTTCTGACTTCCCCGTGTTTATCAAAACTCAGGGAAATCAAAGGTACAGCCCTCAAGATGCCAAAAGGGGTGAGGATGGGGGGAAAGAAAGCCTGTACCCTTTTAAAACTAGATGAAAACCATGCCTTCTGCATCCAATTATATCCCACAGCTAACTGTTAAACCCTCTCTTAAGCGCCTCGGTATTATTTGCAGAGCGCAAGCCATTGCAAGGCGACACCCGCTATTAAGAGGCAGCCTCGGTGCCTGCCCACCTACTCGTTTTCAGAACCGAAATGCACTTCCCGCTCTCGCGCTAAATCTGGGAGCCCGACATCAATGGAACGTGTTACATATTGCAAGCATGCGCCCGGGTAGCTTAATCCTCAGATGGGACTGCGAGTTTTTTTTTTTTTAATATGTGGCCCCACCACATCCCCAATCTGTAACTATACTTAAAACAGCAGGCCGGGTTCCTCGGGAAGGTCACGCATTCCAGATTTTGAGCGGCATATGGAGTAAATATGCCGTCCCTCCCCTCTTTGCTAAACTTTAAATGATAAGCCTTAGGAAACTGTTATTTGTCAGTGCTATAAAGCAGATTGCTACCCAGTGGTTTCAATTATCTTCAAAGGGTCCTTCGCAGGCAGTAATAGTTATATCAAAACCTGAAATTTATTATTCAGGTTCGGCGCTCGAACCTTCACAGCAATTAGGTTCCTTTCAACGGAATCCTTTTAATGTCGAACTATTTTTTTTAATTGTATTTTTTCACCTCGCCCCCTAAATGTATGTATTTTCTCTCTTTCTCTCTCTCTCTCTCCTCTCCCCAGAATGGCCACCAAGCTAATCCGGCTGGTGAACGACAGAAAAAGAGCTGAGCAGATCAGGGGCGGCCCCAAGCGGCTGGGCCAGGACGTGGAGATGGAGGAAATGATCGAAGAGCTGCAGGAGAAAGTGCGGGACCTGGAGAGGCAAAATGATGGCCTCCGCAACAGGCTGATTTCCACCAAGCAGCAGCTCCAGCTGCAGGGTCACCGGCAGGCACCCTACGGTTACATCCAGGCCCGCATCAACACCGGCCTCCGGAAGGCCAACGAGGGCGCCAGAGTCCAGGAGAATGCCAAGAAAGGTACATGGTTAAGACCAGGGTGCTTTTTTTTGGAGCAGCAACTCCTTTGCATATTAGGCCACACACCCCTGATGTAGCCAATCCTGCAAGAGCTTACAGGGCTCTTAGTACAGGGCCTACTGTAAGCTCCAGGAGGATTGGCTACATCAGGGGTGTGTGGCTTAATATGCAAAGGAGTAGCTGCTACAAAAAACACCCTGCTTAGGGCTATTGGGGGAATCATGGTACAGGATGGGGAATAAGATACTCTAATAAGACAACCGATGGGTTGCAGCTTTCATTCATAAAATAATGGGGGAGCTCCAGGGCTTTTCTTGTAGCTTAAACTCCGTTGCGTATTAGGTCACACGCCCATGATGTAGCCAATCCTCCAAGAGCTTACAGGCCTCTTCTTACAGGGCCTACTGTAAGCTCCAGGAGAATTGGCTACATATGGGAGGTGTGGCCTAATATGCAAAGGAGTTCCTGCTGCAAAAAGCCCTGTTGTTACTCATCTGGGCTGCAGCAGATCATGGGAGAGAACCAGCATTTCTAATATATACATGACTCTTCAAGGTTCCTCATTTAAATTCCGCCACACTTGGGAAAGGAAGGCAAGAGGTATTGCTGATTTTATTTTATTTTTTTAATTGCCCTAAACCTGGATGACCCAGGCTAGCCCCGTCTCATTAGATCTCAGAGACTAAACAGGGTCAGTCCTGATGAGTGCCAGGATGGGCAACCACCAAGGAAGTCCAGAGTCACTGCACAGAGGCAGACAATGGCCAACCCATCTCTAAACCTCCTTGAAAATCCTATAAGGGTGTCATAAGTCGACTGCCACTTGACGTCTCTTTCCGCCATATATGAATGAGTCAATCGAAGCTTGGTCAAAATCTCTGCCACTAAAATCTGAAAGCCCTCCGCCACTGAAATCCAGATGCCCTCAGACTAGTCTGATATCATAAGAACATAAGAGAAGCCATGTTGGGTCAGGCCAATGACCCATCCAATCCAACACTCTGTCACACAGTGGCCAAAGAAACCCAGGTGCCATCAGGAAGGCCAGGATACTAGAAGCCCTCACACTGTGCCCCCCCCCACAAGCACCAAGAATACAGAGCATCACTAGGCCCAGACAGAGAGTTCCAACAATACACTGTGGCTAATAGCCACTGATGGACCTCTGCTCCATATATCATCAGATCTCGGAAGCTAACCAGGGTTGGCCCTTGTCAGTACTAGGAGACCACCAAGGAGATCCAGGGCCATCACACAGAGGGAGGCAACGGCAAGCCACCTCTGAACCTCTCTGGTCTCGAAAAACCTGCAGGGTTGCCATTAATTGCAACTTGACAGCACTCTGCACAGAAACGCATTTTCCCCGTTAGCATTCAAAACCAGCGCAATGCAATAAAATTCACAAAACAAAAATGTCAAATGGTGGTACAGCAAACAGCCCAAATCATAGAGTTGGGAGGGACCTCCTGGTCTTCTAGTCCAACCCCCTGCACGTGCTTGAAATTCACAACTAAATGCCTGTTTCCCTCCAAAAAAACAAAGGGAGAAGAAAAAATGACACTCTATACACAAAGCGGCCAGAGAAGAACCCCTCACATTTAAAGGCATGTTTCATAGCCCAGGACCATCAGGGCAGATTGATTTGTGCCCAGATTCAGATCCGCTTGAGATCCTACCTGCACTGTCCCTAGCCTCCTGGAGAAGCATTTGTGTTACATTGCGATTCAGCATTTGTATGTGTTTTTAATTCTCATTGGCTCCCAATTTGGGCTGAAAAGCGGTATTTAAAAAAAAAATACAACTTGCATACTGCAAGTAGCAGCCCCTCAGAAGTGCAGTTCTCGGAGTGCAAAACAGTAAAATTAGTACAATGTTGAGAGTTAGGAGTTTGTTTTAGAGTGGGGGTCCCCAACCTTTAAGACTGTGGGCACCTTTGGAGTTCTCACACAGAGTGGTGGTACAACCACGATGTGGCCGGTGTTTGAGGTGAGCCCCAAAATGGCCTCCTTGGGAGGCAGAGCCAACCACCCAAATTCAAAGAAAGCCCAAGTGCTGGGTGTGAGAGGAGTAAATTTGAAAACAACATTGGGAAAGAGCAGTCAGAGAATAAAGCTGACACTTGTAGTGGCAGCTGTCGCTGGATTGTCATTTTAATCTGCCTAGCCAATCAGGCTTCCAGTGGGCAGTCAGAAGCCCTACTGAGGAGGAGCTCACCTGACCCAACCTACTTAACGCTCCTGAGTTCTACTTTGGAGACCCCGGTCCTAGAGAATTTCATTCACCGTGCTATGTTAAGGCATACCGCTAGATGTTGAAAGTCTAGCATGGGAACGGGCGCGAACTAAACTTTGTGACAAATTTAGGCCACTTTTTCATGGCAAGTTAACTGGCATGAATTTTCCGTGAACTTTCAAGCAATTCATGATGGTTTGAGAATGGATCCATTTCCAGACAGACTGTCTCTGCTCAAGTCAAATTGTTGACCAAACTTCAGGGGCAGGGCGATGTTCCCTGTACACTTGGTGTGTGTCGCTTGCAGGGAGTCCATTCTATACACTTTTGAACCTGCGCCTGATATTTCCCCAAAAGCATAATAGACCCCCTCCCCCAAGTCCAACTTGCACATAACGTGGTGGGCATGTAGAGGAGCATCTGGGGGAAATCCCATGGAAGTTTGATGGCTCTAGCTTGTACGAGATCCGTTCCGTACACTCCCGAACCTGCGCTTTCCAGAGAACATTTTCTTTGGGGGGGGGGGCCATAACTCAGACCCTGTAAATCCAGTCCTTACCAAACTTGCAGGGCAGGTAGAGGAGAGTCAGCCAGAGATCTCCGGTGACTTTGGTGTCTCTAGCACAATTTGGGGGGGGGGGGGTTCCAACACACCATGAACTTCATGAACCCAAGCAGTTCATTTGGCATCTAAAAGTTCATGACAGTTCGTGGCTCACGAACCAGGGATGTCATGAACCAAAATGAACCGCATTTTCCCATTTAGCGCTGATCCCTAGTCAAGCATCCTGTTCAGAGTTCGTCTTCCTAAGACTCGGTTTGCCTTTACAGTGAATACAAACAAACAATGTCTCGTGCTTCAGAGCAAAGCTTGAAACATCAAGAGAAATCTTAACACCCAGAAGATGATGAACAAGGCTTGAAGGACATTGTTCTTTTAGTGCCCTGGATTTTCCCTGTCTTTGCTCCTGCCAGTGAAACCCATATACGCCCCTGTATAAATCGATGGTGCGGTCTCATTTGGAATACTGTGTGCAATTCTGGTCACTGCACCTCAAAAAGGATATCATAACATTGGAAAAAGTCCAGAAAAGGGCAACTAGAATGATTAAAGGGTTGGAACACTTTCCCTATGAAGAAAGGTTAAAACATTTGAGGCTCTTTAGCTTGGAGAAATGACAACTGCAGGGTGACATGATAGAGGTTTACATTATGCATGGGATGGAGAAGGTAGAGAAAGAAGTACTTTTCTCCCTTTCTCACAATACAAGAACTCGTGGGCATTCGATGAAATTGCTGAGCAGACAGGTTAAAACGGATAAAAGGAAGTACTTCTTCACCCAAAGGGTGATTAACATGTGGAATTCACTGCCACAGGAGGTGGTGGCGGCCACAAGCATAGCCACCTTCAAGAGGGGTTTAGATAAAGATATGGAGCAGAGGTCCATCAGTGGCTATTAGCCAGTGTGCATGTGTGTGTGTATATAAATTTTTTGGCCACTGTGTGACACAGAGTGTTGGACTGGATGGGCCATTGGTCTGATCCAACATGGCTTGTCTTATGTTTTTAAAATAATATATCCTTTTTATTTTTTAATTTTCCAAAACACATTTATTTCTAAAAAAAATATACAGTCAGTACAGTATTAAAAAACAACAATATAATACAATCTGTAACGTCTAACTTTCCAGTAATGATATACTAAAAAAAGTGTAGATTATCAAACTAAGGATATTTTGGTATAAAGTTCAGCATTGTTTAGAAACCAGCACAAGTATCTGTAGTAATAGTAGTAAAACTAGTAAGATAGTGAGGAAAGAAAGAGGAAAATATGGAGAAAGTAGAACTTCAAAAAATTGTTGGCAACTGAAGATAAGTAAATATAAATAAATGTTTAAATATTACCCATGTAGAGCCAAACAAGAAAGGCAGAAGGCATATTGGTTGTTGTTTTGACTGTTTGATGTGTACAGTTTGGTGTAGTGGTTAAGTGTGCGGACTCTTATCTGGGAGAGCCGGGTTTGATTCCCCACTCCTCCACTTGCACCTGCTGGAAAGGCCTTGGGTCAGCCATAGCTCTGGCAGAGGTTGTCTTTGAAAGGGCAGCTGCTGTGAGAGCCCTCTCCAGCCCCACCCACCTCACAGGGTGTCTGTTGTGGAGGAGGAAGGTAAAGGAGATTGTGAGCTGCTCTGAGACTCTTTGGAGTGGAGGACAGGATATAAATCCAATATCTTCATCTACCTCACAGGGTGTCTGTTGTGGGAGAGGAAGGTAAAGGAGATGGTGAACCGCTCTGAGACTCTTCGGAGTGGAGGGCGGGATATAAATCCAATATCTTCTTCTACTGAATCTTATTAATGAATGGGGACAATTTCTTCAAAAATGCAGATGTATCTAAATTTGGTTTAATGGGCTCAATATCGTAGGTTAATTTGTCCAGGATGAAATAATCCCAAAGTTTCAGGTGCCAGGAATGTCTTTCTTACCATTCTGGAATCTTCTGTGTGCAACCCTCCCACTTTTCCAGCGGGCTCTTCTCATCTGGGATGAGAGATGGATCGTTTGGATTGAAGTGAGGGAAGTTAAGTCTCCGGAAGGCTGCTTTAACCTCCAGATGTGTTTTTCCTTGCTGAAAGGAAAAGCTTGTTTGCTGCTGAAAGTATTGAGAAGGGGATTGAGGTTGAAATGCCTGTACCTCTGGGCTCAGCCTACTGAGATCTCGTGTCTTCTCGCTGGTCTTGTGTTGTGTGTCAGGATTCCCTAAAAAGGTAAAGGTAGTCCCCTGTGCAAGCACCAGTCGTTTCTGACTCTAGGGTGATGTTGCAGCACGATATTTTCACGGCAGACTTTTTTTACAGGGTGGTTTGCCATTGCCTTCTCCAGTCATCTACACTTTCCGCCCCCCCCCCCCCCAGCAAGCTGGGTACTCATTTTACCGACCTCGGAAGGATGGAAGGCTGAGTCAGCCTTCAGCCGGCTACCTGAAAACCCAGCTTCCACCAGGATCGAACTCAGGTCGTGAGCAGAGAGCGCTGACTGCAGTACTGCAGCTTTACCACTCTGCTCCACGGGGCTCTTCAGGATTCCCTAGCTCTGTGCAATCAATATGCAAGTACTGTCCTCGGTCATTACCATCAGAAAGAGGCAGAGGGTTGTTCTAATCCTTTCTTCCAGAATTTGTCTGCAAGAATACAAGATCTTAACTTTGGTAAGAGACCCTATTCTACTCCATGCCCAGGTTGCCCACATGCCAGCATCTCAGAGAGTTTGCTGATGCTCGGTATATACGATTGCCATAACCAGACTATTTTGCTTACTTCTCTTCACTCACATGTAAATCAACATAACATCAGTAATATCCTTCTGTGTTTCTCCTCCCCTTTTAGGTATGAGATTGCAGGATGTTGACATCAGATCTCTGAAATCTCCGCAAGCCTTACCCCCCAGATACGGACAAAGCCTACTAGACGAAGCAAGAGCAGAGATAAGAAATCTGTATGTCTCTTCTGTATTTCTCCCCCACCCACCCCTTCCGTTGCTAGAATGTTTTGTTCATGTGGTGCTGTCAGAATCTAGGCACAGTTGCAAATGAACTGTGCAAGCCCTGTTAAATTGGCTTTTCTCTTCCAGTTAACTGTGCACAGTGATTCTCTGTGTGCATATTTGTTTTTACATTCCATGTACTAGGATAAACAGATGAGTCTTATTCTTCCTTAGAAGTGAATATCGAATTTTGTACTTAGTCCGGCTCGGACCTAATAATCCCAGTCTGTGGGTTGGATCCAGACGATTTATTTATTTGACTACATATTAGAGTCCACCTTTCTCCCCGAGATTTAAGACGGATTGCACGGAGTGCATCAGTACAATGAACCTCTTGTGGTTATGAGGGCCGGATCTGACATAAATGAGACTTGTGAGGCCAGGCCCTTGTGGGGCCAGATTACGTAGCAGAGTTATAAACTTTATAAAGGACACAGACAAACACAATTAAATATTTTTTTAAAAAAAATCTTAAAACATCCTTAAAACATTAGCACTCGTTGGTCTTAAAGGTGCTTTCTTTGTATTTCTCCCATAGGATCCAGGGAACAGGGCAAAGGAAGCTCTCGCTCTTTCCTTCCTTCCCCTTCAGCCAATAGAAGGAAGAGAGACTTGGCTCAGTAGCTCTACTGTGCAATTGAGAGAGCCTGGAAAAACAAGCTCTGCCTCCCCCCCCCTTCCTCCCCAAGGGAGGAGCCTCAGCCAATGGAGAAAATAGAGATTTTGTTCTGTAGCTCCTGTGTGATTGAGCAAGCCTTGCAAAGCAAGCTGTTATGCAAAAGGAAGCAAGAGATAGGGAGAAGGAAGCAGATGACAGCCAGTTGCTTGGGGGCCTGATAGGTGCCCCCCAGGGGCCTGATTCAGCCCCCAGGTTGCATGTTTGACACCCGTGATCTAGATGATCTACTGTCAGATGGATACAACACAGGTGAGACTAAGTGACCTGATATCTAATTAGGTAATTCCTGCCAGTACAGCACACTTACAGGTACAAATCCTAATATTACTTAGACAAGATGACACTAACCTATACAAACACTTACATATGGTGGATGGAAAGTTCGTTTCTTGACAGGTTCCACCTACCACTTTGCGTCAGAATCCCCAAAGGCCGGGGACCTGCAGAAGAACATGCCGGCTTTCTAAGAGGGCTGTTTTCAGTCTCAAACGATAAATGGTTGCTTATTAGATGCGAGGTCATCCCAGGACAAAGTTTTCTCATGCTTCTGCCCTCAAGGGAACCATGACGGCATGCCTCAGATAGTGGAGTTATCACAATATGTAATCAGTGCACAAGAACGGTAGTAACGAACCGCTTACGCCCAACTCTAGCAAGCGTTATCAAGAGACAAACTCAGTGGTTTTGGCCTCAGTTTCAGGCATCTGCATCAGCCCCCTTCCACAGCGAGCATACAGACACCCATACTCCAGAGGCCATCCATCCTCTTATTCACTTAATAGGTACCAAATGCGGACAAGTCGCAAAAACTTTTATAGTGGAAGAACTGTGCACTAAAGACAACATGAAAGACACGCCTTTGCCCATAAACTCAGTGGAACGAATATGTGACTGCTTCAGGAAGAAGCCTTTAACTAGATGCTGAGTACAAATGCCAGGAATGATTGGGGAAGAATCGGGTTGTCACATACATTGGCCAGATTTCATAAGACTACAAGAGAAGCCATGTTGGATCATGCCAATGGTCCATCCAGTCCAACATTCTGTGTCACAGAAGAACATAAGAGAAGCCATGTTGGATCAGGCCAATGGTCCATCCAGTCCAACACTCTGTGTCACAGAAGAATATAAGAGAAGCCATGTTGGATCGGGCCAGTGGCCCATGATCCAGTCCAACACTCTGTGTCACAGAAGAACATAAGAGAAGCCATGTTGGATCAGGCCAATGGCCCATCCTGTCCAACACTCTGTGTCACAGAAGAACATAAGAGAAGCCATGTTGGATCGGGCCAGTGGCCCATCCAGTCCAACACTCTGTGCCACAGAAGAACATAAGAGAAGCCATGTTGGATCAGGCCAATGGTCCATCCAGTCCAATACTCTGTGTCACAGAAGAACATAAGAGAAGCCATGTTGGATCAGGCCAATGGTCCATCCAGTCCAATACTCTGTGTCACAGAAGAACATAAGAGAAGCCATGTTGGATCAGGCCAATGGCCCATCCAGTCCAATACTCTGTCACATGGTAGCTTAAAAAAAAAACCCAACCAGGTGCCATCAGGAGGTCCAAACCTATGACAGAAGCATAGCACAGCATTTTTCATCTTCATTCTTTACCATCAACCTATCATCCACTCAACAATTTGGATAACCTTCGAGCTACAAAATAATTCCACACTGTACTAAACACACGCACAGCAGAAATGTCTTTTTAGTATTGTCATTCACATGAAATAGCGCATGTTTCTACCATCCAAGCACAAATTTCATCAACACGATTTCCCCCCCAAAAAATAACCATGTCAGATAGAAAGGAGTCTGCGGTGGACATGAAAAAGTGTAAATCACAGTGTGCCACAGAGCATATTACACGGTACATACTGAGAAGTCATATAATTTCTGCGATCTTAATATTAATATAATTATCTGAGAAACCTCTGTGGGGATCCCGTTTCAAAAGATCTTCCACAGGTTATGTTACCGAGTTAGAATCTCCCCACTGTTAATTTGGAAAGCATCATGGAGACCCATCCAAAGGTGCCATGAAGGGAAACAAACATGCTTTGCATTCCCAATTGAACACTCTAATATACTCTGCGCTGGGTCTTTCTTTAGGCTGCATATACAGTAGTCTGTGGGACCCTCAGCTTCTTTGCCCGCTCCTTCCGATTCTTTAGAGTGGCTTCAGTAGGATTGTTAGATCAGAGTCCCCAGGGCTGGCCCTGCTGCTAGGCAAACTAGGCAATTGTTTAGGGGGGCAAGCCTTCTGGGGGCACCAAATTGGGCGCCCCCATGTGACTCATTGACATTATCAGTGCAGGGGAGGTGCCAGAAGTTAACCTTGTCTAGGGCTGAGACCTGGTCCCAGTAGCACCTTAGTGTAGACAGCTTCAAGAGGGGATTGGATAAGCATATGGAGCAGAGGTGCATCAGTGGCTATTAGCCACAGCTTATCGTTGGAACTCTCTGTCTGGGGCAGTGATGCTCTGTATTCTTGGTGCCTGGGGGGGTGCACAGTGGAAGGACTTCTAGTGTCCTGGCCCCACTGGTGGACCTCCTGATGACACTTGGGTTTTTTGACCACTGTGTGACACAGAGTGTTGGACTTGATGGCCCTTTTTTGTTGTTGTTGTTCGGTCACACAGTCGAGTCCAACTCTTTGCAACCCCATGGACAAAGTCACACCAGGCCCTCCTGTCTTCCACCATCCTCCAAAGTCTGCTCAAATTCGCGGATGGGCCATTGGCCTGATCCAACAGGGCTTCTCTTATGTTCTCTTATATTCATATGTTCTTCGAGGCCAACAAGATTTTCAGGGTATCAGCTTTCAGGGGCCAAAGTGCCCTTCATCAGGCACAAGATCTCTGAGTCTATCTATTTCAGAAGGTGGGATGGGTGTCATAAAGAATTCTCGTAAAGGACACAGAGGCGCCATGTATATTGTAATCAGCTTAATAAAAGAAGCTGGGGAATGCTTTGGGTCGGTAGGATTGAGGTATGATCTTTGGAAGAATAAGTCACTTCTGTCTTTTTAATGACTCAAAACCAACTTTTGTTCTTTTTTTTTCATTTTTGAGGTGGGAGGGATAAGCCTTCTGTTTTTGAGGGGGGGGAGGGATTAGCCTTCTGCTGTATCTAGACCCCCTCCAAGTGCTTTGAACGTCGCGTCGTTGACTTGCAGAGAGAACATGGTTGAATCACAAAGGGTCCGCAATGAGGAGTTGGAGCATGTGGTAGAAGCGCTTGGAAACGAAATGAGGAAGAAGGAAGAGGAGTTTGAAGAATCTCTCCTGCAACTGAAGGAGCAGCAAGCGACAGGTCAACGGTATGATGGAAACTGAACAGAGACGTTAAGATGGCTTTGGGCTGCATGGAAGTTGCCTATGGGGACAGAGTTCGTGTCACAGTAGGACAGAGGTCCCTACGGACCATGGCAACTGCCAGCACCTATCCGGGTGGCCAACAAGTCTCTTTAGAAAGTGGGTGGGGCCAGGCAGGGCTTTCAGCCTGCAGGATTTCTGATTGGCTGTGAAGATTTTTTAAAAAAATTGCTCCAGCAATTGCTGCCACTGCAGCACTAGAATGTTTACTGAACGACTGACGGTGAGCTGCGTGTATGTAAGAAAATGTTTTTTAACAATATATTTATTTTAAAAGGCATTCTGATAAACAGCTTCCTTCTGAAATGCGGAAGAGTTACTATTAGGAAAGGAAAAGTCCCCTGTGCAAGCACCAGTCGTTTCCGACTCTGGGGTGACGTTGCTTTCACAACGTTTTCACGGCAGACTTTTTACGGGTGGTTTGCCATTGCCTTCCCCAGTCATCTACGCTTTCCCCCCCGCAAGCTGGGTACTCATTTGACCGACCTCGGAAGGATGGAAGGCTGAGTCAACCTCGAGCCAGCTACCTGAAAACCCAGCTTCTGCCGGGGATCAAACTCAGGTTGTGAGCAGAGCTTAGGACTGCAGTACTGCAGCTTTAACACTGCAAATAAATTCACTCCTTGGCAGTTTGTGGCAGCCATTTTGTGGTTGCATCCACTGCACTGTGTCAGAATTTCAAAGAGGGCCACAGAGTCAAAAAGGTTGGGGGCCCCTGGCTTAGGCCCTGGGGGATCTGGATTCAAATTCTCAGTCATGCTCACTCATGAATGACTTTGAGGCAGACTTTTTCGTTCTTAGCCAAGCCTGCCTTAAATGTTGGATGAAATTGAGGCGGTGACAGTTGTGTTCATCATCTTGAGGGCCTCTTCCACTCCCGGGGACGCTTTTGTCCAGCATGTGGGGCCCCCTCTTTTTCTCCACCAGCCGAGCCTCCTCCCCTTGCATCAGCAGAAGGGTGTTTGTGCCAGAGGAAAGCACCACTGTTAGGGGAACACATCTGTGAGATTTCAAAACGTGAATCTGCAAAGTACAGGATGGCCAAAATCACTGGATTTCTTACATTCATTTTTTCACACACACACACACAAAAATCTATGGTGTTGAGAACCAGTTTGGTGTAGGAGTTAAGTGTGCAGACACATATCTGGAAGAACCAGGTTCCATTCCCCACTCCTCCATATGCACCTGCTGATGTGACCTTGAGTCAGTCACAAGTTCTTACAGAGCTGTTCCTCTCAAGAGCAATTTCTGTCAGAGCTCTCTCAGCCCCACCTACCTCACAAGGTGTAGGGAGGGGAAGGGAATGGAGACTGTAAGCTGTTCTGAGACTCTGAGATTCAAAGTGAAGGGCAGGGTATAAATCTAATATCATCATCATCATTACCTTCTCCTCTACTCCTTCTCCTTCATTGGTGCAAGGCATTTTCAAGCCGTGTTGGTGTAGTACCCAAAATAAGAACGTAAGAGAAGCCATGTTGGATCAGGCCAATGGCCCATCCAGTCCAACACTCCGTGTCACATAAGAACATAAGAGAAGCCATGTTGGATCAGGCCAATGGCCTATCCAGTCCAACACTCTGTGTCACATAAGAACATAAGAGAAGCCATGTTGGATCAGGCCAATGGCCCATCCAGTCCAACACTACGTCACACAATGGCCAAAAACAAGTGCTATCAGGAGGTCCACCAGTGGGGCCAGGACACTAGAAGCCCTCCCACTGTGCCCTCCCAGGCACCAAGAATACAGAGCATCACTGCCCCAGACAGAGAGTTCCAACAATAAGCTGTGGCTAATAACCACTGATGGACCTCTGCTCTATGTGCTTATCCAATCCCCTCTTGAAGCCAGCTATGCTTGTAGCCTCCACCACCTCCTGTGACAGTGAATTCCATGTGTTAATCACCCTTTGGGTGAAGAAGTACCCTTTGGGTGAATGAGCTGGCAGGAGTTGCCCAGCCCGCTTATCCTGAGAAAAGCGAGATCTGCTGCACCCGGTTTTATGCACTTAGTTGCTGCCACATCATCTCTTGGAGCCCCAGCTGTGTGAGCTCTTTCAAACTACACCATAAAATCAACCCAACGTTATCACGGCATGGCAGTCTTCCTGGTATCATGCTGCGTAGAAGCCATCGCTGGTCAATTTGGATAACCTGGGTTGCTGAGATCACCTCAAATTCTTCTGTGCATAAGATGTTTTACTTATTAAGAGAAGCCATGTTGGATCAGGGCAGTGGCCCATCCAATCCAACACTCTGTATCACACAGCGGCCAAAAAACCCAGGTGCCATCAGGAGGTCCATCAGTGGGGCCAGGATACTAGAAGTCCTCCCACTGTTGCCCCTCCCAAGCACCAAGAATACAGAGCATCACTTGCCCCAGACAGAGAGTTCCAACAATACGCTTGTGGCTGATAGCCACTGATGGACCTCTGCTCTATATGTTGATCCAGTCCCCTCTTGAAGCTGTTATTGGAATGACACATGGGGCGTTATTTTTATAAAATGCTAAGTCGCTTCCCTTGGGAGTATTTGAAAAAGTTTTAAATTCCCGGAGGAAACTCCAGTAAGTAAGAGATACATTATAAGGCAGGTTTGGAAGGAAGTGGCTAGACTGCGAAAGCCAATTACCAGTTGACTGTAAGTTCCCTTCGTAGCACTATCCCCAGAGTCTGATGGAATAAAGTGATACGTTCAAATAAAGAGGGATGTCAAGTCTTCCGTTGCAGTAAAACCTGGAATTATTTAACACTCAACAATGTTATTTTTGGGAGGGGAAATAAATTGTTGGCTATTATGTACTATCTGTTCCCTGACTGTGTTTCGGCATAAAGAAGCCACGGCGAACCAATTTTCTAGGGTTTTCAGCTTTTCAAAGCACAACTAACCAGGCAAGTGTTGTTGCGCCTTAAAGCTCACCCTGACTTTCTCTCTCTCTCAAATATGTTGCTTTGAAGGTTAAACATTCGGGAGAACGTCGAAATGATCAGACTCAACAAACAGTTGATGGAGAAGAGCAGCGCATTGGCTGCAGTGGAAGAAAAATTGCTTCAGTTTCAGGAGGTATGGAAAGAGACTCGATCCTAGACGTATGTATTAGGGAGTGAATCCCATTGAGTTTTTAAACAGAGGCCAGATGGCCCTCTGACAGCAGTGCTGATTCTGTGAACTTAGGCGGACCGCGAGGAGGAGGGCAGGAGGGGCTGCATCAGAGCTTAATTCTTGTGGCCCCTTCTTACACACACCCAGGGAACGCTGTCCGCCACTTTGGGGTCAGGCAGCAATTTCTCCCCAGGCCAGTTTGGCCAGGGATCCTGGAGGATGTTTTGTTTTGTTGCCATCGTCTGGTTATGGTCATGGGGGGGGGGGAGTATTTGTGAATCTTCTGCATTGTACAGAAGGTTTGAGATGACCCTGGAGGTCCCTTCCAACTCTGTGATTCTATGAGTCATGTCGGTTTGCAGCGGAACAACGAGATTCAAATTCAAGTAGCACTTTAAAAAAAAGGTAAAGGTAGTCTCCTGTGCAAGCACCAGTCGTTTCCGACTCTGGGGGGACGTCGCATCACGACGTTTTCACGGCAGACTTTTTATGGGGTGGTTTGCCATTGCCTTCCCCAGTCATCTACACTTTACATCCAGCAAGCTGGGTACTCCTTTTACCAACCTCAAAAAGATGGAAGGCTAAGTCAACCTGGAGCCGGCTACCTGAACCCAGCTTTTTACAGGGTGGTTTGCCATTGCCTTCCCCAGTCATCTACACTTTCCTCCAAGCAAGCTGGGTACTCCTTTTACCAACCTCAGAAGGATGGAAGGCTGAGTCAACCTCGAGCCGGCTACCTGAACCAGCTTTTGCCAGGACTGAACTCAGGTCGTGAGCAGAGAGCTCGAACTGCAGCACTGCAGCTTTACCACTCTGCGCCACGAGACTCACTTTAGAGACCAACAAAACTTCCGGGTATGAGCTTTCGAGACTCGAAGCTCCTTTCATCCAGTATCCAACGACAAGACCTTTGATTTTCGAAAACTCCTACCTCAAAAATCGTGACGGCTACTAAGGCCGATAAAGTTCCTCATCAAAGGCTCCTTAGAAAGCTCGAGAGTCATGGAGTAAAAGGACAAGTCCTCTTGTGGATCAGAAACTGGCTAATTAATAGGAAGCAGAGAGTGAGTATAAATGGGCAGTCTTCGCAGTGGAGGATGGTAAGCAGTGGGGTGCCGCAGGGCTCGGTACTGGGTCCCATGCTCTTTAACTTGTTCATAAATGATTTGGAGTTGGGAATGAGCAGTGAAGTGGCCAAGTTTGCAGATGACACTAAATTGTTCAGGGTGGTAAGAACCGGAGAGGATTGTGAGGAACTCCAAAGGGAACTGTTGAGGCTGGGTGAGTGGGCGTCAACGTGGCAGATGAGGTTCAATGTGGCCAAGTGCAAAGTAATGCACATTGGGGCCAAGAATCCCAGCTACAAATACAAGTTGATGGGGTGTGAGCTGGCAGAGACTGACCAAGAGAGAGATCTTGAGGTCGTGGTAGATAACTCACGGAAAATGTCAAGACAGTGTGTGATTGCAATAAAAAAGGCCAACGCCATGGTGGGAATTATTAGGAAGGGAATTGAAAACAAATCAGCCAATATCATAATGCCCCTGTATAAATTGATGGTGCGGTCTCATTTGGAATACTGTGTGCAATTCTGGTCACCGCACCTCAAAAAGGATATAGCATTGGAAAAAGTCCAGAAAAGGGCAACTAGAATGATTAAAGGGTTGGAACACCTTCCCTATGAAGAAAGGTTGAAACGCTTGGGGCTCTTTAGCTTGGAGAAACGTCGACTGCGGGGTGACATGATAGAGGTTTACAAGATTATGCATGGGATGGAGAAGGTAGAGAAAGAAGTCCTTTTCTCCCTTTCTCACAATACAAGAACTCGTGGGCATTCGATGAAATTGCTGAACAGTCAGGTTAAAACAGATAAAAGGAAGTACTTCTTCACCCAAAGGGTGTAACATGTGGAATTCACTGCCTACAGGAGGTGGTGGCGGCTATAAGCATAGACAGCTTCAAGAGGGGGTTAGATAAAAATATGAAGCAATCTGTCTATTAGCCACAGTGTGTATATGTGTGTGTGTGTGTGTATATATATAAATTTTTTTTGGGCCACTGTGTGACACAGAGTGTTGGACTGGAGGGGCCATTGGCCTGATCCAACATGGCTTCTCTTATGGTCTTATGTTCTCAAGGCACTGCAGGACTCAAATCAAGCTCTTCTCCTGGAATTAATGACGCAGCCCCCATATGCATGTAATCCAAATGTACACGGAGGCTCTGCATTGGGGCATTTGTCCAAAACCATCGCAGAGGCTCAGTTCCATCTTGGCTTGGCTGCCTGCAACATTCCCCAGCCCAGTTTCCTCTGCAGAACTTATCAACACCATGCTTGCACATTGTTCTAATGATTACAATCAGTGCTTCCTTCCCCCCTCTGGAAAAAAGAGGTGCCAGAACTCTCAAGAGGGAAATGAAGGAGAAACAAACGGGTGCTCCTCATTTTAAACTCTTAAACATTTTTAAAAGAATGTTTGTTTCCGCAGAGTGGACTCCATTCCGCCGCGTTCCCCCGGAAAACAAAAGCCCTGATTACAATTGTGGGTTTCGATGCTCTTGACCAGGGCTCTTTTTCTAGCAGGGGCTCCTCTGCATATTAGGCTACGCCTCCTGATGTAGCCAATCCACCAAGAGCTTAGAGAGCTTTTAGTACAGGGCCTGCTGTAAGCGCCAGGAGGATTGGCTACATCAGGGGGCCGTGGCCTGATATGCGGAGGAGCTCCTGCTAGGAAAGGAGCCCTGCTCTTGACCGAGAGATGGACGTGCAACTCTGCAACTTTGATGTGCATCTTTTGTCCGTCTGTGACTTAAGAGTGAGATTGTTTTTTAAAAACAAAACACTATCTGTGTGAATTCAGGCAGGTGCTATAGTTTTTTGAATTATAGTATGCTTGCTCCTAGGGAGGACAGCTATGGCAAGCCTAGGCAGTGTGATAAAAAGCAAAGCTATCACCCTGCCAACAAAAGTCCATATAGTCAAGGCAATGGTATTCCCAGTACTAATGTATGGCTGTGAGAGCTGGACCATAAGGAAGGCCAAGCGCAGAAGAATAGATGCTTTTGAATTGTGGTGCTGGAGAAGACTCTTGAGAGTCTCTTGGACTGCAAGAAGATCCTATCAGTCAATCCTAAGGGAAATCTACCCTGACTGTTCCCTGAAAGGTCAGATGCTGAAGCTGAAGCTCAAATACTTTGGCCACCAAGTGAGAAGGGAGCACTCACTGGAGAAGACTCTTGAGAGTCTCTTAGACTGCAAGTAGATCCTATCAGTCAGTCCTAAGGGAAATCTACCCTGACTGTTCCCTGAAAGGTCAGATGCTGAAGCTGAAGCTCAAATACTTTGGCCACCAAATGAGAAGGGAGCACTCCCTGGAGAAGACCCTGATGCTGGGAAAGACAGAAGACAAAAGAAGAAGGGGACAGCAAAAGATGAGATGGCTGGACAGCGTTACTGATGTGACTAATACAAAATTGAGTAGACTTCAGAGGATGGTGGAAGACAGGAGGCATGACTTGGTCCGTGGGGTCACAAAGAGTCGGACTCGACTGTGCAACGGAATGACGACAAAATACAAGCGTGTTAAATGCAAGCGTGCATTTAAAAAGAAAGTTTACCACAGCTAAGCTGTGTCAACTACCACAAAGCAGAGCGTCCCAGTAAAAAAACATACCGGATTTTTTTTTTAGTTAATTAAATCTGTTGGAAGAACGAGGAACATAAAGGAAGCATCGGCTGGTGGGTTAGCAGCAAAATGACACAAGCTGCGTTGGCATATTTGTGGTCAGGGTTCATTTTTGCTTGCTACTGTAGTGTTTTTGGTCAGCGCATCCAAACCACAAGAACCACAGCAAAATGCTTTAATTGCTAAACAGATGTCTGTCTTGGTCTCTTCTCCACCTTCTGACTTGCGATGCTTGACAGCATCGTGTCAAACCCGTGACGAGAGCGTCTCCTGTCGACTGAACTCAGATTACACTTTAAACGTTGTTTGGAGAGCCCTCTTAGACTCCCAAAACGTGTCTGACTGCCAAGAACGGGGTTGCAGCCTAGCCTTACCCATCTCACCCCACCCCAATGTGAATTGTGTTCTCTATTTCACCCCCCACCTGCCACAGAATCAACGGAACCTCAAAGCAAGCCATGATGCTTTAATGGCAAATGGAGATGAACTCAATCTGCAGCTTAAAGAAGAACGTGCAAGATGTCTCCACCTCGAGAAAGAACTGCAGGCCGTGACTTTTTCAAAGCGACGGTCAGAAGAGGTGAGAACTAACTAACTTCCTTCCTTCCTTCCTTCCTTCCTTCCTTCCTTCCTTCCTTCCTTCCTTCCTTCCTTCCTTCCTTCCTTCCTTCCTTCCTTCCCTCCCTCCCTCCCTCCCTCCCTCCCTCCTTCCTTCCCTCCTTCCTTCCTTCCTTCCTTCCTTCCTTCCTTCCTTCCTTCCTTCCTTCCTTCCTTCCTTCCTTCCTTCCTTCCTTCCTTCCTTCCTTCCTTCCTTCCTTCCTTCCTTCCTTCCTTCCTTCCTTCCTCCTCCCTCCCTCCCTCCCTCCCTCCCTCCCTCCCTCCCTCCCTCTTTTCAGTTTGGTGTAGTGGTTAAGTGTGCGGACTCTTATCTGGGAGAACCGGGTTTGATTCCCCACTCCTCCACTTGCAGCTGCTGGAATGGCCTTAGGTCAGCCACAGCTGTGGCAGAGGCTGTCCCTGAAAGGGCAACTGCTGTGAGAGCCCTCTCCAGCCCCACCCACCTCACAGGGTGACTGTTGTGGGGAAGGAAGATAAAGGAGATTGTGAGGCGCTCTGAGATTTGGAGTGGAGGGCAGGATTTAAATCTAATATCCCTTCCTTCCTTTCTTTTCCACAGTGTCGCGAGGTAGGAAGGGACCGATTCATGAAGGTCCCAGGGACTCCCAAGAGCGCCAGCTTGCATAAACATACTGGACTCGTTTGACTCGTCAACAGAAATCTGGCAGAGGAGCGGTCAGCACATGCTCATGGCTCTTAGCCCGTGACATTGCTGAGGCTCCTTCCTGCTACATGTTTCCTTCCATCGCGATTAGATAACGTAGTTTAAGAACACTTTATTTAGTTGAATTTTAACATTTTGTACCCAATCGCTTCACCCTGACCTGGGCGGTCCAGGAAGCCTGCTTCCATCGGATCTCAGAAGCTAAGCAGTGTCGGCCCTGGTTAGCACTTGGATGGGAGACTATCAAGAAAGCTCAGCTGAAGTTCCTCTTTTGCCTTGAAAACCCTGTGTGGTAACCGTGAGCTGACTGTGACTTGATGGCACGTTCCGCCTCCATCCCATCTTTCGGTCAGATAATCTTGAAGGTGTTTTATGAATGACAGATTCAATGCAGTGCTAGAAAATACCAACCCTGCCCCCTCTCAGTAGGCCTTTGATCTCTGACCAGTGGCAGAGGCCGGATTGTCCTTCTCCTTTACCTGCTGCAGTTTTAGGGCCTGGAGAAGGAAGATTAGCTCCCTGTGGCTGCTGCTTTGGACAACCACTGAGGGTTGGATGGTCATCTGGAGATACTGTGCTTCCTGCAAAGGAAGGATTTCAGCCTCCACTGGGCCCTCCAACCTACGGCAAAGGCTAAAGCAAGAACATCAATTCAGGATCAAATCAGTGGCCCATCTAGTCCAGCATCCTGTCTCACACCGGATGGTCCATGAGACCAGTGGTCCCTCTAGTCCAGCATCCTTTCTTACACAGCTGACAGCCAGTTCCTCTGGAGAGCCAACAACAGGGCATTGAGGCTGAGGCCTTCACTAGAAGAGCCCTGCTGGATCAGACCAGTGGTCCATCTAGTCCTTTCTCACACTGTGGCCATGCAGTTCCTCCAGAGGAGCAGCAAGCAGGGCACAGAGGCCAAGGCCTTCCTAAGAACATAAGAAGAGCACTGCAGTGGTCCAGCTAGTCCAGCATCCTGTCTCACACAGGGTTGTCCATGAGACCAGGGGTCCATCTAGTCCAACATCCTGTCTTACGCAGTAGACAGGCAGTTTCTCTGGAGGGCCAACAACAGGGCATAGAGGCTGTGGCTTCCCCTTAATGTTGCCTCCTGGCTCTGGGATTCAAATGCCCCTGAATGTGGAGTTTCTTAATGTAGTACAGAAAAAACTAAATTCACTTTATCACCTAGAATAGAAAAGTTAAATATCATTTCCTAATTTATTCCCCCCCCTCCTTTTTTTTACAATAATGAATGCATAGGAACATAAGAATGTACTTTTTGTATCTTCTGTTCCCAGGTGGCTGCAATATCCATTGCTATGTTTGTACAGTATAGAGTTCATCTCGAAAAAGTCATGTGAAAAAATTCTAGCTTACTGTAAACAGTATTATTTGAAGTCCTTCAGCTTAGAATCGTAGAGTCATAGAGTTGGAAGGCACCTCCAGGGTCATCTTTCCTGCACAATGCAGGAAAACCACAAATACCTCCCCCAAAATTCACAGGGTCTTCATTGCTGTCAGATGGCCATCTAGCCTCTGTTTAAAAAACCTCCAAGGAAGGGGAGCCCACCACCTCCCAAGGAGGAAGCCTGTTCCACTGAGGAACCGCTCTAACGGTCAGGAAGTTCTTCCTAATGTCGAGCCGGAAACTCTTTCGATTTAATTTCACCACCTTGGTTTTGGTCCTGCCTTCCGGGGCCACAGCTTGTTTCAGACATCACAGTCCCACCTCCAACCCAACATGAGGTAGCATCTAATGTCATAAGAACTGAAGAAGAGCCCTACTGTATCTGACCAATGGTCTATTAGTCCATCATCCTGCCTCATACAGTGGCCAACCTGTTCCTCTTGAGGGCCAAAAACATGGCCTTTCCCTGAAGTTGCCTCCTGACTCTGGGATTCAGAGGCTTATAGCCTCTGAGCAGGGAATTCCCCAAGTCCCTATGTCCGCTAGCTATTGATAAACGTATCCTCCAGGAGTCATTCTAATCCCCCCTGAAAGCTGCTTCTTCCTGTGACCCTCACCGCATCCTCCGGCAGCAAATCCCGCATATTAATTGCTGTCCGTAAAGACGTGTTTGCTTTTCTCCATCCTGAAGCTGCTGCCCATCTGCATCATTGGGCGCTGTTGAGTTCTAGTATTTTGGGAGAAGAAGAAAAGTCCTATTTGTCAATTCTTCTTCACCCACCCATAATCTTATAACTCTATCATGTCCCTCCTCTTATTTGTCTCTTTTCTAAACAAAAAAAGTCCTAGATTCTTCAGCTTTTCCTTATAGGAAAGACGCTCCAATCCCATAATCGTCCTGGTTGCCCTCCTCTGTACTTTTTCCAGCTCTGCAATGTCCTGTAGTGGTTAAGTGCGGACTCTTATCTAAGAGAACCAGGTTCGATTCCCCACTCCTCCGCTTGCACCTGCTGGAATGGCCTTGGGTCAGCCAGAGCTCTGGCAGAGGTTGTCCTCGAAAGGGTGGTTGAAAGAGCCAGTTTGGTGTAGTGGTTAAGCGTGCGGACTCTTATCTGAGAGAACCGGGTTTGATTTCCCACTCCTCCACTTGCAGCTGCTGGAATGGCCTTGGGTCAGCCATAGCTCTGGCAGAGGTTTTCCTCGAAAGGGTGGTTGAAAGAGCCAGTTTGGTGTAGTGGTTAAGCGTGCGGACTCTTATCTGAGCGAACCAGGTTTGATTCCCCATTCCTCCACTTGCACCTGCTGGAATGGCCTTGGGTCAGCCATAGCTCTGGCAGAGGTTGTCCTCGAAAGGGTGGTTGAAAAAGCCAGTTTGGTGTAGTGGTTAAGTGCATGGACTCTTATCTGGGAGAACCAGGTTTGATTCCCCACTCCTCCACTTGCACCTGCTGGAATGGCCTTGGGTCAGCCATAGCTCTGGCAGAGGTTGTCCTCGAAAGGGTGGTTGAAAAAGCCATTTTGGTGTAGTGGTTAAGTGCATGGACTCTTATCTGGGAGAACCAGGTTTGATTCCCCGCTCCTCCACTTGCACCTGCTGGAATGGCCTTGGGTCAGCCATAGCTCTGGCAGAGGTTGTCCTCGAAAGGGCGGTTGAAAAAGCCAGTTTGGTGTAGTGGTTAAGTGCATGGACTCTTATCTGGGAGAACCAGGTTTGATTCCCCACTCCTCCACTTGCACCTGCTGGAATGGCCTTGGGTCAGCCAGAGCTCTGGCAGAGGTTGTCCTCGAAAGGGTGGTTGAAAGAGCCAGTTTGGTGTAGTGGTTAAGCGTGCGGACTCTTATCTGAGAGAACCGGGTTTGATTCCCCACTCCTCCGCTTGCACTTGCTGGAATGGCCTTGGGTCAGCCATAGCTCTGGCAGAGGTTGTCCTTGAAAGGGCAGCTGCTGTGAGAGTCCTCTCAGCCCCACCCACCTCACAGGGTGTCTGTTGTGGGGGAGGAAGACAAAAGGAGATTGTGAGCCGCTCTGAGATTTGGAATGGAGGGCGGGATCTAAATCCAATTTCTTCTTTTTCTTTCTTCTTTCTTTCTTTCTTTCTTTCTTTCTTTCTTTCTTTCTTTCTTTCTTTCTTTCTTTCTTTCTTTCTTTCTTTCTTTCTTTCTTTCTTTCTCTCTCTCTCCCTCCCTCCCTCCCTCCCTCCCTCCCTCCCTCCCTTCCTTCCTTCCTTCCTTCCTTCCTTCCTTCCTTCCTTCCTTCCTTCCTTCCTTCCTTCCTTCCTTCCTTCCTTCCTTCCTCGTATTTATATCCCGCCCTCCCCCCCGAAGCAGGCTTCTTCTTCTGATACAATGGCCAGAACAGTACCAGAGAAATGGGACTGGACCATGAAAGTTTTATCGTGGTGTGAAATGGACAAACTAACTAGAACACTAAGAGACTATGCTTTAGAGATATTCAAAAGGGAGTGGAGAAAATTTAAAGGATATATGGAGAAAACTTGGAAAGTAAAGAAACATTGGACAATTTTTTAGTTGTAAGAATATATATATAGAACTTTGAGCAGTTAGAAGTGCCTTTAGTATTGGTTTGAATTTATAACCTCGGGGAAGTCAACATTGGAGGGAGGGGGGATGGAAATGTCATATGGGTTAATGCGAAAAAAAAATTAAGAAATAGTTAAGTTTTGTAACCATATGCTACCAATAAATTGTTTAAACAACAATGGCCGGAACAGTGCACAGTATTCCAGAAGAGGCCACACCGTAGATCTGCATAGGGACATTCCATTATTGACTGTTTTATTCACAGAGCTCACCTTTTATTGACATCATTCACAGGCAGGGTTCCCTCTAAGCCGAGTTAGCCTGAGCTAGCGCACAGATTTTTAGCTTCCAGCTCACCCATTTTTGTCTTAGCTTAGGAAAAATGGCCCCAGAGCACAGAAATTGATGCAGGAGCTCACAACTTTAATGCCAGTAGCTCACAAAGTAGATTTTTTGCTCACAAGACTCTGCAGCTTAGAGGCAACACTGCTCATGGGCTGTTTTATACGCGGAGTTCACCTTTTTTAAAATTACAGCACAGTGGGCTGCCACTTTCCCTTATCCGCTAAGGGATCATTGGTGGATCTGTATAATATGGGATGTAAAAGGAAGATACAAATGATCTTAAAGGACCCTTCACATCCGGGCCACTTGCTATTTGAGATCTTACCATCGGGCAGACGATATAGAGTGTTGAAGGCTAAGACAAATAGATTCAAGGGCAGCTTCTATCCAAGTGCCGTGGTTAGGCTAAATGCAGGGCTATGAATGGTTATTTGTTTTAGATGTAAGCTAAATGTAGGGTTATGAATGGTTATTTGTTTTAGATGTATTTAAATGGTTTATGTATATGTCTTTCCTTTAGTGTTGATGTGTTGGTATGTTTGTGGAAGAGCACCTCATTTCGTTGCTCTCATTTTCCTTTTTTGAGAACAATGACAATAAATCTATCTATCTATCTATCTGTCTGTCTGTCTATCTATCATCTATCTATCTATCTATCTATCTATCTATCTATCTATCTATCTATCTATCTATCTATCTATCTATCTTCTTCTTCTTCCTCATCCATCCATCCGTCCGTCCATCATCTATCTATCTATCTATCTATCTATCTATCTATCTATCTATCTATCTATCTATCTATCTATCTATCTATCTATCTATCTATCTATCTAGATCTTTCCCCCATTCTTAGCAAGTTCAGACCCCATTAGCCTGTACTTGAAGTTTGGATTATTATTTTTTTTTAATCCCCATGTGCATTACATCATTGCATAATTGGTAGAAAGCCCTCTTCCTCCCCGCGCAGCTGGTGGAAAGCTTTTGTTTTGTTGCAAGACAAACTGGAATCGACACATAGACCCTCTGAGTTCGGGGGGCGGGGAGGGGGGGCGCTTCCAGTTTTTGAGGGCCCTTAGCCATAACGAAAGTAAAAAAGGGATGCGATAAGGCGTGCATAACAGCAAAGCTGGGAAACTTACGAAATGCCAAAAAAGCTAATGTGTCTACAATTAACACCCCCTGGAACTTGAAGCCCAGCCCAACGGCTGCCCTTCCTATTGGCCCTGCAGCCTCGTACTGAAGTTGTGACTGTCGAACGCCCAAGGAGAATGCTTTTTGTAAAACAGAAACGGGGGAGAAGAAAATGGATGTGAGCTGCTTGGCTCCCCATTGGGGAGAAAGGCGCCAAATAAAAGTGTGTGTGTTTGTGTGTGTGAAGTGCCATCAAGTCACATCCTGCTTAAGACAACTCTTATGAATTAATGACCTCCATAACACCCTATTGCAAGGTTGTCAAACACACGGCCCAGGTGCTGAATCCGGCCCCTGGAAGGTTCCTATCAGGCCCCTGAGCAACTGGCTGTCGTCTGCTTCCTTCTCCCTCTCTCTTGCTTCCTTCTGCATCACAGCTTGCTTTGAGGCTTGCTCAATCGCTCAGGAGCTACAGAACAAAACCTCTGTTTTCACCATTGGCTGAGGCTCCTCCCTCGGAGAGGAAGGCGGGGGGGAGGGAGAGCTTGCTTTGCCAGGCTCTCTCAATCGCATAACAGAGGTACTGAGCCAAGCCTCTCTTTCTTCTTTTGGCTGAGGCTTCTCCCTCTCCTGCTTCCCTGGGGAGGAAGGGAAAGAGCTAGAGCTTCTTTTGCTCAGTTCCCTGGATCCCATGAGAGAAATACAAAGCAAGCACCTTTCAGACCAATGAGTGCTAATGTTTTAAGCATGTTTTATTTTAAGTCCCCCCCCCATCTTTAATTGTGTTTGTCTGTGTCCTTTATGAAGTTTATATACCTGCTGCCTAATCTTAACTAAGTACACTCACGTCCCGGCGGTCTGACCTGGCCCGGCCCAACGAGGTCTCACTTATGTCAGATCCAGCCCTCATAACAAATGAGTTCGACACCCAGCCTTTTGCTTACAGCCTTGCTCGGGTCTTGCAAACGGAGGGGCGGGGCTTCCTTAATAAATTAATAATTATCCTATAAAAATTATTTGGGTTGCAGTTCTTAATTGACAGGTCAACTTACATTGCCTTGGGGGGGGCGGTTTGGTGACATGAGAGCAGTGAAGCCATTTGCCTGCTGTGATGTCAGAGAGAAATAAAAAAAACAAACAACCAATCCCGACACAGGACATCTCTAGCCAGAAAACGTCTTTGTGCTAATAATTGTCGGGGGTGGAATTCTGGCAGGAGCTCCTTTGCATGTTAAGCCACACACCCCCTGATGTAACCAATCATTCCAAGAGCTTACAAGGCTCTTTTTTGTAAGCTCTTGGAGGATTGGCTACATCAGAGGTGTGTGGCCTAATATGCAAAGGAGCTCCTGCTAGAATGCCACCCCTGGTAATTGTTACTATTTAAAAAAGAAATTCACCTGTACTACTTGTAATCTTCTTTGTTCCAGCTGCAAGAAAGAATTAACGATTTGGAAAAAGAGAGGGACCTTCTAAAGGAAAACTACGACAAGTTATATCAAAGGTAACTAATCCTTGGCAACCGTATTCTCCTGATGCTGTCTTTCTTGATTAAGATGTTAACTAAAATGAGCAGTGTACGCTAAGGTTATGGTTGGGAGATTCCTGGAGATGAATGCGTGGAGCTTGGGAGGACGGTGTTTGGGGAGGGAAGAGATTTCTGCGGGATATAATGCCACCCTCCAAAGCAGCCATTTTCTCCCAGGGATCTGGTCTCAGTTGTAGTTCAGGGAGATCCGTTGTAATGCAGGTCCCACTCGGAGGTTGACAGCCTTAGTACTATGCCCGCCCAGGGACTAGATGACTTGTCCAGGCACATGACATGGGGGGGTGGGGTGGTCTGCTTTGCTCAATGGATTAAAAAGTCCCTCCCAGATGGGGCTCAGGTACCTAAAACGTATCTTTCCCCCCCACATTTGTGCACAGAATAGATCTTGATATTGGAGTCCCTTGCTCAGGCACCTCAAGGTGACCCAGTGGAAGTTGGATTCCCGTTCTCCTCAAATCGCTGACTCTCCACTATATCGTGCACTGCTCATTGTAAGCTCTCTCCTTTGTAAGCTCTCTCCATTTCAAAAGCGGTGTGTCATTCCACATGCTGACCACATGCCAGTTTGGCATAGTGGTTAAGTGTGCGGACTCTTATCTGGGAGAACCGGGTTTGATTCCCTGCTCCTCCACTTGCACCTGCTAGCATGGCCTTGGGTCAGCCACAGCTCTGGCAGAGGTTGTCCTTGAAAGGGCAGCTGCTGTGAGAGCCCTCTCCAGCCCCACCCACCTCACAGGGTGTCTGTTGGGGGGGGGGAAGGGAAAGGAGATTGTGAGCCGCTCTGAGACTCTTCGGAGCGGAGGGCGGGATATAAATCCAATATCTTTATCTCCCTCACAGGGTGTCTTTTGTGGGGGAGGGAAGGTAAAGGAGGCTGTGAGCTGCTCTGAGACTCTTTGGAGTGGAGGGCGGGATATAAATCCAATATCTTCTTCTTCTACATGAAGCGGGGTGGAAATGGTCTAAAACAAGGGCGGCAAACATGAGGCCCAGGGGTCGAATCAGACCCCCAGGCAACTGGCTGTCATCTGCTTCCTTCTGCATCTCAGCTTGTTTTGCAAGGCTCGCTCAATCGCACAGGAGCTACAGAGCAAAACCTCGACTTTCTCCATTGGTTGAGGCTCCTCCCCCTCCTGGTCCCCTGAGGAGTGAGTTAAAAAGCTGGAACTTCCTTTGCCCTGTTCCCTGGATCCCATGGGAGAAGTACAAAGAAAGCATCTTTAAGACCAACAAGTGCTAATATTTTAAGCAAGTTTTATTTTAAATTTAAAAAAAAAATCTTTAGTCATGTTTGTCTGGCTCCTTTTAAAAGTTTATATCTCTTAAAAGTTTATATCCCGACACAGCCCAGCCCGACAAGGTCTCAATTTAGGCCACATCCGGCCCTCATAAAAATGAGTTCGACACCCCTGGTCTGAGGTCTCCTACAATCACAAAACTAGTTCAGAGAGTTCTGTAGGCCTCAGCCTCTTCAATTATAGGACTTTCTAGCAAAAGAAAAGAAGGGCCAGCAATGCTTGGCATTCTTCTGTAGCCCCATAACAATAATTCCCAGAGCTTAGCATTCTGAGTTCAGTCCTCCCTTTATGTTTATTTGCTTTGCAACCATCCTTTTACGCTGGCTGACCACAGGAAGCTTAGATAGCATGGTACAATACGGTCCATTTCAAGCTGTAGATTTCAGAAGGGATGGGGTGTGGTCACACATCACTTTTCTTGCTTCTCTGGCTTTGATCCCAGTGTCTCTACAGGACCGCCTCACCCCCTATGTGCCCTGGAGATCACTACAATCTAGCACACAACATCTATTGACTGTCCCTGGCCCGAAGGACATCTGTCTTGCCTCAACCAGGGCCAGGGCCTTTTCAGCCTTGGCCCCAGCCTGGTGGAATCAGTTCCCTCTTGAGATTCGGGCCCTCGCCGAATCGTTATCCTTTTGTAGGGCCCGTAAGACGGAGCTATTCCGCCAGACCTATGGTTGAGGCAGTGGGTGTCCTACTCCCTTGGCTGGCCCTATGTGGCGATCCACCTGTGCTATGACGTAAATTTATTTTATTTATTATCCTTGTTCCTATAATATGTGCCGAACTGAGCTACCGTTTTAGAATTTATAATCTGTTGTGATCTGTCTGATTTTAATTGCCATTTTACATTGTTTTTAGAATGTTGTTAACCGCCCTGAGCCCATCCTTGCGAAGGGGCAGACTGTAAATTTCCTTAAATAAATAAATAAGATATTAAAAACCTGAGCTCCAGTTTGAGGGTGGGGGCCCCGGGGGATGTCATTTTGATGTTTTCAGAGGCGAAACCGCCAAAGACCTGTGCCGTGGCTACACTTGATATTTCTGTAAAGATGCTCTGAGGTAATAGCCTGTGTAAATTCTGTCAGCAGTGCTTAATATCACATAAATAAAAAATTAGGAGGCTAAAGCCACTCAACGTGAAACGAGATAGGGGCATTGGATTCATTTTCTGGTGCTGAACAGAAAATTGAAGCAATTATCATCAATTTGCGGAAGCTTAATGAGGAAGCACCTGATCACAGGGCTGGCAGGGAGAGAGAACAGTTGTGGGAGGTGTGGATTTTGCGCTCGCTCAAAGGAGATTATGATCTTTTCTGTTACGCTGATGGTAATAAATACAGAATACAAAGGCAGTTGAGTTTATAGAAGTGATCCCATGACCCCACAATGCCAGGTCAATAGACATAGGCTGGAGCAACTTAGGCCAAGAGTTCACGGTCAGAGACTGATTTTGAACCTTACAGGCTACTGTACCATCTTGTACGGTATGCTTTCTTAGATGTAGAAGATGGCTACAAGCAGCCAACACAGAGTAGACCCCATTTCCAAGATGTAGAAATGTCTTTGTGCGATTTCTTATCATCTCGGATTGCCAGCTGGTCCACACATTTATAACTGCTTAATCCTCTACCTTTTAAAATCAAATAAATGATTAAATTCAATCAGACTGCCTGCTACCAGTGCCGTAGTTAAATTTAACAGAAGCTACTTTTAAACATTAATTGATTTATTTTCATCTACTCAGCCTCAAGGAAGCATATTGGCTTTCCTTCTGTGCTTATGGTAACAGGACAAAGTAACCGTGCCCTCCCCCAAAAAAGAGGGTATTAACTCTCAGAGACTTTAAGCAAAAATTGCTCTCATTGGGCCATTCCCATTAATCTGTTGCATTTTACAGAATAATCTGCTATTGTTATCACTGGCCAAAAAAAAAAGAAAAGAATATAAAATAAAATAAAAATGCAGATGAAAAACAAGACTAAAAATGGCTTTTAATTATCCATCAATTGTGTGTTTAAATGCCATCGTTTGTTTCGACTATTATTAATGGTGAAATAATAACCAGTAGACCACACAAACCATCAAAAATTGTTCTACTGGACATAAATTCCTTTACGAATATGCCAGATGAATAATTAAACTAATTCATAAAGATCAATCACTGAGTAACACATATTCAGTTGGTCAAAGAATATGATAATACACCAAGTGCGTTTTGGCTACCACTTTCCTCAGTGATGCAGTGAGTATTTTCAAGGCCTTTTTTTTTTTTTAGAAAAAGCCCAGCAGGAACTCATTTGCCTATTAGGCCATACACCCTGTCATCACCATTGTTTCACACAGGGCTTTTTGTAGAAAAAGCCCAGCAGGAGTTCATCTGCATATTAGACCACACCTCTGTCATCACCATTGTTTCACACAGGGCTTTTTGTAGAAAAAGCCCAGCAGGAGCTCTTCTGCATATTAGACCACACCTCTGTCATCACCATTGTTTCACACAGGGCTTTTTGTAGAAAAAGCCCAGCAGGAGCTCTTCTGCATATTAGGGCACACACCCTGACATCACCATTATTTCACACAGGGTTTTTTTGTAGAAAAAGCCCAGCAGGAGCTCCTCTGCATATTAGGCCACACCCCCTGTCATCACCATTATTTCACACAGGGCTTTTTTTTGTAGAAAATAACAGCAGGAGCTTATTTGCATATTAGACCACACTCCCAATGCAAATCCAGCTGGAACTACGTTCCTGTGCATTCCTGCTCGAAAAAAAGCCCTGAGTATTGTGGGGCATATAATTTGTGTGATCTTTCAGCTGCGTGGAGGCCGTTATTTCCTCCTGAGGTTTGGTGGGGGAAGAATCATATGAACTACGTTTCTGCGTAGTTGTGAGCCCGTGCAGAGGGCTCAATCCACACTGATGGGCTATTTACATAATTGGGGGATAGGAGCTCCTACCATGACACTCTTTCAGCACTTTACTGCTGAGCATGTGACCCAGAGCTGGACAAAGATAGTCGTTTTTTGAATGGAACTGACCCTTGCTCAGACAAAGTGGAGTCAATGGTATTTCTGAAACTGGCCTTGCAAGATTCAGTGTGTATGAAGCTTCTAATTTTTGGAGGTAGTACAAGAATGCAGTTTCCTGTTGAATATATACTTTAAAAGCCTGGTTCTGTATACCGTCCATACTAAGGACATGGTGTACTGTGGATTGGCCTTTTTTTTTTTTGATTCGCCATTTATAGATGCCCAGCCAGTTTCAGAATGTGGCTGGATAAAGTAAACTCCAAAGACATTCCGCGTGGATACCATCGGAATGTAGCCCTAAATGTAAAGGAGACGATAGCTTCAGACTAAATTTGGAACAATTTTATATGTCTTTAAAGTTAGCATTATGTGGATTTGGAGAAATTGAGAGCCTAAATTGCTCCGAGCTAACCGAAGCCAGATTCCAAGGTTACAGTTGGAAATGTGCAGGAGGCCGTAGACTTGAGGACGTTTGATCTTTGCTGATGGCTGAAACTGTATATGACTTCACCACGTTGGGCTGGAACTAGCTGCAGCGTTTTTTGCTTTCCACTTGGGAGGCGCCGTGACTCAGTGGTAGAGCATTTCCTTTTGTACACAGAAGGTCCCCAGGTTCAGTCCCTGACATTTTCCACTTAAAGGGTGCCAGGTAGATGGTGCTGGGAAAGACCTTTCTCTGCCCGAAACCTCAGCAAACCCCTCAGGGGAGATAACACCAGAATCACTGGACCAGTCAGCAGGCTAAGGATAAATCAGCTTCATCTGTCCTTACCATTAGATACGCAGCCCATCCATCTTTGTGAAAAAGATCTCTTCATCCACCCCCACAAAAGCTTTGTCTGGCAAGGGGTCAGCATCGATACTGTTTTGTAGATCGGGACTTTGTAGATGGAGCCAGGAGCAAGGTCATGACAAGCACGATTGAACTCCGAAGGATGTTCTGGCCATCACATTTAAAGGGGGTGCGCTCCTTTTAAATGTCTTCCCTTCATTGGAAATAATGGGCAATGGGGGCATCTTCATTTGAGGATTTTGGGGGAAAGAGAGCGGATCTCTCAAAGCTGGATGAGCACAGATGCAATTTTGTGGGCTTCCAGGCCGGACGGTATCAGAATTCCAGAGACCAGACAAAATGCTAAACTTGTAACAGGACCGGTAGTCGTTGCATCAGCAGAGACCAGGTGACTAGCTGGTGTCATTGAAATTGTACATAGCCCCTTGTCTGGCCAGCTGTGGCGAAGGCTCAGGGGAGGGCCGTGGCTCAGTGGATGAGCCCCTGCTTTGTATGCAGAAAGTCCCAGTTTCAATCCTCAGCATCTTCCAGTTTTTCAGTGGAATCCACTTCCTATGGAAATCCGGGCTCTACCTGAGCTACTGCCATTTCATAGGGCATGTAAGACGGAGCTGTTCCGCTGGGCTTTTGGTTGAGGTAACAGGCGTCCTATTCCACCAATTATTCCATCAGTCGGACTCCCTTGTTGTGACATCATGCTTTACAGCCTTGTTGCGGTGCTGCAGTACTGCAGTCCTAAGCGCTGCTCACGACCTGAGTTCGATCCCCGGCGGTAGCTAGGTTTTTAGGTTGCCAGCTGAGGTTGACTCAGCCTTCCATCCTTCCAAGGTGGGTAAAACGAGTACCCAGCTTGTTGCGGGGAAAGTGTAGATGACTTGGGAAGGCAATGGCAAACCACCCCATAAAAAGTCTGCTGTGAAAACTTTATGAAAGCAACGTCACCCCAGTGTTGAAAATGACTGGTACTTGCACAGGGGACCTTTCCTTTCCAGTTTGGAGAGCCAGTTTGGTGTAGTGGTTAAGTGTGCGGACTCTTATCTGGGAGAGCCAGGTTTGATTCCCCGCTCCTCCACTTGCACCTGCTAGCATGGCCTTGGGTCAGCCATAGCTCTGGCAGAGGTTGTCCTTGAAAGGGCAGCTGCTGTGAGAGCCCTCTCCAGCCCCACCCACCTCACAGGGTGTCTGTTGTGGGGGAGGAAGGGAAAGGAGATTGTGAGCCGCTCTGAGACTCTTCAGAGTGGAGGGCAGGATATAAATCCAATATCTTCATCTACCTCACAGGGTGTCTGTTGTGGGGGAGGAAGGTAAAGGAGACTGTGAGCCGCTCTGAGACTCTTCGGAGAGGAGGGCGGGATATAAATCCAATATCTTCATCTACCTCACAGGGTGTCTGTTGTGGGGGAGGAAGGTAAAGGAGACTGTGAGCCGCTCTGAGACTCTTCGGAGTGGAGGGCAGGATATAAATCCAATATCTTCATCTACCTCACAGGGTGTCTGTTGTGGGGGAGGAAGGTAAAGGAGATTGTGAGCTGCTCTGAGACTCTTCGGAGTGGAGGGCAGGATATAAATCCAATATCTTCATCTACCTCACAGGGTGTCTGTTGTGGGGGAGGAAGGTAAAGGAGACTGTGAGCCGCTCTGAGACTCTTCGGAGTGGAGGGCGGGATATAAATCCAGTATCTTCATCTACCTCACAGGGTGTCTGTTGTGGGGGAGGAAGGTAAAGGAGACTGTGAGCCGCTCTGAGACTCTTCGGAGTGGAGGGCAGGATATAAATCCATCTACCTCACAGGGTGTCTGTTGTGGGGAAGGAAGGGAAAGGAGATTGTGAGCTGCTCTGAGACTCTTCGGAGTGGAGGGTGGGATATAAATCCAATATCTTCATCTACCTCACAGGGTGTCTGTTGTGGGGGAGGAAGGTAAAGGAGATTGTGAGCCGCTCTGAGACTCTTCGGAGTGGAGGGCGGGATATAAATCCAACATCTTCATCTACCTCACAGGGTGTCTGTTGTGGGGGAGGAAGGTAAAAGAGATTGTGAGCCGCTCTGAGACTCATAGGAGTGGAGGACGGGATATAAATCCAATATCTTCATCTACCTCACAGGGTGTTTGTTGTGGGGGAGGAAGGTAAAGGAGATTGTGAGCCGCTCTGAGACTCTTTGGAGTGGAGGGCGGGATGTAAATCCAATATCTTCATCTACCTCACAGGGTGTCTGTTGTGGGGGAGGAAGGTAAAGGAGATTGTGAGCCGCTCTGAGACTCTTCGGAGTGGAGGGCGGGATATAAATCCAACATCTTCATCTACCTCACAGGGTGTCTGTTGTGGGGGAGGAAGGTAAAGGAGATTGTGAGCCGCTCTGAGACTCATAGGAGTGGAGGACGGGATATAAATCCAATATCTTCATCTACCTCACAGGGTGTTTGTTGTGGGGGAGGAAGGTAAAGGAGATTGTGAGCCGCTCTGAGACTCTTTGGAGTGGAGGGCGGGATGTAAATCCAATATCTTCATCTACCTCACAGGGTGTCTGTTGTGGGGGAGGAAGGTATAGGAGATTGTGAGCCGCTTTGAGACTCTTCAGAGTGGAGGGTGGGATATAAATCCAATATCTTCATCTACCTCACAGGGTGTCTGTTGTGGGGGAGGAAGGTAAAGGAGACTGTGAGCCGCTCTGAGACTCTTCGGAGTGGAGGGCGGGATATAAATCCAGTATCTTCATCTACCTCACAGGGTGTCTGTTGTGGAGGAGGAAGGTAAAGGAGACTGTGAGCCGCTCTGAGACTCTTTGGAGTGGAGGGCGGGATATAAATCCAACATCTTCATCTACCTCACAGGGTGTCTGTTGTGGGGGAGGAAGGTAAAGGAGACTGTGAGCCACTCTGAGACTCTTCGGAGTGGAGGGCGGGATATAAATCCAATATCTTCCTGCGGTGCTGAATCTAATTATTAACACCATCGCTTCTTTTTGGGCAAAAAACTGTAGTATTTGTGAAAAGCGCCCTTTCCGCCGGTGATGCACCTTGTTTTCGTTTTATTGTTCTACAGTTTTGGTTTTATTGCGGTGTTTTAAATTTGAATTGTAGGTTTTTATGGTCCAATTTATGTCGCGATCCATCCTGAACCCGTTATGGGAAAGGCCGAACTATAAGCCTATTAAACAAATAAATACGGACCCGGCAGTAGGTAATGGGAAAGACTCTAATGTCTGAGACGCTGGAGAGTGACTGCCGGTCTAAGTTGGCAAGACTGACCCTGCCGGGCCGATTCAGAATAAGTCTGATGTTCCAATAAGGCAGCATCGTGTGAGTTGGAATAGGCTGCAGAAGACCCAGAAGGGAAATATTACAAAAGTTAGCGTGTGGGTGTGTTGTTGTGTTTTCCCCCTTTTATCCCACAAATGACTGGCATAGATGCATTTTGGGAAGGGCCAGTTTGACAAGAGGTTCTGTGAGCTAGCAACTCTGGTGGATTTCTTTGCAAGAATCCTTCAAAGCCAGCTGCTCTACTCAGTCAGTAGATACTGCCCGTCAAGGGAACACCAAGGCCAAGAGAGACCCGGCTGCGGTTTCCCCTCCTACTTTCTGAGCTGCCCTTGCTCTGCGAGACATCTGAGCCGCTCAGTGTGCAATTCGGAATTTATCATCGTTTTGAAATGATTTTTTTTTTTCCTGAGCCGCTCAGAGCAGGTCTTTGATGGTGAAAAGCAGGGCAGAAGATATAAACGAACCCAAGCCTCTGTCTGCCCGCCTCTCTGGGAGCTGTGTGCCATTTCCAAACCATTCATGCAAAAAACTCTCAGGATATCAGGTATCTCCCTAGCCCTGTTTTTTTTTTTACAAGAGCAAGACTCCTGTGCCCTAAACAAAAGCAACAGGTAATAGCAACCAGGACGTGTGGCGGGGCTGTCTCCACTGACTCAGGTTTTACGAGCCGTCTCCGAGAATTCAGCTGCCATGTTTGTTCTTGTTAACAACGCTCTATTCGGGTTCGGGGCTTATAAAAGCAGGTTTAAAGAGTACAAAGGCTGCTAATCCATATCAGAGTAGCTCCTTTTTTTTTTAATGATGCAGGGAGCCATCATCCCTCTTGCAGCCAGGGTTTCTTGTGGCCAAGCAGCCTCCGTCTCCCTTCCTCCACCCACCCCCGCCACGCAGTTCCATTCCATCCCCGGTTGTTTAAAAAACGGATCAGGTGGGTCGTCACAGCTCCTCACACAAACGAGGGGGCATCTCTGCTAAATGGGTTTTGTCAGCGAGCCCCCGGAGCGGCCGACGCTGCCAGAGCAGACATCTGAATTCCTTTTGCCGAGCCCCCGCAAAATGTTCCGGGGCTGCCAACTTTTTCTGGGCCGCGCAGCTCCAAATTGAGGCCAGCCCCTCCGCTCATCTCGCAAAGCCTTTCATGTTCCACGACCGCAGCCTCAGAGAGGCGCCTGGGTTTCAACAGCAGCCGACCAGCACATGTTTACTTAATTCCTAAGACATGATGATAGCGATCCCTGCCACTATAAAAGCTCTTCTCCTCTCCTCCTCTTCCCCCTCCCGTCTTTATTGTTTTCTGATGAAGTCGATTTCTTTGCATCCCGTGTGTTCATTTAAAAAAAAAAAGAAAAAGCAGCATGCCTTTTTGAGCTCTCTATCTGTGTTTTAATTCTTCAGCGCCTTCGGCGCGACTCACGACCAGCACTGGAAGCTGAAGGAGCATCAGCTGAAACTGCAGATCGCTCAGCTCGAGGCCGCCCTGAAGTCGGATTTAGCTGACAAGAACGAGCTGCTGGACAAAATAAAAGCGGAGAGAGGTAGTGCCGTGGAGAGAAGCGTGCAAGAGGGGTTTTGCCTGAGGTTGTGCGAATGAGCAAGGATGCCTTCGCCTGAGGGGGCAGTTTCCCGCAGTTGAACATATGAAGCTGCCTGGATGAGTCCAGTCCCTCCATTAACTCCATCACGAGGGCAGAAGTTCCATCAGTTAATGCTGAGCGCACTGAAATTCTGGTCCAAGCAGTTGTTCATCAATCTGAGCCCCTTTGCCCGCATTAAGGGAGGGTGAGGATTCTAGTTTTAAGGTTTTAGGCCTAAAGGAATCCTCTGGGTATGCTGGAACTATTAGCAATGGGTGTGTGAGTCTTGATGAGAATAATTCTATAGATCACCTTGTTGAGATGGATTGACTTCCAGAGAGCTCTCTGCCCAAGACAATAAAATTTGTCTTCTGGAACATAGCGGGGTAGAGGAATAAGGCTAATGATCATGACTTCATAGATTATCTCAAATCCTTTGATAATGTTCTTTTACAGGAGACTTGGGCCATAACTCCTTTATTTCTTGAAGGATTTGAATCCTATTCCCTCCTAGCGTCCAGAGCCAGTAATGGAGGTCGCCCCTATGCGGGCTTAACTACTCTTGTCTCCTCTAATCTTAATTTAAAATCTACTAGCCTTCAATACTCTCCTCCTATTGCCCAAGCTACACCGATAAATTGTGGGAATCCTTCTTTAATATTACTGAATATCTACATTCTGCCCTCCTCCAACAGATCTATTATATTTAGTACCAAAGGAAAGTTTAGCAGAAGGGAGTCAGAAGGTCCAACTAAATGAAAGGGAGTTGTTAGGCCTACAAACCAATAAGTTTGAAGATCAGTGCTGGGTTTTTTTTTTTAGCAGGAACTCCTTTGCATATTAGGCCACACCCTTCTGATGTAGCCAATCCTCCAAGAGCTCTTTGTATAGGGCCTATTGTAACCTCCAGGAGGATTGGCTACATCAGGCGTGTGTGGCCTAACATGCAAAGGAGTTCCTGCTACAAAAAAACAGCCCTGTTTACATCGATATCTAACACTCTGGATGGCCCAGGCTACCCCAACCTCATCAGATCTCTGAAGCTAAGCAGAGTCCGCCCTGGTTAGTACTTAGATGGGAGACCACCAAGGAAGTCCTGGGTCGCTATGCAGTAATAAGTCTGTTGCCTTGAAAACCCAGTGGGGGTCTCCCTATGTCAGGAGCAGTGTGGTGGCACTTTCCCGATGTGCATTTTTATCCCACTCTTCTTCCAAGTGGCTTATGGTAGCATCCTCCGTTTCCTCTCCCTCTTTCGATCCTCACGACGACCCTGTAGGGCTGGTGAGACTGAGGGAGGATGACTGGCCCCGACAACGTTAACTTGCTTTCCCTGCAAACACTAACAAACTGAAACCAATTCCCCACTAGCATTATGCCGCTCTCGCTCTCCTCCGCGGGGCTTCCGTCGGATTTCACAATGTCTGCCCCCGGGGCTGCAACTCCCTTCGTCTTTTTCACACGGCAAACAGAAACTGGTTTTTAGAGGATCTTGTTTGCTGCGTGAAAGAGGCAGAGCGAGTTGCAGCCCCGGGGGAGATCGTGTGAAATCCAACGGAAGCCCCGCGGAGAAGAGGAGAGTGAGACCGGCATAAGGCTAGTGGGGAATCGGCCCCAAACTAAGTTGGGAATCCCAAAATTGCATTGCGGCAGATCACACACCAAGCTACCCTGGGGACGGTTTATAAACCGTGGTTAAGATGCTGTGACCAAAGCGGGATCGAGAGCAGGTCCCGGAGTTGGTCCAGTTTGTCCCGCAGTAGCGGATCACGAGTCATACTTGTTTCTCTCATCTCCGTTACTCCCTGTTCAGTTTTCCCGTTGGCAGAATGCCTCGTGAAAACTCCACATTTCAGTGACACAGAACAGTTTGGATTGCTTGCTCCCCCCCCCCCCGCCCCAGTATACAGAATTAGCATCTGGTTTTGCAATCCTTTGGGATTAGAATCCGCCCTGCGCAAGTGAAGGTTTGAATTAACTGCAGCCTTTAAGAGATCCTTTATTCCAATCTTGGCCCCTTCCTTTTTAGCGTGAATGTATAGGTCAGCGCCCTGTGTGCACTGATTACAGAGGATTGTGTTACCACAAACAGGTTTTGACAGCTGTTTGTTTTACCAGAAGATTATCTTAATCTTTGTTTTCTTAAGGCCCCGTTCTTTTATATGAGCAGGCAAACATAACGCAGAATCCCACTTAAGTCAAGCAAAATGCATGGATAGGGCTGTTAGTCAATTAGGAAAATCCCATGCACAGACATTATGCTTCTCTTCTCCGCCACCCCCCCCCCCCCCCCTTGGTTTCAGGCTACAAGAAACTGAGTTCCTGCCTCCAAGGAGCTTGGTGGAGGAAAATGATTTTGATATTGGATTTATATCCCGCCCTCCACTCCGAAGAGTCTCAGAGCGGCTCACAATCTCCTTTCCCTTCCTCCCCCACAACAGACACACTGTGAGGTAGATGAAGATATTGGATTTATATCCCGCCCTCCACTCCGAAGAGTCTCAGAGCGGCTCACAATCTCCTTTCCCTTCCTCCCCCACAACAGACACCCTGTGAGGTAGATGAAGATATTGAATTTATATCCCGCCCTCCACTCTGAAGAGTCTCAGAGCGGCTCACAATCTCCTTTCACTTCCTCCCCCACAACAGACACCCTGTGAGGTAGATGAAGATATTGGATTTATATCCCACCCTCCACTCTGAAGAGTCACAGAGCGGCTCACAATCTCCTTTCCCTTCCTCCCCCACAACAGACACCCTGTGAGGTAGATGAAGATATTGGATTTATATCCCGCCCTCCACTCTGAAGAGTCTCAGAGCGGTTCACAATCTCCTTTACCTTCCTCCCCCACAACAGACACCCTGTGAGGTGGATGGGGCTGGAGAGGGCTCTCACAGCAGCTGCCCTTTCAAGGACAACATCTGCCAGAGCTATGGCTGACCCAAGGCCATGCTAGCAGGTGCAAGTGAAGGAGTGGGAAATCAAACCCGGTTCTCCCAGATAAGAGTCCGCACACTTAACCACTACACCAAACTGGCTTAAAATGCCATCAAGTTGCAGCTATAGGGCAGGGGTGCTAAAGATGCGGCCCGGGGGCCAAATCAGGCCGGACTCCTATCAGACCCCCAAGCAACTGGCTGTCATCTGCTTCTTTCTCCCTCTCTCTTGCTTCCTTCTGCATCACAGCTTGCTTTGCCAGGCTTGCTCAATCACACAGGAGCTACAGAGCAAAACCTGTATTTCCTCTATTGGCTGAGGCTCCTCCCTTAGGGAGCAAGGGGGAGGGAGAGCTTGCTTTGCCAGGCACAGCAGAGCTACTGAACCAAGCCTCTCTTCCTTCTGTTGGATGAAGTTCCTCCCCGTCCTGGTCCCCTGGGGAAGGAAGGAAAGAGCCAGAGCTTCCTTTGCCCAGTTCCCTGGACCCTGTGGGAGAAATACAAAGAAAGCGCCTTTAAGACTGAGTGCTAACATTTTAAGGATGCTTTAAGGTTTTTAAAAAATAAAATATTTGTGTTTGTCTGTGTCCTTTATGAAGTTTATATCCCTGCAGCCTAATCATAAATAGGTACACACATGGCCCAGCCCAACCTGACATGGCTCGGCCCGACAAGGTGTCATTAATGTCAGATTCGGCCCTCATAACAAATGAGTTTGACACCCTTGAGTAGGGTTTTCAAGGCAAAAGACAGTCAGAGGTGGTTTGCCATTGCTTGCCTCTGTGTGGCAACCCTGGACATCATTGGTAGTCTCCAAGTACTACCCAATCCAAGTAACTACCTAGGAGCAGCTTAGCTTCCATGATCTCATGAGATCAGGCTAGCCTGGGCGTTCTAAATCAGGGGTATCAAACTCATTTATTATGAGGGCCGGTTCCGACATAAATGAGACCATGCTGGGCCAGTCGGGCTGGGCCATGTGTGTACCTATTAAAGATTAGGTAGCAGAGATATAAACTTTTTAAAGGACATAGACAAACATGACTAAAGATTTTTTTAAAAAAACTTAAAACGTGCTTAAAACATTAGCACTTGTTGGTCTTAAAGGTGCTTTCTTTGTATTTCTCCCATGGGATCCAGGGAACTGGGCAAAGGAAACTCTGACTCTTTCCCTCCCTCCCTCCCTCCCCAGGGACCAGGACGGGAAAGGGCCTCAACCAATGGAGAAAATTGAGGTTTTGCTCTGTAGCTCCTGCGCGATTGAGCAAGCCTTGCAAAGCAAGTTGAGATGCAGAAGGAAGCAGACAAGAGCCAGTTGGTCAGGGGGCTGATAGGAGCCCTCCGGGGGACTGATTCGGCCTCCGGGCTGCGTGTTTGACACCCTCGTTCTAGATCATCACTGAAGGCACTTAACCGTCTAAAAACTGGCATAAGGGAGGCGAGGGAAGTGAGGGAGATGGGAAGCAGGACAGAATAAGGGGGGGGGGGGAGAATATGTGTTCATCTCACTTACCTACGTATATTTTGGTTTCGTTTCCATACATTCGGGGCATTAAGAGATTGCGGAATGAGGCATTGCTTTACCAGCCGTGGTTGAATCACATTATCACCATGAAAACCAGTTTTGGGGGAAAGATCTCCCCCCCTCCCGAAAAATTCAGAGGGCAGCCCTGCTACCCTGTAGTAGAACAGCAAAATATGAGTCCCGGAGCACCTTCGAGACCAACAAGATTTTGCCAGGGATAAGCTTCCAAGAGTCGATGGTCCCTTCATCAGATACAAAGCTATGACTCTCAAAAGCTTATACACCAAAAACCTCGTTGGTCTCGAAGGTGCTACAGGACTCAAAACAAAACAAAACAAAAAATTACATATATCTCACCCAAATGTTGTCTCGTTAGAACATCAAGCCGTGTTCACACACATAAAGGCAAGCCACAATTTGTGTTTTCCTCCACAAGCCAGGACCAAACCACTGTTGGCCAGGAAAGTGTAAGTTTCCCAGTTCTAGCACGGCAGCGGACTAAGGTTTGCTACCAGAACAGGAAGGACTAATTCAGTCAGCTGTCCGCAAAAAGAGGGAGAGAGGGAGCCCAAAAATCCCTCAGGCGTGTTCCTAGAGCAGCCCCACCCCCCCATGGTGTGGTGTGACTCAGAAACACATTCACTAGCAGGGGTGGAATTCTAGCAGGAGCTCATTTGCATATTAGGCCACGCCCCACTGGTGTAGCCAATCCTCCAAGAGTTTACAAGACTCTTTTTTGTAAGCTCTTGGAGGATTGGCTACACCAGTGGGGCGTGGCCTAATATGCAAATGAGCTCCTGCTAGAATTCCACCCCTGTAAGGCTGTTGGCATCCTCTGAAATGTTTGTGTCCAAAACTTCCGCTTTGCTTCCTTGTCCAAGTATTCCAGAAAAGGGGGAGCGGGGGAGGTGGCTGGCTAAGGAGAGGAATGAGAAATTGCATGCCCTGCTGGTGAACAGGAAAAATCCTAACGTATCAGTTCTAATGGAAATGGCTTCAGATAATGCTTGCGCATTGGGTTGACAGTCAGTCTGTCTGCTTATAACAGCCTCTCGCTATCCATTAACACAGGGCTTTTTTGGAAGAAAAAGCCCAGCAGGACCTCATTTGCATATCAGGCCACAGCCCCTGACATCACCATTGGTTCACGCAGGTCTTTTTTGTTATAAAAAGACCAACAGAAACTCATTTGCATATCAGGCCATACCCCCTGACATCTCCATTGGTTCACTCAGGTCTCTCTTTTTTTAAGAAAAAAGCCCAGCAGGAACTCATTTGCATATCAGGCCACACCCCTCGACATCACCATTGGTTCACACAGGTCTCCTTTTTGTAGAAAAAGCCCAGCAGGAACTCATTTGCATATCAGGCCACACCCCCTAACGTCACCATTGGTTCGCGCAGGTCTTTTTTGTTGTTGGGGAAAAAAGCCGAGCAGGAACTCATTTGCATATCAGGCCACACACCCCTGACATCATTTTTTAAGAAAAAGCCCAGCAGGAACTCATTTGCTTATAAGGCCGCTCACCCCCGATGCCAAGTCAGCCGGAACTGCGTTCCTGCTAAAAAAAAAAGCCCTGCATTAATGTATAATATTATGATAAGTAGTACTGATCAGTGGAATCAATTTAGATGAAACAGAAGGGGCTGTTTTGCTGTTTCTTCTGAATTACTCACCTACAAAATAAGCATATTATGTATGCCATTTGGACAAAGCACGTTTTAAAATGTGGTCTATTCTTGAATGTCCAACTTCAAGCTGCCCCTAAAGTTCAGTTTCCTCACACCACCACCTTTCTGGCCAGAGCTTCCATTTGTGGCTCTTCAGGTCATATCTCTTGGGGCGGAGCCTAAAGAGTGTGGGCTTTGGGGGTTAGGAGGGACTTCAGGAAGGTATAATACAATTGCATCTGCTTTCCAGAGTGGGCATTTTCTCCAGTTGAACTGATCTCTGTCGCATGAACATTAGTTGTAAGATCTTCAGTTATTACCCGGACCAGGGGTGGAATTCTAGCAGGAGCTACTTTGCATATTAGGCCATGCACCCCTGATGAAGCCAATCCTCCAAGAGCTTATAAGGCTCTTTTTTGTAAGCTCTTGGAGGATTGGCTACATCAGGGGGTGTGGCCTGATATGCAAACGAGCTCCTGCTAGAATTTCACCCCTGACCGGGATGTTGGCAACCCTAGGAGGAACTTCTGTGGCGTATAGTGCTATACATTTCACCCTCCAAAGTTGTCATTTTTTCCAGGAGGATTGATCTCTATAGTCCAGAGTGCAGTTGTAGTCCCTGATCTACAGGCCCAGTCTGGAGGTTGGCAATGCCTGGGATGGAATTCTAGCAGGAGCTCCTTTGCATATTTGCCCACACACCCCCTGATGTAGCCAATCCTCCAAGAGCTTACGAGGCTCTTTTTTGTAAGCTCTTGGAGGACTGGCTACATCAGGGGGGTGTGGCCTAATGTGCAACGGAGCTCCTGCTAGAATTCCACCCCTGGGCAATGCTATGTTATTCTGACTCCCTCTCTACGGGGGTTATGCCAAAAAAAAAAAAATTAAGACCTTTCTTTGGTTCACTTGGCCTTTTCATTTTGTTTGGGATCAATTTCCCTGTTGATTTCCTGATTCATATCCTTATCTTCCCTGCTATTTAGCTGCTTCGCTGTTGTTTTATTTTGTATTTGTTGATTATATTTTTATGGTTTCGATCCTTTTAATTTTATACGGTCCTGTTTTGCTTATATGCTGTTTTGAAATTCTGTGTGGGGGGGGGGAGTTTTTAGTTTCGTAAACAGAAGTACAGGAAAGAAGACTGTAGATTTATACACCACCCTTCTCTCTGAATCAAAGACTCAGAGAGGCTTACAATCTCCTATATCTTCTCCCCCCACAACAGACACCCTGTGAGGTGGGTGGGACTGAGAGGGCTCTCACAGCACCTGCCCTTTCAAGGACAACTCCTGCGATAGCTATGGCTAACCCAAGGCCATTCCAGCAGCTGCAAGTGGAGGAGTGGGGAATCAAACCCAGTTCTCCCAGATGAGAGTCTGCACACTTAACCACTACACCAAGGGGGAGAATAGTTGTTTTTTTTTTTTTTTAAATGTGTTCATTACAAGGAAGGTAGACTGGGAAACAATTGTGACCCTTTCAGAGTTCTGCTGAGTTTAAACAAAATGTGTATTTTCTTTTGGAGACCAAAATGAAAAGCTGGCGCAGGAGAACAGAGATCTGCAGTTACACTATCTGGAGCAGAAGCAGCAGCTGGACGAACTGAAAAACCGCATGAAGTTTTTTGCCAAGGTGAACTCTTTTTGACTGTTTAGAGAATGACCACTAGAGAGAGAGAAGTTTTCTATATTTTATGCACAAAGCAAAAAAACTCTTTTCTTAAAAGCCAAAGAATGCAGGAGTATGACAGATTTTACTTATTCATGATATCCAGCAAAATGTCATGTTTAGTGAGAATGCACACCGTGTATCCTCAGTGTATCGCTCCATTATTCATTCGCGACGAACAACACCTTTCCTATTGACTCTGTCTCCGTTTTAGGAGAGCGACGTTGATGTGGCAGAACTCAGCGAGGCTCTCTTGCTTCTAAAGGTAACTGTGCCGAAACTATACTCCTGTTCTCACGCTTGTCTTGCACCGTTTTTTTAAAACCTTCCAATATCCCTTGTGAGCATTGTTCTTCAGGCGCAGGTTTTCAGAAGGGGCGTTCCCTGCACCAACTAATGCGCCTTGCTTCTGCAGTATTGGACCTATTTCCTTTCAGAGCATAGGAGAGCGAGCGAGACAGAAAAAATACGATGGGGCTAAAACTTTTTTTTTTCTTGTTAGATATGTACATATTTCATTATAACATCAAAAGTGAATTATCCGACCCTTTGAGCAATGCTTTAAAGCTCGTCTCCCCGCTCCCCTTTATTGTTTGAATAAAAGTAATTGCTTTTTTCTGTTATCACGTTGTCCTGTTAGAGGTCTGATAAAACCCAACTTTTTGTTTACAGATTTGGAAGGACATAAAAATAACCCCGATGGCTAAAAAAGCAGAGACCCAACTAAAACGCTATGCGTACGAAACGTGTAATGTGGTTCCTGTTTTCATCCTCCCTGTGCCCGAGCCCCTTATTTTAGCTGATGTATAAAAACACAAATTACAGGGGGGGGGAGTATATTTTCACTTAGGCTCAGTTTGTAATTCTGTTGTTAGCAACAATATTGCAGAGAGGAACTAAACTGAAAGGTTCGATCCCCCCGCTACCACCTACATGTTTACTTTCTCAAACACATGAGTCGTTTTTACGGCAAAGAGAATTCTTTCCCCCATTCTTCCTTCAACATAAATAAAATTGTGTGTGTGTGTGTGTAGGTGGGTGAGTGGAATATTCTAGAATTATTCTAGCAGCATTATATGAGGGCCTTATTGCAAAAATGCAAAGGGCACTCAGGATTTCCTGGGCAATAGAGGAGTCATGGATAAGGTTGCCAAGTCCCTCTGCCGCTCTGGCTGGGGACACTTTTCTCTCTTGCTCGCAAAGCTCTAGGATTCATGGTAAAAACTCTATGGTACCATAGAGTTTTACCATGAATCCTAGAGGATCTGCAGCATGATGTCATCATTTCCAGGTGATGTCATTGTGTGAGGCGTGTCGATGAGGCTGTTTGGGCGTGGGGATCCCCTCGGCAGCCTGCTCTGTGCCAGCGGGTTGGGCCCCCCCAAATCAGGGGATTCCTCACCCCTGGTGAGAGCTTGGCATTTTCCATGGGCACTGGGGAGGGGGGGAGCCCAATTTGGCGCCTCCCAGCACCCTAGGCGACTGTCTAGTTTGCCTAATGGGCAAGCTAGCCCTGCCCATAATCAGGGAGAGAGGATTTGCTGCAGTTCTGTGCTGGGTTTCACGCTGGTGACGCATCTCAGGTGTGCTTGCCTCTGCATCCTGTTTAAGAAGGATCCTTAAGCCCCGTTGAACGAGTGGGACACTTCCGAGTCAACAGGCGTAGACTTGTGCCATCACGAAAGGTTACCGAGGTAGTTCTAAGCCGCCTTCATTTTCTTCTCGAAAGCACCGAAAAATTGAGACGACTGGTTTTCGAGTTAATTGTAATGCTGGAAAGCAAGAGGTCCATCTGTTTCAATTAAAATGAAACAACCCCCCCCCCCCCCCCGAAAAAAAATTTTTTTTAAAGAAATCTAATGATGAAGCTGTCAACTTTTGCACTCAGGCTCGGCGACAGCAAGCGAGTAGCAACCTCACGTTTCTAGAGCAGGTGGATGAAGACATTCACAAAGACTTAGAACGTTCCATGCGGGAGCTCCAAGCAACTCACGCAGAAACCGTTCAAGAGCTCGAAAAGACCCGCAATATGTTAATTGTACAGCATAAAATTAACAAAGACTATCAAGTATGTAATTCTCCCTCTCTGTACAATTGACTGCTGGTATCTCTCGTGCCTTTTTTAAAAAAAAAAAATGAAATCTAATCTGGTTATTGAGATTAATGAATCCCGGACTTGAGAAGGGCACCTAGCCAAATCCTAATGAGTTAAAGTCTGCCAAACTTGACTTTTGCAGTCAAGTTCTTTATCCTCACTTTCAGTCAAGAAGCCACTCTCATCTGCTGGACCAACCCGACCCAAAGAGATCTGCCCAATTTGGACAAAGTTGGTTTGCGGTTTGCAGAGATTGGGTGTGTTGAATCAGTACAGCCTGCACTCCCAAAATTAGTTTAATTGAGTATTTCATTCATTGGAGCCAAACGAAAGGAGGGGGGGATTAAAAAAAATATATATATATATTTTAAAAAATGAATTAATAGCTCAACAGAGCGGTGCAAACAACTCAACGGGAAGCTTCTGCTTCCGGGGGTCTAATTCAGATTATACCCAAGAAGAGATCTAGAATGAGCAAGGCTTATTTTGCAGCAGGAACTTCTTTGCATGTTAGGCCACACACCCTTGGCGTAGTCAGTCCTCCAAGAGCTTAGAGTAGGCCTTGTAAGAAGAGCCCTGTAAGCTCTTGGAGGATTGGCTACATCAGGGGGGCGTGGCCCAACATGCAAAGGAGTTCCTGCTACAAAAAAAAGTCCTGGACCTCAGACTTTTCTAAACTCTTAAAAGACTGGTTCCTCTATTGTTGTGGGAGGAAAAAAAAATGATGTTGGGATACTGAAATCCTGTGTTCAAAACCTCCTTGATACCGAGTCTTAAACTTTACTTGCTAGAGAGTTTTATCTAGAGGGTTGCCAAGTCCAATTCAAGGAATATCTGGGAGCTTTGAGGGTGGAGCCAGGAGACTTTGGGGGGTGGAGCCAGGAGCAAGGTTGCAACAAGCACAATTGAACTCCAAAGGGAGTTCTGGCCATCACATTTAAAGGGACCGCACACCTTTTAAATGCCTTCTCTCCATTTGGAAAGAATGAAGGATAGGAGCACCTTCTTTTGGGGCTCATAGAATTGGACCGCCTGGTCCAATCTTTTTGAAACTTGGAGGGCGTTTTGAAGAGAGGCACTGGATGCTACGCTGAAAATTTAGTGCCTCTACCTTAGAAAACAGCCTCCTAAGCCCAAGATAACTGGATTAATTCTCCATTATACCCTATGGGAATCGGTCTCCACGGGGAATAATGGAGTGCCCAGCAGACATTTCCCTCCCCCTCTCCCTGCTTTCTGATGACCCTGAAGTGGGGGGAGGGCCTCCAAACTGGAGAATCCCCTGCCTCCACCTAGGGATTGTGCAACCAACAAAGAGCAACGCGGATAATGGAGCAGGGGAGCCAGTTTGGTGTAGTGGTTAAGTGTGCGGACTCTTATCTGGGAGAACCGGGTTTGATTCTCCACTCCTCCACTTGCACCTGCTGGAATAGCCTTGGGTCAGCCATAGCTCTGGCAGAGGTTGTCCTTGAAAGGGCAGCTGCTGTGAGAGCTCTCTCTGGCCCCACCCACCTCACAGGGTGTCTGTTGTGGGGGAGGAAGGGAAAGGAGATTGTGAGCCGCTCTGAGACTCTTCGGAGTGAAGGGCAGGATATAAATCCAATATCTTCTTCTTTTTCTTCTTCTTATGAAAACCAGCCTCCAAAATTATACAAAATTGTTTACTACAAATGTTACTTACAAAAGAAGAGGAAAGGTCCCCTGTGCAAGCACCAGTCGTTTCCAACTCTGGGGCGATGTTGCTTTCACAACGTTTTCACGGCAGACTTTTTATGGGGTAGTTTGCCATTGCCTTCCCCAGTCATCTACACTTCCCCCCCAGCAAGCTGGGTACTGATTTTACCGACCTCGGAAGGCTGGAAGGCTGAGTCAACCTCAAGCCGGCTACCTGAAAACCCAACTACCGCTGGGGATCAAAGTCAGGTCGTGAGCAGAGCTTGGGACTGCAGTACTGCAGCTTTAACACTTTGCACCACGGGGCTCTTTTACTTACAAAAACACACTTCTTAATACTAAATAGGGAATGATTACAGAAATAAATACCATTACAAAAGGAACATTCAAACCTTCACCCAAAGTCATTCGACAACAAATCAGTGTCCAATTCCTATATCAGATGGGTACAGGTAGAAATTCCAATGATCAAGTTTTCCACAGAGACCAGCGCTCCAGATGATTTCTTCTGTACAGATTATTTCTCTGGGCCTTGCTGTACAGAAGAAATCATCTGAAATGCTGGTCTCTGTGGGAAACGTCATCATTGGAATTTCTACCTGCACCCATCTGATATAGGAATTGGACACCGATTTGTTGTCGAATGACTTTGGGTGAAGGATGGAATGTTCCTTTTCTAACTGTATTTACTTCTGTAATCATTCACTATTTAGTATTAAGTGTGTTTTTGTAAGTTACGTTTGTAGTAAACAATTTTGTATCATTTTGGAGGCTGCTTTTCGCGGAGGTTTCCATAACCTTTTCCCCTGCCCCCGCCTGGGGATTGGCAACCCTAGTTTTATCTTGCAAGACCAGTGAAATGTTGAATGCAGGATTCCCTCCCTGCAAGTTTATCTGCTCACTTTCCGCCGCAGTGAAGGAAACGGAAGGGAGTGTTGAAGCCCTACTGCCCATCTCCCCCCTCCAACCTCCCCAGGTACTGCTGCAAGGGAAGATAGCATCCAAAAAGGGCCTCCATCTCAACCCGTTCCATTTGTCAAGCATCTCTCAAAAATTCACACAATGTGTTCGGTCGGCTGTCCACAGCTGGATGCGTAGTTTAGACTTGAAGCAGCCTTCTGAAGAGAGATGGCATTTTGAATAGGGGGCCCGGTGCAGTGGGGGGGAGAGATGGTTGACTTGGTTCTTTTGGGGAGATGCTCAGTGGGGAAGTCCACCTGTCCTTCCCCACGCACGCAAACCCAGCAGAGCCGCTTTTGCAGTTTAAAGTATACGTTGAGAAATCCAGTCACAGATACCCAAAAGTCATGGGGATCCGAGGCTTTTATAGAAATCACAATTGTGCAGTGGGTAGCTGCCTATTCATATTCCTTTAACTTTTCTTTCCGTCCTCAGGTGGAGGTGGAAGCAGTAACACAGAAGATGGAGGCGTTACAGCAAGATTACGAGTTAAAACTGGAACAGTACGTCCGTCTCCTTGACGTTAGGGCAACACGCATCCGTAAGTTGGAAGGTATGTTGATCAGAATGCAGATCTTAATGGCCGGGAAATCCGTAAGTGCTTTCTGCTCCGAGACAAGTTGTTCTGCACTTTATCAATACAGCACTGCTAAAGTAAATCCAATAATGTTGTTTCATTTCTACAAGAGCTCGAGGAGGCCACTGCCAAAGGCCATGCAACAGCTCTTTGCATATTAACCCATTGTATTTTTATGCTGATGTTAGCCGCCCTGAGCCCGCTTCGGCGGGGGAGGGCGGGATATAAATAAAACTTTATCTTATCTTATCTTATCTTATGTGTTGTCTCTGGTGACTTCTTCGCCTCTCGCAGTTCTCGAGATCCTGTCCCCATGAGTGTAACTTCACAAAGATGCTACGTTTATATGTTTACATAATTTTAGTTGTGGTTCTAGTTATTTAAGTTTGTAGGGTTGCCAATCCCCAGTTAGAGGCAAAGGATCCCCCGGTTTGGAGGCCACCCCCCCCCCCACTTCAGGATTATCAGAAAGTGGGAGGGGGGTTGGATGTCCACTGGGCATTCCATTATATGCTATGATGACTGGTTCCCATAGGGTATAATGAAAGATTGATCTGTGGGTATCTGGGACTCGTGGGGGGCACTTTTTTAGAGGTACCAAATTTTCATCATAGTATCTGGTGCCTCCTCAAGAAAACCCCCAAGTTTCACAAAAGATTGGACCAGGGGGTCCAATTCAATGAGCCCCAAAAGAAGGTGCCCCTATCCGCCATTGTTTCCTATGGAAGGAAAGCATTTAAAAGGAGCACAGTCCCAAATCCTAAACCCCCACCACCTCACTGGCCAGAGGCTTGGAGAATGGATTTCAAGTTAAAGTTGCTTTCTTTCCACCTACCCACCCCTCCCTCCCTCCCTCCCTCACTTCCTCCCTTCCTCCCTCCCTCCCTCCCTCCCTCCCTCCCTCCCTTCCTTCCTTCCTTCCTTCCTTCCTTCCTTCCTTCCTTCCTTCCTTCCTTCCTTCCTTCCTGTGTTGCGGCTCTCGGACATCTGATGTTCATGTCTCGCGGCTCTCAAACATCTGATATTTATTCTACTTGGCTCTTACATTAAGCAAGTTTGGCCACCCCTGCTGTAGTGCAGACAAATTTTGTCAGCATTGAATCCAACCTGCGGAGGGGAGTTGTTAGAGTCAATCCTTGGTCCTTGGAGGGGGGGGGGCGGGTAAGGGAAGAAACAAAAATAATAAAAGAGAAATATATATGCTTTTTTGCCTCGTAGCCCAGCTGAAGGATATCGCTTATGGGACCAGGCAGTACAAATTCAGGCCAGAAATCATGCCAGATGATCCAGTCGATGAATTTGATGAAACCACCCACTTGGAGCGGGGAGAGAACTTGCTAGAAATCCACATCGGCAAAGTGATATTTTCTGCAGAAGCCGTCAAGGCTTTCCGCGATCAGGAACCTGCAACTTTCTGCACCTATGCGTTCTACGATTTTGAACTCCAGACAACACCAGTTGCCCGGGGCCTAAACCCAACCTACAATTTCACTTCCCAGTATCTTGTGCAGGTGGATGACTTCTTTTTGCAATACGTGCAGAAAAATACCGCCACGCTTGAGGTTCACCACGCCTATGGCGTGGACTTTGAAACGGTCGCTGCGTGCCAGCTGAGATTCCACGAAATATTGGAGAAGAACGGCAGAATCTACGGTTCGGCCATTTTAGTCGGTAAGCGTCAGAGACGCCCCTTGCGACATGCGTGTACTTATCGTGGATGTTTGAAAGGCTGTCTTTCAGCTGTCAGGCTCGCAAAGCGGCTCGTGGCAAACAAGAACGGAAACCTAAATATTGTACGTTAATTAATTCCAGTGAAAAAGGCGACTTTAAAACGGTCCCCTCTCGTCGACAAGTACAGTTGGCGTCAGTGAGAGGATGGGTATCTTCAGCAATAGCTGCACAGTTGCGGAACACACTGCTGGAGAAAATGTGGTGGCTCCCAATCCTTTAGGAAAGTCTGCAGGGCGTGGCTTTTCAAAACTAGCATGTGGCTCTTTTTAAGAGGCAGAATGGGATACATTTGATGGAACCGTATCTGGAGATAAAAAGGTTTGTTTGGGAAGGATTTTTATCATGTGGCATAGCGGAGCATATCCATTGCATCAAATATTGTGTGCTGTGCTGGCCACTCCAGCTCTGGGAGAGCAGCGTAGAAACATTTTTTTCACCCTGCCCTGACCTGGATAGTCCAGGCAAACCCGATCTCATCAGATCTTGGAAGCTAAGCTGGGTTGACTACAGTTAGTACACGGGTGTCAAACATGTGGCCCGAAGGCTGAATTAGGCCCCCCCCAGAGGGTTCCTATCAGGCCCCCGAGTAATTGGCTGTCATCTGCTTTCCCCCCCTCTTGCTTCCTTCTACAGCACAGCTTGGTTTACCAGGCTTGCTCAATCACACAGGAGCTACCGAGAAAAACCTCTGTTTTCTCAATTGGCTGAGGCTCCTCCCTTGGGGAGGAAGGGGGAAGGGAGAGCTTGCTTTGCCAGGCTCTCTCAATCACAGCAGAGCTACTGAGCCAAGCCTCTCTTTCTTCTACTGGCTGAGGCTCCTCCCCTTCCTGGTCCCCTGAAGAGGGAAGGAAGGAAAGAGCCAGAGCTTCCTTTGCTCAGTTCCTTGGATCCCATGGGAGAAATACAAAAGAAAGCACCTTTAAGACCAACAAGTGCTAATGTTTTATTATAAGTTTTTTTTAAAAAAAACAAATCTTTAATTGTATTTGTTTGTGTCCTTTATAAAGTTTATATCTCAGTTACCTAATCTTAAATAGGCATACACATGGCCCGACCCGACATGGCATGGCCCAGCCCAACAAGGTCTCATTTATGTCTGATCCGGCCCTCGTGACAAATGAGTACAACACCTCTGAGTTAGTACTTGGATGGGAGACTGTCCTTGAAATACCCAGTTGGGAGGCAGGGGCAGGCTTATTTGGCCACTTCCCTGGATGTCCTCCAGGCCCCCAGTAGAGGTCAGTCACCAGAGGACTACATGACTCCCAGGTGCAGAGACATGCACAAGCGCACAATAAATACAAAAAAATACCCCCCAAAAGGAAGCATTTTCACCCCCAGAAACATAAAAGAAATCTCTTTTGAATCAGAATTAGCTGAAATTTTCAACAAGGAGTCCATTTCTTTAACTGAAACTAAACTATCTTCAGCTTTTAGTCTCGATTTCGGTGCTCTTCAAATCATTTGAGCACAAAACAGTACTCAGTTACTCTGCTGACAGCTTGTAAGGAAATAAATGTTCCCAGATGGAACTCTCTGTCTGGAGCAAATGATGCCCTGTGTTCTTTCGGGGGGGGGGAGGAGGGGGGAGGCACAACAGTAGGAGGGTCCTGTGTGACAGAGTGTTAGACTGGATAGGCCATTGGTTTGATCCAACATGGCTTCTCTTATGTTCTTACATTAATTACTTAACCATGGTTAAGCAAGAGAGGAGAGGACGGCTGGCTTTGAGGTTTGGGACAGTGGTACAAAGGATGACCCAAAAGAGTTTTTACATGTAGCACGCGGCAGAGTGTAACAGTGTCCCGTTTTAAATAAAGACGTTAAAGCGCACTGAGGGCATCCATTAAGAGCTCAATCCAAATTATTTTTTTTTAATTCATTTTTATTCTTTTTGTGCCGCAGTTACGGGCTTTTTTCTTTCTTTCTTTCTTTTTTTGAGCTTTGGTGTCCTGCCCACCTCTTTCATTTTGATTATTAAACTTCTCATTTAAGAACATGTTTTTGCTGTCAGATCTCGCTCTGCAGAGATTACCTAACACTTCATCTGGGTTTTCAAAGCCGGGTATTGCTGCCAGACTTCACAGTGAAGGACAGAAATCCTCTGGTTTTTAATGGAGTGTTTTATATTGCTTAATCCTGTGTGAATCGTACTAATGATCCTCCAGATCGTTTGATGCACAAGATGAAGAGTACCACAAAGCAGAACTGGAAAAGGAGGGCGTTCCCGTTTGATAAAGGAAGCATTTTCCAAAACGAGGCATCTGGAGCCACAATTATTATTATTATTGCTGTTATCATAAACCTATGCCGCGATTTCAGGTTAGGGATGTACAGGACACTTTCTCATTCCCTTCTGTTTTTGTGTGATGTCAGGAAGACCATTTTCATCAGGCAGATCTTCCATTCCCACTGGTTGGTTTGACGCCACCTTTACACTGTCTGCCATTTTATGCCATTTGCCATTGACACAAAAGTAGATTTCAGTGGCATCAGCAATGGATTAGGCGACCTGCGGATCTGGTCCACTATGGTGGTGGTTCCCTCCGGCATGGAACCTTGATGTTGGTGGAAGACACCATCCTTAGAGCCGCCATTTGGCGACCCCGTGGGGTCTTCAAGGCAAGAGATGTTCAGAGGTGGTTCACCATTACCTGCATGTCAGCCGTAGACTTCCTTGGTGGTCTCCCATCCAAGTACTAAGGCCAACTCTGCTTAACTTCCAAGATCTGATGAAGATCAGGCTAGACTGGTCTATCCAAGTCAGGGCTTAGGAGAAGCCACCATAGATCCATGATATCCTATCAGATTTTGTCCACAGTGGTAGAAGATATTGGATTTAAATCCCGCCCTGTGCTCTGAATCTCAGAGCGGTCACAATCTCCTTTACTTCCCGCCCCCCCTCACCAACAGACACCCTGTGAGGTAGGTGGGGCTGAGAGAGCTCTCACAGCAGCTGCCCTTTCAAGGACAACTCCTACAAGAGCTATGGCTGACCCAAGGCCATTCCAGCAGCTGCAAGTGGAGAAGTGGGGAATCAAACCCGGTTCTCCCAGATAGGAGTCCGCACACTTAACTGGTCAGTGGAAAGGGTGACCACAGTTTTGTCTCAAGTGCAGGGGAATCATTAAAAAGACACCCACTTTTGAACAGAATCAAATCTGTTGCAGAATTTGGTATTGTCCCTGTTTGGTGTAGTGGTTAAGTGCTTGGACTCTTATCTGGGAGAACCAGGTTTGATTCCCCACTCCTCCACATTGCACCTGATGATGTGACCTTGAGTCGGTCACAAGTTCTCACAAAGCTGTTCCTCTCCAGAGCAGTTTATGCCAGGGCTCTCTCAGCCCCACCAACCTCACAGGGTGCCTGCTGTGTGGAGGGAAAGGGAAAGGAGATTGTAAGGCACTCTGAAACTGCTCAGGTAGTGAAGGGCGGGGTACAAATCCAGCCTTCTCCTCCTTCCCTGCATGCCTGAGGGCTGGAGCTCTTGATCTTCTAACTTTGTTTGTTTTGCAGGAGTTGGAGGAGACATCCAGAACTACGGCTCTGTGGAATACTGGGTCAGGTTAAGAGTCCCCATGGACCAAGCCATCAGGCTATATAAAGAGCGGGCAAAAGCTCTGGGATACATAACAACAAACCTAAAAGATCAGGCAAGTGAATGCACTGAATGATTTTCTTCTTGATGGTTGTTTTGCTTTGTGTCACTTCTCTGCAAAGCTGGAGCCGTAGAGCATTCCCTTGTAGGTTTGCATTTGTGCAGTAAGACCGTATTGACGTGGAACGTCTTGATTTGCTCGAAATTCTTTGCTTCTCTGCAAGCTCACTGACCTGTTTACGTGTATCCCATTTTTAACGTGCCGTGGTGGGCTTTCCAGCACTTGCTTTATCCCGCTGCACAGGGAAAGCCAGTCTGGATGGCCCTGTGGTTGGGACTGAATATAATGTTGTCATCCTGGCTTTCTTCAACCACAAACGTAGGCCTTCTACATGCGTTGACAGGCTAAAGGAAACAGAGAGAATAAACCTTTCTCCTCGTGGATCACTTACGTCCTGATGGCGAGGCATCAGCCAGACTGGAATAACGGAACGGAAGGACGTTCTGGACCAGTAGGAAAGCCGCAGAATTCTGACTGGGGGCCTCCTTCGTTGCGTATCAGAGGGGTAGCTTATTGTAGTGAAGCAAAAGAGAGATCCGGCGATACCTTAAAGCGTGCATGCACACGAAGTTTGCACCCTGAATAAAACTTTGTGGGTCTTAAAGGTGGCACTAGACTCAAACTTTGTTCCAAGTTGGTGTGGTTAAGTGCACGGACTCTTATCTGGGAGAGCCGGGTTTGATTCCCCACTCCTCCACTTGCACTTGCTGGAATGGCCTTGAGTCAGCCATAGCTCTGGCAGAGGTTGTCCTTGAAAGGGCAGCTGCTGGGAGAGCCCTCTCCAGCCCCACCTACCTCACAGGGTGTCTGTTGTGGGGGGGAGGAAGACATAGGAGATTGTAAGCTGCTCTGAGTCTCTGATTCAGAGAGAAGGGTGGGGTATAAATCTGCAGTCTTCTTCTTCTAACACTAACAATAAAAGCTCGTGTTGGAATAAATGTCATCTGGGCTTTTTTTGTAGAAAAAGCCCAGCAGGGACTCATTTACATTTTAGGCCATACACCCTGACACCAAGCCAGCCGGAACTGCATTCCTGCTCAAAAAAAGCCCTGCAAATTAATGTGTGTTTCTTTCCGGTGTGCAGTGCCATTAGGATATATTGGCTTAGGTAGGTCTGTTCGATGTGTGTGTGTTTCTTGCAGTGTTATTTATTTACCGGATTTTTGTGCTGCCTCTTCAGGAGAACAGGCAGCTGAGGCAGCTTACAAAAGAAAAAATAATATAAAAAAAAATCTTTAAACGGTTTTAATTAAAAACCAGCGTTAAAGACTCAGCCGCTGCTTACAAATATTAACATTTAATCAGCTTAAAATAAGTTTCAGGATAAAAACCCACTTGAACGACCCCATGATTATAAGCCTAGGTAAATGGAAATGTTTTGACGACTCCTGAAAAAGCAGCGTAGGTTACAAGCAAGCCTCAAGAAGGAGGGCATTTCACAAGGGAGGTGCCACTCCTGACAAAGCCCTGTCTCTGGTTGCCTCCCACCTCACCTCTGAAGGCTGGGGCATAGGGAACAGCGCTTGTGAAGCAGATCTTAATATGAGAAGAAGCAGTACTCTGACCCCAGGCCATTTAGAAGAAGAAGATATTGGATTTATACCCCGCCCTCCACTCTGAGCAGCTCACAATCTCTTATTTTCCTCCCCCACATCAGATACCCTGTGAGGTAGGTGGGGCTGAGAGAGCTCTGACAGAAGCTGCCCTTTCAAGAACAACTCCTACAAGAGCTATGGCTTACTCAAGGCCATTCCAGCAGGTGCAAGTGGAGGAGTGGGGAATCAAACCCAGTCCTCTCAGATAAGAGTCCACACACTTAACCACGACACCAAACTGGCTCTGATCCATTGAACCACCACCTTGAATTTTGCTTGGACACAAACATGCAGCCAGTACACATCTCTCAGTGCATGCCCTTTTAACGGCAAAAAAAAAATCTCCTAAGTCTACTAACGAGCTTTAAATAGCATTTTCTCTCTCTTTTAAACCAGCCAGTTCTCAGTCCTTCCCAAGTCAACACTTCAGCAGATGGAAACTTAAACGAACTCCACATCACAGTAAAATGTTGCAGCAATCTGCCGTGCCCGAAGAGCCAACTCCAACCGAGCCCTTACGTCGTCTATAAGGTCTTTGATTTCGCAGACCACGACACCGCCATCATTCCCAGCAGCAACTGCCCACAGTTCGCCGACCACGCGTGTTTCCCAGTGCCCATGAACGCTGACCTCAACCGCTACCTGAAATCCGAATCCTTGAGCCTATACGTCTTCGACGACAATGAGGCGGAAGAGGGGGTTTATATCGGAAAAGCAAGTGTCCCCTTAATCTCATTGGCTCACGACAGATACATTTCAGGTAAGGACTCAGCCTTTTCCTGAGCTGCAGATGAGGCTGCTGGATCTACTGAGCGCAATTCATTCGCATTATATTGGTTTATTTAAAGGGGTGGTGCTACATCATTCCATAAGCAGTTCAATGTGGCAAGCAGCATGCTTACAAAGGGGGGCAGAGGAAACCAGTGCCGGATTAAACCCTGTGGAGGCCCCTAGGCAGTTGAAATCTTGGGGAGAGGGCCCCCTCACAAATTATCTCAGAGTCTGAGTGCCCGCCCCACCACCAAAGCCTCCGCTGCAGTTTGCAGACACCTTCTTAAAAGCCCCTTTTAATAATAATAATAATAATAATAAATTTATTTTTGTATCCCGCCCTCCCCTGCCAAAGGCAGGCTCAGGGCGGCTAAGCTGTGGGAGAGAGGCAGAGAGATGCAAACTTGGCGACCACGCCAGCAGCAGCCACACCAGGCAAGTCGGGCAAAGAGCTGCTCAGTTGCTGGCTGCCTCGTGCAGGCTGGGAGGGCCGCAAGCAGGGGCGAAACGGGGGAGGGGGAGCCAGCCTGGGGCCCCGGAAGTCGTGGGGGCCCATAGGCCAGTGCCTACTTGGCCTAATTGTTAATCTGACTCTGGAGGAAACCAGCAGTGAAAAACAAACTCCACCAGTTCGTCGAATCCTATGAATCGCTTCTGCTAAACTAAATGCAATCATTTCTTCCTGTCGAGTCTTTCTTGGACAAAGACAGACTCTCGATCAGAGGAAGTCTTACCTCAGCCCTCAAGCCTCGGACAGAGACTTGGTGGAAGAGAGTGGATGAATCCAGCTAGGCGGAAGAGTCACAGGCTTCCACTCAGTGGGTTGGATCCAGTACTTATTTTGGCAGATTGAAAGAAGAAGAAGAAGATCCCTGCTGGATCAGACCAGTGGCTCATCTGGTTCACCAGTCTGTCTCACACAGTGGCCAACCAACTCCTCTGGAGAAACAATGAGGTGTTCCCCTGACGTCTCCTCCTGTCGCTGAGATTCAGAGGTTTACTAACTCTGAACGTGGAGGTTCCCATTCGTCAGCATGGCTAATAGCCACTAATAGACCTATCCTCTGCCTAAATCCCTTTTAAGGCCATCTATGACTGTGAGCATCACGACATCCTATGGCAGCAAATTCCACGTTTTAATCAATCACTGTGTGAAGAAGTATCTCCATCAGTGGAAATAGGACTTGCCCACCCAGCAGTATTCCCTCTAAGCGTGAGCTAGCTCACAGTTTTTTTAGCCTCTGGCTCACACATTTTTGTCCTAGCTCAGGAAAAATGGCCCCAGGGCAAACTAATTTATGCAGGAGCTCACACAGCTTTAGTGCCAGTAGCTCACAAAGTAGAATTTTTGCTCACGAGACTCCACAGCTTAGAGGGAGTATTGCCCCCCCCATCCCACTGCATCACGAAATGCTCCCCAAAACGCCATTGTCACAGCTGGTTCTCTCAGGCCCTCGGTGGCCTTGGTATGATCTTCTGCCCTCTGATAAAAGAGACGGATCGCTATATTGGCTTGTTGCTTTCCTTTCAGGTACCTTCGAGCTAACAGATTATGAAGGCCATTCCGCCGGCACCGTCAGCGTGGAACTGAAGTGGAAATATGCTTACCTCCCACCTGCCGGTTCTGTTGTGGCGGCGGATTTGACCGATTACATCCTGAATGAGAAACCAGTGAAGGGCCAAGGAGAACCTCCAATCCTGACCCCTTCTTTCTCCTCGCCAGCAGTGGTATGTTGTCTAAACATCTTAAGAACATAAGAACATAAGAGAAGCCATGTTGGATCAGGCCAACGGCCCATCAAGTCCAACACTCTGTGTCACACAGTGGCAAAAAATGTTATATACACACATACACTGTGGCTAATAGCCACTGATGGACCTGTGCTCCATATTTTTATCTAAACCCCTCTTGAAGGTGGCTATACTTGTGGCCGCCACCACCTCCTGTGGCAGTGAATTCCACATGTTAATCACCCTTTGGGTGAAGAAGTACTTCCTTTTATCCGTTTTAACCTGTCTGCTCAGCAATTTCATCGAATGCCCGCGAGTTCTTGTATTGTGAGAAAGGGAGAAAAGTACTTCTTTCTCTACTTTCTCCATTCCATGCATTATCTTGTAAACCTCTATCATGTCACCCCGCAGTCGACGTTTCTCCAAGCTCCAAGTCGACGTTTCTCTGCTATATGTTTCTGCAGGGCTTTTTTTGTAGCAGGAACTCCTTTGCATATTAGGCCACACACACACACCTCCCCCCCCCCCCCGATGTAGCCAGTCTTCCAAGAGCTTACAGGGCTCTTAGTACAGGGCCTACTGTAAGCTCCAGGAGGGTTGGCTACATCAGGGGTGTGGCCTAATATGCAAAAGGAGTTCCTGCTACAAAAAAAGCCCTGAGTTTCTCTAAATCAAATAGAGTCCTGCTCCCTCCTTACGTGCTTTTCAGTTATTACAGTCCCATCCTCCCTATGCTCTTTCGTAAAAAGGCAAATGTACAGCAACAAATAGTGTTGTACTCTACCAGCTTTTACATGTCTGAAAGTGGAAGGAGGGCGCTCCACTTGCCCGCTTGGGATTACAGGTCCCACGTGGACAAGAGCCACATGGGAACAGGGCTACGGTGAAAGAAACCCAAGATTAAGTGGAAAAGGCAGTAGATACAACCTGTATTTTAGCTATTAATGGGCAAGTTCCCTCACGCCCCCAATTTTGGAACTGTCTTATCTCAAACAAGTTTGGTGAGGCTCATTTCAAATGGTGCATAGTGGCTAGAGCATTGGAACAGGCTCTGGGAAACCCAGGTTCAAATCCCCACTCTACCATGCTGGCTGACTTTCGGCTAGTCACACAGTCTAGCCTGCCTTACAGAGATGTAGTTGTGAAGACAGAATACAGGAAGGAAGGGAGTATTATGTAAAGCCTCTTTGGACCTCCATTGGGGAAGGGGGCGGGAAGCGGACTGTAATTCTCTAAATAAAGTACTGGTTTGAGCTTGATGCAGGATCGGATCTACATGTTTTTTGAGGGTGGGGGCAAAATTAAAAAATGACGCCCCCTTATGGGCCATTCTATTTTATGGTCCCATAGAAAACAATGGACTCCATACCCAATTTGTCGGGGCCCCCCCCTTTGTCAGCACCCGAGGCAAGCACCCCTCTCTGCCCCCCCCACTAGATCCGACCCTGGCTTGATGATGTCTTCAGGAGCACAAAGGGGCCTAGAGCTCTCCCAACTCCCATACCTCGTGAGCTCCCCCATACTTCCCCTTTACAAAAGTTGCTAACCCAGTTGTGAACGGCTCAAAGGGGAGATCAGGGAATCCTTCCAGCAGCTGTGAACACTGGGGTGGTATTCTGAAGCCTGGGATCCATTAGCTTCAAATTCTTTCCTGCTTTACCCTCTTGAGTTGGAAGCATCTGAAACGATATACATGTCCCATAGGTAACACACACTCCCCAGTATCCTTGCTATTGTCACAGATTGCCTGAAAAAAATACGTTCCAGATGAACTGGGCCCAGAAACATTTGGAGATGCATATTCTAAGCCTTGATTCATTTTCTGAAGTGGAGGAGATCTAGATGAGTAATGGGGAGTAAGCGTCATATATAAATATTGTGAGTCAGCATTGTGAGCTTACAAACCAGGTAACGATGATTGGCAACATCAGTAGTTTTGATGGAAGCCTGTCATTGGTTTCTTAGAGGCCCCAACCAAAGCCAAGACAGCGGACAGCTCTGGTGGATAAGAAAGTGTCTTTCGTAGACATGGACACCCTGCTGGATTCGGTGAGTTCAAAGACCCTTTTTTCACCGTTTTATTATATTTAATTTATTTATTTATTGGACTTGTAACCCGTCCTCAGGGTGGGTAACGACACTGTTAAAAACCATAAATTAAATAAAAATTAATTATTAAAAACAATTGTCACAATAGTAAGTTTAAAAGTTTAAACTTGCTTACAACAGTAAGTTTAAAAGTCAAGTCAAATAATAAAATTATCTGAGGGAAGTCATACAGCCTGTGTATCAATGGACAAAAGCTAATACAGTGATGAGGTAGATGGCAAAGAAGGGGCTGGGGAAGGCCAATTCAGATAGAGGCATCTTGTGCACATTGAACTGAGCTTCCCCTGTGGCCTAATGATACAGTTGATACAAGTCTTACAGTTGTCATCGTGCAGGCACACATCCCTCCCTCCTATCCTGCTGTGTGCTATTCCTCTGTTGTAATTTTTTTTAACAAAATCTCTGGCTCATAGTGGCAGCTCAGGAGAACTGAATTATTGTTGTTATTTCAACTTAATGAATTGCCTCATCCCGGCTGTTGCTAGGCTCTAGGTGATGTACAACAAAGTAAAAAAATACATCCATATAGACCCATAAAACCATTTAGACTAAAATTAAACCCTGATGGCATCTTATTAAAGTGCTGTTGATCAGATTGAAGGAGAGTGCAGGGCCCCTCCCTGGAGCACGTGACTGTTGAGCAGGAAAACGACCTCCAACGTCTCCAGTTGGGAGGGGCTCCTCCTGCTCTGTCACTAGGCTAGCTAGAAAATCTTCTGGCGGCTGGCCTGCACAGTGACATGTGGGCCCGCACAGTGACAACCCGATGAACAACAGTTACAACAAAGTGCAACGTGTCAGGATCAGCCAGGTATCAGTCAAACAAACTTCTCTGATGAAACCATAGATAAAGTTTATTAGTACTGAAAAGGCAAGTGCCAATGTATGTGTGAACAACCTTGCCAGGAACGAGGGGCTGTTACAGAATGGTAGATATAGAGCATTTGTGTGGGTAAATTCTGACGCTTCTCCCTCCCACCTTCCAGACATTCGAACTTATTGCCACCTAGTATCATAACAGGGAGTGTATTCTCAGTCCAGTCTAAGGTCATGACAGTTAGGAAGGAATCTGTTCGAGTTAGACGCCGGTTGCCTTAGTAACGTGATAACTAAGCAAGTGTGGGTTACACGGGTTACACAGATTCTAAGTTAGCTGCAAAAGTAGAAATGTTCCCCTACAAACAGCATCCCTCTACAACAGACATCAGAAATACATTTCAAGAACATTATGGCAGGCACCCCTGACATAACAACATAAGAGAAGCCATGTTGGATCAGGCCAATGGCCCATCCAGTCCAACACTCTGTGTCACATAAGAACATAAGAGAAGCCATGTTGGATCAGGCCAATGGCCCATCCAGTCCAACACTCTGTGTCACAGAAGAACATAAGAGAAGCCATGTTGGATCAGGCCAATGGCCATCCAGTCCAACACTCTGTGTCACATAAGAACATAAGAGAAGCCATGTTGGATCTGGCCAATGACCCATCCAGTCCAACACTCTGTGTCACACTGTGGCTAATAGCCACTGATGGACCTCTGCTCCATATTTTTATCTAAACCCCTCTTGAAGGTGGCTATGCTTGTGGCCGCCACCACCTCCTGTGGCAGTGAATTCCACATGTTAATCACCCTTTGGGTGAAGAAGTACTTCCTTTTATCCATTTTAACCTGTCTGCTCAGCAATTTCATCGAATGCCCACGAGTTCTTGTATTGTGAGAAAGGGAGAAAAGTACCTCTTTCTCTACTTTCTCCATCCCATGCATTATCTTGTAAACCTCTATCATGTCACCCCGCAGTCGACGTTTCTCCAAGCTAACACAACACTGTTTTCGACTGTGACAAAACGACAGTTGTTGAGTGACCCACAAGTGAGCGACTGCTTCTGTGTTTAATCCTAATAACTTTAGAGCTCCATTCCTGAGAAGGAAAACAAAGAGGTCAGGCAGAAGACCGAAGATGAAAAGCTCGTTGTTTCAGACATTCCGCAGGTACGAAGCAACTTAAATTTCACCGAGTCGTGAGCCAGTTTAGATTTTGTATTCTCTTTAGCCATGGGGGTTGATAGTGCGATTGCGCATCTGATCAGCTTATTAAACTTTGGCACTGAAATGCTGATTTTAATTTGTGTGTCTTATGAATAGCTGATGATACCGTCAGAAACAATTATTTTATGTCTCCAGAGGGAGCGTATGTTAGATGGCTTTCCGAACGATTCGCTACGTCAGCATGGCATGTTGATTAGAACACCGGACTAGGAAATCATGAGTTCAAATCTCTGCCTAGCCATGATGCGCGCTAGAGACCTTGGACCACTCACTGTCTTTCAACTTAACCTATTTCATAGGGTTGCCGTGGGGTTAAATCGGGAAAACTGGCATACGGCACCCTCAGCTCCTTTGAGCGAGAGTAGGGTAAAAATGTAATTAACAGTTACTGAACTATTTAAACACAGCAATAATCTGATAACTTCATTGAAGGTACTCAAAGCATTGTGACTTTGCCTATTGTGAACATCTCATTAAACTGGGCCCTCAACCACTCCCTGTACATTTTTAGCCCCAAAGAGAGCTGTAGCTTGGTTGCGCATGGTACTCGCCTGCTGACTTTGCATGTGTAACAAGACTGGATCCGTAGTGACTCGGTTTACATAAAACATAGAAACACAGGAGCTGGAAGGGATCCCAGGGTAATCTAATCCAAACCCCCTGCACAATGCAGGAAATTCACAACTACCTCCCTCTCACTCAGCCCAGTGACCCCTGCTCTATTCCCAGAGGGAGGCAAAAAACTTCTGGGCCAATCTGGCCTGGAGGAAAATTCCTTCCTGACTCCAAGATGGCAATGAGCATGACCCAGGGCATATGAAAGGGACCCTAAAGTCCAACTCCTGCCCTTACAATCTGCCTAAATTTATAGAATCAGCATTGCTGTCTGATGACCATCTAGCCTCTCCAAAGGAGTAGAGCCCAACACCTCTCAAGGAAACCTGTTCTGAGTGCATGCAAAGTGCAAAGTCACACCAATATGTTCTTTTGTCCCACTAGCGTCACATTTAAATTGGGCCTTCATTTAGAGCACTGGTCCCCAACCTTTTTAGCACCAGGGACCGGTTTTGTTGAAGACAATTTTTCCACGGACTGGCGGGGGTGGGGCAGCTGTTTTGGGATGATACAACTGTGCACTTTATTTTGGTGTGGTGGTTAAGTGTGCAGACTCTTATCTGGGAGAACTGGGTTTGATTCCCCACTCCTCCATTTGCAGCTGCTGGAATGGCCTTGGGTCAGCCATAGCTCTGGCAGAGGTTGTCCTTGAAAGGGCAGCTGATGTGAGAGCCCTCTCCAGCCCCACCCACCTCACAGGGTGTCTGTTGTGGGGGAGGAAGGTAAAGGAGATTGTGAGCCGCTCTGAGACTCTTTGGAGTGGAGGGCGGGATATAAATCCAATATTTTCATCTACCTCACAGGGTGTCTGTTGTGGGGGAGGAAGGTAAAGGAGATTGTGAGCCGCTCTGAGACTCTTTGGAGTGGAGGGCAGGATATAAATCCAATGTTGTCGTCTTCTTATTGCATTGTAATATATAATGAAATAATTATACAACTCATGGCCCGGTTGCTAACAGGCCACTGACCGGTACCGGTCTAAGGCCCGGGGGTTGGGGACCCCTGCTCTAGATCAGTGGCCCCCAACCTTTTTGGCCCCAGGGCTGGCAGGGTGGGGGCACTGAATTTGCCCCCCCCCCCCCACCGCAGTGCCTCCTCCTCCTCCCTCCGTTTTCACAATTTTAAGGCTCGGAAAGGGGCGGTGAAGTGCCTCCCGGGCTCTTTAATGGCTGACCCCCCCGGCCTATCAGCTGATTGGTGGGGAAAACCACGGCAGCAGCAGTGACTGACCCACTGAAAAAGCAGCACCACCCTTGCCTCCTTCCCATTTCCTTCCGTGGTGAGGCTGTGCGGCCCAGTTGCTAAAAGGCCACGGCTCGGTACCGGTCTGCGGCCCAGGGGTTGGAGACTCCTAATCTAGAGAGTCTGTAGGATCCCAACTTTTTTAGCAAGCAGCCTTAGCAGACCCACCCGACCTATCACAGTTGGCAAGGAGTGACCATTGGGTAAGTCCTTACTTCCCCAAAGTTGCTGGCGGAGTGAGAGAATACATTAGGAAAACAGAAAAAAGGAGCTCTATTGGATCAAGCCAAAGGTTCAGCTACTCCAGCATCCTGTTTCTCACACCCTGCAAGCAGGGCATGAAGGTTGCCCCCCAGAAAAGAAAGTTCAGAGAGGCACCGATATTGAACCAGGAGATTTCAAATAGCCATCGTAGGTAATAGCCACTGGTAGAGTTGTCTTCTGCTAACTCTGCCTAGTCTTCTAAAGAGAACAAGCACATTGTTTCTTGTTGTGGAGACTCACTAGCTTCCAGCTGCTGCACTCAGCCTTGTGGTAGGCAAGTCCAGCTTGTTCGGTTCCTAAGTAGCTAAGAAAATCATGGCAAAAGTGCTAGACATTGCAAATTGAATGCTTTCGTGGATGGCTTTATACAGGTTTACAAGACCTGTCATGTTATATATTAAAGAACCGGGAGTGCGGTGCCAAGATCGATTAGAGTTCATGGATTCAGCATGCAGAGCGCTTCTGCTATGGGCTGCAATCCAAGTGGGAAGTTACATTCCTAATGCAAAATGCCAAGGTGTGAAACCTACATGCACTTAAATGCACAAGGTAGAACCTGCACCGCAAAGCCCACAAAGGGAAGCTCACGTCGGTTTCAAACTCCTTTGATAAAAGACCTCTGCATCTTAGCTGTTGAGCTACGTCAGAACTGCACCCTTGACGCTGACTCGGAAACTACAGTTAGTGCAGAACGCTGCGGCACGGCTGTTAATGAGGCTCCCTCGATGGGAGCACATTCAGCCAGTGCTGAAAGAGCTGCACTGGCTACCTATTGAGTTCCGAATCCGTTTCAAGGTGTTGGTATTGACCTTTAAAGCCCTTTATGGTCAGGAACCTGTTTATCTGCGGGACCGCCTTTCCCCATATATCCCCCAGAGAGCACTGCGTTCAGGGACAAAAAAATCTGCTGTCCACCCCTGGACCAAAGGAGGCCAGGTCGCGTTTGACACGAGCCAGGGCCTTCTCGGTGGCAGCACCAGAGTGATGGAATGCTCTCCCGGAGGCCATAAGGGCCCTGCGGGACCTTCCTACATTCCACAGGGCCTGTAAGACCGAATTGTTTCGACAGGCCTTCGATGCTTAAACTTAGAGAGAGCTGCCACCTGACATCAGCTAGAGTTCCCGGTGACCAACCGTCTGAAAAGCAGAACTGCCAACATAGTAATAGTACAGGACCGTGGAATAGTTTTTAAATTTTAATTGCATTAATGTTTTATAGATTTTATTGACATTGTTTTAAATCGTGTAAACGACTGTTGTAAGCCGCCCTGAGTCCGCTTGCGGAGAGGGCGGGATAAAAGTCTAATGTAAATAAATATATAAAAGCAATTCTGCTTTTCAGACGGTTGGTCACCGTGGAATAGTTTTTAAATTTTAATTGTATTAATGTTTTATAGATTTTATTGACATTGTTTTAAATCGTGTAAACGACTGTTGTAAGCCGCCCTGAGTCCGCTTGCGGAGAGGGCGGGATAAAAGTCTAATGTAAATAAATATATAAATAAATAAGAATTACCGGTCTTAAATATTATTTTAGTTTATACTGCTGTTGATACATAGAGTGAAATTTAGGCCATGGAAGCCTATCAGTGTACACATCTGTGAGCATTTCTGCCCTTCTCATCTTATTCAAGAGTGCCTCTGAAACGCAAGTCGACAGCAGAGCAGGCAAAGCGGCGGCAGACATACAAGAGGAAAGTGAGGATCTTTCTCAGCTTTCCGAAGGTCAGTTTGGCGACCAGAGCTCAGCGACTTCTGGAGAAGAAACAGAAATTACTGAGGAATTGGAACCAGAAGGTAAATTTTTGTGGCTATTAGCCACAGCGTATTGTTGGGACTCACTATCTGGGGCAAATGTATTCTTGGTGCTTGGGGAGGGGCACAGTGGGAGGGCCAGTGTCCTAGCCCCACTGATGGACCTTCTGATGGCACCCTGGGTTTTTTTGGCCACTGTGTGACACAGAATGTTGGACTGGATGGGCCATTGGCCTGATTCAACATGGCTTCTCTGATGTTCTTATGCTTACCAAACTGCATCTCCCTCTCTCTCAGCTCTTTTTAAGCATATGTTGTTGACAGCAGAGATGGTTTCAGCAGAAGGCCTTTATTTCGGTCTCCCCGAGCGGGGCCGATGAGCATTCCTTTTTGGTCTAACATGCAACTTCATAATAATTGACAAAGGAGGGGGGGGGCTCCATCTCAAACCTGGTTTCATAAAATATTAAAGGAAACTGGCTTCTGTTTTAAAATGTCTTTATATTCCTTCTTCAGAAGACTTGAGATTCTTCCTTCAGAAGAATATTTTAAAAGCGTCTGCTGCTTTTGTCTGCAGATAACAGCCACCCGTAATGTCAAACAGAGAGAGAGAGGGGAAAAAAGTCTCAGACAATATGAGGCTAGCATGACTTATCAATGCACAGGATGAAAGAGGGTTCGAGGCAGCTCAGTACAAAGAATATAAACTCCCAGGTCACATTGCTTCACTTTATTATACATTCAGTATCCAGGAAGTGAGCTGAGGAAACTTACACCAAGGGCAGAAGAATCCCACCCCCCCTCATGCTCCCTTGAACGGGATGTGGTTGGTGCGAATTGACGAATTTTCGATTTGTGGTGCGTTCAGGCTCCATCAAAATGGATGGATGGGCAGAAGAATCCCCCATTCAAGCTCCCTTGAACTGAATGGGGTTGGCGCAAACTGACAAATTTTCAGTTTGTGGCACATTCAAGCTCCATCGAAATGGATGGCAGGGCAGAAGAATCGCCCATTCAAGATCCCTTGAACTGAACGGGGTTGGCACGAACTGACGAATTTTCGATTTGTGGCGCATTCAAGCTCCATTGAAATGGATGGAAGGGCAGAAGAACCCTCCCCCATTCAAGCTCCCTTGAACTGAATGAAGTGGGAGTGAACTGACGAATTTTCGATTTGTGGCACATTCAGGCTCCATCAAAATGGATGGACGGGCAGAAGAATCCCCCATTCAAGCTCCCTTGAACTGAATGGGGTTGCCGCCAACTGATGAATTTTCAGTTTCAGTTGGCGCCAACTGATGAATTCAAGCTCCATCGAAATGGATGGAGAGGGATAGAGATATGCTGACAGTATATCCATTATGAGGACAACACCCACAGCAGCTGCAACGGAAAGAATGAGGGCGTTGCAGTTTAAATAGTGGTTGCTGGATCTCAGTGACAGAGCCAAAAATTGCCATCAACTGTGTCTCATTAAGTTTTGTTGCCGGTCGGGGACTATCTTCAAATTCGATGCCCTTATAGGGCAGCATTCACATTGTTCTGTTGTAGCACTGTCACAGCACTGGCATGAAGACAATTCAGCTAGAAACCTTTGAAAGACAATCTAGGCTAGCCGACAAGCCAAGCGGGGGGGGGGGGGGGGTGGAGAGTCCTGCCAAGTCTCAACCGACTTTGGTGATAGGATTTTCAAGACAAGAAATATTAGAATCATAGAGTTGGAAGGGACTTCCAGGGTCATCTAATCCAACCCCCTGCGCAATGCAGGAAACTCACAAACAACTCCCCCTAAATTCACAGGATCTTCATTGCTGTCAGATGGCCATCTAGCCTCTGTTGAAAAACCTCCAGGGAAGGAGAGCCCACCACCTCCCGAGGAAGCCTGTTCCACTGAGGAATCGCCCTGACAGTCAGGACATTCTTCCTTATGTCGAGCCGGAAACTCTTGATTTAATTTCATCCCGTTAGTTCTGGTCCTACCTTCCGGATAAATATTCAGAGCTGGTTTGCCATTGCGTGCCTCTGCATAGCAGACCCAGGATTTCCTTGGTAGTCTCCCATCCAAATACAAACCAGGGCCAATCTCACTTAGTTTCTGAGTTCTGGCTAGCTTGAACCTTCCAGGTCAAGGCAAGAGATGTTCAGAGGTGATTTGCCATTGCCTGCCTCTGTGTGAGCCAGCTGTGGTGTAAAGAGTGGCAGACTCTAATTTATTTTATTTTATTGGATTTATATCCCCCCCCCCTCTCCACCAAAGCAGGCTCAGGGCAGCTCACAACACATAACTTACCATAAAAACATCTGGAGAACCGGGTTTGATTCCCGGCTCCTCCACATGCAACCAGCTGGGTGACCTTGGGCTAGCCACAGTTCTCCCAGAACTCTCTCAGGCCCACCTACCTCACAGGGTGTCTCTTGTGGGGAGAGGAAGGGAAGGAGATCGTAAGCCACTCTGAGACTCCTTCGGGTATTGAAGGGCAGGGTATAGAACTAACTCTTCTACATACCAGCCCTGGGCTTCCTTGGTGATCTCCCATCCAAGTATTAACCCGGGCCGACTCTGCTTAGCTTCCTAGATCTGAAGAGGCTAGCCTGGCCCGTTCTGGACAGGGGATCACGCATCGCTTCTCCAAACCTAATGTGAGCTTGTGATCTGTGTGTGTGTGTTGTCCCATTCCCCCCCACCACCCAATTTTATCCTGTATATGATCTTATGAGTAATTATTTTTTAGAGAGAGAGACAGAGACACACACACTATGTATGATAACGTATTTGCAGCCAAGGCCCTTGTGGCCCCCTGTCCCCCCCCCCCCAAGTAAAGTGTACCTTCTTTCCCTTGTGTATGTCCATTGTTTGACGCCCTACAACATCAAGTGATGACTTGTGTGTGGAGGATCAGCCAGAGTTAATTTTCTTTTTGGAACAAACACAGTGGCATCCGGTGCGGCTCAGCCCAAAGAATCGGTTGTTAATCAAGCTATATAACATGCGCATATACGTTCCCGTGAGATCAGCATTCCCCCCCCCCCTTGATTCAAAAGAGAATAGATTGACCAGTACTCAAGGATGCATTCTCAGTGCAGTTATTGCACAACGCATTGCCGTATTGTCCACTGTTTCAGTGCTCTGGGCAGTGGACACATGAAATAAATTGATCTTATTTCATTTATTTCAGACACTTTTGATTCACTTTTCTCCAGACAATACAGATCCAAAGCGGCTTACAATGTGTAGAATGCGCAAAAGACAATCACATTTCACAACTGTTCAAAATAAGCTGATTTCACCATTGCTGCTTGCTGTTCAATCTGCCATGAAATCCATAGAAAAACCAATTATTGCTCGCTTGTTATTGGGGCACTTCCCTACAGGCACTTCTCTACAGGAAGCCGCCACATGGGTTATGCGGGGTGCGTCCATCTCTGTTGGCTCGTCGAATTATCATGGAGGAGATGCACTGAATCCAAGCAGTCCAGATGCCCTTTGAGTCTCAGTAAAGTCAGTGCAGGGCTTTTTTTGAGCAGGAACGCAGTTCCAGCTGGCTTGGTGTCAGGGGGTGTGGCCCAATATGCAAATTAATTTCTGCTAGGGGGGTTCTACAAAAAACCCTGCGCGAAACAATGGTGATGTCAGGGGTGTGGCCTAACACGCAAATGAGTTCCTGCTGGGCTTTTGCTACAGAAAAAAACCCCTGTGCGAAACAATGATGATGAAGGGAGTGTGGCCTAACATGCAAATGAGTTCCTGCTGGGCTTTTGCTACAGAAAAAAACCCCTGTGCGAAACAATGGTGATGAAGGGAGTGTGGCCTAACATGCAAATGAGTTCCTGCTGGGCTTTTTTTCTGCCAAAAACCATGGTCAACACGCAGTTCAGTGCGCTTTAGGAACCTGTGCAAGATCCTCATAGTTGTTGTTGTTTGTTTAAATTCACGTGTGAGCCATCAAGTTGCAACTAGCCTGTTGTGACCCCAGCAAAGGGGCTTTTCAAGGCAAGTGAGAAGAAGCAGAGGTAGTCTGCCGTTGTCTTCCTCTGCAGAATCTTCTTTGGTGCTCTCCCATCCAAGTCACCCTCACATCCTTACATACATGCCGTTAAGTTGCAGTCGGCAAGCAGTGACTCCAGCAAGGGGTTTTCAAGGCAAGTGAAAAGCAGAGGTGCTTTGCCATTGCCTTCCTCTTCAGAGTCTTCCTTGGTGGTCTCCCATCCAAGAAAGGACTCCAGCAAGGGGCTTTCAAGGGAAGTGAGAAGCAGTGTCAATTTGCCATTTGCCTTCCTCTTCAAAGTCTTCCTTGGTGGTCTCCCATTCAAGAACTGACCCCAGCAAGGGGCTTTCAAGGGAAGTGAGAAGCAGAGGTGCTTTGCCACTGCCTTCCTCTGGAGAGTCTTCCTTGGTGGTCTCCCATTCAAGAACTGACCCCAGCAAGGGGCTTTCAAGGGAAGTGAGAAGCAGTGTTGATTTGCCATTTGCCTTCCTCTTCAGAGTCTTCCTTGGTGGTCCTCCATCCAAGAGCTGACTCCAGTAGGGGGCTTTCAAGGCAAGTGAGAAGCAGTGGTGGTCTGCCATTGCCTACCTTCGCAGAGTCTTCCTTGGTAGTCTCCCGTCTAACTATCGATCCTGCTTAGTTTCCAAGATCTAATGAGATTGTTCTATACTGTGTTGCCTTCCCTCCCAAATTAATGTATAACCATGAAGGAAATAGTTTAACACTATGCCTCCTCAAGTGCCGAAACAAGGCCTAAAGAGGACTCAGGTGATTCTGCAGGCCGTTTAAAAATCATTGCTTGGCCGACATCTCAGTTTGAAAGGAAAATAAAGGTCATATTGCTCCTTTGAAGCGTCTTCATTAACCTTTGCACTACTTGGTGAACTTGACTCTGTTGTGCTGTTAGCTCTTTCACAGCATTCCAAATCATCATATATATATATTTTTTCCTTTACTGTTTCAAACGAGCTTATTGCTCACTGTTTGGTGCGCATATTTTTAATTGCATTGCTTATTACCTTTATTTGTAGTTTGCCCTTTGAGAGACTCAAAGCAGATGCCAAAATTTGAGCAGGGCTTTAGTAGGAACAGCATGAAACATCATAAACACCGTAATAAATCCGGATTACAAAATTAGAAGACAATGCAGTGACAAATGTAACATGACGTTAAAAGTGCGCACAAAAAAAAAGTGATTCTGTTCGATTCTTTTTTCCCTGTTCTGCTAATTCAGATCAAGACGAGACACACGGAACGGATGCAGTTGAGTCTGTAACAGACAGTGATGAGTGTGTCGTTCCGAGTCTGGAATCCCTGAGTTTCAAGCAGGTGAGTATTTTTTTTTGAGATGGGGAATTAAGCTCTTCCACTAAGGAATTCTCAAACATGATCCATTCCTTCCCTGCACACACACCCATTAAGCAAGAAGAGAACCAACCCAACACAGTTACTAGAATGCCAGCCTAGAAGCCAAGCAAGATCAGGGATCAAACCCCGACTAGACCACAAAGCTGATTTTGAGGCCAATCTTTTTCTGTCAGACTAACCTACCTCACAGGATAGTTTTGAGGATAAAAGGGGATGAGGGAGGCACCATGTATCCTGCCTTACGCTCCTGGAAGGGCAAGTTGAAACGGAGAATATGAGAAAGAAGGAGAACCATTTTGGTGTAGTGGTTAAGTGTGCAGACTCGTATCTGGGAGAGCCGGGTTTGATTCCCCACTCCTCCACTTGCAGCTGCTGGGATGGCCTTGGGTCAGCCATAGCTCTCTTATCTGGGAGAACCGGGTTTGATTCCCCACTCCTCCACTTGCAGCTGCTAGGATGGCCTTGGATCAGCCAGAGCTCTCTTATCTGGGAGAACCGGGTTTGATTCCCCACTCCTCCACTTGCAGCTGCTGGGATGGCCTTGGGTCAGCCGTAGCTCTCGCAGAGTTGTCCTTGAAAGGGCAGCTTCTGTGAGAGCTCTCTCAGCCCCACCCACCTCACAGGGTGTCTGTTGTGGGGGAGGGAAGGTAAAGGAGATTGTAAGCCACTCTGAGACTCTGATTCAGAGAGAAGGGCGGGGTATAAATCTGCTGTGGGGGGTGTGTGGCTTAAAAAATAATTTTGGCAATGAATAGAATAATATTCTACTCGGGCACTGGAAAAGACAATCCGTCCTTCTTTGGAGTTCCTGGTATCATGACTCATGTAAATCGTTTGGAGCTGTGGTCACCAGTTTTTACTCTCCTTTCTAATAAAGGAGTCCTTCCTATAGATGTTCCACTTTATAGCTGGTTAAGGTTTTCAGAAATGGGATTTCAAGTCTCTGGACTTACCTGATAGATGGCATTTCATGGAGATGAATCTTGTTTTTCTTCCTGTTTTAGTCTGTATCCGGACTATGGCAATGTATTATTCTTTGTGAATCTACTTTATCTTTTTAAATAAACTTTAAAAAAAAAATTTGGCAAGAAACGGGGCCGGGGGGGTGGGGAGGCTAAAAAAGGGATGCCAGCTCTGAGTTGAAAGCTATTAGCCACAGCTTATTGTTGGAACTCTCTCTCTGGGGCAGTAATGCTCTGTATTCTTGGTGCTTGTGGGAGGGCTTCTAGTGTCCTGGCCCCACTGGTGGATCTCCTGATGGCACTTGGGGTTTTTCTGGCCACTGTGAAACGCAGAGTGTTGGACTGGATGGGCCATTGGCCTGATCCAACATGGCTTCTCTTATGTTCTTCTGTGACAGAGTGTTGGACTGGATGGGCCATTGGCCTGATCCAACATGGCTTCTCTTATGTTCTTATGTGACACGGAGTGTTGGACTGGATGGGCCATTGGTCTGATCCAGCATGGCTTCTCTTATGTTCTTATGGAAAATAGCTGGAGGTTTTGGGGTGGAGAATATGGAGGATGGGGTTTGAGGAGAGGAGGGATCTCAACAGAGTATGATGCCATAGAACCTATCTTCCAAAGCAGCCATTTTCTCCAGGGGAACTGATCTTGGAGAATAGTGGAGATCTCTAGGTACCGCCCAAAGGCTAGCAACTGTGACTATAAAGAAAGTAAACTACTCTGGAATCCTAGCAGGAGCTCCTTTCCTAGACCACACACCCCTGATGTAGCTTACAAGGCTCTTTTTTTTGCTAAGAATCCCACCCCTGAAAATTGTACTTTGAAAACAGGAAGCCAGCATATTATTTGAGTGCTGTTTTGTGAGTTGTTGTTTACCAGTTCAAAACCTAGCCTCTGGACATTACAAAGGGCGCAGATAACAGCAATCCGTATCAGACATATTTGTATTCAGGCTCTGGAGAAGAAAGCAATGCACGTGCAAGGTGGCAGGATGCGGCCAGTTTACATGAAGCGTTTCGTGCTCGGCTGGCCGCATGTCTATTCGTCATTCCTCGCGAGGCTTTTGAAACGCTGCCACCAGCCCGAGCCAGAGAGAGAGAGAGAAAGAAAGAAAGAGATTATTTTAATAGGTGGAACTGTATTATGATTAACTGCATTTTTAGTGCCATCAGATTCTTTTAAAGCTGTAACAATGTGAGCCAAATAGGAAAATTACTCACTGCCAATGAGCCCTGCGAAAATGCAGCTGGGCCCACAAATCTCAAGTATTGTTGCACTCCATTATGACCGGAATGATTTAAAACGCCTTGAAATATCCGCGGCCTTGAAAAAGTGGGTGTAGGAGAGTCTTTTATTTCTGTCTTTCTCCCCTGCTCAGGCTTGCTAGGAAGCGTAGCAACCGAGCAGAGAGGTGGAGGAGAAAACAACCACTCGAAGGGCACGATCCAGAGCTCTGGCGCAATTGTTTGCCGGGTTCCGTGTGAGCAATGGCTGCCCCGTTCACTTGAATGCTAAATATATAAATAACACGACGCAGCCTACACCAACAAAACCCGAAATGCACCGCAATTATGGCTAACAAAAACAGCTAAAGCAAAAAAGTTACAAAAAATGTTTTGTATATTTTTAAACGCAGATTTTTCGCATATATTATACATCAGCTATTCAGGTTCATCCATATGTTATTCATCAGTTCTTCTTAGTTTACACGCACCATGCAATAATGAAAGCAATAACTCGAATAACAACATTAGTAGCGCGTAAACTAAGAATAATTGACGTGTAAAATATGGATAGAACTGAATATTTATTATTTATTTATTTATTCAGATTTCTATTCCACTCTCCCCACAAGCTGGCCTCAGGACGGATCACAGGCAGTAATTAGGCTGTTCGGTGAATAATGAAAAACATTACATAAAATTTTTTTAAAAAGATTCAATGTGTAATATAAGAAAAATCTACATTTCAAAATATACGAAGTATTTTTGTAACTGTTTTTTTTTTGCTTTAGTAGTTTTGTTAGCCATTCATACTTTACGTTTACGCATGTCTCAATGAATATTATTTTTTTTTTTGTCCATTTTCAACTGTTGGGCAATAATGAAATTGAGTAGGATGGGTGTATCTGCTTAGGGAAGAAACAAAATATTGAGAGGATCTTTTTTTGTTAGTCTGTCCTTGATTTTACGCAAAATTTAGACGTTTATAAATGGCATTTCCTTTTATAATATAATTGTATCGCCTCCTTCTTCCTGTTATTTGGATTCCAATGAAGAAATGCCTAATCAAGGTTTCAGTAGCAGTAGCAGCTGTAGCCATTCACTTGAATGGCATGGCCAAGCCAGCCATGTGCAGACTGGCAGGGAGGGCCTGGAATTCCCTGAAGTTCCTCGATCAAGGGATGAACTGGAGCTATTACATAACAATACCCCTTGACTTCAAGGGGATTGCTTTATATCGATGGACCAGAGTTAACTGTATCCAAGCCTCATTAGTTTTAACGCCCGGATTTTTAAAATGTGCTTTAAATCTGTTTGAAATCATTAAAACCAGAAACCATGTTTATCAGGCCAATGGCCCATCCATTCCAACACACTGTATCACACAGTGGTCAGAAACCCAGGTGCCATTAGGAGGTCCAGCAGCAGGGCCAGATTCCACAAATCCTTCCACGATGACCACCGCCCCCCCCCCACAGCACCAAGAATACAGAGGATCACTTCCCTAGTCATAGTGTTCCCTTTATATTTTGTGGCTAATAGCCACTGATAGACCTCTGCTCCACATGTTCATCCAACCCCCTCTTGAAGGTGTCTGTAGCCACCACCACTTCCTGCAGCAGTGAATTCCACATGTTAATGACTCTTTGGCTTAACTACTTTTGGCTCAGGGAAGGGAGCATATTATAGCCCAATTTGTCAGACCTCAGAAGCTACACCTAGTCAGTGCTTGGATACGAGACCATCAAGGAAGACTGCAGAAAGAGCCAGTGCCATACCACCACTGGTCTTGAAAGCTCCTTACTGGGGTCACCGTAAGTCAGTTGTTACTTTACAGCACTTACTGACCTATCATTAACTCAGTTTCGGTTTAGAAGCAGCTCCCATTCAAGTAGATCCAGACCAGGGGTGTCAAACATGCCGCCCGGGGGCCGGATGAGGCCCCCAGAGGGCTTCTGTCAGGCCACAAGCATGTCTGAACAGCATACTCAGGATTCTTACAGCACAGACTTTGTCTCCGGATTTTGATGCAATAGTTCAGAGCAAGAAGTGTCAGTTATCAAAGACGGTTAAATAAACAAGATGTTGCAAGAGTGCTAATCTTTTAATCGTATTTTAAGGGTTTTTTTTTTAAAGCTTTGTGTTTGTGTCCTTTATAAAGTTTATATCTTCACTACCTGGCGTTACATTTTATGACAAATGTGGCATGGTTCAACAAGGTTTCATTTATGTCACATCCAGCCCTCATGACGAATGAGTTCAACACCCCTGATCCAGACCGCTTCGTTGCATCCAAAGTTTGGGTCTGTCATATTCATGGAAGGATTGCACCTTTTGGGCACAGCAGGGTGCCCTTAAAAAAGAGCCTATTTTAAAAGAGGAAGTTTCTTCCACCTCAAGAGCCCCCATGCAGTAATTCCTGCAATATTCTGGATGTAAGTGTTCCAATGACTAATATATTTAAAAGGATAAGTTAACAGCTGCTTTTTACTTAGTCAAACCACTGGGCCAATCGCTACTGTCTGCACCAACCAAAAGCAGGGTTTCACAGCGTCCGATCGCAACCCCGTGATCTGAGGCTTGCTTTGTTCTTCCCTTTTAACCCGAGACTCTGGAGCTTACATGCGTTTTTTGCTTGCTGAGTTATGGCCCCTCCCCTTCAGCTGCTGCCGCCAGCCCAGCCAATCAACCACCCGCTTGCAATACCAGGAAGTCGGTTCTTATAGCCACCCCATTTGCTTAAGTAGGAATTGATGCTGGCGCAGCTGAAATCAGAATATCTCTATGTAAGACCGCAACCGCACCGGCTTTCAGGAGAAAAAAGACCAAAGTCGAGTCTTTGTTCAGAGTCCAGCTGCTTTCTTTTATCAGCATGATAAATATACACACAGCTATCCAGAACACCATAAACCCAGCTTCCAATTTCATCTGAAGGTTTCTCTCGCTAATTATCCTGCAGACCTGGCCACCACACTCCAAAATTGTTTTAGCTACTCAAGATTTGCGTTGCTTCTTTTTTGTTTGTTTGGGGGAGGAGGTTGGATGTTGGAGCATCCAGGGTTGCTTCTTAGTTAAAAGGAATCTTAAATAGATTTTGTGGGGGTTTTTTCTTTTCTCTTTACCCCTGGTTTTTAGTCTTGCGACATGCTGTTCTTTTTTTTCTTTTCTCCTCTTTTTTCCCCTTCATGTCTGTTATGTATAATTAATCATAGATTGCTTTATTTTGTTTCATTGCATTTACAACATTTATGAGCTTTGCCTTGTCGGTAGGAAAGGCTTGTCCCCTTCTTTTCCCTTTCCAAAGTGGCGTAATTAGTGTTAGCATCTTTTTTAACAGGCTACATAAAGTTTAGCGGCTGGATTAAATCATGTCATTAACATAATGTGCTACACAATTTGCCCCTATCTCTTTTCGTTCCCACTACATCAAAGTGCCAGAGAGCACCGACGTAATTGGCCTTTGCTAGCTTGTCAGGTTGAGTCAAGTTGACGGCTGGTGTTTTTTTTCTTCTTCTTCTTCTTCTCTTTTTTGCTTAAAAAGCTTCCAGGCATGATAATTAATGGAAGTGAAGAGAAAGAGAGAGGAGAAAAATCAGGAAAATGTAAAACTTTGGACAGTTCTTTATGAATATTTCATAACATTTGAATAATCAGAAGTTTAACATTATCAATTTGATGTATAATACATTGATTAAAAGCCTTGTTACAGGGCCTCGAAATAGACATCAGAACGGGAAATTTGCATTTGCTTTGGCGAAGTCTAAAAAAAAAAAAATTAACAATTGTTCTCATCCCGCCACCACTGCACTTGATCACTTTGAGTAATAACATAGCTTTCAATTATCACAATATTTAAAAAAACTCTTGTCGGCTCTCAAGTTCTCTTCAAATGTGCCCACAAGGCAAATCTTAGCAAAACCAATTTATTTCATGGTGGGTCTCATTTTCCTCTAGGTGTGTTTACATCTTTTTTTTGTCTTCGTTATAGATCATCTTTGCGCATTTTCCCCCCCTTGCGCTAATAGCAGTTTAGTGAAAACTGTCATAATCGCTTTCTGTAAATTAAGATCTTAGGGTCTTAATTAATTGAGATGTACAGCATCCTTTGAAGAGTGCAAGCCAGTATTTCCAGGTGGCCCTATTTCTACTGTAGAGCATCGTATTCAGAAACAAACTAGAAAGATACGTAGTTAAAATGTACTAATTGGAGGTCTTGAAAATTTAATCATTTAAAGATATTTTTAAAAGATTTAAAGACAATATGATGAAAGAATGACTTAGTTTTTTAAAAAAAAATTCCTCGTGTATCTTGCAAATCTTCAGGGAAATTCATTTAGTAGTTAAGTGGATACCTATTATGGGTTGGATGCTGCACTTCTGTTTTTTTCTGGCAGTGGCTCCCTCCACTGACTCAAGTAGAATAGCCTTTCGCTTTAGTAGTTATGTCAAGCATCTCTGCTGACGAGAATAGACCCAGAGGATCCTGCTCGATATCTCCTTCTTGGAAGACAGTGAGATGCTGTCTCTCCAAAGAGAGCCCAACAGAGTTCTTGGAAAGATAACAAGAGCTTTTGCCTTTTTTTTTTTTTTTTGCTTTTTTCTGTCATTGCACAAGCTCTATGTGTGTGTGGAGAGAAGATAGCACACAAAAATACATCTGTTAAAAATCAAATACTAAAATAATTCCAAGATAATGTTCTTGGAATAGCACTGAGGAATGTGCTCCTGTTTAGGTTTTCAATGTGTGTCTTCGTGTGTGTGTGTGTGTAATCCACTCGTTCAACTGTTAGAAAGATAGACTCGCAACACCTTAACTGTGTTGCGGCATAAACTTTTTGTGAACTGGATCTCGCCGTCAAATGCAGAAGTGGGTTCCGTCTCCTGAAAGCTTCTACCGCAGTGAATCCATTTGTCTATCACGAGGCCGTTTGTTACTTCATCTACAGTAGACTAGCACAGCTATCTCTCCCCCCTCCGAAATTACAAAAAAAAAATGTAATTCTTTACACAAGATGTTAAGAAGTCCTCAGTTTGTTGACTTAGCCCTGATCTGTTCTGAGTATGGCTACTCTGTAAAGTTTATTTATTTTTTCTTATTTAGGTATTTAATCGATTTTATTCTTGGTTGCCTTTTTTTTTTAAAAAAAAAGCTTTTATATAAGGTACTTTACTAAGAGAAATATAGAACAGTACGATCAATAAAACACATCCAGAAGTAGGCCTGAGAACAAAGCTACGGTCAAGAATGAAATATAACACAGCGCAAAGCAAAGCAAAAAGCAGATTGAAATCAGTACTGTTGAAATGCCTGAAAATGACAACTGAGCACTCAAGAAAACAAAAGGCATCTTTGCTTGGCTCTGGAAAGGAGACACAAAGTGGATCTGTTTTGCAGAGAGTGCCCTTGAATCCAGTCTCATTATCTGAATCCTTCCCAGTGTCTTAAAGTGGTGTGCAATCCCATCCAGAACACCTTGAATGCAGCCTCCGTAGTCAGCCAAACCACCCACAAATGGTTCCCTTGTGTTACCTGGATTCAGTTTATTAGTTTTCATCTATACCACTATTGCTGGAAGGTACCTGTCTGGGATATCCCTTGACTTGTCTGCATCACTTGAAAACAAGAAATAAAATTGGCTGTCATCAACCTAACTAGTTTCATCTCAGATCTCCAGATGTTCTCTCCCAGCAGCTTCAAGTATGAGAGATAAAGCAGAGCCCTGTGGAACCCTGAGACATACGTAAATTCCACATTGTAGAAATGCATAGAATTGTCTTACTTTATTGAAATGACCATCCAAATACTAGAACTCAGTGTCTTCCAATTCCATCCTTCTGCCCCTCCACCCCCCTCCCCCCCCCAAAAAAAATCAGAAGGATCATAAGTTGAAAACCATGGAAAGGTCCAGGTTTGTATTTCTTCTGTCTGTTTCCTAGCAAAGGTCATCCATTTGGGTGGCCAAGGCAGTTTCATTCCTACAACTGAGTAAAAAAAACAGAGCAAAATAGATCTGCATTGTCCAAGAACATCTAAGAAGAAAGTAGGATTTATACCCCACCCTTCACTCGGCGTCTTAGAACAGCTTACAATCTCCATCCCTTCCTTTCCCCACAGCAGACACCCCATGAGGTAGGTAGGCCTGAGAGAGCTCTTTCAAGAACTGCTCTTGGAGAATTGTGACTAACCCAAGGTCACCCAGCTGCTGCATGTGGAGGAGTCAGGAATCAAACTGAGTTCTCCAGATTAGTCTGCCGCTCTTTTGTGGCTGTGTTTGTTGAAAGTTTTATTTTTAATTTTAAAAGCCTTTTTACTTTATAAACCAAGCAGGTATAGTAATAAACACCTATACCTGCAGCAACAATAACTACAAAGCCATATCCCAGTGAAGATACACAAAAATGTATAAAAGTTAATGGCATCTTTAGGAATATTAGAGAGTAAATACATTTACCAGCAAGGAGGTATCCATCAGTTTCCTTTCAGAGAGCATATAGTTTAGGTACAGCCACCATATTTCCACAAAACCTGTTTGGTTCTTCCCCAGGGTTTATACAACTGTTACTCTGAGAAACTATCTTCTCCATAATATAGATATTCACCAGTTTATCAAACCACATCAATTGCGGGCAGATGTTTTGCCTTCCACCAAGAGATGCTGCCGCCATTCTAGCTGCTGCTAGCAAAAATTCTACCAGCCTCAATGTAGTATACCATGGTATACCACGCCCTAACTCTATATTAAATAATAACACCTTTGGACAATGCTGCAATCTATGACCTGTGATCACAAAAATATGACCCCCAACTTGACACCAAAAGGCTTTAATGTAAACACACGACCGCCAATAATGCATGAAGTTACCATGAGTGCAACACAACTTCCAACAACGTGGTTTCTTTAAATGATGAATACGTGCAAGCCTGGCAGGAGTCAGGTACCACCGTGTTACAAGTTTAAAGTATTGGTTGTGTATATTGATCACGTTGCTTTTGCAAATGTAAGAATTCCAAACATTGCCAATGCCGTTCCATGAGATTGCATCCACAATCAGTCTGCCATTGGGCTTGATAAGAAAAGGTCGTCAGTTTCTCCAGCCTCTCTCCAGTACGCCGCTCTTAGCCGCTACACCATACTGACTCTAGAACTCTGTTGTTCAGTCGCACAGTCGAGTCTGACTCTTTGCGACCCCATGGACAAAGTCACACCAGGCCCTCCTGTCTTCCACCATCCTCCGAAGTCTGCTCAAAGGCTCTTGAACACCTTGCCCCAAAATGAAGGATTGGCAACTGGTTTGATAGTTGAATAACTCATTAGCGTGTTTGAGAGGGTTCATAAATAAGGTCCCTCGAAAGCCATAAAGGATGGGATGCTGTCTTAAATCATGCAAACCTTGCAAAAAAAAATTAGAGACATTGCTTATATATGTTTACATATGTCATCAAATAGCAACTGACTTACAGCGACCCCAGTATGGAGCTTTCAAGGCAGGTGAGAAGAAGAGGTGGTTTTCCATTGCCTTCCTCTGAAGAGTTGTCCTTTTGTTGGTTTCCCAGCGAAGTACCAACCCGGAACATAAGAACATAAGAGAAGCCATGTTGGATCAGGCCAATGGCGCATCCAGTCCAACACTCTGTGTCACACAGTGGCCAATATATGTGTGTGTATACACAGAGACATATAAACACACACACACATATATATATCTACATACACATATACATACATACTGTGGCTAATAGCCACTGATGGACCTCTGCTCCATATTTTTATCCAATCCCCTCTTGAAGTTGGCTATGCTTGTAGCCGCCGCCACCTCCTGTGGCAGTGAATTCCACATGTTAATCACCCTTTGGGTGAAGAAGTACTTCCTTTTATCTGGTTTAACCTGACTGCTCAGCAATTTCATTGAATGCCCACAAGTTCTTGTATTGTGAAAAAGGGAGAAAAGGACTTCTTTCTTTACATTCTCCATCCCATGCATAATCTTGTAAACCTCTATCATGTCACCTTGCAGTCGACGTTTCTCCAAGCTAAAGAGCCCCAAGCGTTTTAACCTTTCTTCGTAGGGAAAGTGTTCCAAACCTTTAATCATTCTAGTTGCCTTTTTCTGCATTTTTTCCAATGCTATAATGTCCTTTTTGCGGTGTGGTGACCAGAATTGTACACAGTATTCCAAATGAGACCGCACCATCGATTTATACGGGGGCATTATGATACTGGCTTATTTATTTTCAGTTCCCTTCCTAATAATCCCCAACATGGCATTGCCCTTTTTTATTGCAATTGCACACTGTCTTGACATTTTCCATGAGTTATCAACCACGACCCCAAGATCACTCTCTTGGTCAGTCTCTGCCAGTTCACACCCCATCAACTTGTATTTGTAGCTGGGATTCTTGGCCCCAATGTGCACTTGGCCACATTGAACCTCATCTTCTGTGTTGACACCCACTCACCCAGCCTCTACAGATCCCTTTGGAGTGCCTCACAGTCCTCTCTGGTTCTCACCACCCTGAACAATTTCGTGTCATCTGCAAACTTGGCCACTTCACTGCTTACTCCCAACTCCAGATCATTAATGAAGAAGTTAAAGAGCATGGAACCCAGTACGGAGCCCTGCGGCACCCCACTGCTTACCATCCTCCACTGTGAAGACTGCCTATTTTTACTCACTCTCTGCTTCCTATTATTTAGTCAGTTTTTGATCCACAAGAGAACCTGTCCTTTTACTCCATGATTCTCGAGCTTACTAAGGAGCCTTTGAGGAACTTTATCAAAAGTTTTCTGGAAGTCAAGGTAAACAACATCTATTGGGTCCCCTTTGTCCCCATGTTCGTTCACCCCCTCAAAGAACTGTAACAAGTTAGTGAGTCAAGATCTTCCCTTACAGAAGCCATGCTGAGTATTCCTCAATAACTTGTGTTCATAAATGTGCCTACTCATTCTGTCCTTGATAATGCTTTCTACCAACTTTCCCGGTATTAAAGTCAGACTGACTGGCCTGTAATTTCCCGGATCTCCTCTGGAACCCTTTTTAAAGATGGGGGTGACATTTGCTACCTTCCCGCCCTCAGGAACGGAGGCAGATTTCAATGAAAGATTACATATTTTTGTCAGGAGATCCACAAGTTCAACTTCGAGTTCTTTCAGAACCCTGCTTAGCTTGCAAGATCTGTTGAGATCAGGCTATACTGTACCAATCCGCATCCAGTGATTATTTAGTCCTTTATTATTAAATGGTGTCTTCTGGTTGTTTGTAAATACAGCTTGCCTTAGTTATTACATGTCAGGAAGGGTCTTGCTTTTATGAATGTGAATGGGAGATATCTGAGAACTTAGGCTGAACAGAACAGGGATAGATGAGGCAAGAGAAAGGTGGGACAGTTTAACCTGTAACAGGAAGAAGCAACAAGCTGGAGCCCTTGAGTTGCCTAGTCATAAGAAAGAGATCTGCTTGTGAAGGAATTTTTGTAATTCCTTGCTGGGGTCAGTTCTTGGATGGGAGACCATCAAGGAAGACTCTGCAGAGGAAGGTAATGGCAAACATCTCTGCTTCTCACTTGCCTTGAAAGCCTCTCTCTGGAGTTGCTGTAAGTAGGTTGTGACTTAACTGCACATACATACTTATGGGCCAACTTGGAGCTGATGTGCTGAATGACCACAGCTCAGCCCAGCCAATTAGAATCCTGAAAACTACATTCTGCTAGCTGCCCCCTACGTGAATGGAATGCTGAAAAGAACTGAGTCACTCTTCTTCATTCTTCCACACTTTGGCTGAGGAAGATGCCTTTTCTGCTATCTCATCCTCTCATGCATGTCCACAACACTCCATCAGAGGAACTGTAGGATCATAGAATAGAATCATAGAGTTGGAAGGGACCTCCAGGGTCATCTAGTCCAACCCCCTGCACAATGTAGGAAACTCACTAATACCTCCTCCTAAATTCACAGGATCTGCATTGCTGTCAGATGGCCATCTAGCCTCTATTTAAAAACCTCCAAGGAAGGGGAGCGCCCACCACCTCCCGAGAAAGCCTGTTCCACTGAGGAACTGCCCTAATGGTTCGGAAGTTCTTCCTAATGTTGAGCCGGAAACTCTTTTGATTTAATTTCAACCCATTGGTTCTGGTCCTACCTTCTGGGGCCACAGAAAACAATTCCACACCATCCCACAGTCACGCTGTGCAGTGTCCTTCGGTGATGCAGACTCCCCACCTCAGAAGATTAGCTGCACCAAAGAAAACACGGGAAACAAGCTGGGCTTTTGTCCACATAAACGTGTTTATTGTTAAATGTACATTTTGTGGGAGCAGGCTGCTCCAAAGGGCTGAAATAATGCGCACACATAAAGCCTTCTGAGTGTGCTTCTGACCACAGACATCGGTTTTGTGCTTCTGTACAAAAAGTATCCTTCAGCACTCCATAGGGGGAACTATCCTGGCACGCACCAACCACAGTTTCTTTGGATCCCAGCCAAACTTCTCTTACACATCCTTTTCTGGCTCTAGCCCTTACACCCCACGAAATCTGTTTGTTCGTTTGCCTTGCCCACAGCTATCCCACAAGCCCCTTCTTTGCTTTAACGTAAAGCAAATATGGCTGCACTCATATGTCCATTTGTTCTGTCAAACATCAGGAAGGCCTCTCTATGTCTATGCCTTACATTTGGACCTCATTTGTAAGCCGTCGTCTTAGGCTCGACCTGGTTCTTGACAGCACAATCGAATATTTGGAGGGAAATGACTCCAAATATCACTTAAAAATACTTCTAATATGTCTGTACAATGGAAGGAGAAAGAAGTTGTTTCTGAGGTAAAATTAGACAATAGAGGCCATTTCATTTTTTATGCATGTGAATGTAGAGCGCTTGAGGTTATTAGTTGAAACTGAGTAACCTTTCAAGGCTTTCATCTCTTTCTTTTTCAAATTTGAATATGAAAAGCATATTCAAGTCAAAGACCATCACTTTAATGACATTTGGCAGTCATTTGATTTATTAGGTTTTTAGAAAAAAAATTCCTTTAAATATTTCATCATGCTATGCTAATCCTAGTAATATCGCCAGCTGAAGCCGTGTACCTGTATTAGCGGAGACAGAATGGTGTGGAATTTTCTCTGTCGTCCTAGTAAAATTTCCATGAATCTACTGAATAATAAAACAACCTTATTGAAATATTCAGATTTGGGTTTTTAGTTAAAGTGTCTTAGGATACATAATAAAAGAAAATGTCTTTTGAAAGGAAGGGGGGGTAAAATTACTTCATCAAATATTGAAGGGGGGTTGACAGGAATGAATATTGTTCTTATGAAGGATATATGTGAGCACACACACACGTGTGTGTGTGTGTACAATGAGATATTCAAGCTTTTCAATTGATTAATTATAGAATATACTTTGAAAACATATCAACAATTGTCGTGTCGCTTGGGTATTGTGTTGATTTAGTTTAAACAGCCAAGCCGATCTCCCTTTTTAGTACGGCAACGCCAAGTCTTCCCTTTTTTGTTGTTTTAATTCCATAATTATTACAGCAAGGTTGCTGATTTGAATTTACAACCAGATGCTTTCAAATTCCATGCGGTTGAAATAGTCTTTAATGTAGAGGGGGAAACCATAAAGAGAAAAGTTAAGAAGAACTTGACAGTTGAGATCTACAAGGTGCTTGGTTTGCTCTTTGAAGAGTGTTCTTCTGTGTAGTCTAATTTTGAAATCACAGTGGTTACGCGTCCTTTGAAACCACTGACTTATTCAGGGGAGTGTTTGTGCTCTACCCTGTTAATATTTGACATGAAAACCCTTCCAAGCACAGTATAGCACATTTCAGACTTTAAAACACACATATGCATAAGTATGACTCCGCTCATATGTCCATTTTTTGACTTGGGAAACGTCACCTCAGAGTGACTTTTCCCTGTAGTCTTACAGGCAGTCTTGTAAATGTATGTACACAGGGCCGGCCCTGCCACTATGCGAACTAGGCAATTGCCTAGGCCACTGGCCTTCTGGGGGTACCAGACTGGGTTCCCTCCATGCGACTACGTGATTTATCAGTGGGGGGGGGGGGGCGTCAGAAGTTAGCCTTGCCTAGGGTGCCAGACTGTCCAGGGCCAGCCCTATATGTACGTATAGTTAACTGGGTGTTTACTGCCTTGTGGAAAGACGAAGTTCTCAAAACCACTTCACACTTTACATAGCGCTGGAAGCAGGCCTTGAATTCAGCAGGAGCTCACGGGAGCTCAGCTCCTGAACCTTTCTGAGGGTTCCCCCTCCTCACTACCTACCTACCTTGTCCATTGAATAGGAGGCGCAGCTGCATAACAATCCCTGGATGAGCTCCACCACCTATCTTTCTACAAAATGATCCCTGACTGGAATTATCCTGGTATTTGAGCTTTGGGATGTATGGTGGACTCTCCAAGAAGCCATTCTTGGTTGCAAGCAGGGCTTTTTTTTGAGCAGGGATGCACAGAAACGCAGTTCCGGCTGGCTTGGCATCGGGGGGTGTGGCCTAATATGCAAAGAGAGCCAGTTTGGTGTAGTGGTGAAGTGTGCGAACTCTTATCTGGGAGAACCGGGTTTGATTCCCCACTCCTCCACTTGCACCTGCTGGAATGGCCTTGGGTCAGCCACAACTCTGGCAGAGGTTGTCCTTGAAAGGGCAGCTGCTGTGAGAGCCCTCTCAGCCCCACCCACCTCACAGGGTGTCTGTTGTGGTGGGAGAAGATATAGGAGATTGTAAGCTGCTCTGAGTCTCTGATTCAGAGAGAAGGGCGGGGTATAAATCTGCAATTCTTCTTTTTCAAATTAGTTTCTGCGGAGCTTTTTCTACAAAAAAGCCCTGTGTAAAACAATGGTGATGTCAGGGGGTGTGGTCTAATATTCAAATGAGTTCCTGCTGTGCTTTTTCTACACCCCCCCCCCCCCCTGGTTGCAGGTACATGCTGTCATTAGAGACACATTCTCCCCTTCTTGCAGTCCACAAGGTGACTATCGGAGATGAAAGCTACATCGCAGTGCATTCCTGACATAAAACTAGTGGTTTATATCCTAGTTTTGTCCCCTTCAGAAATCAGCAGTACGTGTATTTGAACTGAAGACAGGAGATGAGATCTGTTTAAAAACAGTTGTACAACTCTCAAAGGACTCAAGATTGAACCAAAATAGATTTCTTAATTTTTTTGTGAGGGAGGTGTCATTTGTTGGAGTCAGAAGTGATGATGTTAGGTAGCAAAATATGTGTGTGTTTATATCTGTGTGTGTCTAAGTGTGTAAAATTCCCTTCTTTAAGAACAAATGGACAGTGTGATACATAATTAACAGGAAAAAGGTAAAGGTAGTCCCCTGTTCAAGCACCAGTCGTTTCCGACTCTGGGGTGATGTTGCTTTCACAACATTTCCACGGCAGACTTTTTACGGAGTGGTTTGCCATTGCCTTCCCCAGTCATCTAGACTTTCCCCCCAGCTAGCTGGGTACTCATTTGATCGACCTTGGAAGGAAGGATGGATGGCTGAGTCAACCTGGAGCCGGTTACCTGAACAAGGTTCACAACTCAGGTTGTGAGCAGAGAGTTCAGACTGCGGTACTGCAGCTTTACCATTCTGCACCACGGGGCTCTTGATAATTAACAAAACTGCCTTGTAAAAGAGCAATATTGGACACACGCAGGTGCTTTATACTGAATCATACCTGGGTCCATCAAGGTCAGTATTGTCTGCTCAGACTGGCAGCAACTCTCCGGGGTTTTAGACAGAGGTCTTTCACATCACCCAGCACCTGAACTGAGGATTCCGGGGATCGAACCTGGTCCCTTCTGCTTGCCGAGCAGATGTTCCACCACTGAGCCACAGTCCTCCCGAATTCACACCTGCCTGCAGGGGTCGTTTTGTAGAAAAATAGATGGTGGAGCTCATTAGCATAACTCATTAGCATATGCCACCCCCTCCCCCAGCCAAAAGCAACACGATGCAAAAAAGGAGAGCCCCGGGCGAGCGAGGCCTGCTTGGACTGGCTTGAGATCCAGCCAGCCCAAGCAGGCCTCGGTCACCTGGGAGTCTCCTTGGCCGTCCCCCCCACACCCACAGTCAAAAGGCCAGCAAGCCACCTGCAACCCAAAATCACATAATAATGGAGAAAGGGTGGCACGGGCTTCTCCAGAGGTTAATGAGGGCAGTTGGGGGCGTGACAAAGCTCCTGGTGGCTGGCTGGCTGCCCACTCTCTTAATCCAGGGATTGTTATGCAGCTGCACCTACTATTCAATGGACAAGGTTGGTGGGGTGGAAGACGGGGAACCCTCAGAAAGGTCCTGCTGAATTCATGGCCTGCCTGCCTGACTACAGTAGAACTGTAGGTATTTCTAGTTGAAATGATCTCAGCGGGACTGGGAATGTTCCCCACCACCACCATCACCATCCCAGCGCAAAATGTAAACCAATAATAATAATAATAATAAGATATTGGATTTATATCCCGCCCTCCACTCCAAAGAGTCTCAGAGCGGCTCACAATCTCCTTTACCTTCCTCCCCCACAACAGACACCCTGTGAGGTAGATGAAGATATTGGATTTATATCCCGCCCTCCACTCCAAAGAGTCTCAGAGCGGCTCACAATCTCCTTTACCTTCCTCCCCCACAACAGGCACCCTGTGAGGTAGATGAAGATATTGGATTTATATCCCGCCCTCCACTCTGAAGAGTCTCAGAGCGGCTCACAATCTCCTTTACCTTCCTCCCCCACAACAGTCACCCTGTGAGGTGGGTAGGGCTGGAGAGGGCTCTCACAGCAGCTGCCCTTTCAAGGACAACCTCTGCCAGAGCTATGGCTGACCCAAGGCCATTCCAGCAGCTGCAAGTGGAGGAGTGGGGAATCAAACCCGGTTCTCCCAGATAAGAGTCCGCACACTTAACCACTACACCAAACTGGCTCTCCAATAACATATTGCGGTGTCCACGGTAACTACAAACCCCAGGATATCCTCACTCAACCCAAACCTATCAATCACATTTTATCATCAGACTCTCCTCATTGATTTGCATGCTTGTTTGTGACCCTTTGGCATTACAAGAAGTACATTCTGTGATTGTGTTTGGGGGGTTTTGTTCCTCATTTTTTTTTTTTGGTTTGTTTCAATAGACTGCTGAAAAAATCCGGATTGAAATCATATCCCTCCGTCTCACAGAATCCCCGATCACAGCAGATAGCACGATACAGCGGCTCTTTGTGGAGTGCAAGTTCTCCAGTTTCCCAGCCGATGAAACACCGGTGTCGCTTCCAAAACCCAGAAGCGGGCAGTGGATCTCCTTCAATTACAGCAACGGTATGCGGCCATCAATTGCCCCTTTTGTGATGTTCCCCCCGTTGCCATGTAGGTGTCATCTTCTCAAAGCTAGAAATACCCGATAAGCATTTTGCAAGCTTGTATTCCAAAAATAGCGAGAATAAAGAGCAAAGTAAGTGGGGAGTTGGTGCCAGTGCTTTGGGAACGAGTAGCTGGAGGATAGGTGGGCAGACAAGCCTGTTGATAAGCAAGTTGGGTCTGTACCTAAGAGAAATATTTGGATGGAGGAGCCAGGCGAGAATTAAGCAGTCCTATCTGGCTATATTGGGACCCTTTTGGATCCTTTCTGTCATTCAGTGTCAAGGTAGGCGGTGACACCCACGTGAAGTTGCCTCATATTAAATCAAACCATTGGTCTACCAAGGTCAAAGTTTGCCTACTCTGACTGATAGCAGTTCTCCAGCATCTCAGGCAGAGGTCTTTCACATCACCTTAAGAATATAATAAGAACATAAGAGAAGCCCTGTTGGATCAGGCCAATGGCCCATCCAGTCCAACACTCAGAGAAGCCCTGTTGGATCAGGCCAATGGCCCATCCAGTCCAACACTCTGTGTCACATAAGAACATAAGAGAAGCCATGTTGGATCAGGCCAATGGCCCATCCAGTCCAACACTCTGTGTCACATAAGAACATAAGAGAAGCCCTGTTGGATCAGGCCAATGGCCCATCCAGTCCAACGCTCTGTGTCACATAAGAACATAAGAGAAGCCATGTTGGATCAGACCAATGGCCCATCCAGTCCAACACTCTGTGTCACACAGTGGCCAAAAAACCAGACGCCATCAGGAGGTCCATCAATGGGGCCAGGACACTAGAAGCCCTCTCACTGTTGACCCCCCGCCAAGCACCAAGAATACAGAGCATCACTGCCCCAGACAGAGTTCAGTCAATACCATGTGGCTAATAGCCACTGATGGACCTCTGCTCCATATGATGATCCGATCCAATCTTGAAGCTGTCTGTGCTTGTAGCTGCCATCACCTCCTGTGGCAGCGAATTCCATGTGTCAATCACCGTTCGGATGAAGAAGTACCCTTCTGCCTGATCCTTTTAACTGGAGATGTCAGGGATTGGAATTTGGGACCTTCTGCATGCCAAGCAGATGCTTTGCTGTTGCGTCACTTGATTCCCGCTAGACTCCTAGCCACCTGCAGTGGCGATGGAGGTACAGTTGAGATCAGGCCAGCAGTGTTGTATGCCTTCAAGGTGTCATAGAGAATCGGATGCCCCATTTGAAGACCCTGAGACACCTGACACTAGGGGTGTCAAACGTGCAGCCCAAGGGCCGAATCAGGCCCCTAGAGGGTTCCTATCAGGACCCCGAGCAACTGGCTGTCATCTTTTTCCTTTTCCCTCCAGCTGCCTTACACAGTTGGTTAGAGCAAGGGAAGGCAGTATGCAGCCACCGCTCTGTGTTATATGTTGTCAAAGGCTTTATGTGTTCTTTTGTGTGTTCTTCTTCCCTCGGCTATTACCATGTAAGCCGCGGGGGCACGTGACAGTAATGAAGATTCTGGTTTCATATCTAGTCCTCCATTGTTCCAGGATTAGGTTTGAAAATTAAATGGCGAAAACGGTCAAATGTGGTTTTTAAGCCCCCCACCCACCCCCCCGGCCCGAGTTTTGAATCCCTGCATCAAAATCTGTGTGTGTTTTTTAAAAGCATTGAGAGAGCAATCTAAGCTGGTCTACTCAGGCGTAAGTCCCGTTTTATTCAATAAGGCTTACTCCTAGAATTGCAACCTATATTGCCTAATAAGAAATTTATAAGGATAAACATGAGACGTACATCAGTAGGCATGTGAACCTCTTGCTACGTTCACAGGAACCACTTTCAGCAGTCGTGAAAATTGTGACTGAGAGTGTTCCCAACACGGAAGGAAAATAGATTGGCAAGGGAGCGATTTTAAAGAAATCGACTTTGAGAATCTGCGTTTGTTGTCTGATTTTCAGTATTTGTTTATTAATTGTTGTACCCGCCATTCCTGTTCAAAGAACTCTTCCAGATATGCTTAACCATCAAAGGGTTATTTATTTGTTTACATTAAACTTATATCCCACCTTCTCCGCGAACGGACTCGAGGCGGCTAACAACAACCATGAAGAAGAAGGGGCGGCATTTGTTTCCCACTTTTCACTATCGATAGGCATATCTAAGCAAGTTACAATCACCTTCCCCCTCCTCTCCCCGCAACAAGGTAGGCGGGGCCAAGACAACGTGACTGCCCCAGGGTCACCCAGCAGGACTGGCCCAGGGTCACCCAGCAGGTAGGAGACAGGGAATCGAACCCAGTTGCCTGTCTCCTACCCACAAAACCTGCTAGGTGACCCCAGGCCAGTCACGTTCTCTCAGCCCCACCTATCGGTTCGTCGGGTAGCACCCCCCAAGTCGCCCATATAGCATTTAGTTGCAGAATAAGAAGTCTGAAAGAATAAGCATAACAGATCCATTGGTACAAAGCAGGAATCAAGTGCCACCTTTAAGACCTACCAATTTTTATTCAGAACGTTCGCTTTCGCGCGCTCTCTAAAGCACGCTTCATCAGACGAGGGGAATCAGGTATTGTGAGCTGAAATACAAGCAGTCTGGCAAACGAACTAGCCACGTGGTCACATAAAACAGTGTGGCTAGGCCATTGGGTCTGGATAGCCATAAAAGGTAACAAAATTCTCTGCCCAAGGCTGTTTCTGCAAATCTAGTTGAATCGCAAGAGAACATGTATATCCAACTTGTAGTCCACCCAATCGACTTATCAACATCGGTCTATACATATAAAACCTCATTCTAGTCTGCCATTAGAAAACAAGAATACATAAAATGGAAATGTTCCATTGGTAGGCAGCGGAGGTTCTGCTACGTCCAAGAGGATTTTCTCAGCCCGAGAACTAACGAATGCAGTTGGGGTGGGGGAGGGAATAATCCAAGAAGGGTTGGTTTCTCAGCCATTTTTCCATTCTGAGGTGCTTGAGAAGGGATCAGAGCTTGGCGGACGGTGATTCCAAATAGGTTTTTTTTTTTTTACATGCAACTTGTAGAGCATCGCATGGAAACAGATGATGCTGTTCTCCGTGCCAGACACAATAAATTTTGATGGCGACAGTCGCGCGGAGAAAACATCTGTGGATTCCTTGTCCCCCCGGGATTGCACAAGCGCCAACATTCAAACATCCTTCATAAGATACTGTGTCATTAAACGTGCATGTTTCACTGTGGTATTCTGTGTCTTTGGAACACAGGATACCACTTCAAGCAAAAAAATAATAATAATATTTTGCCCATCAAGAACTCATCCAGCTGTTGATGCCAGTAACATTAATGTTTATTTGAATGCATTTTATCCGTTCTGCAGGTTTTCAGAGTCATAACGCTGCAAGTGGGAGGGAATGTATTATGACGGTATTCGTTTTCCTGCCTTTATAGTAGACACATTATAAAATCATTGCCTTAGTTCATACTTGAAAGATGAATGTGTCTTCTCAGCTTCACTAAACCTTTTATTCCCCCAAAATAAAATCAGTCCCTCATTTTATTACTCAGTTCTAGCAGTTAAAATATTATTTGGACTTAGGTTGTATGATTCTTTTTCATAGTATGTGAGTCCCGTTTTGTTTTATCACTCCACGGCAAACGAAACATATGCAGGCAATTTAAAACGAGAGAATCTCGCCCAGGCAAGCCCGATCTCGGAAGCTAAGCAGGGAGGCATTCTTGCAATACCAGCAGTCGGGAGATGGGAACAGGCTTTATTCAGCCACCTCTCTGAATATCCACCATGCCTCCAGCAGGGGTCAGTCACCAGAGGTCACCATGACTTCCAGGTGTGTGTGTGTGTGTGTGGATAGAATCATAGAGTTGAAAGGGACCTCCAGGGTCATCTAATCCAACCCCCTGCACAATGCAGGAAACCCACAAATATCTCCCCCTAAATTCACAGGCGGGAGCCTCGTGGCGCAGAGTGGTAAAGCTGCAGTACTGCAGTCTGAGCTCTCTGCTCACAACCTGAGTTCGATCCCAGCGGAAGCTGGGTTCAGGTAGCCGGCTCAAGGTTGACTCAGCCTTTCATCCTTCGGAGGTCGGTCAAATGAGTACCCAGCTTGCGGGGGGAGGGGAGTGTAGATGACTGGGGAAGGCCATGGCAAACCACCCCGTAAAAAAGTCTGCCGTGAAAACATCGTGACGCAACGTCATCCCAGAGTCAGAAACGACCGGTGCTTGCACAGGGGACTACCTTTACCTTAAATTCACAGGATCTTCATTGCTGTGTAAGATGGCCATCTAGTCTCTGTTTAAAAACCTCCAAGGAAGGAGAGCCCACCACCTCCCGAGGAAGCCTGTTCCACTGAGGAACCGCTCTAAACGGTCAGGAAGTTCTTCCTAATGTTGAGCCAGAAACTCTTTTGCTTTAATTTCAACCCATTGGAGATGTGCATGCACATAAAAGAAGAAGAAGAAGATATTGGATTTATATCCCGCCCTCCACTCCGAAGAGTCTCAGAGCGGCTCACAATCTCCTTTCCTTTCCTCCCCCACAACAGACACCCTATGAGGTAGATGAAGATATTGGTTTTATATCCCGCCCTCCACTCCGAAGAGTCTCAGAGCGGCTCACAATCTCCTTTACCTTCCTCCCCCACAACAGTCACCCTGTGAGGTGGGTGGGGCTGGAGAGGGCTCTCACAGCAGCTGCCCTTTCAAGGACAACCTCTGCCAGAGCTATGGCTGACCCAAGGCCATTCCAGCAGGTGCAAGTGGAGGAGCGGGGAATCAAACCCGGTTCTCCCAGATAAGAGTCCGCACACCTAACCACTACACCAAAAGAACAGAAATACCCCCCCCCCAAATGTGGAAATACCCATACTGCATCTGGTCCCAGGTATAGAAGTCTTGCCTCTTCTGGGCGCCCTGAGTTGTATATCTGACCTCTGCTGTAGATCTTTGAGACCAAGTTACCTTGGTCGTGACTTGCTATGTATCCTGCAGAACAGCTCCTGTTAGCTACCACGTGTGGAAATGGGCGGAAAAAATTGTGCCTACAGAACAGAAGCGGAGCAGGAACGAGCAATGCAAGGAGGTAGGGCCGGGGCATGCAGAAGGTCTCCATTTCAGTCCTTCAGTTATAAGGATAATGCAGAAGGTGATGCAAAAGACCTCCACCTGAAGACGTTGGAGAGCTCCTGCTAGTCTGAATATACAAGACTGACTTTGATGGATCAGTGATGTGGTTCAGTGTAAGGCAGTTCCATGTATATTCAAGTCAAATGTGACGTACCAACTCAAACCACATGAACTAGGAGAGCCAGTTTGGTGTAGTAGTTAAGTGTGCGGACTCTTATCTGGGAGAACCGGGTTTGATTCCCCACTCCTCCACTTGCACCTGCTGTTATGGCCTTGGGTAAGCCATAGCTCTGGCAGAGGTTGTCCTCAAAAGGGCAGCTGCTATGAGAGCCCTCTCCAGCCCCACCCACCTCACAGGGTGTCTGTTGTGGGGGAGGAAGGTAAAGGAGATTGTGAGCCGCTCTGAGACTCTTCGGAGAGGAGGGCGGGATATAAATCCAATAGCTTCTTCTTCTTCACCCACAGGCCTAAATCCAGAGAAGTCAGTGTATGTGTGAACATCTGTGTATTGTTGAATTTCTCTTTCAGCGGTTCCCTTAAACCTCATGGAAGGGAAAAGGAAAGGAACAGTCCCCTGTGCAAGCACCAGTCGTTTCCGACTCTGGGGTGACGTTGCTTTCACAACGTTTTCACGGCAGACTTTTTACGGGTGGTTTGCCATTGCCTTCCTCAGTCATCTACACTTTCCCCCCAGCAAGCTGGGCACTCATTTTACCAACCTCGGAAGGTTGGAGGGTTGAGTCAACCTCAAACCGGCTACCTGAAAACCCAGCTTCCACCGGGGATCGAACACAGGTCGTGAGCAGAGCTTAGGACTGCAGTACTGCAGCTTTAACACGGGGCTCTTCAAGGAAGGGAGCCTTAAAAAGTATACAGAGCAGGGGTGTCAGACTCATTTGTTATGAGGGCCGGATCTGATATAAATAAGACCTTGCTGGGCCGGGCCATGCGTGTCATGAAATGTAATGCCAGGTAGCAGACACAAACACAATTAAAGACTATTTTTAAAACTTAAAATTAAAACATGCTTAAAACATTAGCACTCTTGCAATATTCTGTTTATTTAGCAGTCTCTGATAACTGACACCTCTTGTTCTGAATTATAGCATCAAAAACTGGAGACAATATCTGTGTTGTAACAATCTTGAGTATGCTGTTCAGGATTGTATCCGTAAGCTGCAAACATACATTTGATTTGCTCACAAGCCTGATAGGACCCCTCTGGGGGCCTGATCTGGCCCCCAGGCTGCATGTTTGACACCCCTGACTAGAAAGGGGAGCAGAGAGCCTTTTGAATAGTCATTGGACTGCCAACAAAAGTATTCCCCAGTCATAGCCTATAAAACAAGCCCTATGTCCCAGAATAATAGTAAACAAATATATATTCATTTAAAATAAAAAAAGAGAAACAATCTGTGGTTTGGAACTACAAATAATGTGGTTTGCGTGAAGCTAAGACTAAGAATTGAGACTTTAGTAAAACTCACATTCATTCAAGTTGTGTTGATTATCTCTAGGTTACTGACTTTTTCCCCTCTGTAATGACGCAATTTCCTTATAGTTTGGGTATGAAAGTTTCCATATTTGCTGGCTTACTTTCTTCCAGAGACATAGCAAAGGGCAGAAGACACTGAATGTGGTTCTCTGAAATCTAATATCTCTTAATTGATTAGAAATCTTGAATTTACAAATACAATTATTGTATTAACAGCCTAGTGTGCCATCTTGTTATCATGTTAAACTCTGGCTGGGAACAAAGGCTCCGTTTAGAGTTCTCACTTAATCGCTGTTATAACTAGGGATACATTGTCATCTCTCTCAAGAAATATTTATGCCATAATTGCCACGAAGTTATAACTGAAATCTCATCTTCAACATGGCTGCTTTGTTCTTCCTAGAGTTTTACTTTAAATTACTGGCCATCTAATTTTTTCCCCCTGAGTTCCAGCTTTGCTTGTAAGGCAATAGCATTTCAGGGGGGAAAGAAGTCCTAATGAATTTGCTGTTTGATAATGTCAGCGAGAGAGCCAATAATCTAATAGTAATGAAGTGTGTGTTTACTATAGCTTTATTCCATTTCTTATTCATGCCTAATTAGATTTGGCTATGTAGAAATATTTGGGGTTAATTGAATATTTTCTTTAATAAAACTGAGATTTACGTGATGGGGGAAGGAAGTGTACTTTGAGCTTAGAGGGAAACTAGTGGTCCCCTGGATTTTGTATGGGGAAAAAACTCATGATAAATCCAGATGTAATTTGAGAAATCATTATTTCTCAGTAAATAATACCCTTTTTATTGAGTTTTCTTATTATATTTATATCTTAGCACCACAGTGGGCTTTTAAAAAAAATTGCTTTACATCTGAGCTGAGACAAAGTGATCTTTTGGCGTTCTAGGTTAATAAGCAACATTTCTTGTAGTAATTTAGCATTTTCAATCCCCTCGAAAGCATATGTGTGTGTGTTTCAATCAATGGAAAAAGACAAGATAGCGTTACACTTAATGAATTAAAACTTATTATATCATAATGGAGCCAGATCTCCTTTTGATTATTTTTTTAAACTTAGCTGCACCATCCATAAAACCCCAGCTAAGCCTCATGTAATCATAAACCCCTTTAGGTAATGGTGCCACTAGGTCACTTTACAATATGGGTTCATATGAACATATGAAGCTGCCTCCTACTGAATCAGACCCTCGGTCCATCAAAGTCAGTATTGTCTACTCAGACTGGCAGCGGCTCTCCAGGGTCTCAAGCGGAGGTTTTCCACACCTACTTGTTTGGACCCTTTTTAGTTGGAGATGCCGGGGATTGAACCTGGGACCTTCTGCTTACCAAGCAGATGCTCTAGCACTGAGCCACCATCCCTCCCCAATAGCTTTATGAGCCTCCCCTTTAGATGGCAGTGCTTACTTCAGTTGCAAAACTACAGCCTACTTTTGCCCACCCCCGCTGAACCCTTGTGACAGGTCCCTGGAATTTTTGCCCCAAGTTCAGCGTGAATGACAAATCAGAGGTGCGCAGCAGAAAGGCGGAGTTAGTGGAAATGGCACTTCCCCTTCCATTATCGGAAAATTTAGCCTCGATCCAACCCCACTGGCTCCTCCTCTTCTCATCACATGACTGTGATGTCATGTGCGTCCCTGGCACATGCAAACAGCCCCAGTTGTTTCCACGCCGTCACTGGGGCTAAACGTGGGTCCCAGATCAGGAAGCATTGAAGACCTCTGCTACCGAGTTAAAAAGAAATTAATAAGTTTGTCAGACATAGGGCCGGGGGAGGTAGGCAGGCATGCCAACATCTGTTTGAATGAAGCCATAATTTTGATTTTAGGGAGCAAACAGGAGAGATGCCAGCAAAGCAACCCTATACTTTCTGTAACTTAGAACAGATAGTTACACTGTGAGGGTCGACTCTTAATTTCACCTTGACAAAATGATTTTTTTTCCCCCCTGGACAAGGCCACCATAATTGAAATAACAATGATTAAGTTCAGTTGATAGGCACTGATAACAAGGAAAAAGCATTTATATTTCATAGGGGCAGTGAGAATATTGCCAGGAAAATGCTGAGAAGGCAGGAAAAGGGGCCTAGAAATAAGATTAATGATAGCAGGCTGAAAGAATGTTATCTTGGCTGTATATAAACCTGCCTGGGAATTGACAATAGAAAAGGGGGAAAAAAGATTAATGAAATCTCCTGAAGTATTTTTGATGAGACTTTTATATAGATCAGAAACCTTTGCCTCTGAGGAGCGAGTGGTTGATCATTTGGACAAATCGTAGTTACCTCAGGTAAGTGAAGTGAGAAAAGAAGAGGAGAAACGGCTGGGTACACTTTTAGTTTCAGAGCAGGATGATAAAGGGAAGGAGTCTCTTCACGCACACGCCGCAGAAAACCGTTGGAAGGGACCTGCAGGGTCACATGATTCAGAACAAGTCCTTTGGTCAGATTTTTAGCAGTTCTGTTCCGTCTGAGAAAGCCACACTTTTGGCGGAGGATGGGGGCACTGCATTCTATTCCACGCGGCTGTAAAAAACACACACACACACATGGAAAATCCAATAGCAAAACTATTCAAGGGCCTAGATACCAGGAGCCTGGTGAAATGAAGACTAGCTTTGGAAGAGTTTTCAGGCTTCCCAACTGAAGAATATGATCCTCCAGTGTCATAACATGTTATAACAGGTTGAACCTGGATCTGGGCGATCTGGATTTATCCTCCATTTGTGGCCTCGGGATGGACGCACGGAAGGGGGGGTGGCCCTGAATCCAGGCAATTCAATGGACTGGACCCATCACTTCTCTCTGCGTTGCTTATCTCCGCATGGGTCCAGCTTCTGGGTTGGTCTCCTGAGCACAGCAGATGAGTAGAGTGAATGGATTGGGACCATGCTGCATCTGGGTCATGTTTCATTGTGTTTCAGGATGATCAGGGACCCAGCAATTGTTTAGCTTTGCCAAGTACTAGCGCCGGTCTCATCAAGTAACCAGTTCTAGTCCTAAGCACTCAAATAGGCTTGTTAGTGATACAATGCATATGGTGAATGTGAGGCCAGGCATATCATCAGTTGTAAAGTTCTCTTCTTCTTCTTCCTCTTCCTCTTCTTTTCTTTTTTTGCAAACCAAAAGCAATTATATTATTTATGTATTTGCTATTTGAGCCAAATGCATTTTTAACCTTTCAGGAGATTTGTCCGCCACTTAGAGATGGGAGTGAGAGGAAGGGCTGAGATCAGTCCCACGTAGAATCGTAGAGTTGGGAAGGACCTCTAAGGTCATCTAATCCAACCTCTTGCACAATGCAGAGAACTCACAAATGCCTCCCCCCCACATACCCCCCGTGACACCTGCTCCGTGCCTAGAAAATGGGAAAGGGGGGGGGACACCTTCAGGATCCCAGGCCAAATTGGCCTGGAGAAAAATTGCTGCCTGACCCTAAAGTGGTGAACAGCATTTCCCAGGGCACGTAAGAAAGGGCCACGAGAACTAAGCACTGTTTCAACCCTTCCTGTCCTCATTCTCATGATTTGCCTACGTTCATAGAATCATAATGGCCGTCTAGCCTCTGTTTAAAAAAACTCCAAAGGATGAGAAACCACCACGTTCCCAGGAAGCCTGCTCCACTGAGGAACTGCGCTGTCAGGAAGTTCTTCATAATATTTAGTCGAAAACTCTTCTGATTTAACTTAAATCCATTGGCCCACCAGAAGAATGATTCTTCCATTAGTCATTGGTAATTTCTGACATCAGTCCAAGTCCTTAGAAGATTCTCTTCTTCAAATGGTTTTAGATTACATTGACATAAAACTTCCTGTGGAATTAAAAAAAAATAGCCCTATTATAATTACTCAACTTAGTTCTGTCCAGTTTCACTGAAACTGTGATCTGATTAAATTCAAAACCTTATTTGTGGGGTGCTAAGCAGGGGTGGAATTCTAGCAGGAACCACTTTGCATATTAGGCCACACACCCCTGATGTAGCCAGTCCTCCAAGAGCTTACAAGGGTCTTTTTTGTAAGATCTTGGAGGATTGGCTAAACCAAGGGTGTGTGGCCTAATATGCAAAGGAGCTCCTGCCAGAATTCCACCCCTGGTGGAAAGAATTGCCAGTGCCAAGTTAGGAAATACCTGGAGATTAGGGGGGCGGGGGGCGCTTAGGGAGGGGAAGGAACTCAGCAAAGTATAACGCCCTAGAATCCTTCCTCCAAAGCTGCCATTTTCTCCAGGGGGACTGCGTTTCTAGTCTGTAGACCAATTGAAATTGTAAGAGATCTCCAGGCCCCACCTGGAGGTTGGCAGCCCAGTGTGTCCATGACATCCTCCCCGTATTTCAGAAGGGCATCCACGGTGAAATCTGATTTGGGGGGATAGGGTGGGAATGCAGATAAACAACCGTCTGGCTGCCGCTTCCCCCACACCCGCCAAGCCCAGAAGTCTCTCTTACCGCCTGTTGTGGCAAGAGAGGAGGATTAAATTACCGAGCCTGTCAAAGAGGACAAGTGCTCTGCCATACATTATCGCTATCACTGGCTCTCACCGGGTGAAAGAAACCACCGTAAATCCCCTCTATTGCAAAGCAATAAAAGCCGCCGGCTTTTACAGTCATGACTGCCAGGGCCATTAACAGAAAATGACAGCTGTGTGGCATTCTCAGATGCGGCCTGTATCTCTTCTGACAGGCCATGTGTAAACCTGCCAGCTGTACAACAATTGGATCGCACGACGGTTCCGACTTCAACGTCGGCTTTCATTGTTGGCTGTCCGTGGGAAGCACCTCCTCTATCCCACCCTGAGGAATATACAACCACGCGTACACACTTCTGCATATGTGTGTGTGCTCTCAACTCATGATCAACTTGTGGTGATCCTACAAAGTTCTAGCTCGTGGTTTTCAAAGCAAGGGATGAGCAGAGGGGGGTTGCCATGGCCTTCCTCTGCATCGCAACCACTGTCTCCCTTGGTGGTCTCCCATCCGAGTACTGGCCACGGTCAACCCTGCTTATATGTATAATTGGCCCATGCAGCCTATCTGAGCGTGTTTTATAGCATAAAAGATATACAAATTAATCTGCTGACGATCTTGGGCCGTTCACAAATTGCATTTTTTCCCTCCATATCACAGAGACATTTCTTGATTGGAGAAATCCTTCAAGGGGCTTGTGTTTACTTTCAACTGCTTTCATGCAAAAGAAATGTTACTTTGCGAAACTGCGACAAGGGAGTGATGAACGGGTTCGTTTTATTGGCTAACGGCACGCACCGCTCTTTCTGCTTGGCTTTGCAGTGATCCGCGTGGATGAGGCCCATAACAAAGCCAGGCGAGATTTCCTCAAGGCCGTGCTTCAAGGATCCGAGCCAAGTCCTGGAAGGTCAGAATGCTTCGGCAGTCTCTTCTTGGCCACGGGGGTTAATTTGGCATTGCACCTGAACTGGAAGGGGTGGACTTGAGAAGCTTTGGGATTCACGGTGAAGACCTCTGGGTGGGATGGGGAATGATTCCTTGTACGTTCCAGGCCAATTGTCATGGGCTTAATCAGATGCTTCTTTGCCCTGTGATATGATCACCTTCCTCACTGCCTCACTGGATGGATGGATGGATGGATGGATGGATGGATGGATGGATGGATGGATGGATGGATGGATAGGACTTTATAAGAATAAATTGAAAGTATACATTGAAAATTTTGGATATTATTTCACAAAAGCTGGATTAATAATAGGTATCAGCCAACCACTTTTTGGTCTGGATGCAGTCATGGCCATAAGCATAAATGACTTGGGAGGGGGTTAGACTGGAGGTAGCTAAACTGTGGCTCAGGAGCCACATATGGTTCTTTCACATATATTGTGTGGCTCTCGAAGCCTCAGCCCATTGGCCAGCTTGGAGAAGGCGTTTGTTTCTTTAAATCACTTCACGGAGCTAGCCAGTGTCTTGGAGAATGCATTTAAAGTTAAAGTTGTTTTCTTTCCACCTCTCCCATCTTCCTTCCTTCCTTCCTTCCTTCCTTCCTTCCTTCCTTCCTTCCTTCCTTCCTTCCTTCCTTCCTTCCTTCCTTCCTTCCTTCCTTCCTTCCTTCCTTCCTTCCTTCCTTCCTTCCTTCCTTCCTTCCCTCGAACATATGATGTTTGTGTCCTGAGGCTCTCAAACATCTGACATTTATTCTATGTGGCTCTTACGTCAAGCAGGTTTGGCCACCACGGGGTTAGACAGATTCATGGAGGAGGAGTCTATCAATGGCTACTAGCCATGGTGAGCAAAGGGCACCTATGTTCAGAGGCAATAAACCTCTGAAAACCACTTCTAGTTGATAGCATCGGGGGAGGGCCTTGGCCTTTGTCTCCAGTCTGTTGACCCTCCAGGGCAGCTGTTTGCCCCTCTGTGAAACAAAATGCTGAACAGATTGTCTCACTGGTCTGATCCAGCAGTGTCTACTTTTATTTATTTATTTATTTATTTATTTATTTATTTATTTATTTATTCATTTATTTATTTATTTATTTTTGCGAATTTATAGTCCACTCTTTCCCAGGATGGGCTCAGGGCGGATTACAACACAATAAAACTGTTAAAATCGAACAATAAAACAGTTAAAACTTAAACAGTTAAAACCATTAAATAAAAATGAAATAAGGTGGCGTTGGTGGTATAAACATCATTCACAGATTGAGAGACAGGAAACATAAGTGTGTGGAATGTCAATTATCAACCGCGTCGGCCTGGTCCTGGTTATCAGGATGGTAGTCACTGTAGTCTTGTGATGCAAAGTCCAAAGAATGTATGCAAATCCCTCCAAGATTTAACTGCCACGCCCCATGCTTGTCACAAAGGTACAGGGCAGCTGCTGTAAGAGCTCTCTCAGCCCCATCTACCTCATTGGGTGTCTGTTGTGGGGAAAGAAGATAAAGGAGATTGTAAGCCGCTCTAAGAAGGGCGGAGTATATATCTGCAGTCATCTTCTTCATCATCTGATGGCATCTGAATCTTGTGATTTGGGAAGAGAGGGGGGAAATAGCAACAACAACCACATTCTTAATCCCACTTTTTGATGAATAACCACTTTCCATAAACCAAATGTCTTGTTTTAGAGCTCCCCTACTGCCCCGTGTTTGCATTTAGAAGAACAGCTGCAGTTTCAGTGCATAGTGTAAAGAGCCGATTCCAATCAGCCTCTCACCCACTCGGTTTTAATTCCTATATTTACAGATGAGTAGCGTGGAATTGAGGACAGTATTCTTTGCTTCCTCCGTTTTACTTTAAAATCGAGCTTCACGACTTGGCCCGGAATGCAAAAGGGGTTTTGTTTTAAATGGAATCTGACAGGAAGTACCACAAAGCGATCCCTTAAGACCTGGGAACTATCGCATCTAAGCCACTTTGAAGTTCAGAAGGATATTTCTCCCCCTCTTTTCTCATTTCAGCAAACAAGCAAAGGACTTCCAGATTTACTGCATGCATTAGACAGATGGATAACATTGCCAAGCTTGCAGAAATCCCGAATAAAGTTACAGATCCCCCCCCCCCGCCCCAATAGTCCTACATGCTGGGACACAGATAATTGTTTTCTAGGACAATCCACTGACTAAACATGGTCCGTTGTGTTTGATATGATCTGAAGTTCCTTGTAAATCAGTACACTAGTAGTACATGGGGAAAGAATAGTGTCTAATCAAAGTCGGAAGCTGCCTTCTATTGAATCGGAACATTGGTCCATCAGAGTCAGTATAATATTCTCAAACATTCCAAGATCGCAGTTGGATGTCTTTCGCACCACTTCCTACTTGACTCATTCAGCTGGAGATGCCTGAGATTGAACCTGAAACCTTCCGCGTACCGAGCAGAAGCTGTACCACTGAGCCACGGTCCCTCCCTATACTTAAATTGCAGTCGAATCAGCATACTTCATTTGGACTGGATTAGCAGCCATAAAGGAGCCAAGAGAGTTAAGCCCCTTGCATGAAAGCATCTTTAATTACGGTTGCCCAAAGCATCCCGGCTTTTTCCATATCGTGTCCTTGAAAAACCGCCAAGGAAGGAGAACCTCTGAGGCCAGTTTATTGCATTGCTGAATTTCTCACAGCGTAGCGTTGCTAGGTATGTTCCAAGCCTCACTTCTTTTACCATCAGAAGATGGCCCTGCGGATTCTTTTTGTTTCGCAGGGCCTGTAAGGCAGAGATGTTCCACCAAGCCTTTGCATAAGGACAGCGACGGTTGCCGTGCTGGCACCTTTTTCTCCCCACCACCACTAGGGGGGGTGAATCTCTCCTCCTCCAATTTAGACCCCCCAAAAGACTTGTGGTCTCTCAGGTTCTACTGAACTAGAATCTAGCTGTAATCCACAAAGTCTCTTTACTTCCTGATACTACCAATGCTTCATAACCACACGCAAGAGGTACCTCTGAGCCCTGGCTGAAAATAGAAAATTGGCAGCATCATTGCTAGAGCGCCATAGTATCTGCAGTCTGCTCCCCATGTGGTTCGGATTGTGCACGCAGTCTGTACGCCAGCAGTGTCTCCCGTGGGGTGCCGACGTGGAGAGTCACCACATGGTCAGACCGATGCACCGGGGGAGCCGGCAAACACATGTTAACGGCCTCCACACACGGTGCCTACCCCGTGGAAGCCTGGGGTTTGGGGGTGGTTGGAGCACCATCTCCTGTGACACACAATTCTGTTTTTTTGGTTTCATCAAGAAAACCTCCTCACTTTCGGCCCATCTGCCCTGGTCAAACTTAGAAGGACAGGAAAGGCTCGGTCTGGTCCTTGACCGCACAGACACGGAATGCGTCGAATTGGGTCACGTCACTCCGTCAGCACATGTTTCTTATCACAAAGCCTTGAGTAATAATATTAGGACTTTTTTTTTTCTTTTTTGGATGAAACAGGAACTGAACTTTAAAGTTTAGGAAACCAAAGGGCCAATGATATAAATATCAAAGCAAATTGCCTACATGTGGCCTAACCATGGCGATATTGTAAATACGATGATAAATGTAAAGACAAGTAACTCGAGTTTGGAAAAGACAGACAGACATTGCTTACAGTTCAAAGTCTCTCATGTACTCCCAAAGCCTCAGCTCCCGCTTTCGCACCAATGAAGACGTTATAACACTGATTTGCCTTACAGGGCTGTTGCTTGGAAGAGTTAGTAGATATTATATGAGAAGAGCTTCAGACACTCAAAGCCCCCACTTTGCGGAATGCCCTCCCTGAAAACATCAGGGCCCTGCGGGACCTGCCACAGTTCCGCAGGGCCTGTAAGACCAAATTATTCAAACTCGCCTTCAGCGGTTACGGGGAGGCGGCTATTACCTTACAGCACCCACAATCTCACTGAACTAATATAATGGCAATTAGAAACTTGCCGTCTTGGAATTTTAATGAATGGATTGATGATTGATATGTATGGAAATGTTTTATTATATATTTTATTTTTAAATAGTCTATGTTTGTTAATTGTTAATGTTTTTGACTGTTGTTAGCCACCCGAAGCCCGTCAGGGGAGGGCGGGATATATATATCTGATAAATAAATAACGTGCATAATATAATGAAGCAGTGTCTTAGATCATTAACAGAAGGCAACAGAAACGATCAATCTACCTGTATTTTTTTTTAAAAAAAAAAATTCACTCTTCTTCTAAGTGTACATGGTTCTCCTCTCTTCCATTTTCCCTCACAGCAACCCCGTGAGGTAGATTAGGCTGAGAGAGAATTACTTAGTAAACTCCATGAATGAAGGGATGTTTGAATCCAGAGTTCCGAGGTCTTTTGTCAAAAACTGTGGCACACATGACCCCCAAAGCTAAACAAATATGCTCTGCAAACAGGGCTGGCCCTAGACCGGCACCCTAGGCAAGGCTAACTTCTGGTGCCCCTCCCCCTGCATTCATGACGTCACTGAGTCACATAGAGGCTCCCGGTTTGGCAGCCCAGGAAGACCGGGGCCTTAGGCAATTGCCTAGTTTTCCTAGTGACAGGACCGGACCTGCCTGCAAATTAGTCAGTTGTTAGTTTTTGTGCACTCACCGACTTAAAAAGTGGTGCCCTTGAATCATCTGTGTGAGACTAGGGAGAAATGCTTTGAACTTCAGGCTTCGAAGGAGGAAAGAAAAGGGAACGGAGCGCAGCTTTTCCTAGAGTAGCGAATAAAACACGCTCCCAGCAAGCAAACGTGCCCGTGTTAAAATTAGTGAGATATATTTTCTCACTTAACCACGCCCCCCACCCTCACCCCTAGCAACATTTTCCATTTTCTTAAACAAAAACAGGATTTCAGCTTTAGCTGTGTCTCATATAGGAAAATGCTTCAAGCCATTAGCGTTTTGATCTTTTGGACCAGCTTGGAAGCGAAATTATTTTCTACAGCACCATCTACTATATAAATAGCTGAATGAATTCTCATTGATGGCGATGTTTTCATTGCCTTTTTTTTTTTTTTTTTGGACATGCACAATGTATCTGACAAGCTGCAAAGCTAACATTTTGCGGTCTGGCTAGACCCTCCAATTGTGGCATCAGTTACAATGGCAGGGGGAGTAACCAGCCCCACGTGTTTTCTGCCATTCTGTCTTTTCAAGGAAACGAATGTAACAGAATAGTGGGAAGTGGGTTATTTGCTTCTTAGAGGATGATGTACTTTTTAAATGTACCACCCCCCTCAAAAATAGTTTCCTTGTATTCTGTGTTCTGACATAGGCAGGCATTCCAAGGTGTGGCGCCTTCCAGTTCCCTGTTCTTAAGCAAATAGCTTTATTGGCAGAACTCGCAGTGCCTCGCCACATTGGGACTAAGCCATTTCATGCCTAATCCGGCACAAGGAATGTGTGCAACTAAAAGACTCCTGTATTTTCTGTAGCAATCCAAATAACCCAGCTAGTCTGAGTTTTTCAGAACTCAGGGTTGACCACAATCAGTGTTCCCGCTAAGCTGAGTTGGTGGGAGCTAGCTCACAGATTTTTAGCCTCCAGCTCACACATTTTTGTCTTAGCTCAGGAAGGATGACCCAAGAGCACAATGATTTATGTAGTAGCTCACAAAGTAGAATTTCCGCTCACGGGACTTTGCAGCTTACAGGGAACATTGACCACAATCGGTATTCGGATGAGAGACTGCCAGACAAGACTGGGATTGCTACATGGAAGAAAGCACACGAAAGCTTACGTTCTAAATAAAACTTGGTTGGTCTTAAAGGTGCAACTTGACTCCTGCTTTGTTCAGTTACATGGAAGGTGATGGCAAACCACCTCTGTTTGTGTCTTGCCTGGACCTCACCTCGGATGAGGTCAGCATGAGTTGGTTGCAACTCAATGGCCCCTTTTTTTTAAGTGGGGGGGAGAACCCATGGCATATGGGGCCACAGAAGAAGATGTGCAGATGTACAGAAGTGAGTACAGCATAGACATGTAGAGCATTGCAGGGTCTTGACCCTCCTTGATGTTTGTATATCCAGCCAGATGTACACAAGTATGTGTGAGAGTTCTTCCATAGGCATAATAGCTACGGTGCAGTACCCCGCCCACCATCCTGGGCCAGTCTTTGTTTTGTTTTGCTTACGGGAGCAAAAAAAAAAAGCAAGAGAAATGGACAGAATCCCCAAGTCAAATGGGAAAAGCCAGGGGACACGAGTGACTCCCCTATTCCTATCACTGTGCTTTTTCTCACGCTCTGAATCCACATCTTGCCTTGAACCTCAGTTTCATTTCTCAGTAGCTGAGTCAGTAAGTGCAGACCCTGGTGTGTCTATGTGTGTCAAATCGCAGCCAAGTTACAGCAACCCTGTAGAGTTTTCAAGCCAAGAGACGAACAAGGGAGGTTTACCATTTCCTGCCTCTGAAGAGCTACCCTGCTTTAGCTTCCAGGGCCGGCGAAGGCCATCCTAGTCAGGGTATGGACCCTGGTGCTCTCTCCTAACAAACCACATGCCCTGTTTCTTTTCTTTCTAATAATAATAATAATAAATTTCTGAATCATAATTAGTCTTCCCTCTAAACTGAGTTAAGTGTGAGACAGCTCACAGGTTTTTTTTAGCTTCCAGCTCACACATTTTTGTCTTAGCTCAAGAAAAACAGCCCCAGAGCACAATAATTTACGCAGTAGCTCACAATTTTAATGCCAATAGCTCACAAAGTAGAATTTTGGCTCACAAGACTCCACATCTTAAAGGGGGCATTAGTCGTAATGCAACAGAAATGCAGCATCCGCGTAAGCAGCCATCCTGACCTCCGTAGGTTCTTCCATTTAATTCCATGGATCCTTCTCTGTAATCGAGTGTACAGCAGAAAGCATGGCCCTGGATCCCACCCGCAGACATTTAACCAGAATTTGAAAACATTGACGGTACAGGGCCAGTATATATGACTGCTCCGCACCTTGCGTGAGTGTGTGAGCACAGAGGGTTCGCACACTCGCACAAGCTCGTGAACATCTGTGCAGTCCTACAAAGAAAGGTTTGGATCTTGAGGTGGTGTTCTGTCCACAGGTCTGCCCCCCCCTTCCCCTGTACAAGCAGAAGCCCTTGTTTACGTTCTCAGGAGCCAGTACTCGAACAATGTCCCTGGCTTTCCAGGCAAGCTGTTTCCAGTTGCAGAAACAGAAGCTTCGAGACAATAACCACCACAAACATCCGCTACTTAAAGTTTTGGGGACATTGCCCCTCAATTTCGTGCTACCAGGACCGCTCTCACAAAGCTGAAGCGCGAAAGGAACAAGTTTTGAGCTTTTCTCGTATTCAATACATGCTGTTAAAGATCCAAGCCAGGAAATTGGGACAAGGTTTTGAAGCTGAGTTTCAAGTTATCTAAATTTCATATCTGCGTCTGTGACTTATTGGCAGTTTTGTGTGTGTGTGGAAAGAGCCCAGCAGCGACTCGTTTACCTATTAGGTTACACCGCCTGGCACCAAGTCAGCCGGAACTGTGTTCCTGTACATTCCTGCTCAAAAAAAGCCCTGCTTATTGGTACGCTTGAGGAATCACCTTAATTTTCTGTAAGTCTTTTTATTGGAGCGGGAAATCGTTTATCGGCTTCTCATCGGACATGGACTGAAGCATAAAAATTAATACGTGGTTTTCTTTTTTTCCCCCTGTCCTTAGCATACGATTCACAGTGGTAAGTGACCCTCCAGAAGATGAACAGGATCTTGAGTGCGAAGATATTGGTTTCACCTATGTCAGCCTAAGTGAGCTGTTTCGGAAAGGAAAGGACTTAATCGAACACGACGTCGATGGTGAGCTTCAGGCTATTTTTAGCTCGAAAATTGTCACCATGTATGATTGCCCGAACTCTCGCGAACTGTGGGGATGCATATAGGCAGGTCAGTCTGTGGGGTGGTATTGATATGAAACAAACTCTGAAGAAGGCATCTTCTTCAGAATACCTTTTACTTGAGATACAGTGTGTTGGTGATATATCATGAACCAAGGCTAACCCAGAGAGGTAGAAATCGAGTACAGCGCACTAAACTGTCCCTTGTGCCACCTGTGGGTCTTTTTACAACACAAAAAGAAATGTATTAAATAACACTTAAGTTTCAAAAAACAAATAGTCCCTGAATAACAACTTTACTCTGTGTATCCAAAATATAAGAACCAAAACTAAGCACAGTCAGTTTATACAATTAATACACAATATTATATCCCATTCTAACTTTCACACGACCGCTGTTTTCTCCTACCCACTTCTTCATAAACTGTTGGGAATCACAAGCTTAGTCTGCTCTTTGGGTTTAATTTTATTTAGGGCTTTTCCCTGTAGAAAAAGCCCAGCAGAAACTCATTTGCATATTCGGCCACACCCCTTGGTGCCAAGCAATCAAGAACTGCGTTCCTGCTCAAAAAAAAAAAAAACACCCTGATTTTATTCCAGTACTCTATGAAACTGAGACCATCTTTGAGCAAATAATGACTGCTCTCTTACATTTCCTTCCCTTAAGTGCATTCATAGTGCATACTAATTTCTTGCAACCATTCTTTCGAGCACATGTTGAATATTCGTTGGCCATATGATAACGTCTTTGGCCAGGAACAGATGCTGCAGAAAACACTTCGCTGCCTCAGAAGCAGTAGCCTCACGTCTCTTCCACGCTTCTCCTCCCATCAGTAATATCTAACACTACACAATGCACAACATGGCCCCATTGCATTATAGGTTTAAATTTATTTCCTGATCCATTCATTTGCTTTATTTATAGCCCACTTTTCTCTCTGAAAATCAAGGTAAATTACACAATGTAAAACAATGCCATCTAATAACATGAGACCTCCAATCAACTATGCCAGGGGTGTCAAACAAGCAGCCCGAGGGCCGAATCAAGCCCCCAGAGGGCTTCTATCAGGCCCGCAAGCAACTCACTGTCATCTGCTTCCCTCTCTCTCTCTCTCTCTCTCTCGCTCCTTTCTGCATCACAGCTTGCTTTCCAGGCTTGCTCAATCGCACAGGAGCTACAGAGCAAAGCCTCTATTTTCTCCACTGGGTGACCAGCACACAAAGCAACTTATATACAAAAGCTTGCAACGCCCAGCCATTTCATGCTTCCTCCTGGGTCTTAGGCTCAAAGCATTGACCATGAGATTTCTCTAATGAATGTCAATCAAAAGTAAGTTTGCAACTTACAGATACACACCTGAAAAACACCTGAACTGACCTTTTTGACACCTAATCTTTTAAACATGTTAAAAAAATCTTTAATTTTGTTCATCTATGCCCTTTATTGAATTTATATCTCCACTACCTGGCATTACATTTTACAACACACGTGCCCCTGCCCGACAAGGTCTCATTTATGTCAGATCCGGCCTTCATAACAAATGAGCTTGACACCCCTGAGCTATGCGATAGGGACAGGATCACAAAGATTGGAAGCAGCACAAAAATGATCAGACATGGTATTTATTGCTGTTATTTATAGTCACCCCTTCTCAACCGAAGGCGGGTTACACGGCGTTCGTCAATGCTAGGATGAGAACGTCAATAAGCAGAAAATAGGACCAGAAACACAGAAATATGAAAGAAAGCAGATGCCCAACGTATTGACATTCTTCATGTGAAACTTCCCCCCCCCCGATGGTTTATAAATAATGCAAAAAAAAAGAAAAGAAAAAGGAATTACAGAAGTAGAAAGTAAAGCAATAAGAGCAAATGACTGTACACAATAAACAGTGGAATAGGCTACAAATGTTCCTTTTATAAAAGTGCCATCCTTTCTAGCCTTACTCCCTTTTAAAAAATTATCTCCTGAACAATTCTGTTTTACACAGTTCACAGAATGGCAGGAGTGTTGGAGATTTCCTGCACCTTTCCCACAAAGTGGGGGTCCTAATGGAGAATGCACACGTGCGGGCAACTCTTTATTTTATCCTTGTGCAGGATAGGCCTTGTGGTAGGCTTTGTTCCCATGAGTGGAACTGTCGCTGTGGAGCAGGAGATGCGGTCCTACAGGCATGCAGGTCCGAGTGAAGAGCTGGAAATCGTTCAACCTGGGAATGATTCAAAGGCGGGAAAAAAATGGCATAAAATTAAGTGAGCAGTGAGTCATATTGCTATGAGAGAACGTAAAGTTGCGCAGCATAATGCTCAGGTCAATTGCCCGCTAGCGTTTTCCCGGTCTCACGCTCCTCTTCTTCGCGGGGCTTCCTTCCGATTTCGCAGAAGCTGCCCCGGGGCTGCAACTCGCTCTGCCTCTTTCGCGCAGCAAGCGAGATCCTCTAAAAACCAATTTCTGCCTGCCGCATGAAAGAGGCGGAGCGAGTCGCAGCCCCGGGGCAGCTTCTGCGAAATCGGAAGGAAGCCCCACGGAGAAGAGGAGCGTGAGACCGGGACAGGGCTAGTGGGGAATCGGTCCCAGTCTCAGCACAAAGTTATTTTGGGTTATAGTAAGCACAATATTGTCCATACTCCCTGGATTACTGCTTCTCAATTCCCAGGCTTGGCTTAACCTCCCGTCCGACGTATATCTCCGCTATATAAGAAAATAACATTCAGATGTATTGGAGGCAGTCCAGTTGCCTGTGATTTATTTCACATTCCTGCCAATACCTAGGACGACAGTACGGTAGTCAGCCTCGGAGGGTCATGAGAAGAACTGATTCTCCCATTACCAGGGGAGAAAAGATCAAATGTTTTCTGTCTTGAACAAAAATTCTTAGCTTCCTCCTCCCCCTGCCATGTTCTCCCCAAGTATGCATTCAGAAGGGATTGGGAGTCCCTGGACTATACATTGGTTTTTTTAAAAAAAAATGTGGGGAAATTCTAGCTTTTTCTGTTTGAGACAGGAACACATGGTTTCAAAGCATTGGCTCACTTCTCCCACGGTAGAACTGCACTGAAAATGACTTTTCTAACCAACGAGAGGCTTGCTGGACATGGATTTTCCCAGGGCTTCTTTTTTTGTAGCAGGAACTTGTCTGCATATTAGGCCACGCACACCCTGATGTAGCCAGTCCTCCGAGAGCTTACAGGGCTCTTATTACAGGACCTACTGTAAGCTGCAGGAGGATGGGCTCCATCAAGGGCGTGTGGCCTAATATGCAGACAAGTTCCTGCTACAAAAAGAAGCCCTGGATTTTCCATTCTGTGTCACAGAATCTGTGGCATAGAGCTAACGGTTTGGAGACTCATTCTGCCCCATATCCCAATTGGCCTGGAAGGGGTTTATCCATTTTTCATCAATAGCGCACAGCTTATCAGAAACATGGAGAGCGGCATTCGCAAGGAACGATCACAAAATTGTACATGGGCTCTGCACAACGATGCCTCGTTTTGGCTTGTATAAATACACACACATGATCTGTCCATAGCTGTGGAGACCAGGACAGCGAACTACCAAACTCACGTACACTTAAAATGAAAGACAGGAATGGTCCCTCTGGTCCCAGTGACGATACTATGAGGAGGAGGGCAGGAAGGAGCCAGGCAGGCTTCACCGTGTCTAAATCCACCTCAGCTGAGAGCCCTGACCCTTCAGCTCCCAGATATCATCACTGCGTTGTTAGAGAACAGGAGAAGTAGATGGGCGCTCTTCCAATGTGCTTGGATCCCACGGAGAGCCCTCCCCCAGCTTTCAGTGGCCATACTGGCCCCAGTGGTGGACCTCCGGCTGGTACCTGGGTTTTGGCTATTGCGTAGTACAGAATGTTGGACTGGACGGGCCACTGGCCCGATCCAACATGGCTTCTCTTAGGTTCTTATATTGGGTCCATCAGAGGAGTAGCAGGAAGCAGCCGAGGATCAGCTCAATCAAGCATCCCCTCCTCTATCCCTGGTGAAGGCTCTGGAAAGCTAAAAGTGGGGGCGGGCATCCTAATTTCCATGGCCCTTTAAGTAAAGTGCATACATCTGAACAACACAAACCCATATGCATTAGCAGTCCTTCTCCATTTGGATACGGAGCCTCTTTTTATCAATTAACATTTATCTCCCGCCTCGCCAGAAACAATTGGATATACCAGCATAGAGCCAGTTTGGTGTAGTGGTTAAGTGTGCGGACTCTTATCTGGGAGAACCGGGTTTGATTCCCCACTCCTCCACTTGCAGCTGCCTGAATGGCCTTGGTCAGTCATAGCTCTGGCAGAGGTTGTCCTTGAAAGGGCAGCTGCTGGGAGAGCCCTCTCCAGCCCCACCCACCTCACAGGGTGTCTGTTGTGGGGGAGGAAGATAAAGGAGATTGTGAGCCGCTCTGAGACTCTTCGGAGTGGAGGGCGGGATATAAATCCAATATCTTCATCTACCTCACAGGGTGTCTGTTGTGGGGGAGGAAGGGAAAGGAGATTGTGAGCCGCTCTGAGACTCTTCGGAGTGGAGGGCGGGATATAAATCCAATATCTTCATCTACCTCACAGGGTGTCTGTTGTGGGGGAGGAAGGTAAAGGAGATTGTGAGCCGCTCTGAGACTCTTCGGAGTGGAGGGCGGGATATAAATCCAATATCTTCATCTACCTCACAGGGTGTCTGTTGTGGGGGAGGAAGGTAAAGGAGATTGTGAGCCGCTCTGAGACTCTTCGGAGTGGAGGGCGGGATATAAATCCAATATCTTCATCTACCTCACAGGGTGTCTGTTGTGGGGGAGGAAGGTAAAGGAGATTGTGAGCCGCTCTGAGACTCTTCGGAGTGGAGGGCGGGATATAAATCCAATATCTTCTATCTTCTTCAATCTGGAATCCCCTCCCTGAGGATCATTTTATGTTAAACTTTTCTCATTTCTGTTAAGATTCCTGTTCATGTGAGCCAGTTTAGGAGCTGGTTTTTGGTTGAAAAGTGGAGGGATACACACACACGCAGGGCTTTTTTGGTAGGAAAAAGCCCAACAGGAACTCATTTGCATATTAGGCCACACCCTCTGATGTCACCACTGTTTCACATAGGACTTTTTTGTAGAAAAAGCCCAGCATGAGTTAATTTGGGTATTAGGCCACACCCCCTGGAACCAAGCCAGCCAGAACTGCGTTCCTGTGTGTTTCTGCTCAAAAAAAGCCCTGTGTGTGTGTGGGGGGGGGGGAGTATTTTATACCTTAACCTCGATAACCCAGCCCTCCCTGAGGATCATTTTATATTAAACCTTTGTCATTTCTGTTAGATTCCTGTTCATGTGAGCCAGTTCAGGAGCTGGTTTTTGGTTGAAAAGTGGAGGGAAATGTGTGTGTGTGTAATATATAAGGGGGAGTATTTTATACCTTGACCTGGATAGCCCAGCCTAGCCCAATCTCATCAGCTCTCAGAAGCAGAGCCAGTCGTGGTTAATATTTTGAAGGGAAGCCACCACGGATGTCCAGGGTTGCTACACAGGCAATGATAAACCATCTCTGTTTGTCTCTTGCCTTGAAAACCCTATGAGACTGGCGTAGGCCAGCCGCAGCTGGGCAACACTTCCCCCCACCATTTTGTGCAAAGCCCTATTCATTTCACCTATGGAAGATGAGAATATTCAGCAGGGAAAGAAAGGGGCAGAGGACCGAGGATCTGTAAATTTGCCATTGTTGTTACTTTGCAACCCTTTTTCCCCCGCTCCTCCAGTTTTTGATCTGCGAGATGACGGGACAGTAATCGGGAAGCTCAAAATAACAGTGGAAGCCCTCCAAGCTCTGCGCTCAATCCACGAGGAACTTTGAAATTGGTGGAAGTCTGAAACACAAGTGCCTGATCTTATACGTTGCTGCTTCACCCAGGGTAATCCACACTGGAGAGCTCGTGGGAAGATGCTACAGGATATTTAATGTATAATTTATATGTAAAGTGCATAATTTGCATAATTTTCAGTTGTAAAGTTTGTATACTTTTTCAGTCTGTTTTGGCTTAGGAGTGAGTGTGATATGTGTGTGTGTGTGTGTGTATGTAAATATATATATATTCTCCCCCAAGGGCACGAGCCCCCCCACAGTGGACACCAGCTTGTAAATAATTAATACCTACATGATTGAATGGTGTGCTTTTATTTGCATTTTCGACTTTTTTTTTTCCGCCTTACATAAAACAGTAATAAAAATGCAAGTCAAATTTTTAATTTTTAATAAAAAAAAAACCTTAAGCCTTAGAAAACTGATTAAAAATACTTTTATGTTATCCCTAATCACCCCGCTAAATGGAATGCCCGCGATTAGCCTCATTAAGAATTTTTATACTGTGAAGCTTTTATTAGAAGCAATATATGAAAATTACTTGGATTAATGTGTTAATCTGCCTCTTTAAAATGCTAATATCCATTTTATGCACATTAAATCTCAGTATGCGTTTTCTTTGATGCATGCCGTTTCTATCAATTAAATATAAAGAACCAGGCTGGTCCCAAGCCTTATTAAATTACTGCAAGCTTTTATGAAGGGGGGGGGGGGGAATAGAAACACAACTTTTTGCCTTTCTGCTGACGTTATAATCAGTTGTTTGTGATGATCAAGTTTTGGGGGCAGGGTGTCGCCTAAAATTTTAGAGGTTTTGTTTTGTGTTGTGTTCTTCTGGTGAGAAGGGTGGGGGGAAATACGTGTTGTAACTAAGTGGTGTCATGGAAGGTGAAACTATAAAAGAATCCATCGGTCAGACTACCTTACCTTTAGGCTGGTGACGCGCTTCCGCCTTCTCCCATATTTGAATCACATTTTAAACTTCCATCGGACTTATCGATCGATAGATGTAAAACACCCATTAGCTGCCCTTCTCCCATGCAGAACTCAAGGTGGCTTACGATATATAAATACAACGTTATTTAAAAACACAACACAATATAAGCAAGAATTGTAAAAAGCTCATAAAAGTCAACAATTTAAGCTCGTACAATGAATATCTGCCCCCTGATGATCAGCAGATGAAAACAGACCACAAACTCAATTTTCCAGCTTCCAGCTAATGGCAATGAAGGATTTAATTGATATATTTGTTTTAATGGAGCTGTGAAACAGCACCACCAAAAGAGAGAGAGAGAGAGAAAGACATGGTGTTAGATGCTAATCATATATTTAGTTACATTTTATTTATTTTAATGCAGACTTATTTTCTCTCTCTTTCTTTAAAACGGATCTGATAGGTAAGTGGGGATTCCCCCCCCTCCCCTGTTTGCAAAACAGGCTATATTTCTTTTGTAAGCATATGTAAAGTATTCAGAAAGATAAGTAATTTATTAAAATCTACCTAATTTGCCGTGATATATTAAATCTCTGCTTCAGTGATCACAGCCCATTTCATTTAGAGAATTAGGCATTCCCTCTTTGTGTGATTAAAGCTCTGGAAAATGAGTTCTTTGCTCCTATTTGTGAACATTCAGAGCCTGCTAATGGCAAGAAGATGGAATAGATTATGAGACAATTCATTACAGTTCAACAGCAAGGGAAAAAAATACACCCAGACAAAATGCAAAAAAGGGGAAAAAAACTACCCTCAAGTATGAATATCTGCATATAGTTTGAACCATCTGTGCTCTTAATGGCTTCAGATACGTCTCTCCGCCTTCAGCAGAGCTTTTGAAATGGGAGCCATACAATATTAATTTGTTGATGTACATTGTGAGGCCAGTAGAATATATTTTTGACCACAGTAATCTCTGACTCCTGCCATTGCATTCCTGGGCCCGCCACTTCCCCGAGTCCTACAGACCACCATCTCCAAAGAGCAAGCTCGGCAACTTCCCGCAACAGTTTTCTTCCTGTGGAACATTCTAGAAACCGCAGACAGCGACATTCCAAAGCCCTTCCATTCCTAGTAAACAGGCACATGTTTGTGTTCTCACTTGCGCTGCTTCTCAAGAGCTCATCGTTTTTGGCCCGGCTTCCCGATGTTCTTTGGCTCCTCGCAACTGTATTGTCATTAAGGTCTTGTTATTATACATCACGGTAATTTAAAACAGCTAGATTCGACACCAAGATTAACAAAGTGGCTTTTCAGAAATGAAGTTTGCGGTATTTCACCAGGAGGTTTGTATTATTCATCTAATACTTTGCAACCCGAAACAAAATATCGTCCTGTGTCAAGAAACGAACGCTGAACGTTGTTTTGTAACTATTTATTGGGCTCTGTAGAATAACTGTGAAGAACAGGAGGATTGTTTTCTGTACGTTCTTAAACAATCCTTTTCGGCCATATTGCGTGGTAAAATTAGTCTGTGTCCTTCACCTCACGTAAACATCTGCAACCGGCATTTTAATCTTTAGCATCTGAAGGCGAAAATGCAGAAGTCGCTGTCATAAATTTGTCAAGAGCAAGATTATTGTAGCGCACGCCAGTTGACTTTGCGTTGCCTCATATTAACTGTTCTCAGCCATCTTGGGTACTTAAACCAGCCATTGTAAAAGCTCAGATGTTTTTCAAGGCCTCCTCCCTCCGCCATATTAATACACTCTGTGGTTCTTACTAAAACAGATGGGATGTCTAACTGAAGATTTTCCCACCGTATACTTTGCCTTAGCCACATAAAACCAAGTGCTTTGTGCAGGGGTTGGTCTTAGCCTGCGGTCAACAGGGGCAACTGCCCCAGGACATAGCCACAGCCCTACACCCCCCCCCCTTCCAAAGGAAAGGGGAAAAGATGGAAAGCACGCTCCTGACACCACTTGTACATGGCCTTTGCAGGGCTCAGGTAGCTGACTTCTAATGTCAGTAATGGCTCTCATAAGAGCCCCGTGGCACAGAGTGGTAAAGCTGCAGTACTGCAGTCGGAGCCCTCTGCTCACGACCTGAGTTCGATCCCAGCGGAAGTTGGAACCGTTCGATCCCAGCGGAACCTGGTAGCGGGCTCCAGGTTGACTCCACCTTCCATCCTTCTGAGGTCGGTAAAATGAATCCCCAGCTTGCTAGGGGGAAAGCGTAGATGACTGGGGAAGGCAATGGCAAACCACCCCGTAAAAAAAAAAAAAGTCTGCCGTGAAAACGTTGTGAAAGCAACATCACCTCAGAGTCAAAAACGACTGGTGCTTGCACAGGGGACTACCTTTACCTTTAATGGCTCTCAGCCACCTCGAATGAAGCAAGAGCCATCCCTTGCTGGGCCCAATGATGAAGGCGCATTGTATCTCAAGACCCGTCTTGAACTTTCACCCAGGGCTCCGGAATCACTAAGACCACTCTGGTTGGAAGATAATCTCAGTGAACTAGCTCATATGGGACCAGATGGTCCTTTCCATATCCTGCCCTGAATGGGGCTAGAGCCACCCTTTGCTTACCCCAAGCGGGGGCGAGGGGGCAGCGATGAGGCAGCAGTGATTCTGAGGACCCATCGTGAAGTTTTCACGTAGGGCCCCAGAATTGTTAAGACTACTCTGCTTGGAAGCTAACCTCAGTGAACTCGCTCATATGGAAACAGATGGTCCTTTCTATACCCTGGCTCCACCCCATCCAGGTATTTAAAGGTAGCAACCTGCGGTGGAATTCTAGCAGGAGCTCCTTTGCATAATAGGCCACACACCCCTGATGTAGCCAGTCTTCCAGGAGCTTACAAATATATATATCTTTGAGGATTGGCTGCATCAGGGGTGCGTGGCCTAATATGCAAAGGAGTTCTTGCTAGAATTCCACCCCTGGTAACAGCTAACACCGAAGTTGTAACTGGAATCTGGCAAAGCTGGAATCTTGTAGCTAGATCTCCAGTCATCCTCTTAGACCTCTGGTCATCTCCATGGTTCTTCTCTGCTAATTCTCCCATCATATCATCATTGCATCACAGTTGCAAAGACTTCTTTCCGCTTGTCTTGGAACTGTAGACGGAAACGTATGTTCAGACGGGCACTGCTGACATAGTAGAGGATTGTAGGCGCTATTTGTGAATCCTGTGTGCAGCCAGAGGATACACACCGCGCCGTAACCTATTGAGTGCTTATAGACATCTGCCTAGCGTGGGGCATCCCATTCACAGAAGCCTGCTTTACTTCATCGGGGTGAAAAGAACATTATTTTGTTGTCTTAATCCATAGTGCTTGCTGTTTGTGGTAACAGTTCTGAGCCACTGTCATGTAAATTAAGAGAACAAAACAAAAAGAAAGCCCCACGGCTATTACGGTTCCCCAATGTGGTTTCTTCAAATTATTTTTCTTTTGAGTTTTTGGCAGTACTGTATTTTCCAATTTACCATGGTTTCTTGCCACTTCTCTTGTATCAGCTTAATAAAGCCCTTCGAGAGCATAAAATTCTACCGTGATTGTGAAGCTTGGCAACGCTTGGTTTTTGCATGTTCCGATGTGAAGAGGAGTAACTGATGGCGTTTTGGCAAACTCTTTATTCTTATTCATCAGGGCTGAATGAGATAAATCTCCCATTGGATTCCATGAATCTGTTGGCCAAGAATCCCAGCTACAAATACAAGTTGATGGGGTGTGAACTGGCAGAGACTGACCAAGAGAAAGATCTTGGGGTCGTGGTAGATAACTCACTGAAAATATCAAGACAGTGTGCGTTTGCCATGAAAAAGGCCAACGCCATGCTGGGAATTATTAGGAAGGGAATTGAAAACAGATCAGCCAGTATCATAATGCCCCTGTATAAATCGATGGTGCGGTCTCATTTGGAGTACTGTGTGCAGTTCTGGTCGCCGCACCTCAAAAAGGATATTATAGCATTGGAGAAAGTCCAGAGAAGGGCAACTAGAATGATTAAAGGGCTGGAGCACTTTCCCTATGAAGAAAGGCTGAAACGCTTGGGACTCTTTAGCTTGGAGAAACATCGATTGCGGGGTGACATGATAGAGGTTTACAAGATAATGCATGGGATGGAGAAAGTAGAGAAAGAGGTACTTTTCTCCCTTTCTCACAATACAAGAACTCGTGGGCATTTGGTGAAATTGCTGAGCAGACAGGTTAAAACGGATAAAAGGAAGTACTTCTTCACCCAAAGGGTGATTAACATGTGGAATTCACTGCCACGGGAGGTGGTGGTGGCCACAAGCACGGCCACCTTCAAGAGGGGGTTAGATAAAAATATGGAGCAGAGGTCCATCAGTGGCTATTAGCCACAGTGTGTGTATAAAAAATTTTTGGCCACTGTGTGACACAGAGTGTTGGACTGGATGGGCCATTGGCCTGATCCAACATGGCTTCTCTTATGCTTTTATGTGACACAGAGTGTTGGACTGGATGGACCATTGGCCTGATCCAACATGGCTTCTCTTATGTTCTGATAGTGGTGGTGGTTTCTTCCAGGGTGTCACAGAGCAAGGGACCAAGAAGGGCCTTCAACTGGCTGCCACCACTCCGGTAAGGGTCTGTCTGTTTCCCTTCTCAGCAAAACCTTTTATCTGTCACTGAAGAGATGCGAGGGCCCTGGCAGTATAACAACAACAGGCACCAAGCGCCAAGAATACAGAGCATCACTGCCCCAGACAGAGAGTTCCAACAATATGCTGTGGTTAATAGCCACTGATGGACCTCTGCTCCGGATGTTTATACAATCCCCCCTTGAAGCTGGCTATGCTGGCAGCCGCCGCCACCACCTTCACCCTTTGGGTGAAGAAGTACGGTACTTCTTTTTATCTGTTCTAACCTGACTGCTCAGCAATTTCATGAAGTGCCCACGAGTTCTTGTATTGTTAGAAAGGGAGAGAAGTACTTGAAAAGTACTTGGGGTAGGTATTTGTGGGTTTCTTGCATTGTGCAGGGGGTTGGACTAAATGACCCTGGAGGTCCCTTCCAACTCTAGGATTCTAGGACAGCTTCTGGGAGAGCTCTCTCAGCCCCACCTACCTCACAGGGTGTCTGTTGTGGAGGAAGAAGAAAAAAGATTTCTGACTGACCCAAGGCCATTCCAGCAGCTGCAAGTGGAGGAGTGGGGAATCAAACCTGGTTCTCCCAGATAAGAGTCTGTGCATTTAACCACTGTACCAAACTGGCTCTCTCTTGAGCTTGTAATTGATTGTTTTCCATGTGTGTTTTTTTTCCTCTGGGGTCCAGAAATGTTTGTTGGGAATACATCTGGTTTTGAGTTGTGTGTTTGAACAGGTTGCTTTCTTTGCAAGCTGCTGTGAATTCAGGGCAAATGTTTAAATAAATATGAGGGAGGTAAATAAAATATCAGCCGTAAATGAAATGACTCCTCTTATCCCTTTTCAATCTCACGGAGAAGTGAGCGGTTGCAAAAAACCTCATACAAGACCAATACGCCAGGTGTGGAAAATCCATTCACCTGGCTATGAAATCTTTTTATTTATTTCTTTTTTTAAAAAAATTGTAAAGCAGGCAAGAGAAATAATTGTAAAGGAAGGACTACGCATTTTCTGGGTGATTCAAGTGGGCAGACGCGTTCTTTTTTCTAGCAGGAGCTCCTTTGCATATTAGGCCACGCCCCTTGATGTAGCCAATCCTCCAAGATCTTAGAGAGCTCTTAGTGCAGGGTCTACTGTAAGCTCCAAGAGGATTGGCTACATCAGGGGTGTGTGGCCTAATATGCAGAGGAGCTCCTACTAGAAAAAGAGCTATGGAAGTAGCAGAACAAAGTTTGGACTGAGGTGGGGCCAAAGTTGGCACCTGTGGCCAAATCGAGCCTGTTGTTGCCCAGGAGTGGATTGGATCGCAAAGAGGGAGACGGGGAGGTTGTCCAGGGAGAGCCCCCTCACTCTTTCTGTCTCTGGAAGAGGAAGTCAGGAAGGATGCAAATCCTGCTCCTTGCAGGATGGAAAGCTTCTCGCTTCAGTGAGGTGGGTGGGGCTGAGAGAGCTCTCCCAGAAGCTGCCCTTTCAGAGACAACTCTTGCGAGAGCTGTAACTAACCCAAGACCATTGCAGCAGCTGCAAATGGAGGAGTGGGGGATCAAACCCGGTTCTCCCAGGCAACTTTAAGACTAACAGAGTTCTATTGAAGGTATAAGCTTTCACGTACAAGCACACTTCCTCAGATACAGTGAAACAGAATCTCCTCAACCATTACATATAGGAACAGAGCCCTGACCTGGATAGCCTGGGCTAGCCTGAGCTCACCAGGTCTTGGAAGCTAAGGAGGGTTGGCCTTGGTTAGTATTTGGAAGGGTGACCTCCAAGGAATACCAGGGGTGTGACGCAGAGGCAAGCAATGGCAAACCACCTCTGAAATGTCTCTTGCCTTAAAAAGTCTAGCTCACCATCTAGTGGTTCATAACTCTAAAACAGCTAGCACTTCTGGCTGCCAGACAATCTTAGGATCTCCTGGCTATACTATACACAGGGCTGGCTCGCCCACTAGGCAAATTTGGCATTTGCCTAGGGCGCCAAGAGGGGGGCGCCGAATTGGGCTCCCCCCCCTCCCGGTGCCCAAGACAAATGCCTAATTTTCTCCACCGCCCCCTCCCTCCCGCACTGCAGTGCCATGTTCTGCCCCCCCCCCCGCCCTCCCCTACCAGGCGCTCTCACAGGAGTGCCATTTGGCTCAACCCTACCCGCTTCAACGCAGTCCGGGCATCTGAGCATTCTCTTAAGAGAGCGCTGGAGGAGGCTTCATTCTCCCTCCCTCCCGGTTCCAGAACGGAAGGGGAGAAGTCTCCTCCAGCGCTCTCTTAAGAGAATGCTCAGATGCCCAGGCTGCATTGAAGCGGGTAGGGCTCAGCCAAGTGCCGCTTCTCTGAGCACGTGTGGGGGAGCAATGGAGCGCGGTGCCACGTTGCAGCACTGCGGAGGGAGGGGGCAGCCCAGCTGGGGGGGTGCACCCGTGTCTGTCTAGGGCCCCCAGGGGCACAGGGTGGTGGGCAGAGAGCCTAACTACACACACTACCATATGACAATTATAGGAAAAAGGAGGGGGTGGGCTTTGGTTGTCAGGAAGGGCCTGTTAGAGTCAAGACGCATAAATCCCGGGTGATTATAGCTGAGACTGGATTAAGGTGGTTGGTAAGATCTGTGAATGGCAGTATTATTAGCATACAAGTACAAAAGTTAGCAAACGGATGTGAGAAGTTTGAGTTCAGTGAGACCTTCAGGACAGATAAAGTTCAATTCTAGGTATAGGTGAGAACTGAGAGACTTAGCGTGTGTACAGGTACACACCTTCAAATGTATTGAAACAGATTTCCTTAAACATTACGATTAGGTTTAGTTGCCAGAAAGAGCTGATTAAAGAAGTAACTGAGCAACAAATACAGGCAAAAATGGAACAGCGCATTAGGCGAGACGTGTAAATAGCAGCAAATTGGCATGCAGATAATAATAAAGGCGGTAACAGATGTGAGAGTTAAGTTTGAGTCCAGTAGCACCTTTAAGACTAACAAAAGTTTGATTCTGGGTATAAATGAGAATTGAGTGACTTAGCATATATAGGCCCTGTTCACACCGCGTGTTGAGTCCGTGTTAAACTGACCCAGTTCTGTTCTGAATACCTTTGTTCCAGATATTATCGATCAGACTGCCCTACTGCGATTCGAATCACTCCACGGTAAAACTGTCTTCTGCTGTCCACACGATGGCACCATGCAGTTCTTTTTTCCCGCCACTATTATGCACGTAAGCGCATAACGCACATGCGCATATGCTCATGCACATAGGTCAGAAAACGTGGTTGTGCACATATTGCTAAGTAGTAAAACTACTTAGTAAACTGGATGACTGAGGCTCCTTTTGCTCTGGGACAGCCTCCAGACATCTGGAAGTTCGTCGAGAACTACCCAGATGGAGAAAACTATGAGGTGAAACCGGACAACTCAAAAAACACCCCAAAGGAGCAGGTAACAAAATAATCCGGTTTGGAGAAGGATTGAGGGGGTGACAAGGGGGGAGATGTTGCTGTCTGATCAGCCACTTTTAATCCGGTAGGAAACAGCAGCGACAACTGATTAAAACTGTGCGTCTGAACAGGCCCATAGTGAGACTTCTGCTGTCCTGAGTGTTACAATAACTTGTGATTCAGCAACCTCTCGTTCCAGTCTGTTTCTGAAATTCCTTCACATAAAACAGCTTTTTTGAGTTTCCCCCATTAAGTGTCTTGGGAGGTTGGAATGTTCTCCTACAAGTTTCTCAGCCAGATGATTCTTGATATCAGATTTGTGTCCATTTAATCCTTCGGTGTAGGGTTTGACCTGTTTGTCCTATGCGGAGAACTGAAGGGCATTGTTGGCATTTAGCGGCATATGCAATGTTAGAAAATGAGCAACTGAATAAGTCTGAGATGGGGTAGTTGATCTTGGGCCTAATGCAGGGGTGTCAAACATGCAGCCCGGGGGCCAAATCAGGCCCCCGGACAGCTTCTATCAGGCCCCCAAGCAACTGGCTGTCATCTGCTTCCTTCTCCCTCTCTCTTGCTTACTTCTGCATCTCAGCTTGCTTTGCAAGGCTCACTCAATCGCACAGGAACTACAGAGCAAAACCTCGATTTTCTTCATTGGTTGAGGCTTCTCCCCCTCCTAGTCCCCTGGGGAGGGAGGGAAAGAGCCAGAAATTCCTTTGCCCAGTTCCTGGAATCCCATGGGAGGAATACAAAAAAAGCACCTTTAAGGCCAATAAGTGCTAATGTTTTAAGCATTTTTTATTTTAAGCTTTTTTTAAAAAAAATATTTAGCTATGTGTCCACGTTCTTTAAAAAGTTTATATCTCTGCTACCTAATCTTAAATAGGTATACAAATGGCCCGGCCTGACATGGCCCAGCCTAAGCCCAACATGGTCTCATTTATGTCAGATCCGGCCCTCATCAGAAATGTGTTTGACACCCCTGGTTTAGTGATTGTGTTGTCTGGGTGTATGCAGCAGCAGATTATCCCCGTGGCTCAGAGTGGTAATGCTGCTGTACTGCAGCCAGACAGGACCCCAGAGGGCACCTATTAGGCCCACGAGCAACTCACTGTCATTTTCCTTCTTTCTCTCCTGCTTCCTTCTGCATCACGGCTTCCTTTGCCAGGCTTGCTCAGGAGCTACAGAGCAAAGCCTCTATTTTCTCTGCTGGCTGACCAGCATGTGAAGCAACTGAAGTACAAAAGCTCGCAGTGCCCAGCCATTTCATGTTTTCCCTTGGGTCTTAGGCTCAAAGCATTGACCACGAGATTTCTGAAATGAATGTCAATACATCAAAAATAGGTTTGCAGCTTAACAGATACACACCTGAACAACACCTGAACAGCATATTCAAGACTGCTACAGCACAGACATTGTCTCCAAATTTTAATGTAATAATCCAGAGAAGCTATCAGAAATGGTGTCCGTTATCAGAAACTATTAAATAAACAAAATATTGTGAGATTGGTAATCTTTTAACCATGTTTTGAGTTTTTTTAAGGAAAAATCTTTAATCGTGTTTGCAGAGCGGTAAAGCTGCAGTACTGCAGTCCAAGCTCTCTGCTCACGACCTGAGTTCGATCCCGACGGAAGCTGGGTTCAGGTGGTCAGTTCAAGGTTGACTTAGCTTTCCATCCTTCCAAGGTCGGTAAAATGAGAACCCAGCTTGCTGAGGGGGAAGTGTAGATGACTGGGGAAGGCAATGGCAAACTACCTCATAAAAAGTCTGCTGTGAAAATGTGACGTCACCACAGAGTGGGAAACAACTGGTGCTTGCACAGGGGACTACCTTTACCTTTTACCTTTGTATCCTTTATAAAGTTTACATACCCACTACTTGGCATTACATTTTATGACACATGGCCCGGCCCGACAAGCTTTCATTTATGTCAGATTCGGCCCCCATAACATGTGAGTTTGACCACCCCTGCTGTAGGGTTTTCAAGGCAAGAGACCTTCAAAGCTGGCCTGCCATTGCCCAACTCTGCATAGCATCCCTGGATTTCTTTGGTGGTCTCCCATCCAAATTAACCACGACTGAGTCTACTTCGCTTCTGAGATCTGACAAGATCCGGCTCTCCTGGGCCATCCCGGAGTGTCAACATGGATTTCAGCTGATAAAAATTAGTATGTTTCCAGCGGGCGTTGAGGCAAAATGGCATCTATGGTGAACTCCATTCGTAGCAGAGATCTCTAACTCCTGCGGTTGGAAATGGTTGGTTAAAACACAGATGCCAACTCGCCACAAGTACAAGGCTTATTTGGCATTTCTGTTTCCGCATATTCGTGCTCACTTTTAGCGGGCAACTCCCCCCCCGCATTCCCTTTCCCCAACGACTCACAATGTCACTGCTGCTTTCTAGATAATTTCCGTGCAGATGTTGCTGGTTAGATGTGGGCAAAATGAATTTCAGCTTTGCCCTGTTTTGCGGTAACCTTGAAGGGTACGAGAGCACCGAGACACCCTGGAAGACTCTTGCATCCGAAGGAAGGGCTGAAAGGCACGGATATGCACACATCTCCTCGCAGAACGACAATATCCTTAGCCGCACAACATCAGAGGATCCAAACCCAAAACATCCCTTACACATGTTTGAATAACAATCTGCCCAGAATTTTGATGGGTTTGTTAAAAGACTGGGTTTCCTCCCCGCCCTTAATATACTCAGTCAAACTGGCACCAAGATAGAATGTAGAATCATTTCCTTATGTATCGAGAGAAAGAGGGGGATTTTTTTATGGAAGAAAAAAAACCTGGTTCAAAGGCAGTCTTATTGAAGAAAGTGTCGTGCCAGAACCAACACAGGATTTGAAACGCTCTCATCGAATCAATAGATGGCCAAGAAAGCACGTTTCTATATAATAACCAGGGGTCATTTTGTAGAAAAATAGGTGGTGGAGCTCATCCAGGGATTGTTATGCAGCTGCACCTACTACTCAATGGACAAGGAGGGGGAACTCAGAAGGAGGAGATGGAACTCTCAGAAAGGTTCAGGAGCTGTGCTCCTGTGAGCTCCCGGTGAATCTGAGGCCTGATAATAACTATAGGTCATCGGGTACCATGATGTGGAGGACACACAGTTTGTGATGGATTGCAAGCAGGTTGGTTTTCCTACGGAGATTCAAAGGGGGTTGGGAATACCACCAGATATCTCACAACGATGCAGTGATAAATGGCTAGTTTGCAACAAGATCTTCTTACACGGGTCATTTTGTAGAAAAATAGGTGGTGGAGCTCAACATATTAGCAGATGCCGTCCCCCCCCCCTCCACCAGCCAAAAGCAACCCAAGAAAGGAGAGCCCAGAGCAAGCGAGGCCTGCTTAGGCTGGCTAGAGATTCAACCTCCTCCTCCCCAGTCAAAAGGTCAGCAAGCCACCCTCCACCCAAAATCACATAAGAACTGGAGAAAGGGTGGTGTGGGCTTCTCCAGGGGTTAGTGAGGGCTGCTGGGGGATTGGCAAAGCTCCTGGTGGCTGTCTGGCTGGCTGCTCTCCAAATCCAGGGATTGTTATGCAGCTGCACCTACTATTCAATGGACAAGGTAGGTGGAGTAGGCTTCCCAACCCTCCTGCCCTGGTGGGGGACCCCCGAATTTTCAGCCTCCTCCCCCGCTCTTAAAAAATCGGGGGGGGGGGGGAGAGAACATACCTGTAGGCATCATGTTGTTTTACAGCTTGGGATCCGTTTTTAAAATGTGTCCCTTTAAGGCTGCACAGGAAACAGGAACGGCCCATCCCTTTCTTTTCCTGTGCAGCTTGCTTTCATTTTCACAGCGAGCAAATTCTGCTGGAAGAAGACCAAGTACGGTAAGTATTTGTGTGTGTGTGAGAGAGGGGGAGGGGGCAGGGAGGGGGGATTCCCTGGTATGGAGGCCCCCCCTTTAGAAAGCAGGGGGGGAGGGAAATGTCTACTAGGCACTCTATTATTCCCTATGGAGAACAATTTCCATAGGGAATTGATCCATGGGTATTGGGGCCCTGGGGGGGCTATTTTTTGAGGTAGAGGCACCAGATTTTTAGTATAGCAGCTAGTGCCTCTCCCCAAAATACCCACCAAGTATCAAAAATATTGGACCAGAGGGTCCAATTCTATGAGCCCCAAAAGATGGTGCCCCTATCCTTAATTATTTCCTATGGAAGAAAGGCATTTAAAAAGGTGTGCTGTCCCTTTAAATGTGATGGCCAGAACTCCCTTGGAGTTCAATTATGCTTGTCACATCCTTGTTCCTGGCTCCACCCCCCAATGTCTCCTGGCTCCACCCCCAAAGTCTCCTGGCTCCGCCTCCAAAGTCCCCAGATTTTTCTTTAATTGGACTTGGCAACCCTAAGGTGGAGAGGAGGGGGGGCGGCATCGGAAAGGTTCAGGAGCTGTGCTCCTGTGATCTCCTGCTGCATCTGAGGCCTTACCTTACGTATGCCAGCTTTGAGGTAATTTTCACCAATCCGTATGGACTTACTCCTGAGTATGTGCACAACAGGATCACAGCCTGCGACTCTATCCCAATAAAAGATTCGGGGACGGGCAAATAAGTAAAACTATTGTATGCGGTCGCTAGACACCAGTTAAAACTTTTGCAAATGTCGCACTGTGGTAAGGATCTTTTTTGGAGCATCTGAGTGTACCGAAAGCAGCTGCCGTTGGAAGCTTTTTTCGGTTGGGTTTGGCCACGATCGCGTTCCAAAATCAGCTGGTATTTGTTCTATCCAATACCCACAGTGTCGCGCTCTAATTAAACCAAAGTTTTACGAGATGCATTTATTAGCTTACACTAAGCACAGATTAAAGCAAAGCCCTGCAACTCTTGATATTTTGTAATCAAGACTGCATGTATTTAATCCTGACAAGGCACTGTAAATATATGCGGATCTTTCTCTGACGGAGCAAAGTGGCTGTTTCGTTCCAGGGCACAGATCTTTCCAAAGATGGCAGAAACTACCGCCAAGTCACAGCTGACTTCTGGTGACCCTGTAGGGTTTGCAAGGCAAGAGTCGAACAGACGTGACCCTGGACGGCCTTGGTGGTCTCCCATCCAAGTACGAGCCAAGGCCAGCCCTGCTTAGAATCACAGAAAATCATAGAGTTGGAAAGGCCCCCCAGGGTCATCTAGTCCAACCCGCTGCACAATGCAGGAAATTCACAAATACTTCTCCCTAAAATCACAGGACCAGAACATAAGAACATAAGAGAAGCCATGTTGGATCAGGCCAACGGCCCATCCAGTCCAACATTCTGTGTCACATAAGAGCAGCCATGTTGGATCAGGCCAACGGCCCATCCAGTCCAACACTCTGTGTCAAGAAGCCATGTTGGATCAGGCCAACGGCCCATCCAGTCCAACACTCTGTGTCACATAAGAACATAAGAGCAGCCATGTTGGATCAGGCCAATGGCCCATCCAGTCCAACATTCTGTGTCACATAAGAGAAGCCATGTTGGATCAGGCCAACGGCCCATCCAGTCCAACACTCTGTGTCACACAGTGGCAAAAAAAATTATATATACACACACACTGTGGTTAATAACCAGCATTGCTGTCAGATGGCCATCTAGCCTCTGTTCTAAAACCTCCGAGAAAGGAGAACCCACCACCTCCCAAGGAGGACACCTGTTCCACTGAGGAATCACTCTAACGGTCAGGAGTTCTTCCTAATGTTGAGCCGGAAACTCTTTTGATTTAATTTCAACCCCTTGGCTCTGGCCCTGCCTTCCGGGGCCACAGAAAACAATTCTGCGCCATCTATATGACAGCCCTTCAAGTCCTTGAAGATGGTGATCATATCACCTCTCAGCCACCTCCTCTCCAGGCTAAACATGCCCAGCTCCTTCACCCTTTCTTCATAGGACTTTGTCTCCGGATCCCTCACCGCCTTCATCACCCTTCTCTGGACCTGTTCCAGCTTGTCTATATCCTTCTTAAAATGTGGTGCTCAAAACTGAACACAAGACTCCAAGTGAGGTCTTACCAGAGCAGAGTAAAGCAATACCCTTACTTCACTTGATCAGGACACTATACTTCTGTCGATACAGGTCTTATCTAAGATCTGATGAGATCAGGCCAGCCTGGGTCATCCAGCTTGGGGTCCCTTTCAAACAGCAGTCTTGTTTGGGTATTGCAATTGTGCATGCTGGAAACTTACCAGCTGCACAGAGGTCTTTCTGATAAGGCACAATCCCCACATTGGGTAAACAGGGGCAAATGTGTGTGTTCACTATACTGCTCAGCCTTGGTACGCATGGAGAATGCAGTGGTCGGTTAGAGCTTTTATGTGCAAGTTAAAATGGCATATTGCTAGCGCTGCCAATCCCCAGGTGGGGGAAGAGGATCCACTGGTTTAGAGGCCCTCCCCCCACTTCAGGGTCATCAGAAAGGGGGGAGGGCGGAGGGAAATGTCTGCTGGGTATTCCATTATTCCCTATGGAGACCAATTCCCATAGGGAATAATGAAGAATCGATCTGCGGGAATCTGGGGCTTGGGGGGGGGCCTGTTTTCTGAGGTAGAGGCACCTGATTTGGCACAAAGCATCTAGTACTTCTCCTCAAAACACCCTCCAAGTTTCAAAAGGATTAGACCAGGAGGTTCAATTCTATGAGCCCCAAAAGAAGGTGTCCCTATCCTTCACTATTTCCAGTGGAGGGAAGGCATTGAAAAGGTATGCGACCCCTTTCAATGTGATGGCCAGAACTCCCCTTGGAGTTCAATTATGCTTGTCACACCCTTGCTCCTGGCTCCAACCTCGAAGTCTCCTGGCTCCACCCCCAAAGTCTCCAGATATTTCCTGAATTGGACTTGGCAACCCTACATACTGCTCCTATTCACGCAACATGGTGGACCTGCCTGTATTGGAAAAATCTACAGCCAACTGGCTCCTGTTGTGTGTGATCATAATACCGGAGAAGGTTAACAGGTAGGAATCCATGCTTGCACGCCATTTGAATCACAAGCAGCAGCTCAGAGTTTGTTGTCTGGTTTATAGAGGTACTTCATTTATACCCTGCCTTTTTCTCCAGCGGGAAGCCAAAGCAGATGACACCCTTCTTCTTTCCTCCATTTGATTCTCACAGCAACCCTGTGAGGTAGGTTAGGCTGATTGCTCCAAGGTCCCCCAGCGAGTTTCTATGGGTGTCCCAGAAATGGCAAAGGGGTAGACTTGATAAACCTACCTGGGCAGAGCACTCATCAGCTTCCACCCTCCTTAATCCCTCCCTTTCAAATGTAGGTGGGTCAGTACAAAAGACAAGGTCTTCTTGGCAACTGCTCCCTTCTTTAGAATATCCCTCCCTCCCTCCCTCAGAGCCAGACAATCACTTTAACTGAGAGCCAGTTTGGTGTAGTGGTTAAGTGTGCAGATTCTTATCTGGGAGAACCAGGTTTGATTCCCCACTCCTCCACTTGCAGCTACTGGAATGGTCTTGGGTCAGCCATAGCTCTCACGGGAGTTTCCTTGAAAGGGCAGCTGCTGTAAAAAGTTCTCTCAGCCCCACTGACCTCACAGGGTGTCTGTTGTGTGTGGGGGAGGAGGTAGAGGAGACTGGGACTGCTCGGAGACTCTGAGATTCAGAGTATAGGGTGGGATATAAATCCAATATCATCATCTTCTCCTCCTACATTGGCACCTCACTAGGGGTTTTTTTTTAGTGACAGTCAAAGACTGTCCATGTGCTGTTCCCATGTGCTTTTAGTTAATTGGGTCACTTCCGTTCCTGTTTTGATTGTCAGTACTTCCTGCTTTGTATTTTTCAAGTTCCACTGTAGCTTGGCTGTTTGGTTGATTTTATAGGGCTGCTGGTTTGTTTAGTGGGATTTTGCTATCGATCTCGTATTGTTTCAGCTGTTGTACATCTACGCATGATTACAGACATATAATCATAAAGGTAAGAGCCACTGAGGTTAATGAACGGATATCGTGGAGTAAATGACCACGTGCGGAATTAACTGTGACCATAGCAGCAAAGGTGGGTGGCGAGAAGTAGGGTTGCCATGCCAACCTCCGGGTGGGGCCCGTGATTCTTGCAAAATTGCAAACATTCCTTGGAGAAAACAGCTGTTTTGGAGAGCAGGCTGTTGGGCGTCATACTCTGCAAAGGCCCCTTTCTTCCCCTAAGCCTACCTGCCACAGACTCCGCCCCCAAATCTGCAGAAATTTCCCAACCAGAGTAAATAACTTTCGTTAAATCCCAGTAGGCAGCCGTGTTGGTCTGAAGCAATAGAACAGAGCAGTAGTCAAGTGCACTCTCCCCGGCATCCGGGCTTATAAGCGGGGGTGGGGCCCTCTGGGGGGTGGGACTTAGGAAGGGGCGGGGAGCCCAGGGAGGATAAAAGACAGGCCAGCAGAGAGGTCAAGGAGGAAGCAGGCTGCTGCTGAGGAGGGGCTGCCCACTGAGAGAGAGACTGGAGCCCAAGCACAGCCAGGGAGAGAGAGCAAAGGGGTGCAGTAACCCAGCTCTCCCCCAATTCTGAGACCTCTGGGGGCACCAGGCCGGAGGGGGGGGGGGCCAAGGGATAGGCCTCAGTCGGGGCGACGGCCACGTCAGGGACCCCCGGGGAGCGCCAGGGGCCTGACAGCTTCTTTAAGACCAATGAGTGCTAATGTTTTAAGCATTTGTTAAGTTTTTTAAAATATACATATATATTTGTTTGTCCGCGTTCTTAAATAAAATTGTATCTCTCTGCTACCTAATCTTAAATAGGAACACAGATGGTCCGACTTGACATGGCCCGGCCCAACAAGGTCTCATTTATGTCACATCCAGCCCTCATAACAAATGAGTTTGACACCCTTGCTCTATTATTATTTTTTTAATCATACAAAAAGTAGCTTGTCCACTTTTTCTAGATAACGTCCTCTCCTTTCCTCTTTTGGAAGTTTTTTACAGCACAGGCCTTCAGCTGATGAGAAATGCAGTTTCTTTGTTTTTCAACTCTGCGTACTTTATCTGAGCTCCAGATGGCAGACGGAGCTCGGGCCAAATTTCTATGTGCCGCAAGAAGGGTTTTTCGGCACTTCCTCTCCAGTTGGTGTACATGTGTGAAAGCAGAACAACGATTCCCAATGTGCTCGCACCAAGTTTCTGATTAGACCGATGCTGACTGAAGAACGAAGAGTGCTGGGTCGAAGTTCTAGAACAACGCTGGAGAGACCCGGGTTCAGATTTCCACTCAAAATAAAGTTCTTTGGGTGATCTTACGCTGGTCATTTTCTTTCAGACGAACTAATGCCACTGTTTCCTCTAATCCTGCCCCCAACTGGGAACATAAGAGAAGCCATGTTGGATCAGGACAATGGCCCATCCAGTCCAACACTCTGTGTCACACAGTGGCCAAAAAACCCAAGTGCCATCAGGAGGTCCACCAGTGGGGCCAGAACTACTAGATGCCCTCCCACTGTGCCCCCCCCCCAAGCACCAAGAATACAGAGCATCACTGCCCCAGACAGAGAATTCCAACAATACGCTGTGGCTAGTAGCCACTGATGGACCTCTGTTCCAGAGCAGTTCAGACGCTGAGCAGAATATAACTGCTGTCATCTTCAAATGGGCAATTGACAGTGCAAGACCTTGCGTGGCTCCAGATTGCTGCTGAGCGAGGCTTCCTGTGTTAATGAGTGACCACTCACATGCACAGTGTAGAGCAGGGGTGTCAAACTCATTTGTTATGAGGACCGTATCTGACATAAAGGAGACTTTGTCGGTCCAGGCCATGAGTGTCATAAAATCTAATGCCAGTTATTGTGTATTTCCCTGGGGGGGGGGGGGGTTGTAGCAAGAGCTCCTTTGCATATTAGGCCACGCCCCCTGATGTAGCCGATTCTCCAAGAACTTACAGGGCTCTTTGTACAGGGCCTGCTGGAAGTTCCAGGAGGATTGGCTACATCAGGGGGCGTGGCCTAATATGCAAAGGAGTTCATGTTGTTGTTTTTTAAAAAGCCCTGTAGATTTCATTTGTGTGAGGGAGAGGCAAAAACAAAACGAGGATTTTAGAGTCAAAACGATAGAGCTGAGAAATTCAGCAGCATCCCTGATTTTAACCTTCCTGCAAATGTGATTTCGGACTCAACGGCAGACTTCCCATTTTCACTGAACGTGCCTTGAACGTTGTCACTGCCGTAGCTGTATCTCTGCCTCGGAAGGCAGGTGTGAGACCATTTCATTCTCCACCAGACCCAAATGTTATTCTCGTCTTCCGAAAACGCCCTGGGAACCCAACATCACGCCTGGGAGAAGAGATCCTGGAGACATTTCCCCTAAATGGGATATGGAGACGGGCCTAAATAGATTTTGCATTTATTACTGTCGCTGTCTATATAATCAACGTTTAACAACCTCCAGAAGATGCTGTGCTTTCGGGAAGTCATTCTCCTTCTCCAAAAATGTGTCTCCAATTAATCTCGTTTGCCAAAAATAGACAAACAAACAGCAGTGCAATCCTGATTTTTTTCCCAATCTGGGTCCCTGCTGGTCACACACAGCTTCTTGTCTTGCACAGGGGCCAGTTCAGAGCCACAATTTGCTCAGACTGGGATGGTGGGAAGGACCCCTCGTTTCTTAGCAGCAAAGATCCACAGGCAAACTCATCTTCTGCGGAAAAACTGTGATGCAGGACTTCAAAATTGGAAGACCCAGTCAATTTCTGCAAAAGTGGTTCCTCCGCGGGACAGGTTTCCTTGGGAGGTGGTGGGCTGTCCATCCTCGGAGGTTTTTAAACAGAGGCCAGACCGCCATCTGACCGCCATCTGTAAACTTCGGCAAATCATGGGAAGGAAGGCAGGAAGGGTTGCTTAGTTCTCGAGCCCTTTCTAACACACCCAGGGAAATGCTGATTGCCACTTGGGGGTCAGGAAACGGTTTTCCCCCAGGCCATATGAACATAAGAACATAAGAGAAACCATGTTGGATCAGGCCAATGGCCTGTCCAGTTCAACACTCTGTATCACATAAGAACATAAGAGAAGCCATGTTGAATCAAGCCAATGGTCCATCCAGTCCAACACTTTGTGTCACAGAAGAACATAAGAGAAGCCATGTTGGATCAGGCCAATGGCCCGTCCAGTTCAACACTCTGTATCACATAACAACATAAGAGAAGCCATGTTGAATCAGGCCAATGGCCCGTCCAGTTCAACACTCTGTGTCACAGAAGAACATAAGAGAAGCCATGTTGGATCAGGCCAATGGCCCATCCAGTCCAACATTCTGTGTCACAGAAGAACATAAGAGAAGCCATGTTGGATCAAGCCAATGGTCCATCCAGTCCAACACTCTGTGTCACAGAAGAACATAAGAGAAGCCACGCTGGATCAGGCCAATGGCCCGTCCAGTTCAACACTCTGTCACACAGTGGCCAAAAAAAACAGGTGCCATCAGGAGGTCCACCAGTGGGAACAGGACAGTAGAAGCCCTCCCACTGTGCCCCCCCCCCAAGCACCAAGAATATAGAGCATCACTGCCCCAGACAGAGAGTTCCAACGATAAGCTGTGGCTAATAGCCACTGATGAACCTCTGCTCCATAGGTTTATTCAATCCCCTCTGTCTATGCTTGTAGCTGCCACCACCTCCTGTGGCAGTGAATTTCAGTTTGGCCAGGGATCCTTCTGGGCATGAAGCAGGGCAAGGGGGAGGTATTTGTGAATTTCCTGCATTGTGGACGAGATGATCTTGGAGGTCCCTCCCAACTCCATGATTCTATTATTATTTGCTTACTTCATTTGTACCCCAACTTTCTCCCTAACAGGGACCCCAAATAGCTTGCATTGTTCTATCCTTCATTTTTCTCTCACCATAATGTCGTGAGGTAGGTTAGGCTGCCCAGAAAACTTCCATGGAAGAGTGGGGATTTGAAGCTGGATCTTGCAGATCCTAGCCCTGCACTGTAACCACTACAACACACTGTCGCTATTATCTTGATGTCTGTTTTGGGACAGGAGGGAAAGCTCTCGACTACCTGCCCACTCGATCTTGGGAAAGATGTTTGACACACAGAGTGGCTGTGTAGCTCTGTGACCTGGATTCAACTTACGGTGTGTTTTCTGTACAAGTATCCGTTCTCAGAAAATGCAAAAGACACCAAGAATGTCAGAACCCCCCCCCCAAAAAAAAAACCCACCAGGAACTCGTTTGCATATTAGGCCACACCCCTGGTGTGACCATTGTTTCACACAAGGGTTTTTGTATAAAAAGTCCAGCACGAACTCATATGCATATTAGGCCACTCCCCCTGATGTAACCATTGTTTCACACAAGGGCTTTTGTAGAAAAAGTCCAGCATGAACTCATATGCATATTAGGCCACTCCCCCTGATGTAACCATTGTTTCACACAAGGGCTTTTGTAGAAAAAGTCCAACACAAACTCATATGCATATTAGGCCACTCCCCCAATGTAACCATTGTTTCACACAAGGGCTTTTGTAGAAAAAATCCAACACAAACTCATACGCATATTAGGCCACTCCCCCGATGTAACCATTGTTTCACACAAGGGTTTTTGTAGAAAAAGTCCAGCACAAATTCATATGCATATTAGACCACTCCCCCTGATGTGACCATTGTTTCACACAGGGCTTTTTTGTAGAAAAAGTCCAGTAGGAACTCATTTGCATAGTAGGCCACACCCCCTGATGCCAAACCAACTGGAACTGCAATCCTGTGTGTTCCTGATTTTAAAAAAACCAACCCTTGACTTACAACAATTAAGTCCCTTGGCCCACCCTGAGCTCCTGACGTACGAAACTACTGCTGGGCATTTATTGGCAGAGCACTGCTTAGGCAACAAAGAAATCACCAGCACTTTTAAAGAAAGGGCACCGGGAACATGATCCAACTGAAGTTCCCTTGGTTTCCATGTGAGAGTGTAACCTGCATTTAGACCTCTCCTGTCGAAATGAACAGCGTGCCTAATTGCTTAACTTTGACCCTGGTTAGCCCATCTGCTCACACAGCGTCAGGAACCAGATCCAGAGGACGGCACACCTTGCCAGGTGACCTGGTTCCTGATTTATCTTTGTCTTCCAGCTCAGAAGAGATACAAGTTGAACTATGGGGGAGAGCTGCCCCCTACTGTCTTTACAAGATGTTTATCCCATAGCCACTGGTCAATCTGGAAAATATGTGAGGAAGCAATGAGATTTCAGGTAATTGCCCTGGGAGTTTAGAGCGCTCTGGGATTTTGCAGATCCTGAAGTTCAAATGCTGTAAGAGTACGTACTGTAAGTGCTGTTCAGTTGTAACTGCCGTCAGGGCTTTTTTTTTAAACAGGAGCTCCTTTGCATATTAGGCCACATACCCCTGAGGCAGCCAATCCTCCGAGAACTTACAGGGCTCTTCTTACAGGGCCTACTGTAAGCTCCAGGGGGATTGGCTACATCAGGGGGGTGCAGCCTAATATGTAAAGGAGTTCCCGCTACAAAAAAAAGCCCTGGTGAAGGTGCTTATGTTGCTTTTGATAATGTGTGGGGACCAGGAATAGGTTTAGAACAGGGTTCCCCATCGTGGTGCCTGTGGGCTCCTGGACATGCACTTTTCATTTAGCTTTTCAGAGAGCAGACAGGACCATTGTAAGGCAGGGCTTGCCTTTACCTGCCCTCGTTCAAGCAAAAGAGTTTACTTTAGTGCAGGTGATGCCCAACCTGCTTAATGTAATGTAAGAGCTACATAGAATAAATGTTGGGTGTTTGCAAGCCGGAAGACATGAATGTCAGGTGTTTGAGAGTCGCAAGAGGAAGGAAGGAAGGAAGGAAGGAAGGAAGGAAGGAAGGAAGGAAGGAAGGAAGGAAGGAAGGAAGGAAGGAAGGAAGGAAGGAAGGAAGGAAGGAAGGAAGGAAGGAAGGAAGGCAGGCAAATCACCGGCTGGGTTGTCTTAAAGAGACAAATGCCTTTTCCAAGCCAGCCAACAGTGTGGTGGGAGTTTTGAGAGCCACACAATATATCTGAAAGAGCCACATGTGGCTCCTGAGCCACAGTTTGGCCACCCCTGTAGTGTATAGGATGAGATCCTAAGTGATGATAGGAAGAAGGAAGCAGAGTTAATGTAGACCCTTCAGGAGCATGACAGGCCAGGATCCAACCAGATCCAACACATCCTGTGAATGCACTTTTCCTATACTCACTGGAGCTTTCTTGACATCTCTGCTTCAACTGTTATACTAGGGGTCCCAGATGTGGTGCCTGTCGGTGCCATGGCATCCACCAACACCTTTTTCTGGCACCTACAACTGAGAGAGCCAGTTTGGTGTAGTGGTTAAGTGTGCAGACTCTTATCTGGGAAAACTGGGTTTGATTCTCCACTTGCACCTGCTGGAATGGCCTTGGGTCAGCCATAGCTCTGGCAGAGGTTGTCCTTGAAAGGGCAGCTGCTGTGAGAGCCCTCTCCAGCCCCACCCACCTCACAGGGTGTCTGTTGTGGGGGAGGAAGGTGAAGGAGATTGTGAGCCGCTCTGAGACTCTTCGGAGTGGGGGGCGGGATATAAATCCAGTATCTTCATCTACCTCACAGGGTGTCTGTTGTGGGGGAGGAAGGTGAAGGAGATTGTGAGCCGCTCTGAGACTCTGAGATTCGAAGCAGAAGGCAGGATATAAATCCAATATCTTCTTCTTCTTTTTAAGCAAGTAAGGCCAGGTAAAGGTAGTCCCCTGTGCAAGCACCGAGTCGTTACCGACCCATGAGGTGACATCACAGCATGATGTTTTCTTGGCAGACTTTTTATGGGGTGGCGCAGAGTGGTAAGCTGCAGTCCAAGCTCTGCTCACGACCTGAGTTCGATCCTGGCGGAAGCTGGGTGCAGGTTGCCGGCTCAAGGTCGACTCCGCCATCCATCCTTCCGAGGTCAGTAAAACGAGTCCCCAGCTTGCTGGATGTAAAGTGTAAAGGACTGGGGAAGGCAATGGCAAACCACCCCGTAAAAAGTCTGCCAAGAAAACGCCATGATGTGGCGTCACTCCAGGGGTTGGTAATGACCTTGTGCTTAAACAGGGGACTACCTTTCAAGGCCAGGTAGGGTTTCTGCCCGGTTCTTTCCTTCGATAGTGTTGTGTCTTGCAATTCAGTCCCTGAATTTGCAACACAGCGTGGCTTCGAGTGCTGAAGTAAGCCACAGGAAACCACGGGTCACCTGACTGTAAGGGACAGATGCTAACTGCCTTTGAAGATCTGTGGCGGGAAGTTTAAAGGGTCAGGATTGGACCTGACTGAGAAGCGGGTTGTTCCAGGTAATGCAGGGCCTTTTTTGTAGCAAAAGCCAAGCAGGAACTCATTTTCATATTAGGCCACACACCCCTGAAACCACCATTGTTTAGCATAGGGCTTATCAGAAAAAGCCCAGCTGAAATTCATTTGCATATTAGGCCACACCCCCTGATGCCAAGCCAGCCGGAACTGCGTTCCTGTGCATTCCTGCTTAAAAAAAAAAAAGCCCTGGGGTAATATATATAATTGGGAACCTGTTGGGTTTTCTATTGCAATTTCACTTCCTGTTGTCATGAGTTAATTAAATGAATGTATATGCATGCTGATGCTTAGCCAGTGAGAGATAGGGCCAATGAGAATGTGTGCACATACTTCCCGCTTAGGCTAGGTGTCAAAATGTAAAGTGACCATTGAAGAAGAGCCCTAATAGGCTAATCCATATATTTGGGAGGTGGTCTGGGGGAAACCATTTGGTCAGTTTTTATTGCCCTTTGTGTAAAGCCCTCAGATCTCCATGCAGTTAGAGTTTGGACTCCATAGAGTCGAGATGTAGCTTAGAAGCTAGAAAGGATATTGAGTCCTTCTTTGTTTCCTAGTAATCCCAGTAACCCTTTCCTCATAGTAAAAGTAAACTACTTTGTTCTTAAGCTAAAACGTGTGCCTGGCTTGATTATTGTGGTTCTCTCCACGCAACTCTGCTAAACTATCTCTAAACCCCAACAAAGGTTATGGGCCACAGTAAGCTTCATAGCCGTGCGCAATAAGCCAAGGCAGTTAGCTAAGAAAGTTAAAGAGAGGTGCTCAGGTCTATTGTTCGTGGATTTGCATCTGAAGGAATTCCTTCCCCATCGCTCGTGGTCGCTGGCTTATTTATTGTGGTTCTCTCCACGCAACTCTGCTAAACTATCTGTAAAACCCCAACAGAACCCAGCTCCACCATGTTGTCTTGTGATGTACTAGCAAATAAAGTATGTTGACTGTTACACGCAGGGCCAGATCTGGGGGGGGGGGGGCAGATGGGGGTGCTTGTCCTGGGTGCCAACGGAGGGGGGGGGCTGCCAAATTGGGTATGGAGTCCATTGTATTCTATGGGACCATAAGTTAGAATGGCCCTTAAGGGGGCGTCATTTTTTAATTTTGCCCCTCCTCAAAAAACATGTAGATCCGGTCCTGGTTACACGTGTCCGGGCCTAGTACATTACAGACAGCTAGGGGGCTGACTGAAAAAAAGCATAGCACAACAATGTAAAGGGTTATTTTCTTTGGTTCCTTCTGGAACACAATCAAGTTTTTGTGTGAGTGGAGCCATTTTTTTTTTTTGCCTGCCCCTCACTCCGCGATCATTAAACTGAGGGACATAAAGAGTTTGCACGTGGCTGTGCTTGCTTCTGATTCGACATGGAAACATTCAAAGAAAGGATGTGGGGAGGAGGAGAATGCAGCATACACCCTACAGCCCGAATAGCAAGATTTATTCCATATCATTTCCGATCCCAATTTCTATTGTCTACTCAGAGAAAGAATGTTGGAATGGATTGGAAACGGGAATACAGAAAGCTGTCGACATTCCTTGGGGCCAGAGCGTTGCCTGACGTTCTTTTCCCACCCTCGTCCCCAACCGCATGCTTCTCCAGACTCCTGAATGCCGGTGCCAATAAACTATCCAGTTCCCATGACACACTAAATTGTACACCTTGGCGGGAGTCTGGAAATGCTTCAAGAGAATTCAGGTGCAAATGTGGCAGTTTTAGGGTTAGCAACATGGGTTGGGGGATTGAAGAAGAAGATATTAGATTTGTATCCCACCCTGAATCTCACAGTCTCAGAGTGGCTCACAATCTCCTTTACCTTCCTCCCCTACAACAGACACCCTGTGAGGTAGGTGGGACTGAGAGAACTCTCACAACACCTGCCCTTTCAAGGACAACTCTGTGAGAACTATGGCTGACCCAAGGCCATTCCAGCAGCTGCAAGTGGAGGAGTGGGGAATCAAACTCGGTTTCCCAGGTAACAGTCTGCGCACAAACCGCTACATTTGAGGGGAGGGGCCCAGGGAGGACAGAGTTTTGCAAGGAGAAGGATTTCAGCAGAGTAGCCAGAGCAGATAACACCAACTGAAGCTAATGGACTGATAGTTTGATCCGGTCTAAACCACCGAGTTAAGAGAGCAAAACAGAAGCCATGTTGGATCGGGCCAATGGCTCATCTGGTTCAACATGCTTTGTTACACAGTGGTTAAAACTCAGGTGCCATCAGGAGGTCCACCGGTGGGAGGTCCTTTGCATATTAGACCACACACCTCTGATGTAGCCAATCCTCCTGGAGCTTACAGTAGGCTCTGTAAGAAGAGCCCTGTAAGCTCTTGGAGGATTGGCTACATCAGGGGTGGTGGCCTAATATGCAAAGGAGCTCCTGCTACAAAGTGAGCCCTCTTCCACTATGGCCCCGTAAGCACCAAAAATACAGCATATCACTGTCCCAGTTACAAAATAGAAAACAGTTTCACAGGGCTCTTTTTCTAGCAGCAGCTCTTCTGCATATTAGGCCACGCCCCCCTGATGTAGCCAATCCTCCTGGAGCTTACTGTAGGCTCTGTGCTAAGAGCCCTCTAAGCTCTTGGAGGATTGGCTACATCAGGGGGGCATGGCCTAATATGCAGAGAAGCTCCTGCTAGAAGAAGAGCCCTGAGAGGGAAGCCATGTTGGTCTGCAGTAGACATCCCAGATTCCAGTGCAGTAGGACTTTAGAGATGAACAAGATTTTCCAGGTATCAGCATTTGAGGGTCAACGTTCCCTTCATCAGTATCTGACGAAGGAAGCTTTGACTCTCAAAACCTTATATCCTGAAAATCTTTGGGGATTTTTGTTTTGTATTTTGTGTGTGTGTGTGTGTGCGTGCGTGCCTGGAAGTCATGGCGACTACTGGCAACCCTTACTGAGGCATGGAGGCCATTCAGAGAAGTGGCTTCATACAGCCTGCTTCTGCCTCCCCGTCCTGGTATTCCAAGGTAGTCTCCCACCCAAGTACTTGCCAGAGTTTGCCCTTCTTAGCTTCTGAGATCTGAGACTGGGCTTGCCTGGGCTACTCAGGTCAGGGCCTTAGACCCCGAACATCTTGTTGGTCTCCAAGGTCTTACCGGACTCGAATCAAAGTAGAAAACACAAAAAGTCATCTATGCTTTTAATTTGGTGACCATTTTCTCTCTTGCCACCCCAGATTAGTGTTTTGAATTCATCGGGTCAAATTCATTTCTGGCTTAGCTCCTGTAATGCCTGACAAAGTCTAATGCTACAAGCCCCGGAACGAACCATTTACATTGGATGCGTTGCAGCTCTATTCTTTAAAATCTAGGTATTAGCAAAACAAGGTATTTTTTTTAAAAAAAAAAAAGAAGGAAGGAAACCAGGAATCTGGCTTAATAAGCATTTTCATAATTAATCAGCAGCTTTCCGAGAAGAGTCTGGCCGACTTTCTGCCAATAAGAGGCTTTTCTGTTTATACATTCTTATCCTAACAGGTCTCAGCCAAAAAGTATCTCTCAGCGGCTTGTCACTCATGAATAGATCATCTGAAGGCCTCTAAGAGGGACGAACAGAAAGGGGAGGCAAAGCTGAAGACCCTAAAAAGAAGAATATTTTACAAACGTCCTTAGACATTATTATTATTATTATTTTTAAATTTTAATTTAATTCAATTGTATGCCAACTTTCTCCCCAGTGGGGTCCCAAAGCAGCTTACATGACTCTGCTGTCCTCTATTTGAGTCTCACAACTACCCTATGAGGGAGGTTAGGCTGAGAGTGTGTGACTGGCCTGACGTCACCCAGCCAGCTTCCATGGCCAAGTGGAGATTCGAACCTGAGACTCCCAGATCCTAGTCTAGCACTCTAACTAGCCCATCCCGCTGGCTTTCAGTGAAGAAGACTACGGGTGTTTTTACACTGACAGTTTGTGACTGTCACTGCACTGGAAACTCACCTTTTATATTACCTAACATTCTCACAACTGTTTTGCATCGTTGCGGCCCGAAGCATCTACCTTTGTTTCGGTGAGATGAGTTCCAGTGCTGCTGCAGCAACGTAATTGTTGCATTGTAATTTTTCAGCTATGCTATTGTAGATTCTTCAGATAGTATACGATTTTGGCCAGGGGTGGAATCCTAGCAGGAGCTCCTTTGCATATTAAGCCACATACCCCTGATGTAGCCAATCCTCCAAGAGGCTCTTTTTTTACAAGCTCCAGGAAGATTGGCTACAGCAGGGGTGTGTGGCCTAATATGCAAAGGAGCTCCTGCTAGAATTCAACCCCTGAGGGCTACGTTAATTCCTTATGTCCAGCTGTTTGTTTTCCACTTCCTTACTTAAATGATGTGCAGTGTGGGAAACAATATAACACGCTCAACATAGAATACTATTGCTATCTATTTGATTGCAAGCGCTTTTACAGCAGTGGTTTCTTATGCAGTGGTTCTTTTTAAACCCCTGCAAAGAAAACAGCTGCTCATCTCCTGCCCCTCCTTCCAGCTCAGCAGACCATGTTCGAAACATATGGGCCTCGGGGTCGAGATTCAGTCAACGTGGCTCCGTGTCTGCTGTGACTGAGGCGTGTGTATCAGTATTCACACCCACATGAAGGCCGAGCCAGAGCCTGGTGGCTTGCAGAGCTCTGGCCGGCATTTAGAGAAAGGCACGGAGTTGCATTCCAGGGCGTGGGTGTTCAGTCCATTCAATGTAAGTTTTGCTTCACGTAGCTGCCCATGAATTTTCGCAAAGCAGGACCGCGGTTCTGACGATACAGTATTAGCCGCAAGAGCCGCAGGTAATAGAAAGGGGCCAACCTTACTAAACCTTAGTAACCCGTGGCGCAGAGTGCTAAAGCTGCAGTACTGCAGTCGGAGCCCTCTGCTCACGACCTGAGTTCGATGCCAGCGGAAGCTGGTTCAGGTAGCCAGCTCCAGGTTGACTCAGCCTTCCATCCTTCCAAGGTCGGTCAAATGAATACCCAGCTTGCTGGGGGGAAAGTGTAGATGACTGGGGAAGGCCATGGCAAACCATCCCGTAAAAAGTCTGTCATGAAAACGTTGTGAAAGCAACGTCACCCCAGAGTCGGACACGACTGGTGCTTGCACAGGGGACCTTTTCTTTTCTTTTCTTTTCTTTTCTTTTCTTTTCTTTTCTTTTCTTTTCTTTTCCTTTCCTTTCCTTTCTTTACCTTTAAGAGCCCCGTGGTGCAGAGTGTTAAAGCTGCAGTACTGCAGTCCTAAGTTCTGCTCACGACCTGAGTTCAATCCCCGACGGAGGCTGGGTTTTCAGGTAGCCAGCTCCAGGTTGACTCAGCCTTCCATCCTTCCGAGGTCAGTAAAATGAGGACCCAGCTTGCTGGGGAGAAAGTGTAGACGACTGGGGAAGGCAATGGCAACCCCCCCCCCCCCCGTAAAAAGTCTGCTGTGAAAACGTTGTGAAAGCAACGTCGCCCCAAAGTTGAAAGCGACTGGTGCTTGCACAGGGGACCACCTTTACCTTTTTTAACCTTACTAACCCCTGACTTAGACAGCCCAGGCCAGCCTGATCTCATCAGATCTCAGAAGCTAAGCAGGGTCAGCCCTGGGTAGTACTTGGATGGGAAGCCAACACGGAAGTCCAGAGTCCCTATGCCAAGGAAGGCAACGGCAACTTCCTTCTATTAGTCTCTTGCCTAACAAAACAAGTCTAGCTCTCCCCCTAGTGGTGCATAATGCTAAATGAGCTAGAACCTCTGGTTGCCGGACAATCTTAGGCTCTCCCGGCTATACTACGCACAAGGCCATACGATAATTAATTATTATTAGTCTCTGGCCTTCAAACTCTATGGGGTCACCGTAAGTCAGCTGCGACTCGACGGCACATGCACGCACACAACCAGATCACAAAATGCGTTCACTCCTCCAAAAGCATAACAGTGCTCTGGCCAAAGAGTTTGTGTGGTTTACCTACTGTACTTATTAGAAAAGAAGGGGACAATCTCCCTAAAAGAAGTAATACATCAATAAAAAAGAATTACTGGACATAACCGTAACTTGCATGTAAATGTGAGACAATCTCCTTTTTTTAAAACAAAAACCAAAACTGACACACCTGTACTTTTGTCCTAGTCTTGGTGAATATTTTACCTAGATGTAAAGAGTCAGCTATAGATTTATAGAAGTCTCTATGTGTAAAGTGCAATCAAGTTCTACCCAAGTTCTGGCAACCACACTGGGTTTTCAAGGCAAGTGAGAAGCAGAGGTGGCTTGCCATTGCCTTCCTCTGCAGAGAACGAATTCGGTGGTTTCTCATCCAATTAGCATCCAATTAGCAACCCTGCTTAGCTTCTGAGACCTGATGAGATTGAGCTACAATACACTATTTCACATCAAAGATACGTATATAGATATTCTGTGTTATTAGACCTTTACTACAGGCGTTATGTAGTAAAGCCCATACCATTTACAAGAAAGAACACAGAGAAGTCCAACTCAGCTACCAGGAGGAAAGAGATCTGGCAGTTATATTTTCAGAATAGGAGAACATTCCGGCTTCTTTTCTTCAAACTAATGCGTATCGTGATCTTGTTCTGGAATGATAACTGTCAAGAAGGAATCCACCCGTACGTGTATTTGTGTGTGTTTTAAAAGCCATTTTGATTTTGGAAGGGTTTTTTTGTATTTATTGTTGCAACAAAAAAGAGGTATGAAAAGGCTCCCAGGCGGGGTGGCGTGCTTCTTGCTTTTGCACCCCGGGCCCATAGGACTCCATTCTATCCTGTGGGGCCCATAGGGTAGAATGGAGAAATCGAAGATATTGGATTTATAGGATAGAATGGAGAAATCGGGGCACCACTGCAGCATGACCCCAGAGAAGGGGTTTAAAGTTTATAACCTGCAGAGAACGAATTCGGTGGTTTCTCATCCAATTAGCATCCAATTAGCAACCCTGCTTAGCTTCTGAGGCCTGATCTCTCCGTTCTGTTTTATGGGCCCATGTGTGTGTGTGTCAGAGTGGGGAGTGGGGCACAAGTAGTTAGTCCTCGCCTGGGGTGCCAAACAATCTAGGTTCGGCCCTGCACAGATGATAGAATGACAAAAGATTTCCCAAGCCCTTCACTAGTATGTAGGGTTGCCAATCCCCATGTGGTGGCAGGGGATCCCCTGGTTTGGAGCCCCCCCCCTTCAGGGTCATCAGAAAGCAGGGGTAGGGGAGGGAAATGTCTGCTGGGAACTCGGTTATTCCCTATGGAGACTTATTCCCATGGGAAATAATGGAGAATTGATCTGAGGGTATCTGCGGCTCTGGGGGGAGTTGTATTTTGAGGTAGAGGCACCACATTTTCAGTGTGGCATCCAGTGTCTCTCTCCAAAATACCCCCCCCCCCCAAGTTTCAAAAAGATTGGACCAAGGGATCCAGTTCTATGAGCCCCCAAAGGAAGTGCCCCTATCCTTCATTATTTCCTATGAAAGGAAGACATTTAAAAAGGTGTGCGGACAGTGCGGTCCCTTTAAATGCGATGGCCAGAACTCCCTTGGAGTTCAATTATGCTTGTCATACCCTTGCTCCTGGCTCCACCCCCCCCAAAGTGCCCAGATACTTCTTGAATTGGACTTGGCAACACTACTAGTATGTCTTAACTAGTACCGTATGTGTCTATGTGAACCAGATCTCTCTCTCTCTCTCTCTCTCCCCCTCTCCCCTGTCTTTACAACAAACCTGTGAGGTAGGTTGGGCTGGTGACAACTTTATGGCAGAGTGGAGCCTGGCCGGGCACTTTAACCACTGTGCCACAATTGATTTAATAAGAAGCTGGTATTTTCATTTCCAGTGATGCAGGAATATATTTACAAAAGGCAGAATTACAAAAGGGTAAAAGATGCAGACAGGTGTGAGTTTAATGTTCTAAACGAACCTGCTACTATCCGGCAGAGACTGTCACCCCTGGAGATGCCCCGGAGCAGAGAAGGGGAAGTCAGATAAGGAGATAATTGCTGGACAGAATAAAAGTTGATTGCTGGAAACTCCCCCTCCCCTATTTTTTTCCCCTTCCGCTTCTGGACTTTTGGCGGAGGAGTCAACCTAACTAAATAAACATGTTTTTTTTAAAAAGAAAGATTTTTTTAAACTAAAATAAGTTGTTCACGTATAAATTTAGATTCCCCCCCCCCCCTTAATGCAGAATGTCTCGCTTAAATATCACTGTCGCAAGGCAGGACTCGACTTCTACAAAGATTGTGTAATGGCTCCATCTACAGCCGAGATAAACGAACGAGCACTTGACTTATGCTGTTTTAGGTTTTTTCGGCTATGTTGTGTGTGTTTATGTTTTGTAAGCTGCCCTGGGCATTGCAGAAAGGCGGGATATAAATAAAATAATTAAATAGACTCTCCAGTCTTGGATAACCATGTATACTATTGCACTTCCGTATAATTAGACTGGAATCCCATAGCGCTAGGGTTGCCAATCCCCAGGTGGGGGCAGGGGATCCCCCGGTTTGGAGACCCTCCCCCACTTCAGGGTCGTCAGAAAGCGGGGGGAGGGGAGGGAAATGTCTGCTGGGAACTCTGTTATTCCCTATGGAGATTTATTCCCATAGAAAATCATGGAGAATTGATCTGCGGGTATCTGGGGCTCTGGGGGGCTGTTTTTTGGGGTAGAGGCACCAAATTTTCAGTACAGCATCTAGTGCCTCTCCCCAAAATACCCCCCCCCCCCAAGTTTAAAAGATTGGACCAGGGGGTCCAATTCTATGAGTCCCAAAAGAAGGTGCCCTTACCCTTCATTATTTCCTCTGGAAGGAAGGAATTGAAAAGGTGTGTTGTCCCTTTAAATGTGATGGCCAGAACTCCCTTTGGAGCTCAATTATGCTTGTCACAGCCTTGATCTTGGCTCCACCCCTAATGTCTCCTGGCTCCACCCCCAAAGTCTCCTGGCTCCACCCCCAAAGTCCCCAGATATTTCTTGAATTGGACTTGGCAACCCTACATAGCACCTTAAAAGACCAATGTGATTTTCAGGGATAACCTTTTGAGAGTCAAAAGGGTGCTGAGATCAGGTTCACAAAACCTACTGATAATCCTCGGGCCGAAGGAGGCCAAACTGAAAACTACAAGGGAAAGGGCCTTCTCAGTCATGGCTCCCCACTGGTGGAATCAATTACCAGAAGAGGTGCGGGCCCTGCGGAGTCTTCCTCAGTTCCACAGGGCCTGCAAGACGACCCTCTTTAAACTGGCCTTTTCTTAATGTAGATTCTGTCGTATCATCGTTGTGAAAAATCTGTATGAGTAAGACTGAATTGTTTTATTATGTAATTTGTATCTTATATTATGCTGTTTTATGTATTTTATATTATGTATTTTATATCATGTTGTGAGCCGCCCTGAGCCTGCTTCAGCAGGGAGGGCGGGATATAAATTAAATGTATTATTATTATTATTATTATTATTAAAAACACCCTTCATCATGATTCATGATGTTCCCTTTAAGCTGCAGAGAAGAAGAAGACATTGGATTTATATCCCGCCCTTCACTCCGAAGAGTCTCAGAGCGGCTCACAATCTCCTTTCCCTTCCTCCCCCACAACAGACACCCTGTGAGGTGGGTGGGGCTGGAGAGGGCTCTCACAGCAGCTGCCCTTTCAAGGACAACCTCTGCCAGAGCTATGGCTGACCCAAGGCCATGCCAGCAGGTGCAAGTGGAGGAGTGGGGAATCAAACCCGGTTCTCCTAGATAAGAGTCCGCACACTAAACCACTACACCAAACTGGCTTATGAACAAAAATTCTACTTTGTGAGCCACTGGCATAAAAGTTGTGAGCTACTGCATAAATTAGTGTGCTCTGGGGTCATCCTTCTGGAGCTAAAACAAAAATGTGTGAGCTGGAAGCTAAAAATGTGTGAACTAGCTCAGGCTAACTCAGCTTAGAGGGCACACTGATCATGATCTTCCTTCCTTTTGGAGAGGGACTGTCCTATATAAAACTGGGGTCAGGTTGAAATATCCCCATTTGAACAACTATTCCCCCCCCCACCTTTTACTGATGTTGAACAAAGGGATATAGATGGTGAAAAATTTCAGAGTTCAAAATGCAAGGGGACATACTCCAAATTTTTGGAAAGGCCAAAGAATTCTCCCAGATGTTCCATTTGCTGTAGCTAAACCACCACCCTTTCATCAATATATGCTTGTTGGGAGAAAAGTAATCAAAGATCAGTGTTACAACATGTGGAATTATGTTCGCCTTGAAAGGAAGATGAGCTGGTTTTTATACCCTGCTTTTCTCTACCTTGAGGCATCTTGAAGCTGTTTACAATCTCCTTCCTTTCTCTGCATGTTCCCCAGAGAGCACTGTGTTCAGGGACACAAAACCTTCTATCTATCCCAAGGGAGGCCAGACTTTGTTCCACACATGGGCTAGGGTCTTCTCAGTGGCAGCGCCAGAAATGTGAAATGCCCTCCCGGAGGCCATAAGGGTCCTGCAGGATCTTTCCCAATTTCCGCAGGGCCTGCAAAACTGAATTATTTTGACAGGCCTTCAACACCTAAACCAGGTACGGTTGCCAAGTCCAATTTAAGAAATATCTGGGGACTTTGGGGGTGGAGCCAGGAGACTTTGGGAGTGGAGCCAGGAGACATTGGGGTGGAGCCAAGATCAAGGCTATGACAAGCATAATTGAACTCCAAGGGAGTTCTGGCCATCACATTTAAAGGGACGGGCACACCTTTCCAATGCCTTCCTTCCATAGGAAATAACGAAGTATAGGGGCACCTTCTTTTGGGGCTCATAGAATTGGACCCCCTGGTCCAATCGTTTTGAAACTTGGAGGATATTTTGGGGAGAGGCACTAGATGCTGTACTGAAAATTTGGTGCCTCTACCTCAAAACACAGCTCCCCCAGAGCCCCAGATAACCGCGGATCAATTCTCCATGATTTTCTATGGGAATAAATCTCTATAGGGAATAAGAGAGTTCCCAGCAGACATTTCCCTCCCCTCCCCCCGCTTTCTGACGACCCTGAAGCGGGGGGGAGAGCCTCCAAACCGGGGGATCCCCTGCCCCCACCTGGGGATTGGCAACCCTAAAACCAGGAGAGGGCTGCCACCCTGCGCTGCTGAGGAGCTACGATCGTTATAGGATCCCTGTCAGAGGAAAGAAAGACCCCGCCTATACTGAAACGGAACAGCACCATATAAAGTTTTCTAAATTGTATTATATTGTTTTTAAATTGTAATTGTAGATGTCTGAATTGATCGTTAGCCGCCCCGAGTCTGCTTGCGGAAAGGGCGGGATAAAAGTCTAAAGTAAATAAATACAATTCCTTTCCTCTTTCCATAACGTGCACCTTGTGAGGCTGGAGGAGCTGAGAGAGTCCTGAGAGAATTGTGACTGGCCCAAGGTCATCCAGCAGATTTCATGTGGAGAAGTCCTCTTTTCCATCATGCTCCAAAGAGCTAGAATGTGACTCTCACAATTGTTAAAACAGCTTCTGCTGATCTCGGAATGAGAATTCTGTCCTTTGGGAGCATCGAACAAAACACAGCCAGGGCTTTTTCTAAGCAGGGATGCAGTTCTGGCTGGCTTGGCATCAGGGTGTGTGGCCTAATATGAGATCCTGCTGGGCTTTTTCTACCAAAAAAGCCTTATGACAAACAATGGTGACATCACAGGGTGTGGCCTAATATGCAAATGAGTTCCTGTTGTGCTTTTACTACCAAAAGAGCCCTGGACAATTGTTACGGGTATATGTGGAAAATGCCATGTCTGGTTAGGCCTTTTGCCCCGTGTGAGCTACTTCCAGAAGCAAGTTTGATGGCTACCCAAAAGACTTGGAGCACCTCGTCTCTGGAGCTCCCTCCCTTTAGTCTTATTTTGTTTCCTGAGATTTAACTGTCATAAAAATCCTTAGGATTACAGAATCCCCGGACTTTTTACTAGAATCAGCTGCAAGCAGCTTTACGGGATATACAGGCCCCACCTTAATTCAATAAAAAAAATAATGTATTAAAAGTGCATGGATTTTAAACATTTCGCTCCCTCTTTTGCCATATCTTGAAGCAGCAGCTCACAACAAAGTTTCAAATCAGGGATCCACTGCGGGAGTCCACCACAGAAGATAAGAACAAGTTTTCCAAATGGCAGGCCAGTGTCCTTCAAAATCATTTTAAAGCAGGGGGATCAAACTCATTTGTTATGAGGGCCGAATCTGACCTAAATGAAACTTTGTTGGGCTGGGCCATGTCGGGTTGGGCCAAGCCATGTGTGGGTAGCAGAGATATAAACTTTATAAAGGACACAGAGACAAACCTGAGCCCGTTAGGGGAGGGCAGGATATACATTTGATAAAATAAAAATAAATATATATATTTTAAAAAACATATAAATTTGATAACATAAAAATTTATATATACATACAAAGAAATACAAAGAAAGCGCCTTTAGGACCAATGAGTGCTAATGTTTTAAGCATGTTTATATATATATATATATTAAAAACATGCTTAAAACATTAGCACTCATTGGTCCTAAAGGCACTTTCTTTGTATTTCTCCCACGGGATCCAGGGAAATGGGCAAAGGAAGCTCTGGTTCTCTCCTTCCTTCCTCAGAGGACTGGGGCAGAGGGGGGGGGGAGCCTCACCCAATAGAAGGAAGAGAGGCTTGGCTCAGTAGCTCTGCTGTGCAATTGAGAGAGCCTGGCAAAGCAAGCTATTCCTCCCCAAGGGAGGCGCCTCAGCCAATGCAGAAAATAAGAGGTTTTGCTCTGTGGCTCCTGCGCAATTGAGCAAGCCTTGCAAAGCAAGCCGTGATGCAGAAGGAAGCAAGAGAGAGGGAGAAGGAAGCAGATGATAGCCAGTTGCTCAGGGGCCTGATAGGAGTCCTCCGGGGGCCAGATTCGGCCCCTAGATTCCATGTTTAACACCCCTGTTTTAGAGGACTCACAAACTCATTCAGCAATGACCTCTTCCCCTCAAAAAATAAAAGTGCATTGTGGCTTTTGAAGTCTGAATGTGCCTTTAAAAATATTACAATCAATTTTTAAAAAATCATCACAGGAGTCAGACATTATTACAGAGGAAATAATAATAATAATAATAATAATAATAATAATAATAATAATAATAATAATAATAATAATAATAATAATAATAATAATAATAATAATAATAATAATGATGATGATGTCCAAATCAAATTAAGCTACTTGGAAGAAACAGAGGGGCAAAGTCATTAAGATGACTTTTAAATGAAAATGAAATGCCTTCCTGTCCGTTTTAGAGGTACAGGGCTGTAGACTTGTATCTGATTAATTCCAGACATAGATTGTACGAGGGTCCACTTGATTATAATTTGATTACCTGACCTCGTAATTAAAGTTTATCGCTGGTCTCCAAGCTGATGCGCGTAAATGGTTCCTCTGCCACGATCCGGAATCCGATGGACTCCTCAACTCCCCATTTTTGCATTTAAATGGAAAACACAGTAATAACATGACAAACAGGTTGGGCTTTTTTGATCATTAATCCTGCTAAGCAATATTCATAAATTCAATTTTGAAGAAGTTGGAATACTTTACCCCCCCCTCCCTTTTATTAGTTTCGGTGTTATTAAATGAGATTGTTTCTGACTAATATATTTCTAGACTCAAACGGTAGCTCCAAGCTGTTATTTAAATCAAATAACATGCCCCTAACTTGTGCCTAGCACTAATAAATGCCAAGTTGTGATACATTTCCTGGAGACCGTCACGAATATTAAAGGAGGCAATAATACTGCTAATGTCTCATAAGTAAGCTGATTTTTCTAAAGGGCTAGAATCAGCCACGCGGGAGGGAGGACAGCTCCTGACTTTGAAGCTTAAAGCATATATGTATATATATATAATATATGTATAAAGTCAGCTTAGCATTATTCCCAAAGAGGTAAATGATTGTGAAATTGTAAGAGAAAAGAATGAGAAACAACGTGTAACTTTAAAGGCCTTGATAAGTAAGGGGGTGGTGGAGAAATCAATGGCCCATTGTTTGCTGGGATTTGGAGAAATACCTTTCCATTGCCTTGAGGATGCTGGTTATGCTCAAACGAGATAGTTAAATTGGTAAGCAAGGGTGACTTAACTTGTTCCATTGATTTCATTGGGACTCTCGTGTGGCTATTCCCCATTCCCTCCTCTTTGACTTATTGTTTTTTGTGGGGTTTTTCTTTGCTTTTTATTGCTTTTATGCTATGGGTTTGATTTATTGATGATTTTATTTACTGTTACAGGCACTGATGATCTGACCAAGGTTTTATTGCTGTGTTCATCGTTGGCTGCTAGTTTTGATGAACTTTTTATCATCTGATATATTTATCTGTAAGCCATCTCAAGACTCAACTCATCTCGTTGATTTCATTGGGACTCATGTATTGCTGATGCTCGTTCCCTCCAAGATAACTGTAAAGCTCTCCTTCAACTTCACATTTTTGAATGAATCAACTTTCTTCCTGTCAGCTAGGGGCGGAGTGCTCTTTTTTGTAAGCTCTTGGAGGATTGGTTACATCAGGGGAGTGTGGCCTAATATGCAAAGGAGCTCCTGGTAGAATTCCACCCCTGCTGTCAGCTTTCTTCATTGTGCAACTTAAACATCTATGCATAGTGTGGGAGAATTATTAGAGTATTAATTATCTTGATCATGGTCATCATTCTTACATTTAAGAATCTTTTCTAGCTCCTTCAAGGCTTCCCCTCCCAGTCTCCATCTCTATCTGATTTCTTGGTTGCACTCTTTCTTTGGTTGATGATAGAGCCAAGGAACAGACAATCTGGTTCTTCACCACCCCAGCTACGGGTCTCACTTTTCATCCTCATATGGGAATAGGGTTGGCAAGGCTGTGTTGGAAAATACCTGGAGACTTTGGGGGTGGGTCAGGGAGAGCACAGGGTTTGGGGAGGGGAGGGGCCTCAGCAGGGTCCAATGCCCTATAGTCCACCCTTCAAAGCAGCCATTTTCTCCTGGGAGTTGATCTCTGCCAGCTGGAGATCAGTTGTAAAAGCAGGAGATCTCCAGGCCCCAGCTAGTGGCTGGCAACCCTACCTCTGTCAACCTGGCATCTCATATTTGGGAAATGGAAGCACCTACCCACCCCAGCGGCTGTTTGTATTAGGCACTCCAAACTTTGTTGCATGTTTCTTCCCAATAACGCTCCTTCCACTATTCTTTATTCAGATCTTTCTGTCTGGTTTTCTCCTCCACCTTCCCCCACCAGCCTGTTACTGATGGAAAGGTTGAGGCTCAGGCGGCTTAACTGTTATGTGGAATGACCTTTACTTTTAATATTAATATATTATTGTAAAGTCTATGTGGCTGGCGAATGCAATTTTGGAATTCAGATGAAATGCCAACGGTGCCGCGCCTTCCGCGAGCTTCTTCCCACCCACCCCTTCCCGGCCAACGCGATCCTCCTACCCTCCCATCCAGCGAGTGGCAAATGACGTGAATTAATATGCATCCGATTTCCTTCCCTTTTATTTACTCAGCAAGGTTTGCTGAGGCAACTTTATCAAGAGCAACATTATCAAGAGCTTTTCCTGCGAGCTTCTTTATCATCTTCGCGTCCGCGTCTGCTCGACAGTTGTCACTGTCAATCAAACCGCAATAAGACACAGATGATTTGCTCATTTGGTTTAATAAAATCTCCCCGCTTATTTGCACTGCAGTCATTATGCTGGATAATTGCGCGCCACTGAGGTGAAAGGCAGCCCGTTGCCTGGGGGATAAGATGAGACTCTGGCTATATGAAGTGGGTTTGTTGCTTTGCCTCTCTCTCTCTCCCGAGTCACTCATATCCCTAAAATTAATATTGTATTTGAATCTGCTCCTGCTATTCCTATGCAGGCTAACATTGTTATAACTTATTATTTGGATGTGAAGTCATTTATTTTTAGTTTTGACGGCTGCGCTGTCAAACTCAATTGCGTCGGCGCGAGCCACATGCAATTTTTAACTGCCACTTAAAACTGAGATTCGAGAATCCAGAATTATGAAAAAGAATCCATTCAAAAGTTAACGGAGGATGGAGAGGAGTCAAACCAGAACCCCCATTTTGTGTATGTGAGGGGGGGGGGGAGGGAATCAAAGTGTATATTATTCTGTACATGCGACCTTCAAGACTTCCTGTAATCTTATATCACTGTGATCTGTCAAAGGAAATGGAGAAAAGGAGGACAGTTTATGTATGGGAACAGGCCTTACAGAATGTTAAATGGAGGAGTGGGAAGAGACACCATCTTTCTGGGTTAATAGCATGTGGAGTTAAAGGTCCCTAAATGCTTGCAACACTTCCCTTCAAACAAATCCTTTCCTTTTTAAAGTGCAAAACACGGATTCGATTTCAAGGTCCTTCAAACACTTCTACCGAGATCTGAAGGTTGGTTCTCCCCACCTCGCTTCTTGGTGGACTTTGAAATTATTAATGTTGCTGAACTCCAGAGACCCCCAAACGTTTCAGAGCCCAATAAATTCTAGTGGTTCTGGAGGCTTCCACATTGTAGGAGGCCTTGTTGGACACACACAGAGTCTGAGGTGATTTTTCCATGGCCCAGTTTGCGGTGACCTTGCTATTAAAATGATAGTCGAACAGAACCCACAGTGGTTGGTGAAGACAGCACATCCTCCATAACAACACAGTTGTAAATAGAAATATGCTTTTTCTGCCACAGTTCTAATGGGCAGTCAACCAGGGGGATCTCCGCCCCTAAAGAGTCCCATCACATGACACGCCCTGTGTGATGATATCATCTGGAAGCGACGTCATCGTGCCGGGCATGTCGCACCAGCAGGAGGAGAAAGCATTCTAGTGAAACCACCTAGACTTTGGTTTAGTCTAGGTGCAATCTAAATCTCCAAGTTGTTTGGCTGTCCGTAAGTAATTTCAACAGATCTGTTTTTCTGATCCTTTCGGAGGCCTAAGGGATCTTAATCAAAAGCCCCTTGAGGAAAAGAAGGAATGCAGCTATTTTAAATGGAAGAAACTGGAGAATCTCAAGTCATGCTAGGTGCAATTCACCACACACAAGTTTTGACTACCGTTAAAAATTGTTTCAGGAATCCAGAATTAGGCGGATGAGGAGGAAGAGGAGGAGGAGGAGAAGAAGAAGATGATGATGATGACTACTGCAGAATTATACCCCACCCTTCTCTCTGAATCAGAGTCTCAGAGCGGTCACAATCTCCTTGACCTCCCCCACCCCCCACAGCAGACACCCTGTGAGGTGGGTGGGGCTGAGAGAGCTCTCACAGCAGCTGCTCTTTCAAGGACAACTCCTACGAGAGCTATGGCTGACCCAAGGCCATGCTAGCAGGTGCAAGTGGAGGAGTGGGGAATCAAACCCGATTCTCCTGGGTAAGAATCCACACACTTAACCACTACACCAAACTGGATCTCAAATTAGAACTCATTCAAAAATGAATCGGCTGAAAACGGGGGACAGAATGTCATTCTGCATTTTTCAGGAAAGCTCCCTCACCACGGATGCTGGACTACTAGATGAGCATCCAGATGAACATAAGAACATAAGAGAAGCCATGTTGGATCAGGCCAGTGGCCCATCCAGTCCAACACTCTGTGTCACACAGTGGCCAATAGATAGACAGACAGACAGACAGACAGATAGATGATAGATAGATAGATAGATAGATAGATAGATAGATAGATAGATAGATAGATAGATAGATAGATAGATAGATAGATAGATAGATAGATAGATTTTTTTATTTTTATTTTTTATTTTATTCGATTTATATCCCGCCCTACCCCACCGAGGTGGGCTCAGGGCGGCTTACAACAGTAAAAGCTAACAGAAATCGGTTTAAATATGATTAAAATTATACAATAAAAACATAAAAACCTAAAAATACATAAAACTCACATCGGTATACACTATGCTACATTTTCCTTAAATCAGTCCTTCAATTTCCAATATTCAGTAATCTGATGTTTGAGATTTAGTATTCGGCATTCTGATCACAATTAATTATATGCCAACCGGAAGAGGGTTGTTTTACAGGCCCTGCGGAACTGCTCCAGGTTCCGCAGGGCCCTCACCTCCTCCGGGAGCTGATTCCAGATAGATAGATGTACACACACTGTGGCTAATCGCCACTGATGGACCTCTGCTCCATATTTTTATTTAACCCCCTCTTGAAGCTGGCTATGCTTGTAGCCGCCACCACATCCTGTGGCAGTGAATTCCACATGTTAATCACCTTTTGGTGATGAGATGTGATGAAACTGTTGGACATAATTTATGGGGTAGTTACTCCCCCCCCCCTCGCTCCTTACCCAGGCACGGTGGAAACGAACGGGCGCTTTGCTAGCGCATGGCACTTGTGCCCATTGTGTTGTATCCTCGAAGGAAATCCTGGTGCTTGTTCATCAAATCGTTATGCAGCGCTTCTGCATAACGCTGTGTGCCTTAGGCAATATAACCTTTTTGCCCATTCTGATTAGCCACAGCATGTCTGCCAAGGGGAGAAATGAATATTAAAAGGGCCTGGGAAAAAAAAAAGTTCAACTCAGACCCTTCCGTTTTTGCAAAACAGCCATTTGGCCTTTCGGTTATAACCACCGAGCTCTCTTTTTGTTCTTACCGGGGCCAATTAAAGATATCATAGCCAGTTCTTCCTCCAATTATGCCTACGAGTCTTAACCGACTGAGCAGTCATTTTGGACTGATGTGTCAGAAAGCAACAGGCTGTATCCAGACATCCAATCCCAAAGACATCAGGGCACGATCATATCTAATGTTCTCACTTATCTCGAAGTGAACCCCAGCGAAGGTGGCAAACCTGCTTTCAGGGCTGTGGCTCGAGGCAGAACGTCTTTGCATGCAGAAGGTCCAAGCTTCAATCCCTAGCATCAATCCCAGGCGGTAGGTGATGTGAAAGACATCTGTCTGAGATTCTGGAGAGCAGCTGCCAGTCTGTGTAGGCAATACCTTGACGGACCGATAACTTGACTCAGTATTAGGCAGCTTCATGCGTATATAGATCAGGGGTGGCCAAACTTCAGCTCAGGAGCCACATGTGGCTCTTTCGCACATATTGTGTGGTTAAGAACATAAGAGCCCCGTGGCACAGAGTGGTCATGCTGCAGTACTGCAGTTGGAGACCTCTGCTCACGACCTGATCCCAGTGGAAGCTGCTTCAGGTAGCTGGCTCCAGGTTGACTCAGCCTTCCATCCTTCCGAGGTCGGTAAAAGGAGTACCCAGCTTGCTGGAGGGAAAGTGTAGATGACTGAAGAAGGCAATGGCAAACCACCCCGTCTGCCGTGAAAACGTTGTGAAAGCAACGTCACCCCAGAGTCGGAAATGACTGGTGCTTGCACAGGGGACTACCTTTACCTTTTTAAGAACATAAGAGAGGCCACGTCGGATCAGGCCAATGGCCCATCCTGTCCAACACTGTGTCACACAGTGGCCAAAAAAACCAAGTGCCATCAGGAGGTCCACCAGTGGAGCTAGAATGTAATGTAAAATTTTATTTATATCCCGCCCTCCCCCGCCAGAGCAGGCTCAGGGCGGCTTACAACATTTAAAATGAACAATACAATAATAAAACATTAAGAACACATTAGAATCAATCAGTGATTAAAACATTCCTAGACTAACAGTGGCGGTAAGCATTATTAATTTAGCAGTAAACATTGATACCATCATTAGTGAACGCCTGTTTGAAGCCTTCCCACTGTGCCCCCCCCCCCAAAAAAGCACCAAGAATACAGAGCATCATTTGCCCCAGACAGAGAGTTCCAACTATAAGCTGTGGCTAATCACCACTGATGGGCCTCTGCTCCATATGCTTATCCAATCCCCTCTTGAAGCCATCTATGCTTGTAGCTGCCACCACCTCCTGTGGCAGTGAATTCCGTGTGTTAACCAACCTTTGGGTGAAGAAGTACTTCCTTTTCTCCGTTCTAACCCGACTACTGAGCAATCTCATTGTGTCCACGAGTTCTCGTATTGTGAGAAAGGGAGAAAAGTACATCTTTCTCTACCTTCTCTGTCCCACGCATAATCTTGAAAGCCCCCACCACCCTGCTGGTCAGCTTGGAGGAGGCATTTATCTCTTTAAATCACTTATCCAAGACAAGCCAGCCGGTGGCTTTGAAAATACATCTAAAGTTCCTTCCTTCTTTCCTTCCTTTGACATTCATGTCTTGCAGCTCTCAAACATCTGATGTTTATTCTGTACGGCTCTTACATTAAATCAGTTTGGCCACCCCTGATATAGATCCATATGGGCGACCGTGTTGGTCTGAAGCAATAGAACAAAGTTGGAGTCCAGTAACACCTTTAAGCCCAACAAAGCTTATATTCTGAATAAAACGGTGTTGGTCTTAAAGGTGCTACTGGACTCCTGCTTTGTTCATGCGTATATGCAGGGCTTTTTTTTTTGTAGCAGGAACTCCTTTGCATATTAGGCTACATCCCCCTGATGTAGCCAATCCTCCAAGAACTTACAGTAGGTCATGTAAGAAGAGCCCTGTAAGCTCTTGGAGGATTGGCTACATGTATATGTAACATAGGATAAGGCTCCAAAGCACCAATTTCTTCTGCCCTTACTTGAGAGTAAGTCTCATTGAACAAAGTTTGACAAGATGTGCAATTCTGAACTAGATCTTTTCTCCCAACAGATCTTGAGACCCAGTTTGGTGTAGTGGTTAAGTGTGTGGACTCTTATCTGGGAGAACTGGGTTTGATTCCCCACTCCTCCACTTGCAGCTGCTGGAATGGCCTTGGGTTTGCTGGAATGGCCTTGGGTTAGCCATAGCTCTTTTATCTGGGAGAACCGGGTTTGATTCCCCACTCCTCCACTTGCACCTGCTGGAATGGCCTTGGGTCAGACATTGCTCTTGCAGAGCTGTCCTTGAAAGGGCAGCTGCTGTAAAAAGCTCTCTCAGCCCCACCTACCTCACAGGGTGTCTGGTGGAGGCGGGGAGGTAAAGGAGATTGTGACTGCTCTAAAACAGAGATTCAGAGTATAGGGTGGGATATAAATCCAATATCATCATCTTCTTCTTCTTCAACATCTATTTCTTGGGTGTTGCCAATAAACAGGATTTTAGGATTCTCCTCCCTTCCCCCACCCATTCTCTTACATTTTATTCTGCCTCCACAGTGTTCTTTTAGTGCTTTGATCATCAGAATGTGAATTTTTTTAAAAAAATGCAACTTTTTCAAATTATCAGCTACTTACAACCTTGCTTAAGATGTCACTTCACTGGGAAGATAATCAAGAGATGAAAGGAGGCAGGTGACTTTTGTGTAAAACTCGGGTTCCATATGTAAGTTAACAAAAACGAGAAGAAAAGAAAAGAAGACCGGGAAAGCTGTGTTGTGTCGGATTGTCTCTCAAATTATGCAAGCGTGGGTGTTTTCTATTTATTATTATTTTCAGTCGACAAATTAATTTTCACTGGGAACACAGCTTCAAATTGGTTTCCAGTCTGGCTACAACCCATCATCCAATTACACCTATAAATAAACTTGGTAATTATATTATGGAACGTGCTTGATCAAAGGCTGTTTACCAAGTTTGTGTTTGCCAAGGTTGTAGCTGATCGCGTGCTAATGCAGAGCGGGGAGTTCGACGGATTGAGACGATGAGCCTATGATATTCAGGTCTAGTCTAAGCAAACCATTGTGTGTGTGCGTTTAAATTACGTTAAGTAAATAATTCAACAGGGAATAACACTCCCCCCCCCCCTTCCAATGCATTCTGTCTTCAAGTTCTAGGTCTCGTAATTTAAATTCCAAGTATGGATAGCAGATGGATAGTTCCTTCAAGTATTGAATAATGCAATGAGAGGTGGATATTGCAGGTATATAAAGTAAGCGTGTAAAGGGAGGCTACCAAAACAGTGCTGGGGAGCACAGATGGGATTGTAGCTCTCTGCTTCTTTTCCAGAGTTCTGATTGTAAAATTGGAGGTTGTATCCAGCTTCATTTTCTGCAAGGGTTCCCTCTGACCGTCTCCCACCCCCACAAAAAAACTGCTATGCTGGGGATTGACAGGGGGGAGGTAACAAACTCCAGGTCTGGTTTGCAGTTCTCCCAGAATCAGGACTTAAAAAAATAAAAATAAAGAAAAAGCCCAGCAGGAACTCATTTGCATGTTAGGCCACACCCCCGACACCAAGACAAACATGAGTTAACAGTGGGATGCAGTGGCTAAAAAGACAAATGCAGTATTGGGCTGTATCAATAGAAGTATAGTGTCCAGATCACATGAAGTGATGGTATCGCTTTACTCTGCTCTGGTTAGACCTCACCTGGAGTATTGTGTTCAATTTTGGGCACCACATTTTAAGAAGGATATAGGCAAGCTGGAATGGGTCCAGAGGAAAGTGACGAAGATGCTGAGGGGTCTGGAGACCAAGACCTATGAAGAAAGGTTGAAGGAGCTGGGCATGTTTAGCCTGGAGAGGAGGTGACTGAGAGGTGGTATGATCACCATCTTCAAGGACTTGAAGGGCTGCCATACAGAGGATGGTGTGGGATTGTTTTCTGTGGCCTCAGAAGGTAGGACCAGAACCAATGGGTTGAAATTAAATCAGAAGAGTTTCCGGCTCAACTAGGAAGAACTTCCAGACAGAGCGGTTCCTCAGTGGAACAGGCTTCCTCTGGAGGTGGTGGGCTCTCCTTCTTTGGAGGTTTTTGAACAGAGGCTAGATGGCCATCTGACAGCTATGCGGATCCTGTGAATTTAGGAGGAGGTATTTGTGAGTTTCCTTGATTGTGCAGGGGGTTGGACTAGATGACCCCGGAGGTCCCTTCCAACTCTATGATTTTATGATTCTAAGCCAGCCAGAACTGCGTTCCTGTTCATAAAAAGTCCTGCCCGGAATTAAAACTGATCTCCAGACCATAGAGACCAGTTCCCCTGCAACAAATGGCTGCTTCTTCAACTGAACTGGAAGGCCAATCTACAGCTTCTAGCAATTCTGTTAAGTTTCAAACCTGCCAGCTGCCCAAGGAACGATGCACGCCATTAACGGCACAGATAACAAAATACATTGGAAATACGGTTTGGCTTAAATGTAGAAGAAATGAGCAATACGGGCATCTCCGATGACCGAAGTGAAAGAAAATGGGCATTACGCGAAATCATTTTTGAAACTCGTTGTTTGCCATGACCACAGCGTCGCTTCTCACAATGGCTGCCGCTGAAATGTTTTAATTTTTTAACGTGTCGATAGAGCAGTTGCAGAGCGCCACCTAGTGGTGCTAGGCAGAATCTAAAAATCCAAAATACTTTTGGCATTTCTTTACAATGCTGGACACGCATAGGAAGATTTTTGTTTCGCTCTAATCCAGAGGGAGCCTGTGGGGGGCAGAGAGTGATGCTGCATCAATGTAATGATGTCACTTCTGGTGAACACCAGGAAGTGATGTCACAACTATCTCAGGATCCGCTCCTCTAATATGGACCATAAAAACATGGGAATTCCTAGAGCATTGTGACATCGTTTCTAGGAACAAATTGGAAGTCGTGTCATGCTTTAACATGTGATGTCACTCCCTACCAGTGTTCCCTCTAAGCTGCAGAGTCTTGTAAACAAAAATGCTACTTTGTGAGCTACTGGAATTAAAGTTGTGAGCTACTAAAGAAATTAGTGTGCTCTGGGGTCATGCTTCCTGAAATAAGACAAAAACAGGGGTGGAATTCTAGCAGGAGCTCCTTTGCATATTAGTCCACACACCCCTGATGTAGCCAATCCTCCAAGAGCTTACAAGGCTCTTTTTTGTAAGCTCTTGGAGTATTGGTTACATCAGGAGGTGTGGCCTAATATGCAAAGGAGCTCCTGATAGAATTCCACCGCTGGACAAAAATATGTGAGATGTGGAGGCTGGGGGAACACTGCTCCCTACCTCCTTTTTCCCACTGCAGTGAAGAGGTCCAGCAAGGCCTGAAGCCAAGAAGATGCTTGTCTGTCAGCCCCTGGAGTAGAAGAAGATATTGGATTTATATCCCGCCCTCCACTCCAAATCTCAGAGTCTCAGAGCGGCTCACAATCTCCTTTACCTTCCTCCCCCACAAGATGAAGATGATGAAGATATTGGATTTATATCCCGCCCTTCACTCCGAAGAGTCTCAGAGCGGCTCACAATCTCCTTTACCTTCCTCCCCCACAACAGTCACCCTGTGAGGTGGGTGGGGCTGGAGAGGGCTCTCCCAGCAGCTGCCCTTTCAAGGACAACCTCCGCCAGAGCTACGACTGACCCAAGGCCATGCTAGCAGGTGCAAGTGGAGGAGTGGGGAATCAAACCCGGTTCTCCCAGATAAGAGTCCGCACACTTAACCACTACACCAAACCGGCTCTCCAACAGACACAACAGACACCCTGTGAGGTGAGTGGGGCTGGAGAGGGCTCTCACAGCAGCTGCCCTTTCAAGGACAACCTCTGCCAGAGCTATGGCTGACCCAAGGCCATTGCAGCAGGTGCAAGTGGAGGAGTGGGGAATCAAACCCGGTGCTGCCAGATAAGAGTCCACATACTTAACCACTACACCAAACTGCCTCTCAATTGATACAAAAAGGAAACCACAGCGTATAGATAACTGTCCACAACAAAAACGCTGCACATAAGCATTGCAAACAATTATGGTGTATCTATAAGTAAATATATAACCTCCACATATTTATAATTCAAAATCTTTTCCGTCACTTCCAATTCTTTTAAAGTCCACAGTTCATAAACAAAAATTGATATCCAATCCGGATGCTTGAAATTCCACAAAAGAAAAGGAAGGTACCCAAACCTGCTGTGCACTCATATTTTCCAGACACAGGTAGTACCGTGAAGCCACTTCTATCCCTTCAGGCAGTGATCCTCTTGCCGCACCAGCTGAACAAGAGGATCACTGCCTGAAGGAACAGAAGCGGCTTCGCGGTACTACCTGCGTCTGGGAAATACGAGTGCACAGCAGGTTTGGGTACCTTCCTTTTCTTTTGTGGAATTTCAAGCATCCGGATTGGATATCAATTTTTTTTTTAACGAACTGTGGACTTTAGAAGAAGTGGAAGTGACGGGAAAGATTTTGAATTATAAATATGTGGAAGTTATACATTCACTTATAGATACACCATAATTTTGTTTGTAATGCTCATGTGCAGCGTTTTTTTGTTGTTGACCGTCCCTGGAGTATGGCAACCAAACGGGAATGTACGCGGCTGGGTAGTAGTCCTGGAGAGAACGGTGTAGCAAAGCTACACTAATACACAAATACAAATATTCCAGATTGCTAGCTATTTCTGCAATTATTATAACCTCAGTGTTGCAAGCGCATAAATCACCGTGGGAGTACCTCAGAGTACCTGGCAATTACAGTCGTGGCTGTGTGCTCTTTAATTACTTTGGACTGAGTCTGTAATTGTGGTTCGCAATTAGAATTTCTGAACGCGTATTTGGACCTTGCTATTGTATTCAGTCTGAGGATTTTTGTAACGTGGGGAAGCTTTTACATGCACTTATTTGCAAGTTTGGTGATTTGTATGCTTACAACCCTGAGGTTATAATAACTACAGAAATAGCTAGCAATTTGGAATATTTGCATTTGTGTGTTAGTGTAGCTTTGTTACACGGTTCTCTCCAGGACTACTAGCCCCTGGAGTATGGCTACCCTACGCTGCCATGTTTCCCTTCTCCTTGCCCTTGATCGTATTGTTGCTAGGCCTGGAGTTGCTAGATTGTGAGAGCCAGTGTGGCATCAGGGATTGGTTTTGTAGAAGACAATTTTTCCATGGACCGAGGTGGCAATGGTTTTGGGATGATACAATTTATTTTGGTGTGGTGGTTAAGTGTGCAGACTCTTATCTTAGAGCATCTGCTTGGTAAGCAGAAGGTCCCAGGTTCAATCCCTGGCATCTCCAAAAAAGGGTCCAGGCAAATAGGTGTGAAAAACCTCAGCTTGAGACCCTGGAGAGCCACTGCCAGTCTGAGAAGACAATACTGACTTTGATGGACCAAGGGTCTGATTCAGTATAAGGCAGCTTCATATGTTCATATATGTTCATATATGTTATCCGGGAGAACCGGGTTTGATTTCCCACTCCTCCCCTTGCAGCTGCTGGAATGGCCAATCCTCCAAGAGCTTACAGAAAAGAGCCTGGGGCAGTGATGCTCTGTCTTCTTGGTGCTTGAGTTGGGCAACAATGAGAGGGCTTCTGGAATTCTGGCCTCACTGGCAGTCTTCCTGATGGCACCTGGGTTTGGGCCACTGTGTGACACAAAGTGTTGGACTGGATGGGGCCATGAGCCTGATCCAGCATGGCTTATATTCTAACAAACAAATAAATGATTCTGTTTGTGTGTGTGTGTGAGCATCCACCTCCTTCAAGATGTCCCTTGCCCCATACGCCAATCTTCTGGCTGGTGCCAGTGTTCCATACCCAGCACTATTTGATTCTCATTGGCTGATAACAGACAGGCTCAAAAAGAACCACCTGTCTATGTCACACAGTGTGTCAAGCTATGTCAGATCAGACGTAAATGAGACCTTGTTGGGCCGGGCCATGTCAGGTTTGCCAGGCCATGTGTGTGCCTATTTAAGATTAGGTAGCAGAGATACAAACTTTATAAAGGACATAGACAAACACAATTTTATATATATATAAATTAAAACATGCTTAAAACATTAGCACTCATTGGTCTTAAACATGCCTTCTTTGAATTTCTCTCATTGGATCCAGGGAACCGCACAAAGGAAGCTGTGGCTCCTTCCTTCCTTCCCTAGGGGATGGGGGGGAGCCTCAGCAAATAGAAGGAAGAGAGACTTGGCTCAGTAGCTCTGCTGTGCAATTGAGAGAGCCTGGCAAAGCAAGCTCTGCCTCCCCCCCTTCCTCAAGGGAGGAGCCTCAGTCAATGGAGAAAACAGAGATTTTGCTCTGTAGTTCCTGCGCGATTGAGCAAGCCTTGAAAAGCAAGCTCTTATGCAGAAGGAAGCAAGAGATAGGGAGAAGGAAGCAGATGACAGCAAGTTGCCAGTGGGGGGGTGGTGGTGGCTTATAGGGCCTTATGTTTGACACCCCCGCACTACACCTTTTGTCTTGCTTAGCAGACATCCATTAATCCATGAGGGGGGAGTATGGTAGATGAGTCAAAGAATGAACGACACTTTAAAAGAAATTAGGGGCTTACAATATATAACGGTGATTCTATCTCTTCTTGGGGTAGCACTTCCTGAAACTCTTCTGTATAGGGCAGGGGTGGCCAATGGTGGCTCTCCAGATGTTTTTTGGCTACAACTCCCATCAGCCCCAGCCATTGGCCATGCTGGCTGGGGCTGATGGGAGTTGTAGGCAAAAAACATCTGGCGAGCTACCATTGGCCACCCCTGGAATAGGGGGTTGGACTAGATGACCTTGGAGGTCCCTTCCAACTGGAAGATTCTAAGTTGCTTTCCCCGCACCTCTCCCTCCCCCATCTATTTGCCTTCCTTCCTTCCTTCCCGTCTTGTGGCTCTCAGACATCTGGCCATTGTTTTATGTGGCTCTTCCATGAAGCAAGTTTGTCCCCCTGGCCTAGAGAGACCCCACAGCCCTTCTTCACCCCCCCCCCCCGGCCCCATCAATTTGTCCCGCCAAAGTTGTGAACTACACACAGGTCTGTCTTGTACAGTAAAATAATACTTTAAATAAACACGATAAAATCAAAGCAAAGACACGGCCAGGCTCTCCTAAATGGTCACATGGACACCCCCCTCCAAACGCCCCGCCCTCTTCACTATTCCCTCCCCCCTAGCTTTTCTATAGGCGAGGTTCCCGGTCTTCTACTACAGCCCCCCTCCATCCATTGGTCTTCGTTCCCGTCAATCAGCCTCCAGCCTCTTTCTCTGCCCGATTCTACCATCCCCGCCCAATCCAAGCAGGCGGCTGAGGGCGCCCAATCCTGAGGCGGCGCTGGGCCCCGAGGCGTCGCTTAGCAACATTCACAAAGGACGAGCGGCGTCGATAGGCTGGCGCGGAGTAACAAAAGGCCGGCGATGGGCGGGGCCCGGGGCGCGATTGGCCGGCGCGTTGGCCAATGGGAAAGCACTCAGCCTCCTCCGAAGGGCGCCCCAGTCGAGCGAGGGAGACGAGTCCAGATGGGGCGACCGAAGAGGAGGAGGCGGGGAAAAGGGGTCCATCACCTGGCTACCGACGCCCTGCGCCAATAGGCGGTGGCAAATAGTGTGGCGTCAAAAGTGCATATGCGCAGTAGGGGCTGCAAACTTCATCTACGGTGGCCGGCCGGGGCCAATTGTTCTCCCCTCCCTATATATCCCCGGAACGCGATTGTTGGAGCTGACAGCCCGGCCTGCGCTGGAGGCTCTTCCGCGGTGGAGGCTGAAGGTTTGCGTCGGGGAGAGGAAGGGAGGGAGAGAGGTTGGGTGGCCCGAGGGTGCTGCATTGCGGATTTGCTTCTTTTAAGGCAGCAAGCTGCACAGGCAGAAGTTCGGCAGGTGGAGCTTGGTTTCCTTGGGGGAGGTGGGGCGTGGCAGGCAACTGTCCCTGCCGAATTGCTGTCGGTCCCAAGGAACAGGCCTGAGGTTTGAGGTGCTTCCAGTGCTCCTATGTGTGTCTTTCCACTAGCAGCCTGGAAGGCAGAGGTTCGACAGGGAGAGTTTATTTTATCCCTAGGGAGAGATAAAATGGTAACAAATAGCTGCACCTGTTGATTTCCAGCAACACACATATGCAAACGTTGGCCGTGCTGCCTGACAAGCTGGAGTCCAGCAGGTGTGGCTTCCTCTCCACTGGGAAAAATGCTTTACCTGCTAAATGCCTGCCTGCCAAGTTTCTAGTTCAAAGGTACAGGGGCCAAAAGCCACGTTGTCTTTTGTCTTTAAAGAAACAGATTGGCTTGAATTAGGTCATGTGCTTTTTAAAGGAGAGGTGTGATTGAGAGAAGGAAGAGAAAATTTTGTCTTTTCCTGTTGCAGTATATTCTTACCTGAGAAAGCAACTTGGCAGAAAGCTGCTTAAAACCAAGCAAAAAGAGCTTTGTACACAGGAAGGCTAATGAGAGAAGTGGGTATATGTGAGAGAGATTAACACACACACCTGATTTGAAGGACAGATGTATTGCACCTGTGCTTTTCCCCTAGGGGATTCAGCATGGTCTAATGGTGGAAGTGTTGAACTAGGAACAGGGTGATCTGAGTTCAAATAATTGCTTTGCCATGAATCTCTCTGGGATGACACTGGGCTTGTGTTCTGCCAAAGGTACCTCCCAGGGTTCATTTGAGGACAAAACAGAGACCCATGTGTACTGTTCTGATTCCCTTTGGAAGAAAGCCAACCTAAAAATAGGGATTGGAATCTGTTGGAAGAGGTGCTTCTTTTAGCTGTAGATAGAGCACAGGTGTTGGGCATCTTGCAGGTAAGTATGGAAAAGCTGGTGAAGAGCCAACATCCTAACTGGAAAGCCATTTTGTGGAATAGAGGCTGGGGTTTTCATGTGGTGAGTTGGAAGCTTTTTGCTAGGGGAAGAGAGAAAGGGGGGCGGGAATTGATCTAAGGATCTGGGGAGGAGCAAGAAAGCTTGGGGAAGGGCCCATTTATTGATAGTGGGAGGTATAGAATTTCCAGAAGAAAAGGTAGATGGTAAACTATTTCCTTTAAATACCATTGGGTGGGGTGAAGCTACTCGAGAAATATGAACGTATGAAGCTGCCTTATGCTGAATCAGACCCTTGGTCCATCAAAGTCAGTATTGTCTTCTCAGACTGGCAGCGGCTCTCCAGGGTCTCAAGCTGAGGTTTTTCATGCCTGTTTGCCTGGACCCTTTTTAGTTGGAGATGCCAGGGATTGAACCTGGGACCTTCTGCTTACCAAGCAGATCCTCTACCACTGAGCCACTGCCCCTCCCCAAATCTGCTTCCTTTGGCTGCTGGGTGTAAACAATATCATCCATCGACTGACCATGGAACTGAGAGTCACTGCTGTGTAGTTGTCCTACTACTGGCATTAGGACTGGAAAGGTTGGGTTCAAACCCCCTTGCCTCACCCGGAAGTTCACTGAATGACCTTGGCCCTGTTATTCTCAGCTGAACCCACCTTACAGAGAACCAGTTTGGTGTAGTGGTTAAATGTGCAGGTGATGGGGATGGTGGCTCAGTGGTAGAGCATCTGCTTGGGAAGCAGAAGGTCCCAGGTTCAATCCCTGGCATCTCCCAAAAAAAGGGTCCAGGCAAATAGGTGTGAAAAACCTCAGCTTGAGACCCTGGAGAGCCACTGCCAGTCTGAGAAGACAATACTGACTTTGATGGACCAAGGGTCTGATTCAGTATAAGGCAGCTTCATATGTTCTTATCTGGGAGAACCAGGTTTGATTCCCCACTCCTCCACTTGCAGCTGCTGGAATGGCCTTGGGTTAGCCATAGCTATTGTAGGAGTTGCCCTTGAAAGGGCAGCTGCTGTGAGAGTCTTCTCAGCCCCACCCACCTCACATAGTGTCTGTTGTGGGGGGAGAAGATATAGGAGATATCTTCTGTTAGAGCGGTTCCTCAGTGGAACAGGCTTCCTCGGGAGGTTTTTAAACAGAGGCTAGATGGCCATCTGACAGTAATGAAGATCCTGTGAATATAGGGGGAGGTATTTGTGAGTTTCCTGCATTGTGCAGGGGGTTGGACTAGATGACCCTGGAGGTCCCTTCCAAATCTATGTTTCTATGAGATTGTAAGCTGCTCTGAGTCTCTCAGAGAGAAGGGCGGGGTTTAAATCTGCAATCTTCTTACAGGGTCATTGTGGGACAGGAGAAGGAGAACTGTGTGTCCAGAGCTCCTTGGAGAATAGGGTTTTTAATTTTTTTTAAGGGTGATTGTTGCATAAGTTTCACTGAAAAAAGCTTTCATTTGGCACAGACGATCTCAGTTGAAAGGATCTGTGTTGAAGTGTGCAGACGTATTTCATGTTCACAGTCTGCTCAACAATGGTGTTATTATTATTTCTAACAGAAGTAATACGTGCTGTGCTTTGGTGTATCATGCAGGTCTCGGTGGACATCTTTTTCAGGCGTGTGGTTTCTCAACGAGCAGGGATGCATAGCATTTCTTCCAGTCACCCACTGCTTTGGTGACTCAGCCTGCCGGAATCTTAGACTTTAGACTTCCATCATGAGAACTGGTGCAGATTTTGACAGCTAGATTCTTCTTGCTACATACATCATAGAGAGCCTTCAAAGGTGGCACAAACATGTTTTCATTCCTAGCATAGAAAGTGCCTTTAAAGATGGCACAGATGTGTTCTTTGGGGCTGCTGCTAAGCTGGAATTGCTCAAACAGTGAGAGACCAATTAGAATAAGATGTTTTTCTCTCAGCAGAAAATAGCAGGATAGCTTGTCTCCCCAAATGGCCAGGTATGTTTGTGGCCGAGCCGTACTTTGAACTGGCTTTAATGCTGTTGCTTTAGTTTCTGCACTTGTGTGTGTGTGTGTTTTTTTTAAATGAATCTTTTTATCTGTTTTTGAACTGTTCACCTTGTCTTCAATTCCCTTTGGAATTTGTCTTCGCTATCTGAAATTCCTGTTTCCTCTGGCCTGTTTTAGTCTCTGCAAAGAATAAGAAGTTTAATCTGCCCAGGTAGTTTTTTTTATGAAAAGATCTGAAGACGGAGGCATGGAAACATCCAGCGGTTGGCATTTGAGAAGTGTCGCCGTAGGAAGCAGTTAAGAAGGTGTGTCAGCGTTGTTTTGTTGCAGAACTGGCAGACGAGTCTAACCAGTTGACGTTCTTCGACTGGCCTATTTTTACGTTGCGTGCTCGGGAGGTGAGCTCATGTCTCCTGAAGATGGTACAGTGTATGTGACGCTTGCAAAGAGTATATATAACTAGCGGGAGAGGGGGGTCGGCCAAAGGGTTTGAATAACTAAGCTTTGATGCTGGGGGTGTCTTCTGTCAGTGGGTGGTTATTATTGCTCTGCGTACACAGACACGAATGGCTACTGTACAGCAGAACCACTTCCTGCGTCTGTGTGCGGATTCAGCTTTTGCATGACTGTGCTTATGGGATCCTTGTGTTCTTTCTAAACCACACTGTGCCTTTATGAGACTCAGCGTAGTGCAATGGTTACAGTGTTGGACTAGGAGACCCAAGTTCGAATCCCCACTCTGCCTCGGAAGCTTTGTGGGTGAATCTGGGCCATTTGAATGTTCTCAGCCTCTCAGGGTTTGTGCGAGGAGAAAATGGCGGAGAGGAAAACGACATTAGCCACTTCAGGTTCTGAATGAAGAGGAAGAAGTTGGCTTTATACCCTGCCCTTCACTACCCAAAGGAGTCTCAGAATGGCTTACAATCTCTTTGCCCTTCTCCCCACAACAGAAACCCTGTGAGGTAGGTGGGGCTGAGAGAGCTCTGAGAGAACTGCTCTTGAGAGAACAGCTCTGAGAGCTGTGACTGACCCAAGGTCACCCAGCTGGCTGCATGTGGAGAAGGAGTGGGGAATCAAACCCAGTTCTCCAGATCAAAGTCCACCACTTTTACCCACTACACCAAACTGGCTCTGGAAGGCAAGGTAGAAATGAAGTAAAATAAAATGCTGCTTTTTTGTTTTGGTCATTCATCTATATATTTGCGCCACAGCCATCAATTGTACTGTTTAATGATCTTGTTTAAAGGCAAATAATCCTACAAAAGCACTAATTTCAACTCTATTTTCCTCAGCCCGAACTGCTATTGCAGCTAAGTGGTTGTATGTTCACCCTCCCAATATCTCACAATGGCTGCTAGGATCATTTCATTTTAAATAAGATAACTTATAATTTGCTGGAGATGGAGCCGAAGTCTTATGAATCCAAATTTGTCGAAGTTTGGTCTCCCTCCTTAACATTTATGGCGGAAAATGACATACTCCCAATTAACCCTTTGTATAGCAAGATGGTATATTTTTAGAAACAAGAGAGATAAAAAGTCTGAACTATGATTGTAATTTTATGATGCTTTATCTATGTTATCCTTAACTATATATTTATGCCTTGAATTTATACGCAGTATCTGTTTTTTAGGTTTCTTATGTTGGTCCTATTTATATACCTTACTGTCAAATATTTTGTAAATTTTTGAAGTTTTTAAATAAAGCTTTTTATTTAAGAAGCCCTTGAACAGCCATGTCCATCTTCTCAAGCTTAACAAGTCACAGGGTTCTGATGGGCAGGAGACCCGAGTTCAAATCCCTACTGGGTCATTAAGTTCCCTCAAAACGGTCAGGCCTGTGAGAGAATGGGTTAACGCTCATGCTGTAAAATGAGACGGCTCTGTGAACCACAGAGGGGCTGTTTCTGGGATGTGCTAGAGCGTGTCAGCATCCCCGAACACAATGGAACTCTCCATTGTGGAAGAGACAGCTGAATAATGAAGCCTGACGCATGCAGATTCACACCCAGGAGCAGGTCAGGAATGGGGACTATTTAGCTTCCCCCAGAGGGTCCCCCCTGCATTCATTCTAGTTTGGTGAGAAAGCAGTTGAATGTATACGTAGGTTATAAACTCCTGTGATATGATTCTAGATCAGGGGTCCCCAACCCCCAGGCTATGGACCGGTACCGGTCTGTGGCCTGTTAGCAACTGGAGTAAGAAACCTGAAAGGTTAATATGCAATTAAAGGGCCAAACATTAAAAACAAACTAAAATAAATCCTAAACCAAACATACATGTATTTATTGTAGAAAGCTAAAACCATTTAAGGGCCCATCGTAAGCCTCTATCCTATGTACAATCAAAAATCCACAATGGGAACCCATTCATCTTGACCTGACGCGTTTTGACCTAGACTGGTCGTCTTCAGAGGTTCATAATACAGAATAGAATAAAACAACAGAACAATGCTGGACCACAAGGAAATTTAATGAAGTGGCAAAGGCTTAAAGATAAGAACATAAGAGAAGCCATGTTGGATCAGGCCAATGGCCCATCCAGTCCAACACTCTGTGTCACAGAAGAACATAAGAGAAGCCATGTCGGATCAGGCCAAAGGCTCATCCAGTCCAACACTCTGTGTCACATAGTGGCATCAATGGGGCCAGAACACTAGAAGCCCTCCCACTGTGCCCCCCAAGCACCAAGAATACAGAGCATCACTGCCCCATACATAAGAGAAGCCATGTTGGATCAGGCCAATGGCCCATCCAGTCCAACACTCTCTATCACACAGTGGCCACACTGTGGCTAATAGCCACTGAGGGACCTCTGCTCCATATTTTTATCCAATCCCCTCTTGAAGCTGGCTATGCTTATAGCTGCCACCACCTCCTGTGGCAGTGAATTCCACATGTTAATCACCCTTTGGGTGAAGAAGTACCTCCTTTGATCCGATATTCTTGAGGCCTCTTATTCTACAGCTTTATGTCCTAATCAAGGGCATACGTATTGCATCCAGTGTCTGTCAGCAACTAGGCCATGAGTTTTCATTATTTCATTTATATATTACAATGTAGTAGTAGTAATAATATGACATTGGATTTATATCCTGCCCTCCGCTCCAAATCTGAGTCTCAGAGCGGCTCACAATCTCCTTTATCTTCTTCCCCCCACAACAGACACCCTGTGAGGTAGATGAAGATATTGGATTTATATCCCGCCCTCCACTCTGAAGAGTCTTAGAGCGGCTCACAATCTCCTTTACCTTCCTCCCCCACAACAGACACCTTGTGAGGTGGGTGGGGCTGGAGAGGGCTCTCACAGCAGCTGCCCTTTCAAGGACAACCTCTGCCAGAGCTATGGCTGACCCAAGGCCATGCCAGCAGGTGCAAGTGGAGGAGTGGGGAATCAAACCCAATTCTCCCAGATAAGAGTCCATGCACTTAACCGCCACACCAAACTAATAGAAATAAAGTGCACAATTGTATCATCCCAAAATCATGCCTCTCCACGCCCCCCCCCCCCTCGGTCCCTAGAAAAATTGTCTTTCACAAAACCGGTTCCTGGTGCCAAAAAGGTTGGGGCAGCAGGGTCACATGTGCTGCAAAGTCATTTACAGAGGCTGTGTTTCTTTCTTGGCAAGATATGTGAAGGACTCAGGGCTTTTTTTGTAGCAGGAACTTCTTTGCCTATTAGGCGACATGCCCCTGATGTAGCCAATCCTCCGAGAGCTTCCAGGGCTCTTCTTACAGGGCCTACTGTAAGCCCCAGGAGGATTCGTTACATCGGGGGGGGGTGCGGCCTAATAGGCAAAGAAGTTCCCGCTACAAAAAAAGTCCCGGTGAAGGTGTTTATGTTGCTTTTGATAACGTGTGCGGACCAGGAATAGGTTTAGGATACGGTTCCCTATTGTGGTGCCTGTGGACACCTGGTATGCACCAAGACTTCCTGTAGTGCCCGTTAAGCTTTTCAGATAGCAGAGAGGACCACGATAAGGTAACGCTTGCTGTTACGTGCCCTCATTCAAGCAAAAGAGTTTTCATGGCTGCAATAGCAGCACCAGCCACTGGAAGATCAGGAGGACCTGTGACGCATCTGGGCTTTTGACGTTCCAGTCCCCCTTCTCTCTTCCCCCCCCTTCTCCGGTTGTGGAAAGAGGAAGGGGAAGGAGATTGTAAGCCACTCTGAGACTCTGTACGGTAGAGGAAAGCAGGGTATAAAAGCCAACTCTATCCAGTTACAGCTGGCTTAAGGCAGGTAGTATCTTAAGAGACCAATGACATTTGCAAGTCAAAACCAGCACTCTGATCTCATCAGCTGTCAGAAGCTAAGCAGGGTCGACTTGGGCGAGGACTTGGATGGGAGACCTCCTTGGAATACCAGCAGTTGGGAGGCGGGGCAGGATTTATTCAAGCCACATCTCTGAATATCCTCCATGCTCTTAGTAGGGCTCAGTCACCAGAGGTCTCCATGACTTCCAGGTGCACTCACAGACATGCATACGCACACGCACACACACACAAATACAACCACTTCCCCAATACCCTACTACTGCAAAAATCTTGATAATCTCTAAGGCAGGGGTGTCAAACTCATTTGTTATGAGGGCCGGATCTGACATAAATGAGACCTTGTCAGGCCAGGTCATTTATGATTAGGTAGCAGAGCCCTGTGGCGCAGAGTGGTAAAGCTGCAGTACTGCAGTCTGAGCTCTCTGCTCACGACCTGAGTTCGATCCTGGTGGACGCTGGGTTCACGTAGCCGGCTCGAGGTTGACTCAGCCTTCCATCCTTCCGAGGTCAGTAAAATGAGTACCCAGCTTGCTGGGGGGGAAGTGTAGATGACTGGGGAAGGCAATGGCAAACCACCCCGTAAAAAGTCTGCTGTGGAAACGTCATGCTGTGAGTCGGAAACAAAACTTTTTAAAGGACACAGACAAACAGGACTAACATTTTTTTTAAAAAAAAACTTAAAACATGCTTAAAACATTAGCACTTGTTGGTCTTAAAGGTGCTTTCTTTGTATTTCTCCCGTGGGATCCAGGGAACTGGGCAAAGGAAGCTCTTATTTATTTATTTAGTGGACTTATATCCCGCCCTTCTCACCGAAGTGTCTCAGGGCGGCTCTGGCTCTTTCCCTTCCTCCCCAGGGGACCAGGAGACAGTGGAGCCTCAACCAATGCAGAAAATAAGAGGTTTTACTCTGTAGCTCCTGTGCAATTGAGCAAGCCTTGCAAAGCAAGTTGAGATGCAGAAGGAAGCAAGAGAGAGGGAGAAGGAAACAGATGACAGCTCAGGGGCCTGATAGGAGTCTTCTGGGGGCCTGATTCAGTCCCCGGGCCGCATGTTTGACACCCTTGCTCTAAGGTGCTTCTGGACTTGAATCTAGGTGTTGTACTGCAGACAACATAGCTATCATCTGAAAGTAGCACCAATTTATGGCGGACATATCAGATGCAGCCAGGGGTGGAATTCTAGCAGAATCTCCTTTGCGTATTAGGCCACACACCCCGATGTAGCCAATCCTCCAAGAACTTACAAGGCTCTTTTTTGTAAGCTCTTGGAGGATTGGCTACATCAGGGGGTGTGTGGCCTAATATGCAAAGGAGCTCCTGCTGCTTCCAGGGGTGGAATTCTAGCACAGAAGGTGTGAATGGGAGTTAAAAGTCACGTTGCCTCCTGTATGGACTTACAAAATGGGGTTTGGCCTTCGGATAGGGAGGTTTTTTTTTTTTTTACATTATATTTATATCCCACCCATTCTGTACAGAATCAAGGCGGCTAACAGCATAAAACAAACAGTAAACAGAAACAATATTAAAACAATAAAACAATCAGATAAACGACGATGGTGCTACTTCAGGCAGATCATGTAATATTTTCTTTCTCACGCGCACAGATCCTAGGCAGTTAGTAATAAAAGCGCCATGGATCCAGATGTGTTGGCAGCCCTCTCCCATTAGATGTTATGTGCCATCCGAAACAGTTCAGTCTTGCAGGCCCTGCGGAGCTGCAAGAAATCCCGCAGGGCCCTGATGGCTTCGGGAAGGGTGTTCCAAAGTTGCCTATACCGTAGGTTGCTAAATGCCATCCAGGAGAGAATCCGTCTCTGCCTTGAACTTTTGGTTTGCTCAGTGAAACAGAAAGAAATGTGCCTTGAACTGGGTGTTGAGGACATCCAGCTGTGATTTTAGCAACTACCAGCATCTCTCACATGTGTTGCTAAACAGACTAGTAAGTAGCAGACTATCAAGACTATCAAGCTGATAGGTTTATCAGCTAAGGATGCTTGTGAATGAAAGGTGCTGGAGGTTTGTGTGGAGGTTGTCTGTGGAAATTGTGGGGTGTGTGTGCACTGTGCCCCGTTACTTGAAATCCTGCTTTCCTAATGCAATTGATGCAAGAAGAGGTGACATCTATGGCTCACTTGCCTGCTGTGCAGTGGTTCAGTGGGAGAGCCAGTTTGGTGTAGTGGTTAAGTGTGCAGACTCTTATCTGGGAGAACCGGGTTTGATTCCCCACTCCTCCACTTGCACCTGCTAGCATGGCCTTGGGTCAGCCATAGCTCTGGCAGAGGTTGTCCTTGAAAGGGCAGCTGCTGTGAGAGCCCTCTCCAGCCCCACCCACCTCACAGGGTGTCTGTTGTGGGGGAGGAAGGGAAAGGAGATTGTGAGCCGCTCTGAGACTCTTCGGAGTGGAGGGCGGGATATAAATCCAATATCTTCATCTACCTCACAGGGTGTCTGTTGTGGGGGAGGAAGGGAAAGGAGATTGTGAGCCGCTCTGAGACTCTTCGGAGTGGAGGGCGGGATAGAAATCCAATATCTTCTTCTTCTTCACTTTCAGTTCAGTTTATTACTATTACGGTCATTGACCAGAACATTTTAGTCATTTAAGACAACCTTACAAGTCCCTTATAAAAGTCCCACTAAGAATCTGCATGTTAACGTTTAATAACTTAAGGCTGTGCAGTGGTTTTTATATTTGGAATACTCAAACGCAAGGTTTGGCCAGAACATACATTTTAAAGAGCCAGTTTGGTGTAGTGGTTAAGTGCGTGGACTCGTATCTGGGAGAACACTTGCAGCTGCTGGAATGGCCTTGGGTCAGCCATAGCTCTCGTAGGAGTTGTCCTTGAAAGGGCAGCTGCTATGAGAGACCTCTCAGCCCCACCCACCTCACAGGGTGTCTGTTGTAGGGGAAGAACATATAGGAGATTGTAAGCCGCTCTGAGTCTCTCATTTAGAGAGAAGGGTGGGGTATAAATCTGCAATCTTCTAAAATAATCCTTGTATGTCATATACCAGTCCCTTTAAATCGCAGATTTTTTTCCTGTTGTGTGGTTCTGGGTAACCTTGAAGTGGTCAGAAATAGAGGGGAAAGAATTCACGTGCCAGGACAGAAATGGTTTTGAAAAGATGAAAGTATTTTATTTCCGCTGCCTGTATAAAATGTAACCTCTACTGCCAAGGGTGGGGCCATAGAGACGGGAAATGGATGAGTTTAAGTCCGCCAACCACGGGAGCTATGTGGGGAACGGCCAGTTTCCTCCCATCCCTGTATTCTCAGCGTCCTGCCAAACTTGAGATTAGGAACACATGTTTGTAGAGAGGACATGCAAAGGAGATTGTAAGCCGCTCTGAGATTCAGACTGATTTCCCACTAGCCTTACGCCTCTCTCACGCTCCTCTTCTCTGCGGGGCTTCCATCGGATTTCACACTATCTGCCCCGGGGCTGCAACCCGCTTCCCCTTTTTCGCACAGCAAACAGAAACTGGTTTTTAGAGATCTTGTTTGCTGTGCAAAAGAGGTGAAGCGAGTTGCAGCCCCGGGGCAGATAGTGTGAAATCCAACGGAAGCCCCACGGAGAAGAGGAGAGTGAGAGCGACATGAGGCTAGTGGGGAATCGGGTCACAGAGTGAAGGGCAGGATATAAATCCAGTATCTTCTCCTTTTGTCCAGGGTGAAACCACCACATGACGAAAGGGCACCATATCGATCGACCCCACCTTGTGTCTCTAGAACAAGAAGCCGCTCCGGAAAGCCGTTTGATTGGGAGGCGTAGATATTTTTTTACCGTCGTCTCCTTAGAAGACACGTTATGAATACCTTCTGGAACATGTCCACGAGTTCTGCACGCAAGGTAAGAGTATGAACAGTTAGCCAAGGCAGGACGCTTTTGACGAAGCAAAATGTATCGGGTGAGTCGATTCCTGTGCCCCCGACTTTAAGCCATGCAAACCGAGAGAGTTGAATAACGCTTGTTAGTGTGGACGACTTGGATCCAAAACTGGTATTCTGCTATCCAGTCGAAAGGGCAATCCGAACACATGAGAGAAAGCTCTGTTGGTGCTCATAAAGTGTTTCAAGACTTAATGAGCGGTAAGCTTAGAACAGATAACAGGAAGGACTTCTTCCCCTAAAGAGTAATTAACACTTGGAATTCCCTGCTGCAAGAAGTGGCGGTAGCTTCAAGCATAGATACACAGCTTCATAGAAAAAGGAGTCTTTTCCTTTTTTTCCCTTTCAAATGTAACGGTCTTTATTAAGAATAATAAAGTTACATTGAAGAAACTATCATATGAGTATCGGACTTACAAAAAGTCTCAATACGCTGGATTGCAAATAAAGTTTAAATAATGTCTAAAAGTAAAGAAAATCATTCACATTAAATAATCAATTGACTGGTAGCGTTAGGTGTGACTTTCTTAATGTTGCTAGAATACCTTAATAGATGGCCTTTATCGCTTCTAACTGCGAAGAGTATTGCTTATTAGAAGCAAGGTATTCTAGGTACGGGAGCCAAACACTCAGAAAAGGTGGATTCATATAGCTCAGAATCCTGCTGTTTGATCGAGTCTGTAATTTTGTCAAGCATACACAGTTCCCGCACCTTGATGTGTCAGATAAAAGTTTCAAAGATTTCCATTTGGAAGCTATTTCTAGGTGCGCTGCTGCACAGAATTTTTCTAGTATCTTTAACTGGCGTCTTCCTCGCGGGCCGCTACTGGCGTCTTCCTCGCGGGTCGCCAGGCTTTTTAATCTACTGGGCGTCCTCTGAAACCTTCCCCCAGCACTTTACTGTCCATGTGCTTGAGTTGGGTAAAGGGTCTGAGTCACAACCTTAAGTGGTGTCAATGACCTGAAGCTGTGCTAAGTGGTGTTAATTAGCTGAAGTTGCACCAGCTGCTGAACTATGGCCTCAGGCTGTACTGTTGTTGGAGTTATGGTCGTCTTATTTTAATCCGCATGTATTTATGTATGTATTTATTCGATTTTTAGCCCACCCTTCCCATAGGACAGGCTCAGGGCGGGTTACATCATAAAAACTATCAACAGTAAAAACAATAAAAGACCAATTTAAAATCTCTCTCTCGGCTTGACTTCGCGAACGAAGATTTAAGAAGGGTGCAGTAGTCCACGTCTGCTGCAGGCTCGCTGGTGGCTGACAAGACCAATGCGGGACAGGCAGATCCGGCCACAGTGGCTGCAGGGAAAAGTCTGATTTGGGGTTGGTGCTGTAGCAGTGCGATTCTTCCTCAATCTCCTTTTGTCCTCAAGACCAGCTATGCGTGCGTTCTCAAAGGAAGAGACAGCCTGGTGGATGGTGTGCCTCCATGCTTTGCGATCTGAGGCTAGGTCAGACCACTGGTGATGGTTGATGCGACAGGCGCCAAGGGATTTCTTCAAGGAGTCCTTGTACCTCTTCTTTGGTGCCCCTCTATTTCGATGGCCGGTGGAAAGTTCGCCATACAGAGCAATCTTGGGAAGGCGGTGGTTTTCCATCTTCAACAGCAGTGCTTCGATGCTTGTAACCTCCGCCCACTTGAGGACTTCAGTGTTGGTCACAAAGTCACTCCAGTGGATGTTGAGGATGGTGCGAAGGCACCATCTAAACTAAAACTACAGAGTGACAATGGAGACTAAAACGGCAGGCTCTGCCTCACAGACATGGCCTATTGTCCAGGTCCAGCAGATCTTATAGCACTGGGATGGAATAAAGGGGGGAGGCCGGTAACATGTGACGTCCACTACCTCAGCTGAAAGCCTGGCGAAAGAGCTCTTTTTTACAGGCCCTGCAGAATTGGAGCACATCCCGCAGGGCCCAGATCTCCAGGGGGAGCTCATTCCACCAGGCAGGGGCCAGGGCTGAAAAGGCCCTGGCCTTTGTTGAGGCCAGATGGATGTCTCTGGGGCTGGGTATTACCACAAGTTGTTGGGTTGCTGATCCTAAAGATCTACGGGGCTCATACAGGGAGAGGTGGTCCTGAAGGTGTGCTGGCCCCCGGCTGTTTAGGGCTTTAAAGGTAAGTACCAACACCTTGAACTGGATCCGGTATTCAATAGTTAGCCAGTGCCCATATAGGCAACGATATCAACAACATGCAGCAGCATTCTGCACCAGCTGGAGGCTCAAGGGCACCCCCAAGTAGAGAGAGTTGACAGTAATCTAGCCTGTTTATGAGATAATGTTGATGTTTATGAGATATCTTACATTCGTTGTGTTTAATTGGATATGTTTTATTTATTGTTACTGCAATGTTTTAATGTTGTAAGCCACCCTGAGCCCGCTTTGCAGGACAGGGCGGAGTATAAATCGCAAATTAAATTAAAGCAAAAACTGTCTCTTTCCCATTCTGTGTTTCCCTACAGAGGCCCGACACCGAAGAGAAGGCCCTGGCCGGGGAGCCGAAGAACAGCCCTCCTCGCAACGCTCCCAAGAAACAGCTGCCGGCTATCCCCAAGAACGCTGTCCCCATGACCAAACCCGCCTCTCCGGCCCTTTCTGCTCAGTCGACAAACGGAACGCACGCCTCTTACGGGCCTTTCTACTTGGAGTACTCGCTCCTGGCAGAATTGTAGGTGTGGGGTGGGGGGGGTACAAAAAACCACCACAGTGTGCTGCCTCGTCTGCGTTGTTTCGTATACAATCTATAGCAGGGGTGTCGAGCTCATTTGTTATGAGGGCCGGATCTGACACAAAGGAGACCTGGCTGAGTTGTGTCAGGCTGGGCCGTGTGTATATCTATTTAAGATTAGGTAGCAGAGACCAAAGTTTTAAAGGACACAGAGAAACACGACTAAAGATTTTTTTTTAAAAAAACCCTTAAAACACGTTTAAAACATTAGCGCTCATTGGTCTTAAAGGTGCTTTTGTATTTCTCCCATGGGATCCAGGGAACTGAGCAAAAGAAGCTCTGGCTCTTTCTTTCCCTCCCCAGGGGACCAGGAGGGGGAGGAGTCTCAACCAATGGAGAAAATAAAGGTTTTGCTCCGTAGCTCCTGTGCAACTGAGCAAGCCTGGCAAAGCAAGCTGAGATGCAGAAGGAAGCAAGAGAGAGGTAGAAGGAAGCAGATGACAGCCAGTTGTTCTGGGGCCTGATAGGAGCCCTCCGGGAGCCTGATTCAGCCCCTGGACTGCATGTTTGACACCCCTGATCTATAGCATTTCTTGAAGGAAAATGTGCTGTGTTCTGACTATCATTGGGGTCTGCTAGCGGCCTTTGTACTACTCGAGCTGGGGCAGTTTTCTCGGGGTTGATCTCTGTGGGTCTAGAACGGGGTGGTTGAACTTGCTTCAGTGTAAGAGCCGCATCGATAGTTGAGAGCTGCAAGACAGGAAGGCAGGCAAGCAGACAGAAGGAAAGGTGGACAGAAAACAACTTTAACTTTAAATGCATTCTCCAAGCCACCAGCTGCCTTCTCTTGCAGAAGCGATGTAAAGAGAGAAATGCCTTCTCCAAGCCAACCAACGAGGTGGTGGGGACTTCGAGAGTCACACAATATGTGTGAAAGAGCCACATGCAGCTCCCCAGCCACAGTTCTTGAGTCCTGTCTCTCTGTAAAGGTCAAACTTAGGATAAGGGGCGGGGCTATGCAAATGAAGAGGCGGGGCTCAACCCACGCAGAGAGCAAATTTTTCACCAATGCTCAGTCCGCTAGTGGCACAGTTGGTGAGGGTACTCATGGCCGTCCCATTGACTGGGCTCTGTTCTGTCAAAAACAGGCTTTTCCACGTCAGCCAATCGAAAGCTTCTTTATGAAAGTGTCCTTGAGCCTGTCACGACTCAAGGGGGTATTACCAATTGCTCCTACCACTCTGGGTTAAGGGTTCCCCTTGAGAAGGCCCAGAGTTCCCTCTCAAGTCCTTCTTTAGCTTAGGCCAAATAATAGGCGTGAGGACCAGGCAGAGTGAACAACAGAAAAAAAAAAGGTTTATTTAAAAGGTCGGTGCAATATAACAAACAAGGTGCATTAAACAGTAGAAGGGGGTGAAGGGAAAAGAAACCAGTGCTCTAACGCGTCTGGACTTACTGTCCCTAAACTGTCTCAGTCAGACCTGGGCTTACTCACCCTTTCTTTAAGGGCAAGGATCTCTTCCTTGCAGCAGCTCTTCCTCAGCTCTGCCTCCTAGGAAAAGAACACCCCCTGCCTGGCCTTGGCCTTTTTATGTTCTCCTCCCAGGCCCCACCCCTCTCTGGGCCAGTTTCCCTCCAAAACCTGGCCACCCAGTCAGAGGGACAGAAAGGATCCTGGGAAATGTAGGCTCTTTTGTAACTCCTAGGCAGGCTTCTCTAGGCCTGCGGGCCTCGCTGGGCCAGGATCATGACAGAACCTCTCTGGCCGCTGGCGCTCTGCTGCCGGAACAGAACGGTTGGATAGAATTCCGTTCACGAAAGCCACGGTGTTAAGAATCAGAATCAAGAGGGAAGCAAAACTCTGTTGCTTGTTCTCGGGTGCGCTTTAGCCGAAACAAAGCCTTGACGTCCCTTCTCAGGGCCGCAATTGGAGCTGTGTTGCATAATGTGTGCTCCAAGGCCAAAAAAATAAAAGCTGGAAGACGATACGTTATCAGCGAGGCAAGCGAGAGTGTGAATGAACAAAGCACTCACTTTGTTTCCCTGCCTCAGTTCTTGCTTCACAGCTTCTTCCAAATGGCTGAAGGCCGGCTCCTCTTCAGATCGAAAGCTTGGCTTGCCAAAATAGCTGCTCTGTGCAGACCCCCCCCCTTTTGACCCAGACAGGAAATGAGGTCACATACAGAGGCTGCTTTGTACTAAGTAGAGCCAAGGGTCCAGAAAAGAGCAAAGGTCCAGGAGCACCTGTGAAAGACTAACATAATTTGTGGCAGGGGATGAGTTTTCATGAGTCGTTGCGTGCTTCAGGTATCTGAGGAAGTGAGCGGTGATTTGAAAGCTGCTACCCTACCACTAATTTTGTTAATAGTCTTAACATAAGAACATAAGAGAAGCCATGTTGGATCAGGCCAATGGCCCATCCAGTCCAACACTCTGTGTCACACAGTGGCAAAAAAAAATTATATATATGTACACACACACTGTGGCTAATGGCCTTTCAGGCACTCCTAGATTCTTGCCCTTTTCTGCTCCAACAGACGGACTAATACTGCTCCCCAGGGGTGGAATTCTAGCAGGAGCTCCTTTGCATATTAGGCCACACCCCCTGTTGTAGCCAATCCTCCAAGAGCTTACAAGGCTCTTTTTTGTAAGCTCTCGGAGGATTGGCTACATCAAGGGTGTGTGGCCTAATATGCAAAGGAACTCTTGCTAGAATTCCACCCCTGCGGCTACCTATCTTGGTGCAGAAAAGGTCTTTCCTAAATATCCATGGTCCTCTTCACCATGAACAGAGTCTTGCAGGATGCTCTCTGCTGCTGAGCCATAGTCCTTCTCTTTTTCTCACAAGCAGGGGTGGCCAAAGTTGCTTAACGTAAGAGCCATGCAGAATAAATGTTAGATGTTTGAGAGCCATAAGACATGAATGCTAGATGTTTGAGAGGGGAGGGGGAGATGGAAAGAAAGCAACGTTAATTGCATTCTCCAAGCTGCCAGCTGGCTGGGTACAGAGAAGTGATTTAAAGAGAAAAATGCCTTCTCCAAGCCGACCAATGAGGTGATGGGGGCTTCGAAAGCCACATGATGTGTGTGAAAGAGCCACATGTGGCTCCTGAGCCGTAGCTTGGCCGCCCCTGCTCATAAGAGTGTTGGGAATGCACTGCTGTAGTTTTCTCCCCAATACCCAGATCGTTTTCTCTCATTGTTGATGTTCTTTCCATCGCTGTGTCCTCTTCACCTCGCAGCTGGCTTCTTCCACCTGCCTGCTTGATATTTTCTGTTCCCTCGAATCCAAAAGGGAGCTGTTTGTTATCAGAGTGCCTTTTCATTACCGTTGCAAGCAAGGCAGCTGCTGACATTCGACTGACCTTGTCTTGGCTTTCTTAGACGTTGCAACGCCTAGGCCGGTGCTTCATGGCCTGCAGACAGAGCCTGCCCTGCCGCCGGGCAAACTAGGCAATTGCCTAGGGCGCTGGTTCTCTGGGGGCACCGAATTGGCACCAGAAGTTAGCCTTGCCTGGGGTGCCAGACAGCCTAAGGCCAGCTCCACTTGCAAAGAGAAGTTTGCAATTCTGCCGGCAGTGTCTAGATAAAAATACGCAGGAATGTTACAGAGCGAAGACGCTCTCTGTCTATTCCTGGTTAATACATGTGTGTTAATGCACACAAGCCATATGCAGTCTAGGGTTGCCAAGTCCAATTCAAGAAATATCTGGGGACTTTGGGGGTGGGGCCAAGATCAAGGCTGTGACAAGCACAATTGAACTCCAAAGGGAGTTCTGGCCATCACATTTAAAGGGACGGCACACCTTTTCGATGCCTTCCTTCCATAGGAAATAATGAAGGATAGGGGCACCTTCTTTTGGGGCTCATAGAATTGGACCCCCTGGTCCAATCTTTTTGAAACTTGGGGGGTATTTTGGGGAGAGGCACTAGATGCTATACTGAAAATTTGGTGCCTCTACCCCCCAAAAGCCCCCCCAGAGTCCCAGATACCCGCAGATCAATTTTCCATGATTTTCTATGGGAATAAATCTCCATAGCGAATAATAGAGTTCCCAGAAGACATTTCCCTCCCCTCCCCCCGCTTTCTGACGACCCTGAAGTGGGGGGAGGGCCTCCAAACCGGGGGACCCCCTGCCCCCACTTAGGGTTTGGCAACCTTAATGCAGTCCCTTGAAATAAAAGCACTGGTGGGGGGGGGGCTTACTTTGAAAGTTTTTCAGCTGGCACGGGTCAGAGCGAGGATACGAGTCTCCTGGTGTGAAGAGAGAGACATCCTTAGTTGCTAATTAGATGGAAAGCTGCTATAAATGCGGCCTTTGAGAAGGCTGGAAAGCTCTCTGTGCAGTTCCGACGAAGGCGTCCTAACGAACCTGTTTTTGTTTTTGCGTAGCACTCTGGTTGTGAAGCAGAAGCTACCAGGGGTCTACATACAGCCTTCTTACCAGTCAGCGTTAAGTAAGTTGTAGTGTAACTTCTGTGGGGGGGGGGGGGGGAGGGAGGCAATCCTTCCCTGCTGTCAATCGCTTTCTTTTCAGTTGCCCCAGCTCCTAATTTCCTTTCTCTCTCCTCCGCCCCCAGTGTGGTTTGGAGTCATATTCATACGGCACGGCCTGTATCAGGACGGTGTCTTTAAGTTTACAGTCTACATCCCTGACAACTATCCAGATGGTGACTGCCCGGTAAGTGGAGGGTGGGCCAAGGGGGCAACCCTGAATAGCCCAAGATCATCAGATCTCGGTCAGCCCTGGGCAGTACTTGGATGGGAGACCGCCGAGCAAGTCCAGCATCGCTACACGGAGGCAGGCAATGGCGTGCAGCGATGGACGCAGTCAGGGGTGGAATTCTAGCGGGAGCGCCTTTGCATATTAGGCCACGCACCCCTGATGTAGCCAATCCTACGAGAGCTTACAAGGCTCTTTTTTGTAAGCTCTTGGAGGATTGGCTACATTGAGGAGGCGTGGCCTAATATGCAAAGGAGCCCCTGCTAGAATTCCACCCCTAGATACAGTGATGGCCACGGGGTTGAACAACATTAAAAGGAGATTAGATATTATTGGAGGAGAAGGCTATCGGGGGCGTAGCCCTTGGCGACTGTGGGAAACCTCCACGTTCGGAGGCGCTAAGCTTCTGCATCCTTGGTCTCTATGCCCTGTTTTTGTCCATCTAGAGGAACTGGTTGGCGGCTGTGAGACAGGGTGCTGGAATAGATGGTCTGATATTAAGGCTCTTCTTATGTTCTTATGATGAGGAGAAGGCCTTGGCCTCTTTGCCCTGTTGTTGGCCCCTGTGTGACATGGGATGCTGGGCCACAGGGAGCGCCTCAAGGTTCTGTCCTGGGAGGACCTGTTTAGTTTAATATACTTGTAAATTATTTGGATGAAGGCCTTCATAAGAACATCAGAAGAGCCCTGCCGGATCAGACCAGGGGTCGAACTAGTCCAGCATCCTGTGGCCAACCAGTTGGTCTGAGAGCCAGTTTGGTGTAGTGGTTAAGTGTGCGGACTCTTATCTGGGAGAACCAGGTTTGATTCCTCACCCCTCCACTTGCAGCAGCTGGAATGGCCTTGGGTCAGCCATAGCTATCACAGGAGTTGTTCTTGAAAGGGCAGCTGCTGTGAGAGCCCCCTCAGCCCCACCCACCTCTTCTCTGTTGGGGGAGAAGATATAGGAGATTGTAAGCCGCTCTGAGTCTCTGATTCAGAGAGTAAGGTGGGGTATAAATCTGCAGTCGTCTTCTCTTGAGGGGCAGCAACAGGGCAGAGGCCAAGGCCTTCCTCTGATGTTGCCCACTGGCCCTGGTTTACTGCTTCTGAATGTGGAGGTTCCGTTCCATCCCCATGGCTGGTAACCACTGAAGCTCACTTGGGGATTTTTTCAGTGTTCTCTCAGCCTAGCCTACCTCAGAGGGTTGTTCTGATTAAAAATCGGAACAGAGACAGCAAACCACATACAGCTGCCTGAGCCCCTTAGAAGGGAGGTGGGTTGAAAATCAAATGGTTATATAATCAAACGGTTATATCAGTGGAACAGGCTTCCTCGGGAGGTGGTGGGCTCTCCTTCCTTGGAGGTTTTTCAACAGAGGCTAGATGGCCCTCTGACAGCAATGCAGATCCTGTGAATTGAGGGGGAGGTGCTTGTGAGTTTCCTGCATTGTGCAGGGGGTAGGACTAGATGACCCTGGAGGTCCCTTCCAACTCTATGATTCTATGAAATATACCATAAAGATGAATGTTTTTTGTTGCCTATGCCGACATCTCTCAGGGGACCAAGAAGCGACACTATTATTTATTGGCTGTGTGGCCCCCGTGCGAGCTTGATTCTAAAATTTCTCTCTTTCCACCTTCTTCAGCGCTTGGTCTTTGACCTGCCCATCTTCCACCCGCTAGTTGATCCCGTCTCAGGTGAACTGGATGTGAAAAGAGCCTTTGCCAAGTGGAGGTCAGTGGGACGTACCGGAAGCTCCGACCTGGAAGCCAGATGCTTTGTCAGGATGGCCCTGCTAACGATGGTTTTCTTGTGCTTCCCCCCCCCCCCCTCAAGGCGGAACCATAACCACGTGTGGCAAATCCTGATGTATGCCCGCAGAGTTTTTTATAAGATTGACACGACCAGCCCTCTAAACCCTGAGGCTGCTGTGCTGTAAGTTTCTGGCTTGGGGTTTGGTGAGGTTCACTTGCATGGCCCAGGCTAGCCCCGGATGGTGGCTCAGTGGTAGAGCATCTGCTTGGTAAGCAGAAGGTCCCAGGTTCAATCCCCGGCATCTCCAACTCAGAAGGGTCCAGGCAAATAGGTGTGACATCCTCAGCTGTTCAAGGGGAGGGACGGTGGCTCAATGGTAGAGCATCTGCTTGGTAAGCAGAAGGTCCCAGGTTCAATCCCTGGCATCTCCAACTCAGAAGGGTCCAGGCAAATAGGCGTGACATCCTCAGCTGTTCAAGGGGAGGGATGGTGGCTCAATGGTAGAGCATCTGCTTGGTAAGCAGAAGGTCCCAGGTTCAATCCCCGGCATCTCCAACTCAGAAGGGTCCAGGCAAATAGGCGTGACATCCTCAGCTGTTCAAGGGGAGGGACGGTGGCTCAATGGTTGAGCATCTGCTTGGTAAGCAGAAGGTCCCAGGTTCAATCCCCGGCATCTCCAACTCAGAAGGGTCCAGGCAAATAGGCGTGGCATCCTCAGCTGTTCAAGGGGAGGGACGGTGGCTCAATGGTAGAGCATCTGCTTGGTAAGCAGAAGGTCCCAGGTTCAATCCCCGGCATCTCCAACTCAGAAGGGTCCAGGCAAATAGGCGTGACATCCTCAGCTTGAGACTCTGGAGAAAGAGCTGCTGCCAGTCTGAGTAGACAATACTGACTTTGATGGACCGAGGGTCTGATTCAGTATAAGGCAGCTTCATACATGATCATTGAAGCTAACCGGGGGGAGGGGGTGAGCCCTGCTTTAGTATTTGGACGGGAGTTAGGGCGGCCAAGTCCGACTCAAGAAATATCTGAAGACTTAGGTTGGGGGTGGAGCCAGGAGCAAGGGCGCGAGAAGCACGATCAAACTCCAAAAGGAGTTCTGGCCATCACATTGCAAGGGACCGTGCTCTTTTCAAATGCTTTCCTTTCCATAGGAACAACGGAGAATAGGGACACATTTAGGGGCACATAGAATTGGATCCCCTGGTCTAATCTTTTTGAAACTTGGGAAGCGTTTTGAGGAGAGGCACCGGACGCTATGCTGAAATTTTGGTGCTTCTGGCTAAAAAAAAAAGCCCCTTTGGAGCCCCAGATACCCACTGATCAATTCTCCATTATACCCTATGGAAATCAATCTCCGTAGGGTATCATGGAGTGCCCAGCCGACATTTCCCTCCCTCCCCGACTCCTCGCTTTCTGATAACCCTGAAGCGGAGGGAGGGCCTCCAAACCAGGGGATCCCCTGCCCCTAACTGGGGATTGGCAAACCTAAGATTGGGAGACCACCAAGGAAGTCCAGGGTCACTACATGGAGGCAGACCACTCCTGTTCTTCTTTTGTCTTGAAGAACCCTACAGAATCGGTGTAAGTCCATTGCAGTTTGTCGGCTCCTGTGGCTACAGGTCCCTGCAGTTGCTTTTCAAGAATCCCAAGGGTTATAAGTAACACCATTATTGAAAACAGTACCTGGTGCTTCCAGATGTTGTCCAGTTGAGAGCAGGGAGATCTAATAGCCCTTTGCTGAGCCCGTGCTGGGCGTGGGCAGGGGAGACATCTGATAAACCAGAGCACAACATCTCTCTCGCTGTGCACACCAGAGAAGCTACAGATGGCAGCGTGGTCTCTCCCTTCCCCACCTCCATTATGGCATAAAAGACGCATGAATCTGCCTTATACTGAATCAGACCCTTGGTTCATCACATGTCAGTATTGTCTACTCGGACTGGCAGCAGCTCCCCAGGTAGAAGTCTTCAGGGCTTCTTTTGTAGCAGGAACTCCTTTGCATATTAGGCCACACCCCTGATGTAGCCAATCCTCCTGGAGCTGACAGTAGGCCCTGTTAGAAGAGCCCTGTAAGCTCCTGGAAGATTGGCTACATCAGGGGTGTGGCCTAATATGCAAAGGAATTCCTGCTAAAAAAAAAAAGCCCTGGAAGTCTTTCCATTTCCTGGTCCTTATGGAGATGCTGGAGGGAGGGGGTGTTGAACCTGGGACCTTCTGTGCGTCAAGCAGAGGTTCTGCCAGTGAGCCCTTTAGACGTGTGTTGGAGGGGGGGTTGTTCTGCCTAAACTCTTGTAGCATACCATCATTTTTATATATTCACAGTTGGGGCGGGGGGGGTGGGGTGTCCAGAAAACTGCAACATCTCAATGGGTCTTTTTGCAGCTACAGAATATTCTCCTCCAATGGGAAAGAGTCCTAAAAGGTGTGCTTTTGTTTTGCTCTGTTGCCGTCCTAGATACGAAAAGGACATCCAGCTTTTCAAAAGCAAGGTGGTGGACACTGTCAAGTTGTGCAGCACTCACTTATTTGATCCGCCGAAAATAGAGGATCCCTATGCAATTAGGTAAGGAGCTTTCGCGCCATTTTAACAAGCCACGTGCTGCTACACGGGCGCGGAGGGTGTTCCAGACTTCCAGCCTTGCTGCCATATCACGACAACCTCAAGAGTAGTCAAAATTCTGCCATGGATGCTGGGCATGGGTTGTCTTAAAAAGGTAAAGGCAGTTTCCTGTGCAAGCACCAGTCGTTTCCGACTCTGGGGTGACATCACATCACGACGTTTTCATGGCAGACTTTTTACAGGGTGGTTTGCCATTGCCTTCCCCAGTCATCTTCACTTTCCCCACATTAAGCTGGGTACTCCTTTTACCAACCTCGGAAAGACGGAAGGCTGATTCAACCTTGAGCCGGTTACCTGAACCAGCTTCCGCCGGGATTGAACTTGGGTTGTGAGCAGAGAGCTTGGACTCGTGGGCATTCGATGAAATTGCTGAGCAGACAGGTTAAAACGGATAAAAGGAAGTACTTCTTCACCCAAAGGGTGATTAACATGTGGAATTCACTGCCACAGGAGGTGGTGGCGGCCACAAGCATGGCCACCTTCAAGAGGGGGTTAGATAAAAATATGGAGCAGAGGTCCATCAGTGGCTATTAGCCACAGTGTGTGTGTGTGTATATATATTTGGCCGCTGTGTGACACAGAATGTTGGACTGGATGGGCCATTGGCCTGATCTAACATGGCTTCTCTTATGTTCTTATGGACTGCAGTGCTGCAGCTTTACCACTCTGCACCACGGGGCTCCTTGGGTTGCCTTAGTTTCTACTTAATTTTGCTCACAGGATTGAAGTGTTGAAGGTAGCTGAGTTTCCAAATGCAATTTAAAGCGTTTTAAACCCAAGCTTGCTCTTGTCCTGTGTTATCTTAACTGCTAGCCATTCCATTTTTTGGGGGGGAGGGGGTGCCAAAAAGCCATTCAGAAGGTTCAGATAATTCCCAAAGATGTATCAGGTTTCAGACAGTAGCTGTATAGAAGAGCTAGATTCGAATCCAGTAGCACCTTAGAGACGAACAAGATTTTGAGGGCGCAGGTTTTCGAGAGCGAAAGGGATATTCGATAAAGGGAACTTTGACTCTTGAACGCTCATAGCATGAAAAATCTTTTTTGGGTCTGTAAAGGAGCTACTTAACTCAAGCATATATGTTTCGTATTCATTCCTAGTTCTGTTCAAAAAAGGGCATCGGAATCCTCTTGTGCGACAGTTACTTTTCATGATCAGTAACCGATGCCTCGTGCGTCGCTACCTTGCTGCAGTGGTGAAATATAACAGGCTTCTGTTCTGCTTGCACCTTCGCAGTTTTTCACCGTGGAATCCAGCTATACACGACGAAGCTAGAGAGAAGATGCTGAGCCAGAAGGTATGGAATAGGTCCCTGGCTTGATCACTGTTGGAACATGAGCCATAAAAAACAAGAGTGAAATAGCGTCTTTGTTTGAGAAACTGCAATGTTAATGCACAGCAAGACTCCCAGCAACCTGCAACAAGGTTTATGTAGCGTATACAGGAGAACTTCTTAACATGAGATGTAAAATACTGGCCAGGGGTGGAAGCTGCCAAAGATTTTCAAAAATGAGGACCAACCAGGATCCTGAATGTTACGAGTCCCTCTTTATTTACTGCTAAAATTTTTGTAGACCGTAAAGAGTAGCTGCACTTACAGAGTTTATCTGCAATCTTGTAAACTCTCACAGGCCATGGTTTGTAAAAGAAGGGATTTGGTCCGCCTTCCTTTGCCCATGTTAACTTGGCTTCTAATCAATTCATTTCTGGATCAGTGCTGAAGGAAAGGGTTAAAACTCTAGCTCAGAAGCCACGTGCGGCTCTTTCACACATACTGCGTGGCTCTCAAAGCCCCCATCACCTCTGTGGTTGGCTTGGAGAAGGCGTTTCTCACTTCAAATCACTTCGCCAAGCCAGCTGGCAGCTTGGAGAATACAATTAAAGTTGCTTTCTGTCCACCTCTCTCCCCCCCATCTTTTTTCCTTCCTCCCTTTTCTCAAACATCCGACGTCCATGTCTTGCGGCTCTTGAACACCCAACGTTTATTTTATGTGGCTCTTATATTAAGCAAGATTCCCCCCCCCCTCGCTTCTAGCTCTTCTCTCTTCCGTTCAATAGTCCCCTGCGCAAGCACCAGTCGTTTCCGACTCTGGGGTGACGTTGCTTTCACAACGTTTTCACAGCAGACTTTTTCAATGAGGTGGTTTGCCATTGCCTTCCCCCCCAGTCCCCTATACTTTCCCCCCAGCAAGCTGGGTACTCATTTGACCGACCTTGGAAGGCTGAGTCGACCTCGAGCCAGTTACCTGAAAACCCAGCTTCCTCCAGGGATTGAACTCAGGTCATGAGCAGAGTTTAGGACTGCAGTACTGCAGCTTTAAACTCTGTGCCTCTTCTTTAATAGGCTCATCCACCAGTATGGAGAGGATTAATGCATTCTTGTTTATCATTGCATAGGGTTACATGCATATCTTTAGAGTTCTGGGATTCCCACCAGGACTGGGAGGGTGTTCTCTCTCCCCCAAATCCTCATCTGTGCTGCCTCCATCCTCAAAGGCTGGGGCCTTCCCATTCACTCATTCAGACTGGTGGATGAACATATTATGAGCAGACCGCTGTCAGGTAAGAATTCAGACGATCCTCGGGTATTCATTTATTAGACTTTATTTATTAGACTTCAGAGAGCCAGTTTGGTGTAGTGGTTAAGTGCGCGGACTCGTATCTGGGAGAACCGGGTTGGATTCCCCATTCCTCCACTTGCACCTGCTGGAATGGCCTTGGGTCAGCCAGAGCTCTCTTATCTGGGAGAACCGGGTTGGATCCCCCACTCCTCCACTTGCAGCTGCTGGAATGGCCTTGGGTCAACCAGAGCTCTCTTATCTGGGAGAACTGGGTTGGATCCCCCACTCCTCCACTTGCAGCTGCTGGAATGGCCTTGGGTCAGCCAGAGCTCTCTTATCTGGGAGAACCAGGTTGGATTCCCCACTCCTCCACTTGTAGCTGCTGGAATGGCCTTGGGTCAGCCAGAGCTCTCTTATCTGGGAGAACCGGGTTGGATTCCCCACTCCTCCGCTTGCACCTTCTGGAATGGCCTTGGGTCAGCGATAGCTTTCATAGAAGCTGTCCTTGAAAGGGCAGCTGCTATAAAAGCACTCTCAGGCCCACCTACCTCACAGGGTGTTTGTTGTGGGGTGGGGGAAGGTGGAGGAGATTGTGAGCTGCTCTGAGATTCAGAGTATAGGGCAGGATATCAATCCAAAATCATCATCTTCTTTATTATTTATTAGACTTTATTTATTTATTATCTCGCCCTCCCTACCAAAGGAGGCTGCAGGGTAGTGATGGGCGGGGTATAAAACCAATTCTCCTGTTCACAGGCAGCCTGTCTGAGCTCCTTCCAGATTTATTTTGTTGTGTGGCGTTACATCTTCAGGCGATCTGTTGCCTAATACGGTTGTAACTCTCCTACAGTTCTAAGGTCTCGGGAGGACTCTGCCTCAATATCACTTGATCTAAGTGTCCCAGAGAACAGAAAGGTGCATGTTTTGACAAAGGCCCTGAAAGGAATGGACTTGCTCGTTTGTGGAGTTTGCCTGGCCTCACACTGTGAAGACGTTCTGTTTCAGGGGGTTGGGCCTCGGACGAACCGAAAAACAAGATTTGTTCATGTACTTTAAAAGTAGCTTCACTGGATCACACAGAAAAAGCACAGAATCCTTTGATTAAGCTTACCATATTTTAAAAAGCATAAAAAGCGGGCATATTTCTCAACTGACTACTTCGAACAACTGAACACTATGACAAATTTCATTTTAAATACCTCGACTGTTTAAGCTTGCTTTTCCCTGGGGGACCAAAGGGCAAAACATGCTCAGCTTCGCAGCCCAAAAAGAGGATACTTCATCAGTTCTTCTTCTTTTTTTTTTTAAGAGACCAAAAGAGGGCAGAAACAAACAAAAAAGATGGTGTCTAAAAAAGGAGACATCCGGTAACCCTACTTTAATTGTCAGTAGTCTTTGTGCCTATTCAAACTACAAAAACAAATTTGTAACTGTTAGAATGAAATAACACTTTACAAGTCGCTTTTCTGTTGCTGTGTTTAATTGCCAGCTCGAAACAATTGTCTGCATTTTTTGGGCACACAAGATGAACATATATATGAACAGATGAAGCTGCCTTATACTGAATCAGACCTCTCTTGGTCCATCAAAGTCAGTATTGTCTTCTCAAACTGGTAGCAGCTCTCGAGGGTCTCAAGCGGAGGTTTTTCACACCTATTTGCCTGGACCCTTTTTTGGAGATGCCAGGGATTGAACCTGGGACCTTCTGCTTCCGAAGCAGATGCTCTACCACTGAGTCACCGTCCCTCCCGTGAGCCACCGTCCCTCCTCCACCGTCCTGATGGAAGTCAGGAGGTGGGCAGAGAACTCAAGACGCCAGATTTAGACACGTAGTGCTAACCAGGTGGGATGGCTGATACAGGGGAGACATTTCTATCAAAGTTGTGCGTGTGTGTCTGTGGAGGGGTGTCTGTTTTGCTGTCTCGTCTGTTTCTCTACTGCTGACAGTTGGGACACGGCCCCTGAAGGAGTCGCAACTGAGTGGTAAGGAACTGAACAGCTGTCCGTCCACCAGGTGTTTGGATCTGTGGTGCGCAGGATCGCTTATTAGCTGGGAGAGCTTTTGCAGGATTAATGTAGTATATACCAGATCCTGTGTTAATCCCGCACAACGTCTTGCCTCCCATCTGGATGGCCAGGCTAGCCTGCTCTCATCAGATCTCAAAAACTAAGCAAGGGATCAGCCCTGGTTAGCGATTGGTTGGGAGACCACTGAAGAAATCCAGGGTTATTATGCAGAGGCAGGCAACGGCAAGGTCCTTTGCCTTGAAAATCCTATGGGGTTTCTGTAAGTTGGCTGTGCCTCGACGGCATCACACACACACCATACACACCCAATTTATCTGAACCAGTTTCGATTGAAAATCGTAATTGCAAGCGGCTTTAGGAGGCCATCTTCCATCAAAGTGGGACATCCCTAAATGGCTGATTAACTCTCTTCTTTCCCCTTCCTAGAAATCAGAGGATCCACTGGGCAAAAGTACACAAGTGTCTGGCCTTTCGTGGGTCAAGCCTGGCTCGGTCCAGCCTTTCAGCAAAGAGGAGAAGACCCTGCCTACTTAAAACTCCGGCAGACGGGGGAAGAAAAAGCACTCAACACTTTCTGCAGGGAAAGGGAATGTAACAGAGACAGCCAGACGGCAAAGCGGTGGACTTTTTTTCTTTCTCCTTCTTGACTTTGGATTAGTAAAGAGTAAAAACGCTAGAGGTGACTCGAGTAAACCCGCTCAAGTGGATTGGCTTGGACTCTTCATGTTTTTTTTAAAAAACGTGTTTTAACTACAGCCTGCAAGTTGGGGGGTGGGGAAGTAGCTCATAACTTGGCTGGGCTTTTGGTAGCAAAGTCCACCTTGGGGTGGCTAATGCCTCAGGTTCTTGTATGCTGAGGTTCTTAAGTGGGTTACTCTTAAGCTTTCTTTTAATTATTATTTTCCTTCCAGGACATAGGTGGGTTTTTAACTTAAAAGATCAGGCAGAGGAGATAACTTTGTTTCCAGAGGTAATCTTGTGTTTATGTAAACTAATATAGCAGAGTAAAATACTATATTTAAAAACTTTTAAATGCATTTGGTTTCTATTGTAAATAATGTTAGGATATGGAATTTGTAAATAGTTGGGGGGGGGCGGTTTGGATTCCTTGCTGCCCATAAAAGGGCAAGAAGGCTGAGATTGGCATGTACCATGACTTTTGGAAACTGATTTTCAGTATTGTCACTAGAGGCTGCCTTCTGCTGTAGCTTTACCCTTCCCATCTTCAGGTCTACAGTAGAGTTGCCTGCAAACATCACGTCGGGAGGGAAGGAGCGAGCCGAATCTGATATTTCTTGCTGCAAAGACGCACACTTGGCCAAACTTTCAGAGACTGTCAAGAGGATGCAACGTCGCGTTTTTTCCCCCTCCTTCCTACGGTTCCTTGTGATGGTTGCACACATCTTAAAATGCTGGTCTTGAGATGTATTTAGACCTATGCTTAGGAGGCAGCCCTTCAATCACTCATTAGTCAAGCTGGACAGCAAATTGCAGCAGGGTGGGGGGATGGTTACCAGGGTTCATACAACTGTATTCTAGTAGTGTTGCGATTCTTGGCTTAAATAAAATCTTAGAGGATCTGGGTAGTTTCCCTTAGTGATAACAGTACAGGCTGACATGACTAATGTGTGTTGAATAGTGGCATCTCTTAAAAAATAATAAAAGACCAGTCAAGGTAAAGCGTCTGCTGTCGTTATTGTTGTTCGGAAACGTATGTTGCATGAAGTGAAATATGAGAGCCAGTTTGGTGTAGTGGTTAAGTGTGTGTGGACTCTTATCTGGGAGAACCGGGTTTGATTCTCCCACTCCTCCGCTTGCAGCTGCTGAAATAGCCTTGGGTCAAGCCATAGCTCTGGGGAGGCAGAAGGTCCCAGGCTCAATCCCCACTATCTCCAACTAAAAAGGGTCCAGCCAAATAGGCGTGGAAAACCTCAGCTTGAGACCCTGGAGAGCCGCTGCCAGTCTGAGTAGACAATACTGACTTTGATGGACCGAGGATCTGATTCAGTATAAGGCAGCTTCATATATTCATATAAATCTAGGTGTCAAGACTCCTAACATCAGATCTTAAAAGTCCATGTTAGCCATAGGTAGGCTGTTCTGGGTAGTTAGAAAAAGATCCCATAATACTGCTTGAAGAAACTATCATCCAGGTCTGGCAAGCTGGGCTCTCACTGCTGCATCATCCGTCTCAATCAAGGGGTCTCACCTTTTTAAGCTTACACTTTTGGGATTTTGACACAGGGCGATGTGCGCCACCACAAAATGGCTGCTGCAACGCTGCTAGTAACAAGGGAATGTTAGGGAGTGAGGTTATGCATGACTCCAGTAGTAGCTCTTCTACCCGTCAGGTAAAAGCTCTTCATCAGGATGCCTTTCAAAATGAAGACTGCAGATTTATACCCCACCCTTCTCTCTGAATCAGACTCAGAGCGGCTTACAATCTCCTATGTCTTCTCCCCCCACAATGGACACCCTGTGAGGTGGGTGGGTCTGAGAGGGCTCTCATAGCAGCTGCCCTTTCAAGGACAACTCCTGCGATAGCTATGGCTAACCCAAGGCCATTCCAGCAGGTGCAAGTGGGGAAGCAAACCCGGTTCTCCCAGATAAGAGTCCGCATGCTTAACCACTACACCAAACTGGGTCTCAATGAACTTATCGCTTAAATGTTTTCTTGTATACACACAGCAACACAGTGGCCACTGTTGCTAAAGCAGCTCTTCAAAAATGTGCACAGGCCGGGCTTTTTTTTTGTAGAAAATGCCCAGCAGGAATAATTTGCATTAATCCACACCCCTGGTGCCAAGCCAGCCGGAACTGCATTCCTGCTTGAAAAAAAAAAGTCCTGTGCACAGCCAATCAGAAGCCCTGCTGGGCAAAGCCCCACCAGCTTTCTAAGAACACTTGGGACTCCAGGAAAGGTGTCCACACGCACAGTGTTGGAGAGCGGAGCCCCTGTTTTAGATGCTTCAGGAGCAGAAATACAGGGCTGTATCCGGACAGCTCTCCTGCTGCTGAAAAAAGGCAGGTCCTTTGACCACTGAGGCTGTTCTGGGATGCATGGGAGCTGTATGGACATTGGAGAATTGGGTCACATGAAGTGGGAAAGTTAGATGGATCAAACCCAAATCATAAACATAAAGATGTCTAGTCTACTTCTACCTGATCCTGTACTGCTGCAGGCCAAAGCTTTTGTTCTGGACGACCACCTGTCTCCTTGATATACTTGTAAATGAAATGGCATTTCTCATTTTGGCACTGGTACAACATCAGCAGTAGGGGGAGACCCTTCAGCCTCGTCAGATCCGCTTTACCTGTTTTTCTGAAATCCCCAAATGACACAGTTGGCAGACACAAGGCATTCATTATAACATTACGATTGCAGTTCTTATAAGCTAGACGTGCAGTTGCTTGTTTCATGTACAAGGGTGCTTTGAACATTGCTTGTTTGGGCTGCAGCCTTTCCTATGTTACTCATTCATTAAGACCATGTCCCTGCTGTCACAAAATTAGTCGAGTTAATCTTGGGTGGGATCCACCTGGAATTGTGCAGCTTGCCTGTCCCAGAATATATTCTTACAGCTGTGATATGATTGAAGTTTTTCCAGAGATATTTCTCAGCAGCTGGGCAAAAATAGTTCTTAAAGCTTAATTCTCAGAAGTCCCAGTGTTGGAGCCATAACATCAGTTAAAAGGAAAGTTGGTAACTGCAGTCAAGACAAGACAGACCTGTGATTTAAGAAAAGTTGCCTCCTGCATTCTTTTAAAGGAAGTTCTCTGGAGTGATTTTTTTTTCTTTTTTAATAGCAAGGTGTTATTGAGCAAGTCTAGTTGCTTCAGTACATAACCAGGCTAACATGCTAATAAGCCATCATTTTATTGCTTCTGAACAGGTTTTTTCCCCCCCCCTTACAAGCGCAAGCACCTTCCACTTGACCCGATAACTCAACCGCTTTCACAGTGCTACTGCTATGGTGAATGGAGAGTATATTAAGTCCCTCTGCATAACTTTCATTCTGTGCAAGAAATGTATGCAGACCTTCAGTGTGCATGTGAGTGGTCGATACCACTAGCGCAGATTGCTGTTAACCAATCACATGGTCATTGTTTAATAGCTGGCTCGTTCCTGACAAATGGTACTACTTTGGGACACCCATTCTGTTAGGGCCACAGAACTAATGAGTTAAGCTGCTAGGTCGTTCAGGGCTTCTTGTTTCTACTGTCTCTGTTACTAGTTAGTACCTTTTTTTTTTCCTAAGCAGGGGAAGGATGGTTGGGAGTACAGTGCTACCACTGGTTTCCTTGCTAGAGAACCAAGGAACCTTGAGAGGGCCGGACGTATGCCAACGTAAGTTTTAACTTGTGTTTCCTTGAGTTGCCATATATTCTGAGGAGAGAGAACAGTTCACTAGCAGAACCATGTATCTCTCTACACATGATGAGAGCTGGATCAACAGTTCTCAAAGGTTTAGCAACCTGACAATCCTCAAATCCTCTCTCCCCTGCGCATGCCACACCCACTTCGAAAAGGGACTGCTATTCCTGCACAAAGCCACATTATTATGGCCTGCAAAGGCTTCCATCCTTTGAAAAAATTCAAGACCTCGATGAGCTAGACACTGAAAGCAAGTTCTAACAAAACAGCTTTTATTGTTGGTACGTGGCCTACAAGGTGAAGTCTTGGAAACTGAATTCTATCAAGCTTCAGTTCAGAAGATGCTGGCTCACAGTCTAAATCAATCTCACTCTTTGTCTGGAAGGGATGTTTTGCACCAGAGAAGGCAAGAAGCTTCCTCAGTGGTTAATAACCCCAGCAGAGGACAGCGGGGAAGGAGCAAAAAGCTAGAGAAACAAAAGTTCACCTGTGTACGGAAAAGATACTGTAAATCCAATACATTCTAAGATAAAATATTCATGAAGGGATATCAGGCAGATATAATAGTCACAACACATCACACAAAACTCTGTTGTCAATTGTAAGAGAAGACCGAATGTTCTGACAAAATGTTTCCATCAGTGGTCAAACATACAAAATGGCTCCCAACTAACAGGTGGACCAGTTCTCTGTAAGAACTAAGATCGTGTTTTTATTCTATTTCATACTGGGATGTTATCATTAAAGGTAAAGGTAATCCTCTGTGCAAGCACCAGTCGTTTTCGACTCTGGGGTGACGTTGCTTTCATGTTTTCATGGCAGGCTTGTTACAGGGTGGTTTGCCATTGCCTTCCCCAGTCATCTACACTCCCCCCCCCCAGCAAGTTGGGTACTCATTTTACCGACCTCAAAAGGATGGAAGGCTGAGTCAACCTGGAGCCGGCTACCTGAACCAGCTTCTGCTGGGATCTAACTCAGGTTGTGAGCAGAGGGCTCCAACTGCAGTACTGCAGCTTCACCACTCTGTGCCACGGGTCTCCGTACATGTTATAATTACCATTTATTTGACTTCACCCTGCTTATTTAATAAAGGTATGGACTTTTCAATGGCCTTTTGGGACATCATTTCTTATAAGATGCTGTGAATTTAGGGGGAGGTATTGCATTGTGCAGGGGGGTTGGACTAGATGACCCTGGAGGTCCCTTCCAACTCTGATTCTATTCTATGATTCGAAGATTTTAATAATCAGGGAGATTTTTTTTAACCATCGACCAAACGGATAAGCTTTTAATGGTGAGTTTGTGGGGGGTTTTTTTGTTTAACTTAAGTTTTTACAGTCCTGTCTTTTTCACTGAAACTTAAGGTGGATTACACAGTGTAAGTCAAATGTGGTCAATAGGATGGGACATGCCCTGAAAAATGCATGCAGGCTTGGATAGCAAAACTCTGGAACAAAGCTAGAGTCCAGTGGCATTTTTATAACTCTTCGGATGTGTATCAGAAGAAGTGTGCATGCACACGAAAGCTTATATCCAGAATTAAATCTTGTTGGCCTTAAAGACGCCAAAGATCTTTTACCTAAGTGTCTTTCCAAACCACTACGATGATGTCCAACTTTTAAAATTTTATTAATATTCTGACGCACTACAATTATTCAAGGTAATGGGAGAACAGGTTTGTTGGGAAATTTTACTTTTGTTGGTGAATAGGTCACCTTCATGAAGCCATGAGCGGTAAAAACTTTTTAGCTGGGTCAATATGTGTTTTAAAAATGTATGTGCTCTAAAAATATTTTTATTCAATTGATTTATTGGAAATGAACTTTTAAAAGAACGAGAAATGGGAAAGGTCTGGCAAGAGTCACAATTATTCACATTTCTGAAATTTAAACTCCGGATAATTGTGTACCATAGGGCAAAAGACTGTGCAGAAAACCCCTCTGTATGATTTGCACGTATTTTTAACATAGGGATTGACTTTTTGTTTTGAGAGAAAAAAATCTTTGTATGGTACTGGTCTTTCATCTTACAATTGATGATATGAGAATTTTATGTTATTATCCTAGATCGCCCAGGCTAGCCCAATCTCCTCAGATCTCTGGAATAGACCACCAAAGAAGTCCAGGGTCATGACACAAAGACAGGCAATGGCAAACAACTTGTTAAACCTTTATTCAACCAACTGTTCTCTCCCCCCCCCCTCTCCTGGTACTCCGGAAACTCTGGCTATTTTGCTCAGTGATGAGGATCTTAAGATTACTCTATAGCAGGGGTGGCCAACAGTAGCTCTCTAGATGTTTTTTTGCCTACAACTCCCATCAGCCCCAGCCAGCAGGGCCAATGGCTGGGGCTGATGGGAGTTGTAGGCAAAAAAAAAAACATCTGGAGAGCTACCATTGGCCACCCCTGCTCTATAACAATTGCAAGATTTGCCTCAGTCCTTTCAGCCCTTGCATTTTTTTAAAAAAAAGTGTTTTTCTGCTTCTCAATATCTGTGAATCAGTGAGCTTCTAAGAGTAGAAAGGAAAAGCAAAGCACTTCTGAACGTCTCTTGCCTTGAAAACCCTGTGGGGTCACTGTAAGTTGGAACTTGACAGCACTTTTCCGTATTAAAGACAGGATATGTAGTTTGGAATTTATTGGACTTACAATCCTTTCCCACATATGCCTTTAGCTTTCAGTTGCCTACTACAAGTTCACATTTTCAGGCTCTTTTCCACGCACACACCTTTTTTCTCCCAGTGCTTTATTCAACTTCAACCTGCTGCTGGCTATTGGTCTGAGATGACTGTAAGAGGGAAGGGTAGCAGATTCCAGTCGTCACCCACCCCCCATTCCTCAGGAGCAGAGAGGCTTCTGCTTATATTTAGCCAGATGGACATAAGAAGGGTTCGTCGTGTGATATTAAAAAAGATTTGTGGAGTTCTAATGGCTTTCCCCAGCCTTTGCAGTTTCAGTAGTGCTGACTTAGATGATTTTTTTTAACCAAATACTCTAACTAGCACTCCTTTTCAAGCCCAGTAGGTTGGATCCAGCACAAAATTTCCACTTGTGCAAGAGGAAAACAACAAAAAGACCAGGGTGGCCACTTTCACCTTGTCAAATCCCTTCTATCCGTCCACGTGTTTCTGATTGCACAAGACCTTGCAAAACCAAGTTCTGGGCACTATAGCATACCTAGGAAGGAAAGTGCTAGGCACTGCAGAAGTATAACTGTGCTTGTCAGATTCAGGGGGGAAGTCGTGTTGGCCTGAAGCAACAGAACAAACTATGACTCCAGTGGCACCTTTAAGACCAACAAAGTTTGCATGCACATGAAAGCTTATACCCAAGGTTAAACTCTCTTGGCCTTAAAGGTGCTTCTGTACTTAAGTAAGCTTATGTTTCTGCTTCCACATAATGGGATCCAATCCACTGTTTGTGTCCCTAGCACTCAGGGATGGAATTCTAGCAGGAGCTCCTTTGCATATTAAGCCACACACCCCTGATGTAGCCAATCCTCCAAGAGCTTACAAAAGAGCCTTGAAAGCTCTTGCAGGATTGGCTACATCAGGGGTGTGTGGCCTACTATGCAAAGGAGCTCCTGCTAGAATTCCGTCCACTCTGCTGACTACCAATAGTGTCAACAAATATGGTTTCTCTCTCTTCAGCAACACTACTAAAAGCTGTTAACCCTATCCAATGTGCAACTTTCCTCAAATGCCTTTAATTTGACTTATTTCTTCTGGAAGAATAGAAGGAACTAAACACTAGCTATCAAAACTTCTGTGAATCTGGGTAAATTTATATCACCCCTCTCCTCCCCCAACCACACTTAAAAGCACTGATCTATGAATAACCAGCTAAGCATTTAGATTCATTTAACCACAAGGTGACCATATTATACAAAAGGGTAACTCGAGCAAGGGGGTAAAAAAGCAATCTGACAACCCCAACATCAGTCTATGAAAATTCTAAGTGTAGCTACTGCATACTCAAAATAAATACAGTTTGGCCATTCAACACAGGAAAACATGCACTGTCTTCGGATTTGGCTATTTAAAAATATATATTTTTAAAAAGTGCTGTTGTAAGTAGACAGCAGACTCTAACCTCCTTCAGAGCTTTCTGCCCAAGAGTACACTTGAGATTGCACAGCTAAAAACAGCATACTGCACTGTATCTGTGTAAAACACCCCATGTTAGTCACTAACGGGCACCAGGGAATGAGAATAAGCTTTATTCCACCCTCCCTCCCAGAGGACTTCCGGTGTTGTTAACTGGATCTGGTATGGTCCTTACTACTGCCCTTTGAGAGGGCCAAAGCTCTCATGAGGAATGTTCCCTCTAAGCTGCAGAATCTTGTGAGCAAAAATTCTACTTTGTAAGCTACTGGCATTAAAGCTGTGAGCTACTGCATGAATTATTGCGCTCTGGGGCTATCCTTCCTGAGCTAGGACAAAAATGTGTGAGCTGAAGGCTAAAAATCTATGAGCTAGCTTACGAGAGCCAGTTTGGTGTGGTGGTTAAGTGTGCGGACTCTTATCTGGGAGAACCGAGTTTGATTCCTCACTCCTCCACTTGCAGCTGCTGGAATGGCTTTGGGTTAGCCATAGCTATCGCAGGAGTTGTCCTTGAAAGGGCAGCTGCTGTGAGAGCCCTCTCAGCCCCACCCACCTCACAGGGTGTCTGTTGTTGGGGGAGAAGATATAGGACAGGGGTGGCCAACAGTAGCTCTCCAGATGTTTTTTGCCTACATTCCCAACAGCCCCAGCCAGCACGGCCAATGGCTGGGGCTGATAGGAGTTGTAGGCAAAAACATCTGGAGAGCTACCGTTGGCCACCCCTGATATAGGAGATTGTAAACCGCTCTGAGTCTGATTCAGAGAGAAGGGTGGGGTATAAATCTGCAGTCTTTTTCTACTTAGAGAGAACACTGCTCAGGAGTCCCAAGGTTTTTTGGGGGGAGGGGGTGGAATGGCTACAGCAGCCATCACCTGGGGCCAAAGAGTTAAGGCCACAAAGGCGATTCCATCGTTAGACTGAAAACAAGAGATCTGGGGGCAGGAAAGTGATAATCTTTTTTGCAAGGCTACATGTTCCAAGCGATACAAGCACTAGGTTTACCACACAGCTTTAAAAACACGCAATTAATGCTTTTCTGATGTGTAAAAAAAAAAGCTGGCCATTAAAACACCGGCTCCTATACATTTACCGCTTTTGCCAATAAGTTAAAAAAAAAAAATTCTGTTGCTTAAAACCCAAGTCACAGTTAAAAACGTTCTCCATACGTACGTCAAGGTGAGAGGCATGGCGTTCTGTTGTTCCAGCGTCAGCATGGAGGCAAAATTTCTGCTCCCCACCTAACCGGGATCAGCGCTGCAGTCCCATCTGATTCAAAGGGAAGTAGAAGTCTCTTTACACACTGCAGTTCCTCGAGTGACCAAAGCAATTCCTCCCCCCCACCTCTCAAAAAAAGTGTTAAAAATGCTTCATTATTCCTTGGAAAGTGCCTCAAAAGCAGGGAAGGTTGACAAGCTCTGACCCTACTGGCTGAGTGTCAGAAGGCAAAGCCATCTCGGGGTAATGAAAGTCAATGAGCCCCTCTGTCATTGGCCACATCTTGCAGTCGCCGCAGAAGGGCGGTGTGATTCTCGGGGCACATGCGCTTGGCTGGCGATTCGGACCCCTCCTCCAGGACGATGCCTCTCTTCTTTGTTGCCGTCTCCCCGGTTCTAATCATGCTGTTGATTTCTTGAAGCCTCTGAAACAGAGCAGGAAGCAGGGAGGGGACTTCAGTTTGGCTGCCTTTGGCCATTCCACGCCTAGCTGTGTTTGCCCCCTCCGGAAACACTGCAAAAAGCTTCCACAGAATAGCTGCACTGTTACCTTAAGCCAGGGGTGTCAAATTCATTTGCTATGAGGGCCCGGACCTGACGTACAGGAGACCTTGTCAGGCCAAGCCCTAAGTGTCATAAACAGGGCTTTTTTTTGTAGCAGGAACTCCTTTGCCTATTAGGCCACACCTCCCTGATGTAGTCAATCCTCCGAGAGCTTACAGGGCTCTTAGTACAGGGCCTACTGCAAGCTCCAGGAGGACTGGCTACATCAGGGTGTGTGGCCTAATATGCAAAGGAGTTCCTGCTACAAAAAAAAAAAAGCTCTGGTCATATATGTAATGCCAGGTAGCAGAGACTTTATAAAGCACACAAACACAATTAAAGGTTTAAAAAAAACTTAAAACATGAGCACTCAGTGGTCTTAAAGGTGCTTTATTTGTACCTTTCCTGTGCAATTAAGGCAACCGGGCAAAGGAAGCTCTGGCTCTTTCCCTCCCTCCCTAGGGGACCAGGAGGGGAAGGAGCCTCAGCCAGTACACAGAAGAGAAGCTCGTGCAACTAAAAGAGCCTGGCAAAGCAAGCAAGCCCTCCCCCTCTCTTCCCCAAGAGAAGAGCCTCAGCCAATGGAGAAAATAGAGATTTTGCTCTGTAGCTCCTGTGCAACTGAGCGAGTCTAGCAAAGCTAGCTGTGATGCAGAAAGAAGCAATAGAAAGGAAGAAGGAAGCAGTTGTCAGCCAGTTCCTCAGGGGCCTGATAGGAGCCCTCTGGAGGCCTGATTTGGCCCCCGGGCCACATGTTTGATACCCCAGCCTTAAGCCTTCTTTCAATCGCTTGCTGCCATCTTTTCTGATTGGCTGAGCAGATCAAAATAACTTATTGGCAATAAGTTTGAGGCTGCTGCCACCATGATGTTTTATTCTCTCTCTCTCCAGCGCATTTTTACATCGCCTCTCTTCTCCCCTGCGCTCGGGCTTCCTCTGTGCGTGTGGCCCCACCCACTGTGGCAGCCATTTTATGACTGTGCCCACCACTCTGTGCCCCGGTTCCAAAAATGCCTGGCAGCTCAAAAAAGTTGGGGACCCTTGAGCAACAAGCAGACGACAACCCTCGGCTCTCACCTTGGACGGGCTGCTGCTGAAGTAGTAGAAGATTTTCTCGCGTGGAGAAAGCACAGACTCGTTTTTGTGAGGGGAGATGTAGATCGAGTGGTTCTGAGACAGCTGGATTTTGCGTGGAGAGCTGCTTTTCACAAACGGGTACGGAGACAAGGGGGGAGCTTCACCCTGTAAAGGGAAGGCCTTAAAATGAAACCTGCCACTGTCATCAGAGAAACCCAGGGCAGGTTGCCATAAGTCGTCTGTGACTCGATGGCATTTACGCATACACAAGAACACAGTTTCTTAGGATAGATACAGGCCATTTTTAACACAAGGAGCTAAATGTGGTGCTGATAAGTAAGCAGGGAAATCCCTTTCAGCATTCAGGAACAAAATGCAATCTTTACTGTCAAGATTATAGTTCTAAAAACAACCCCTCTTGCAGTATTGTCAAGTAGACAGGATAAGAACACTACCTGTGTTTATTCACTGCTGAGAATAAGGTATGGTCAACTTACTCCGTTGGCTGAAGAATACTTCAGAGCAAAGTCTTTAATTCGGTCTGTGTAGACATTATTATAAAACTGAATCAGGTCCCCTCGCTCTTCTTCTTCAACATCACTGTTGGCCCCGGTCAGACGGGTTGGAGTCGGGGGAGCACTACTGGGCTGAGGAACAGGTAGCGTGCTGCTAGATCGCATCACCGGGCTGGAATCTCTGCTTGCTACAAAAAAGGCACAAATGGAAATTTTTAAAGCCACCCAGGTTACCAACTGTATTTCTTGAAAATTCTTCTAAGCATATCCTCACCCGCCCTTTATTCATACTACCGCAGTTCAATGTCTTCTTTACCGACAGGCTGTGTAGCCTTGAATGCGGCAGCTCTTTCAGATGGCATTTGTTGGAATTCAATATGGTTAGTATACTCTTGTATTGGTTGGACTATAATGTTAAATGGCTAAAGTTTTTTGTTTTTTTTAAATGCCTACTTTAGAGGACACTTGTAGGAAGTGTGAAGCAATCAGGAATGCTTACTTATTTATTTACTTTACTTATACATCACAGTAGCCCCATGGTGCAGAGTTCGATCCCGGTCAAAGCTGGGTTCAGGTAGCCGGCTCAAAGTTGACTCAGCCTTCCATCCTTCCGAGGTCGGTAAAATGAGTACCCAGCTTGCTGGGGGGGAAAGCGTAGATGACTGGGGAAGGCAATGGCAAACCACCCTGTAAAATGTCTGCAGTGACAACATTGTGAAAGCAACGTCACCCCAGAGTCGGAAATGACTGGTGCTTGCACAGGGGATACCTTTATACACCAAACCCTTCTTCCCAGTGGGAACACTAAAGGGGCTCACATTATGATGATAACATGGAGGAGAACAACAACCCCCCTGTGAGATAGTTCAGGCTGAGAGCATGTGACTGGCCCAGGGTCACCCAGTAAGTTCCCATGGCAGAGTGGGGATTGGAACCTGGGTCTTCCAGATGTGAAAAAAAAAGTAAAGGTAGTCCCCTGTGCAAGCACCAGTCATTTTCGACTCTGGGGTGATGTTGCTTTCACAACATTTTCACGGCAGACTTTTTACTTTTTAATTTAACTTAAATCATGTATTTTAAATCTATTAACTGGTTTTTATATGTTTAATCTTTTAATTGTTAAATTTAAAGTTTTTATCTATTAATGTAAATGTATAAAATGTTGTTAGCCGCCCTGAGCCGCCTAGGCAGGGAGGGCGGGATACAAATAAAATCTATTATTATTATTATTATTACGGGGTGGTTTGCCATTGCCTTCCCCAGTCATCTACACTTCCCCCTCCCCCGCAAGCTGGGTACTCATTTTACCGACCTCAGAAGGATGGGAGGCTGAGTCAACCTGGAGCCGGCTACCTGAACCAGCTTCCGCTGGGATTGAACTCAGGTTGTGAACAGAGGGCTCCGACTGCAGTACTGCAGCTTCCAGATGCTAGTCTGCCACTAAAACCACTACACCATTGCAGCTTATTTAGGTAGTCCACTTCCATGCTGCCTTTCTGCCTCTCAGAGGAACTCAAGCTAGGCAACAATTTGAAAGCTATGAAATGCAATCGAATAACCTTTGAAATGAACGTAAAACAAATCAATTCAATTCGGGTAAAATAAAGACATCTACATTTTATCCAAAGGCCTTTGGGAACAAACATTTCTTCACCTTTTCCCAGGCAGCCTGCAAGGAAGGAGCCAACCTCACCCCTTGGGGAATGGGAGTTCCACAGGTCAGGGGCAGCAGGTGGCAAGGCCCTCCTGCCCACTGGAGCTCAGATTGGCTCCCATTAGCCTCAAAACTCAATTGGTCCCTACTGATTGCATATACAAGTAGTGATGCTCTCCACTTTAGAGCTTGTCTGCTTGATCAACTTAATACCCGTGAACATACCTATCTTATTTATCTTAGCTGGAGAGCCAGTTTGGTGTAGTGATTAAGTGCACAACTCTTAACTGGGAGAACTGGGTTTGATTCTCCACTCCTCCACTTGCAGCTGCTGGAATGGCCCTGGGTTAGCCGTAGCTCGCAGAGCTGTCCTTGAAAGGGCAGCTTCCATGAGAGCTTTTGCAGCCCCACCCACCTCACACGGTGTCAGTTGTGGCGGGGGGTGGGGGAAAGGTAAAGGAGACTGTGACTGCTCTGAGACTCTGATTCAGAGAGAAGGGCAGGGTATAAATCTGCAGTTTTCTTCTTCATTAATGGATCTCAAAGGCAGCTTACTAGCGCCAAAAAAATAATGCCTCTACAATCACTGCGGACTAAAATGACATATCGCTTCATACAGAATAGGTCTTCTTGCTTGCCTTTTTGGTGGTTAAAGGCAGACACTTGAAGCCTTCTGCCCAAGTTTCCTGGTACTCTTACTGGTACCCTTCTTGGGCTACAGTGAGATCAAGGAAAGCATCTTCCATGAATCCATGATCTCGCCATTTGGTGAAGCTGATTAAACTACCACCATGCTACATGAGCATCAGTAGCCAAAAATGTTGGCTACTTCCTTGTAGGCTGGTCAGGGAAAAGGAAAATGGGTGGAAGGAAGCATCCTATTTATTAAAACACATTGTACATTCCATCGAAGTAATAACAGATCAACGTGTTCTCTTGTACTTCTTTTACCGTCGGCAGCAATCCATTCCAATTTATAGTTCAGTTACAGTCACTTACTTCTGTCCTTACTCCTTCCAGTCGGAGAGTTCTGTTGCCTTTCACTGCTGCCTGAACGCCTTCGCCGCCGGCCCTTAATCAAAACACTTCGATACACCTTCAAAAAGACAACACTGATTTTAGCACACCCTGTTCTCCACCATGTCCTTGTGCCAGGACAAATACGGCAGCAGTTAAAAGCGGAAACTTTTCTGCAGTGCCTTGCAAGCTATGCCAGGCTCCCTCCATGAAGTTTTTATTCAGTGCAAAAACCTTTACTTTTTCACCAAGCGTTTGCTAGATTCGGTGCTTTTTTTTTTTTTTGAAGGGGGGTGGGGCGGCAGCAATTTTGTTTTAGGCTTCTTAATCATTACTACTGTACATTATAAGTTTACAGGTTCTTTTTATCTGTGTTTAATTGCTGTGAGCTGCTAAGAAGAAAAGGATTTTAAAAAAATTTAGATAAATGTGCAATTGACAACTGCATATGGTCTGAAAGGCTAGTAATTCAGGCACAAAATTGGCTTACGTGGCTCTTCGCTTGCGGCTGGGTCCGATAACAGCGCATGATGTTCTGAAATGATGTGTCTTCTTTCGTGACCTAGAAATACCAGAAGAGAATCTGCTTAAGTTTATAATAAGTATCGCTTTCATTCTTAAATCACAGGATCTTCCATCTTTTATATTATTTAGGTCAGGGGCGGCCAAACTGTGGCTCAGGAGCCACATGTGGCTCTTTTGTGCATATTGTGTGGCTCCTGAAGCCCCTAATGCCCCATTGGCTGGCTTGGAGAAGGCATTTCTCTCTTTAAATCTATTCTCCAAGCCAAGCCAAATGACAGTTTGAAGAATGCATTTAAAGTTAAAATTGCTTTCTTTCCACCTCTCCCTTGCCCCTCCCCATCTATTTTTTCCTTCCTTCCTTCCTTCCTTCCTTCCAACATCTGATGTTCAAATCTTGCAGCTCTCAAACATCTGATGTTTATTCTATGTGGCTCTTACGTTAAGCAAGTTTGGCCATCCCCGATTTAGGTAAAATCTGTGCATTTTTTTGTTATGCTTTACCTTTGCTATTACATAAATGGCACACATTAACAGCTGGTCTAAGTGCCGGTCCATCATCAGTTCGGAGCACTGTACCAGGGAGAACTCGAAACACGTCCAGATCTTCTTCCTCAGATCATCTGAAATATCCAGCTTGAGACACAGATCCCGCAGACGGACGCTCGCCAAGTGGAATACCTAATGGAGGGAAGGGAAACCACAAGAGCTAGTCTATCCCTATGCATTTTTAATCATCTCCTTCTCCAAAGAAACAATGAAAATATCTCATTCATTATAGACCATACAGTAAATTAGTATGACATGGCTGGTAATCTACTGTGTATGGACTGTATTACTTAACAACAGTTCTCTCCTTTTCTATGATTTCTGTTCCTTTTAGCCCTGGATTCAGCATTCTAGCTCTCAGACAGCCAAGATTTAACTTGCATTAACACAGGGGTGTCGAATCCATTTGTTATGAGGGCTGGATCTGACATAAATGAGACCTTGTTGGGCTGGGCCATGTTGGGTTGGGCCATGTGTGTACCTATTTAAGATTAGGTAGCAGATACATAAATTTTATAAAGACACAGACAAACACAAATATTTTTTACAAACTTAAAACATTAGCACTCCTTGGTCTTAAAGATGCTTTCTTTGTATTTCTCCCATGGGATCCAGGGAACTGGACAAAGGAAGCTCTGGCTCTTTCCTTCCTTCCCCAGGGGACTGTGGGGGGGGGGGGGGGGAGAAGCCTCAGCCAATAGAAGGAGGAGAGTCTTGGTTCAGTAGCTCTGCTGTGCAATTAAGCAAGCCTTGCAAAGCAAGCTGTTATGCAAAAGGAAGCAAGATACAGGGAGAAGGAAGCAGATGACAGCCAGTTGCTCGGGGGCCTGATAGGAGCCCTCCGGGAGCCTGATTTGGCCCCCAAACTGCATGTTTGACACCCCTGCATTAACATATCCACACATTTTTCAAGAGCAAAGATCTTCTGTTCTGACGTGAAAGACCAAGCTAAATTCTCCAGAATATCTCAAAAAAAGTACCTCTGAGGGGATGAAGGGGAACACGGGGAAGAAGGAAAGAACAGTGACCTGTATCAGTAAGCTGTAGCAATGTCTGGGAGAATGGTAGAAAATGAAACCTGGCTAGCTAGGAGAAAAGCAGGGTGGTAGGCTAGTGCGCACTTTGTGAATTCTGGGAGACACTTGGTTGTTGAAGTACACACTTGAACATACATTATAACAGTATCCTCCTAATCCAGCATCAAAAATGGAAGGAAGAAGAAGAAGACTGCAGATTTATACCCCACCCTTCTCTCTGGATCAGAGTCACAGAGCAGCTTACAATCACCTTTATCTTCTTTCCCCACAACAGACACCCTGTGAGGTGGGTGGGCCTGACAGGGCTCTCACAGTAGCTGCCCTTTCAAGGACAACTCCTATGAGAGCTATGGCTGACCCAAGGCCATTCTAGCAGCTGCAAGTGGAGGAGTTGGGAATCAAACCTGGTTCTTCCAGATAAGAGTCTGCACACTTAACCACTACACCAAACTGGCTCTCAGTTTGGAGAGGAGAGGATTAAATAAAGAGATCACTCCATGAAAGTCATCTTGTCAGATCCAGAAACGTGCTTAGTAACCTTGAACTCTGGGCATTAAAGCTCAGAAGATTCACCTCAGGCTAAAGTTCACTCAGATAGAAAACGGTATGGATTTTGAACTGCCACTGTGCAAGACAAGATATTCCGGGGCGGGGCGGGAATGCACATTAGCCTTTTTCTCTGTGACCATATTCAAGCCACATCAACTGTGTCGCGACACAGGGACTTTCCGTGCGTCATACGTACCTTTCTAAAGAAGAGCGAGAGCGAGCCAGCCTTCCGGGATTTTGGACAGCTGCTGCCCGGCACCTGCTTTGTCCGCTGGTCTCCAGGAAGAGTGATCTGTTGGACGGCCACCTGGCCTTGTAACTGTAGAGCTGCCCCAGCCATCTGCTGAGTGCTCAGAGTTCCGGCGAGGCTCTGGGCACTGAGAGGCTGGATGGAGCTGGACAACGGCTGAGCCTGCCCACTAACGTTGACCTGGACTGGGATGAAAGTGATTCCTCCGTTTTCATTGGCGATGCCTACAGAAGCAAGCAGAAAGGAGAAATTAATAGGGGGAAGCAAACTCCTGAAGCGCAAATGCATTTGGATCAATGCATTCACGAGCTCCTTTCCATCTCTCTCTCTCTCTCTCTCCCTTGCTTTCATAAGCTCCTCTGGACAAGGTGCTTCACCCAACAGGAGAAGAGTTCTCCTGACGTAGCTGATTTAAAAAATAAACAACATGTGGCCAATTTGCATCCTTAATCCTTAGGGTATTCTTAATACAGTTTTCTACAATGAAGCATGGAATCAAACTGGCATACAATCTTGCCACCTTCCCCACCTGCATTCTTGTTATGACTTTGTAAAGAGTCATGTAAACTGACAACTCAGCTGCTTATTTTCAATGCTAGCTTATGGATATGTGCCTATTTGTCAGTAATATATTAGCTTCCTCTAATGCAGGAGTGGCCAAACCGTGGCTCGGGAGCCACATGCGGCTCTTTCACACATATTGTGTGGCTCTTGAAGCCCTCAATGCTTCATTGGCCAACTTGAAGAAGGCCTTTCTTTAAATCACTTTTCTAAGCCAAGCCAGCTGGTGGCTTGGAGAATGCATTTAAAGTTGCTTTCTTTCCACCTCTCCCTCTCTCATCTATTTTCCTTCCTTCCCTTCACTCCCTCAAACATTTGATGTTCATGTTTTGTGGCCCTCAGACATCTGACATCTATGTGGCTCTTACGTTAAGCAAGTTTGGCCATCCCTGCTCTAGTGGAAGCAGGACACTAGAAGGCCTCCTCCCATCAAGAGGCTGGGGTAGAAATGCAAGGGATCTTGGGGTACACTCCGCGATGAAAGCATCCTCAGTTTGCACCAGTTATTGGAACCCCCAGCACTTCCTTGACCATTTGGCCTCTTCACAGGCCGAATACTGGTGAAATAACACCTACTGGTGTTTTCCCTACTGGTGAAATAAAAGCAAACTTTCAAAACAAAGTTATTTTAAAAAATGTATTCAGCTACTGACTGCTTGCTTTTCTCTTCAATGTAAAGCCAAATTCGCTCACAACATTTTCTCTACTTGTGGAACAAGTTAGGATAAGAGAGCGAGACAGAGGGACTGATGTCAAGATCACCTAGAGACCACTCGTTGTGGAGTGAGGACTTGAACCCAGATCTTAGTCCAACATTCTGATATCCCTATGTATAGTCACAATATTTGCCTCTGGAGCCAAGAAGTAGCTTGCAGACTGGAAAGCCAAAGTTTAGTGACAGTCTTGCTTTGACCCACTTATCCTTGGCATTGCAACCCATTCTTCAAGGAACACAAAAGAGAACATAGCCAAAGGGGGCTTCTTAAGCTGGAGCTCACAGGGAGGAGAAAGAGGAGGTTGGATTTATACTCCGCCTTTCACTTGGAATCTCAGAGTGGCTTACAATCTCCTTTCCCTTCTCCTCACCACAACAGACAGCCTGTGAGGCAGGTGGGGCTGCGAGAGCTCTCCTAGAATTGCTCTTGAGCAGCACAGCTCAGAGAGTTATGACTGACCTGAGGTCACTTCAGAAGTTGCATGTGGAGGAGTGGGGAATCAAATCCGGTTCTCCCAGATAAGAGTCCACACACTTAACCACCACACCAAACTGGCTCTCAGGAACCAGTTGCGCCTACAACCGGCTACCCTACATGCCTTGACTTTATTTGTGTTCGTCTGGGACTGTATCTCCACAATTCTCAGCTGAATGATGGCTCCAAGAATGATGGCAAAGGATGTTCCCCTTCTGCTGCAAAGACAGCATTAACACTATTTTCTGCTGAAGGCAATAGCTGTAAGAACAGTACTAGATATACAGACAGAATTAACAGTCTCCTTACCTTGCACTGGTATCGTAACCGTCTGCCCGTTATTTGCTGTTACAGTTGCTGTTGCCACAGTTACCAGAGTCTGCCCGGGCACTGGGGTGACAGGAATCGTATCTGGGGAGACATTCTGCACAGGCACGGTACTGATCACAGGCTGCTGGGAGACCCTCACCGGGGTTCGAGTGCTGTCTGTGGGGGTATCGTTATCGACGAACAATCTTCTCCTGGTAGGGTTACCTGCAGGAGAGCTGTATCTTTCATAGAGTGTGGTTGGAGAAGATACAAGTCCTGGAGGAATGGCAAGAAGGGAGAGGGGAAAAAAACAGGGAGGAAAAAAAATGGCTTATAACCCAGGAATAGAATCTTCAGTCAATTCCGCTCAGGAATTCCAAACAAAACGCTCTGGTGAAGCTGCCCAGAAACAGGGGCGGCTGTCTGGCACCCTAGGCATGGCTAACTTCTGCCACCCAAACGTCACCAGGTCACATGGGAGGCACCCAATTTGGTACCCTAGAAGGCCAGTGCTCTAGGCCAGGGGTGGCCAACGATAGCTCTCCAGATTTTTTTTTTTGCCTACAACTCCCATCAGCCCCAGCCAGCATGGCCAATGGCTGGGGCTGATGGGAGTTGTAGGCAGAAAACATCTGGAGAGCTACCGTTGGCCACCCCTGCCCTAGGCAATTGCCTAGTTTATTTATTTATGGCATTTTATAGTCTGCCCTTTCCCAAGGATGGGCTCAGGGCAGATAACAGCATTCTAAAGACAGTATAAAAGCAACAGTTAAAACCAGAGCGATGTGGACAATATAGTTTGACAGATTATACAAATTATAAACGGCGGCTCAGTTGGGCACATGTTATATGAACTGAAGATAGTAAATAAAACACATTTATGTTACAGCAGAGATGGATTGCCACAAAGGGCCAGCTGGTGGAGTAGGACGCCGGCTGCCTCAACCAAAGGCCTGGCAGAAGAGCTCCGTTTTACAGGCCCTACGGAAAGGTTGCCTAGTGGCAGGGTTGGTTTCATGTAACGGTATGTATTCACATGGCTGTAACTCCACAAGGCGACTGCTGTGATTTCTATCAGACAATCTGCCCCCAGCTCTTTCCCCCAACACGCTTAGTGCCAGCTACACATGAGCGCACGAGTAAGAAATGTTCTCTGTTTAATATGAGGAGCAGTCACCTTGGGATAAATTGTTACAGCATAAAGCGACATGCAAGTTCAACCGCAAATGTTGATAATACTTACCCTTTCCTAAGGCTCCGCTTTCAGCCCGAACTTCACTTATTCTCCTAGGAGTTAAAGGAGAACCTGACACGCTGGTCCCATCTGGCCTCTCAAAGTAGTGAGGCGGCATTACCTAAAAAACATGAAAAGATTCCAGTGGCTTTAATATTTGCCAGGCCCAGTTATTTAAGATTTGCTGCCTGCGATTCAGTGCAGCTGTCAGGGAAACGTACTGCAGGCCTGCCCGCTCCCCCTTCTTCCTGTTCAGAGATATCTCCCCCCTTTTTCAGCTTGCGGTAGCCCCCCGAGAACGTCTGCTGCCAACCATGAAAATTGAATGTCCGGCAAGGTCTTTTCCCAACCTCCCTTGGGCGTCCTTTTCTCCCCACCGCTCAGTCTCTTTGCCATGCCACTGTCTCTCTGCTCCATCAGCAGCTTCCCAAAAGTAAGTGCCTGCTGCAAGCAAAGCCTTCAGAAAGTGCCACCTTGCAAACAGGTAAAATCTGCAACTGCCTTACTCATTCATGTGCTCCTACACTTTGGAACGGTCTGCCTGAAATGATCAGGCACACTACTATGAACATATGAAGCTGCCTTATACTGAATCAGACCCTCAGTCCATCAAAGTCAGTATTGTCTACTCAGACTGGCAGCGGCTCTCCAGGGTCTCAAGCTGAGGTTTTTCACATCTATTTGCCTGGACCCTTTTTAGATGGAGATGCCGGGGATTGAACCTGGGACCTTCTGCTTACCAAGCAGATGCTCTACCACTGAGCCACTGTCCCTCACCAATCATTCTGCGAAAGGTGGAAAAACAAGGATTTTTTTAAAAAAGAGGGATTTCTTGCAGAAGGAACAAAACTGTGGTTTGATCGTTCAGATCAGGAGATAACTTTTATCAGGAATAAAGTCCTTCATACACTGATTGTCCTGCTGCCTTACACATTTATGTTTGCATGCTTTGCTTGGGGTCCCCCAGCAGTACAATTCCAGTCCAACTGGATTTTTTTTTTGTTTCACTAGGCATCTTTGCTGTTAGACTAAGATGTTACCATATTTTGTTACCCATTTGCTGATTCACTGAGGGAATTTTTTTTAAATCATTCTTGTAATCTGACTAGAGCCCCAATGAAAAGGGTGTACTAGCAATGAAAATAATAAACATATAAATAAATCCAATAGGAGGAGGAGGAGATGAGGTGTACAGCATTAAAGCTATTGGCTTCTGGATAATATGAAAACACAATGGCTGTTTTCCTATCCCCTCTGACCAGAACATAAGAGAACATAAGAGAAGCCATGTTGGATCAGGGTAATGGCCCATCCAGTCTAACACTGTGTCACACAGTGGCCAAAACCCCCCCAGGTGCCATCAGGAGGTCCAGGACACTAGAAGCCCTCCCATTGTTGCCCCCTCCCCAAGCACCAAGAATACAGAGCATCATTGCCCCAGACAGAGTTCCAACAATACGCTTGTGGCTAACAGCTACTGATGGACCTCTGCTCCATATGCTTATCCAGTCTCCTCTTGAAGCTGTCTATGTAGCCCTGATGGTATGTATTCACATGAATTTAACTCCACAAGGTGACTGCTGTGATTTCTACCAGGCAATTTGTCATCAACTCTTTCCCAGCAAGCAAAGCACACACACTAGCTAGAACCTTGAGTATCAGACAGCTTAAGTAGCAGCAATAGTATGGCACAAAAGGGCAGGTGGTAAAGAGTACTTTTTCTCATGAAGCCACTGACTAAATGACCATAGGAAACAAGGATAAGCAAGTGCTGGGCAAGAGGGTAACCATAAGCCACATTTCGCCTCAAGGGCACCAGGTGCTGACTGCTACTAAAGCAACTGGTTTAGAATGATTATTTTTATTTATTTATTGCAAACATTTCTATGTTGCCTTCTCACCCAACTCAGGGTCTCCCACTTTCTTCTTAGATTATTTTTGGAAATGTCCTTATTTCCAAACTGCGTCTGTGGAGCTCCAAGGGACAGCTGCACAGACTAAGTCTGTCATAAACACGTACTTGAAAAGGTAACTTTTGGTGTAGTGCCAGTTTGGTGTAGTGGTTAAGTGTGTGGACTCTTATCTGGGAGAACCAGGTTTGAATCCCCACTCCTCCACTTGCACCTGCTGGAATGGCTTTGGGTCAGCCATAGCTCTCTCAGAGATGTCTTTGAAAGGGCAGCTGCTGGGAGAGCTCTCTCAGCCCCACCCACCCCACAGGGTTTCTGTAGTGGGGAGGAAGATAAAGGAGATTGTGAGCCATTTTGAGACTCTGCGATTCGGAGTGGAGGGCAGGGATATAAATCCAATATCATCATCATAACTTCTCATATACAGGGGTGGAATTCTAGCAGGAGCTCCTTTGTATATTCGGCCACACATCAGCCCTACAGCAGCCAATCCTCCAAGAGCTTACAAGGCTCCTTTTTGTAAGCTCTTGCAGGACTGGGTACATCAGGGGTGTGTGGCCTAATATGCAAAGGAGCTCCTGCTAGAATTCCACCCCTGCTCAAATGTGTTACCTCTTCGCAGGTAGGCACTTTATTTTCGTTCTCCTTGATCTTGTCCCAGAGTGGGGATTCCACTTTCCATGCCAGGCTCTCTAAAATTTGCTCTTCGATATGATTCAGGTGCTTCACCACTTCTCTGCAAAGGCCATCTTCGGCTCTGATTAGAATTTCTATTACCTGCAATAAATTTTACAGACTTAAACACTGAACACGCTCAATTCAATTTATTTCTTTTTTTATTACAAATTCAATACCTTTTTACGTGAAAGATGTTAAATTTAGTAGTGGTTGTGTAAAGTGCTGTCAAGTCACAGCTGACATACGGCAGCCCCGCAGGGTTTCCAAGGCAAGAGACGTCAAGAGGTGGTTTGCCATTGCCAACTTCTGGATCAAGGGTGGCTAAACTCTGGCTTGGCAGTCACGTGTGGCTCTTTCACACGTATTGTGTGCAGTGCTCCCTCTAAGCTGAGTTAGCTCAGGAAAAATGGCCCCAGCGCACACTAATTTATGCAGCAGCTCACAACATTAATGCCAGTAACTCACAAAGTAGAATTTTTGCTCACAAGACTTTGCAGTTTAGAGGGAACATTGATCTTGTGACTCGTGAAGCCCCCACCATGCTGTCAGCCCGCTTGGAGAACACACTTTAGGTTAAAGTTGCTTTCTTTCCACCTCCCTCCCTCACGGCTCTCAAACATCTGACGTTATTTGATGTGGCTCTTACATTAAGCAAGTTTGGCTACCCCTGCTCTGGGTCATGACCCTGGAATTACTCGGAGGTCTCCCATCCAAATACTGGCCGAAGCCAATCCTGCTTCACTTCCAAGATCAGGCTAACCTGCGCTATCCAGGTCAGGCCAAAAATTCATTAGTAGCGGAACTGTAAATATTCTTTTTTGCTCTGGACGTCAACCCCAAAGATGGTCAAAAGAATTTACCTTATAAAAGTGAAAGGCGGGGACATCAAATATATCGGTGATTAATGGGAAACTGTCCGCTGATTTGTAAGAGTAAACAATAATTTCAAGGCAGCAGGCCAGCAGAGATCTGTGAAACACGTCATGTTCTAGTATTGCCTACAATAAAAAACCGCATCAGCACAGAAAGCGATCAGGTTAGTTCAGCAGGAATATGGTTCCTCCCAAACTCTTGTTTTGGTTAGCTGCAAAATACAATACAGTCCAGTGGTACTTCAAAGACTGATGACATGAAGTTTGCTAGGAACTCCCACGCTACAGATCCTCTATCCAACTGACACGGTGCAACCCCTCTAAAGTTTTTACCCCCTTCCCAGTTGCAAACAGGTCAGAGGCGGTTAGAGGGGAGACATGGAGAGCCAGTTTGGTGTAGTGGTTAAGTGTGCAGACTCTTATCTGGAAGAACCGAGTTTGATTCCCCACTCCTCCACTTGCACATGCTGGAATAGCCTTGGGTCAGTTATAGCTCTTGTAGGAGTTGTCCTTGAAAGGGCAGCTTCTGGGAGAGCTCTCTCAGCCCCACCTACCTCACAGGGTGTCTGTTGTGGGGGGCAGGGGAGAGGTAAAGGAGATTGTGACCGCTCTGAGACTCAGAGTATAGGGCGGGATATAACATCAGTATCTTCTTCTCTAGCAAAAAGGGGGAAGTAGTCTTTGGAATGCACTGCTGGAATCCGATAAACCATGCAGCTAGGCAGTGCAGGTGTGCGTGGGCTCTGTTTTGATGGGGGCACAAGGAGGCGGCATGGAGAGATTATGAAGGGGTGTCCCATCCTAAATGATGGCTGTTTGGAGCAGGCCCATCAGCTGGACTATCCTGTTCCCCCTTTTGTGGGGAGTAAAATGTCAGCTCTGTAACATCTGCTTGCCTCTGGGTCTCTCCCCATGTGGGGCTCGAGCCTAGAGACCTGGACACGCTGTCCCGTTGCCTTGCCACTGAACCATGCCTGCCTATGCAATCTTGTTTGCGCAACTCCCATATAGCTATAGTGTTGATGTCAAAGCTGCAATGGAATGCTTAATATATCAATGCTTCTCTCACTTATGGTATGTTTCTCTCTCACCTGGGTTTGGAGATGTCGCAAGTTAACTTTTTGGAAGTTACTTTGTTAGCAATGTTAAATGTACCTACATGTATATGTCACGTAAGATGTGCTTCTGTTTTTGTAAGTAAAATTTCTTTCTCTTCTTACTATCTGAATCAGACCATCACTGTAATTTGTTTGAGCCAGGCAATGTGGAAAATCAGAAAAAAACATTTTATCCAATAAATCAGAAAAACATTTCATCCAATAACTTGCACCTGCTTCTTGAGTGCTTAGGTAAATGGTCCGGGTTGTGGGGGCTGAGGGTTTGAGTCCACCCTCTTTTTTCCCTCTTTCCTCCACTAGCAGGCAGGGATTGGTTGCACTCGGAGGAACATTATCAAATTTGATTTGATTTATTAGATTTATATCCCGCCCTCCCCACCGAAGCAGAATCGGGGCGACTCACAAAAATAAAATCACAATAAACATTAATTATGCATTTAAAATAATACAATATTCAATAATATAGCAGTTAAAAACAGTTTGGTGCTAGGATTATTAATTTCCGATGGTGTTCAGTGCTCTTGTATCCTTTGTATTACAATGGCAGGAATTCAGTCAAAGGCTAGCCGGAATAATACTGTCTTGCAAGCCTTGCGGAACTGGACAAGGTCCCGCAAGGCTCTAACCTCCTCCGGTAGTTTGTTCCCCCAATAGGGGGCAGTGACCGAGAAGGCCCTCTCCCTGATATCAGGAGCTGCTGCCTGGCTGCTTGGTGCTGCCAGGGTTGCTATAGACTCCAGTATGCTTCCTATGCAGTCTGTCCCCTTGCTTGCAGCATCTTGGGAACCACCTTAATGACTAAAATTTGTGTTGTATGTGTTCTGCATTGTCCTGTGTTCCGTTTTACTCAGGTAGTCAATTTACTCTGAAATAAAGACGCTGATCACGATTCACACATACCACTCCATGAAGGTTACTTACTGATAAGTCAACCTCTCCTAGCCTTCTCTTCTCTTGTTCAATGACAGATTCCAACACCTTATAGTAGAGGACCTCAGCAAGACGAAAGTGTTTTCCAACAATATCTGCAACCATTAAAAACCCCCCACAAACATTAGTGGTATGTACCAAAAGAAGAAATCCAAGTGGGGGGGGGGGCGAGGAGGAGGAAATCCACTTATTTTCTAATTCTAAATATTGATCTTTAATCCAAAAAATTGTTGTAAACAAATATGGCTTTCAAACACACAGGTGAGATTCGGCCTTCATCCAATACCGCCAGAGAGAAACCGTGTCTATATATGATGGGTTAAAATTACTTTAAAGGAACCAGATAAGGACAGTTTTCGTTCTGAAGGCCAAAGACGTGGTTATCCATCAAGCACGTTTGTTGTTGTTCAGTCGCACAATCGAGTCCGACCCTTTGCGACCCCATGGACAAAGTCACACCAGGCCCTCCTGTCTTCCACCATCCTCCGAAGTCTGCTCAAATTTGTGTTAGTTACATCAATAACGCTGTCCAGCCATCACATCTTTTGCCGTCCCCTTCGTCTTTTGCCTTCTGCCTTTCCCAGCATCAGAATCTTCTCCAGTGAGTGCTCCCTTCTCATTTGGGGGTCAAAGTATTTGAGCTTCAGCATCTGACCTTCCAGGGAACAGTCTGGGTTGATTTCCCTTAGGACTGACTGATTTGATCTTCTTGCAGGCCAAGGGACTCTCAAGAGTCTTCTCCAGCATCACAGCTTGAAAGCACGTTTAAAGCTGCCCTTTCTCCAAGAACCTCAGGACAGTACATGAGGTTCTTCCCCTAGCCCTTTTCATATCCTTTGATAGTACATTTTAAATCCCTGCAGGATTCTGAACAGTGATGTTCAGTAAATACAAAAGGGAGTACTTTTATTTATGAACAGAGTGTTATTTTACCTTTGGAAAAGATGCCAGATTCTCCCTGCGCTTGGGTCCTCTGGCAATAAGTTTCATACATGTCTTTCACTCTGTTGGTGATCGACAAGGAAGGATCTCTAGAACATGCCCTGTCAAGGAACAAATGCATAAAGTCTCGGTTTGCAAATGAAACAGAAAGAGATGAAATATTTACTGGCAACAGAACTCTGAACTTATATTTGCAAGTTTTCATTATTGTTATGTTTTACTGTCACAGGATCTGCCATGCTTGCAGTAGTGCGTTAATGCCAGCTATCAATGGAAAAGGAGGAGGAGGAGACTGGATTTATATCCCACTCTTCACTCAGAGTCTAAGAGAGGCCTACAATATCCTTCTCTTCGTCTCCCCACAACAGACACCCTGTGAGGTAGGTGGGGCTGAGAGAGCGCAGAGGGAACTGCTCTTGAGATAACAGATCCGAGAGAACTATGACTGACCCAAGGTCTCCCAGCTGGCTGCATGTGGAGGAGTGGGGGGGGGGGAATCAAAGCCATTTCTCCAGATTAGAGTCCATGCACTTAATCACTACACCAACTGGCTCTCTGCTACTTTTCATGGCCAAGTGAGAGAATGGCCTTCAAAAAAGTAAATGCTATATGTAACAGCAATGGGCTGTCAATCAAGGAGGTATCCAAATCTGCACAACTGGGCCAGACACAGCTGTGATAATAAGAGGGTGCAAATGCAGGGGAAACCACAAAGTTGCAGAAAAATCTCAACTTGTTAAACAGCTAATTTGGCAACACCTCCCCCTGCCCCCTGCAACATTTTTACAGATGCTGCAGGCAAACTGCTGGAGCTTGGGCAGCCTTAGCAACCCAAAATGTGCAAAACGTATCAGTGGCCAAGCAGGAGCAGCTGGAATGGTAACCAAAAATGTTGGAACAGAGAAAAATAGAGTAAAGTATAACATGCAAATGTACAAAAACAAAAATGTACCTGAGCACTCTGTTGGGAGTTTTGAGCATCTCTGATTGGACCTAAGATCCAGGGGCAAAGGAAACATTTTACATCTTGATGAGTTGCCCACATTTTATCTTGTTTGGTCACAGTAATCAGATTGTGTGGCCCTTAATCTGTGAGCCGCCCTGAGCCTGCCGTTGATGGAGAGGGTGGGAGATAGATTAGATGATAGATAGATGATAGATAGATCTTGCATCACAGGAAAATCTGATACCACTTACTTCAAGGGTAAACATCTTAGTGTGAGGTCCACTCTGTGTATGATTAGTTTTATGTATATTTTTGGTGAATTAATAGAGTGCTCAGATTGACACATACCACTGAAGGCCAGGTGCCCAAATGCATTTGGCATTGGTTCTTGCATACGGAGAAAATACTTAAACCTGAATTTCTATAAATGCTCATTTGTCTTTATAGTGGGATTAGGTGCTTATGCTGAACTACGGGACAGTTGCTGTTAAATGTAATTTTAGCCCTTGTGGATGCATTATTAAACTATTAACAGTATTTGTACATTTGTATCATGTGCATAGTTATATTTTACTTTCTATTTCTTGGTTCCAACCTTTTTTGTTACCTTTCTCTTGCTGGCTTGTGTTTTTCTCTTCTTGTTGTTGTTGTACTCAGGAGCAGCTGAAATCCCAAGAGGAGAAGCAGAGAGCATCTGAAAGGGGGTGGCAGTGAGTGGTGGTGAACTGGAACCAGGGATCCCCTTTTGTGGACCAGAAAGTTCTCCAGAGAAGCATATCCATTTACAACTGAAATCAATGATAATATGAACCCCCTTATGAACCTCGCCCTACCACTAATCTTCAGAGGCCTTGCTTTGGGTATCCCCACTTTCTGAGGTTAGGTGGGTGGCCACCCAAGAGAGAGCCTTCTTCGTCATGGTACCAAAGCTCTGGAACTCTCTTCCCAGGGAAATTTGTCTGTCTCTTCTGTCTTCCACCAGTGAGTACAGACTTTTTTTGGTCCCGTTTGGCATCCTCTCAGTGATCACCCCTTCCTAATGTCTTGATTGTTGCTTTTATGTCTTCATACATATTTTAACTGGTTTTGTTTTGACAACGAGTGTTTGGGAGGGGTTGATTTTAACGGTTTAAAAAGGTGGTGTTTTTTGACATATACTTTAAATATGTGAAAAATAAACAATAACTTTAAATTGTTAGCTGCCTTGGTGGCCCTTGTGAAGTCATAAGGTTAGGATAGAAGTTTTTAAAATAAATAATAACAATATGCAGGCTGAACAGTTATAAGTTTTTTTTAAAAATAAGTAATAATAATATGCAAGCTGCACAATGAAAGCACAAGGCACTATAATATTATTTTTTCCTAATCCATATTATCACCAATAGTCCCAAATTTTTTAAAACGGAACATAAAATAATTTTGCTGACCTGAGAATTTGCTCCAGATTTTCACTGGGTGCATTTTTCAGCCCCGTCAGCATCGTATGAAGCCGGGTTAAGCTGTACGTAGCAATGGAAATGGAACTCACACAAGGGTCGCTCTCCTTTACATACTTTCGGCCAGTAAGAGGGGTAGCTATTCCAACTGATTTGGTCTAAATCACCAAAAAACAACAATGGATGTGAAAAGCGGTTCAGGAACTAAAGTTACTGCAGACATATATACTATGCATTGAGTTTATTTATGGATGATAGCCAAAGGCCACTGCAATCTTAGCATAAACACAGAGAATTAAGATACCTGCTCATCCGATGCAGCATTGGTGATAAGAAAAACTATTCCTGTTCAGTGGAAAAATCATGCTGCCTCAGTAATGGGGGATTTTACTCTGTCATGAATTCTGCGTGTACAGTTTTTAAGTGGAACAGGAACTGTTACTGAAGACAGGACGCATCATTACTCAAACTTCAAATATTTGTTTAAATTTTCTCATCTAAACAGAGTGTCCACATGAAATCCTTACAACTTTGAATAAGTACAGCTTCCAGATGGGGCCACACAATGTAATGCAGTTTTCTGCATATGGTAAGGCAACTCAGAAAGGCTATTACAACCATTGTCTTTAGTATTCCAAGTGACCATAGCTTCCTGAATAATAATAGAACATACCTGATATCCTCTGGGCAACAAGGTGAGGGGACTCACATAAAAATGAAATTTGGATAACTTTACTTTTTACATACACTTTTGGCCAGGCCTCAGATTCAGTGGGAGCTCACAGGAGCACAGCTCCTGAACCTTTCTGAGAATTCCACCTCCTTGTCCATTGAATAGTATGTGCAGCTGCATAACAATTCCTGGATGAGCTCTACCACCTATTTTTCTACAAAACAACCCCTGCTTTTGGATATGTTCTATTCGATGATGCAAACATTCAATGTTTATTGTGATTCAAAACTGTAAATGTTTCATGTTTCATTTTGACATACTGTATGTTGTGCATCTCCCACCCCCATCTATATAAAATTTAGAAACCTAAGCATTATCACATAACAACATGAGTAGATGCTATGCTGCTGCCAATTGTAATCCACCAGGCTACTTTGAAGGTGCAGCTAGAGAGGGAACACTGTCATGTACCTTCTAACCATTTGCAGGTGACTATTACATCATGTCCACTCCAAATATATGCATCAATAAGCCTCCAGCATGCAACAGACCATGCTGTACTCACACGTTCAAAATGCTCCTGCAGACTGCATTTCATCTGCGCTCTTTCTGCTGTTTCCATTCCTGAAGATGTGTTCAAATACCTTCGCAGAGTTCCTATTTCCTCATCTGCATCATCCCCAAGAAATATCCGCTCATCTAGATTTCCCACCGACAATACATACTCCTCATAGGCCTTGTTGATAGCTTTGCTACAGGAAAGTGGAAAGAGAAAGCGGCTGAACCAGGGGTAGCCAAACTTGCTTAACATAAGAGCCACACAGAATAAGCATCAGATGTTTGAGAGCCGCAAGACACAAACAAATATTGCAAACGTATTTATTAAAACTCTTAATACTCTGTTTGCACGGAAAGATAAAATGCATATGTATATACTTTACAACACAACCATGCCAGGAAGAGACTTTTTAAAAAAACAAAAGCTGGGAATAACAGTCTCCATAGAACCAGTATAGGGAAAGGTTAAGGAATTATTTTTTTGCACCAGTGGGAGAAGGAAACATACACATGCCATATAAATCACTGGCCACCATTTGAATCATTACATAACTCTCTTATTGCCTTGACATCAAGGTTAGTAAATACAGCTCCTAGAAGAGGTATGAAACTGAGAGGAAATCCTGCACTGCCCTGTTACTTTCATCCCTCCTTCCAGTGGCTCCCTTGGGTCTTGCGCTCTCTTTCCCCACTCTAGGTCTCCAGGCGACTTCTGGTGGAAGAGAAGAGCTTGCCTATTTCCCCCCTTTCCCAGTTTCATACACAGTACAAGCAGTGGGCTACCTATGAATCAGTGCTAAGAGGCTGACAGAGGTCCCAATGCTAAGCAAATGTACTCGAGAGTAAGCCTGCGCTAAATTCCTCCGCAGCCTCCAGGAGCCACACAAAATGTGTGAAAGAGTCGCAGGCAGCTCACAAGCCACAGTTTGGCCACCCCTGGCTGAACAATCAGATATAAGCCAATGCAACAGCAGCAAATACCTCTAGGTTACAGCCAGTCATGAAGTTATAGCCCCAAAGGGAATAAAAAGGTCTCCCGTAGTTCCCTGGCTTTCCATGCGTTGAGGAAGTCACACAGGCTTGGAATCATTTCAAAACGATAATACTGAACTGGTTCTTTTGCCATGAGGGATGGGGAAGTCAACGCAGTCTTCAGCAAAATTTATAAACACGTGGTTTTGGGGTTTTTTTTTAACCAAACCTCAATGTCAGACCCAACATAAAGTGGGGCATTGAAATGCACATATAAGGCAGTGACAGAAAAAGCCTCCATCAGAAGATTGCACAGCTGACCGTGTGTTTTAAGCCTTCTGCCTGGCTATTATTAACAAGGCTGGTGAAATCTCCTCTCCTGCTGTCTTAGCTATATGCCATTTAATCTCTGGGCTTCAGGAATGCATTAAAAATGCACTGACTGAACGGTGAATATAACAGAACAATCTAGATAGCTCCTTGAAGGTGATGACCACGATGTCCCTCTTAAAATGCCTTATGTTGACATATTCTGTGGTAGGAAGCTGAAAACATGTAATCCAGGAAATTAAAAAGTAATTTAAGTAACTGTCTGGTAGAACAAGGGCAGACCCTAAATTGCATATTGCTTAGAAGTTAGACAAGAGAAGTGTGATGTGGCCAGTATCACTCCACTGCCAAGCTGTTTGTGAAAAAAGTGGAAAAAGAAACCCTAATTCACGGCAGCAATTTTGTTCCATGCTGTACATAGAAGAGACTTTGAAAATGGCTACACGTTATTTACCGTATTTTTCGCACCATAAGTCGCTCCGGAGGATAGGACGCACCTTCCTCCTGGGGGGCGATCCGCTGCCTCTGATCCGGCGCTTCCCCCGCACCTGCCTGGCTCCATTTTCTTCAGGCAAGCGCTGGGATCGCTCCACGTGGCCCCACCGCAAACCCAGCGCTTCGCAAGCGCCGGCTGCGGAGGGGGCAGCGTGCTTCCTCCTTGCCTGTGTGCCTGGCTTCAGCTGTGATGTTTAAAGCAAGCGCTGGGATCGCTCCCTCCCCCCTCCGATCCCAGCGCTTGCTTAAACATCACAGCTGAAGCCAGGCACACAGGCAAGGAGGAAGCACGCTGCCCCCTCCGCAGCCGGCGCTTGCGAAGCGCTGGGTTTGCGGTGGGGCCACGTGGAGCGATCCCAGCGCTTGCCTGAAGAAGATGGAGCCAGGCAGGCAGGCGCGGGGGAAGCGCCGGATCGGAGGAAGATCGCTCCACGTGCTTCCTCCTTTCCTAGTGGTTAGAGGAGTCTCTCAAACTCTAGGCAGGCTTTGGGGTCTATTCTATTCCTCCTTCCCCCTCCCCTCCGGTCTGGAAGTAGCAATTCTGAGGAGGCCCCCTAGAGAAACAGGAAGTCTTTCAGGCTGGTCTCCCAGAAGGTTGAAGGAGGGAAAACCAGTTTCTGGGCGGGAACTGGGTTTTATATTAGAGATTTTTGGCGGGAAGCCGGCAGTTTGAGTTGGACTTTGAGTTCAGTCAGTTGGGTTGGTGAGTCTGCCTGTGCAGGATAGTATGGTCAGGGCAAGTATGGTATAACAGGGAAAGAAGGAGCGTTTTCCCCTACCTTAATTTATGTCTTCACCTTTTTAAAAAAAATGCCTGTATATAGGTGTATGTTGTAAATAAATGTTTTCTTTTTAAAAGGTAGTTCCTCTGTACCACATAGTTTCCCCAACCACCTTAGACCATGCTACTGCAAGAGGGGAGTCCAAGGAAGGGGGAAGGCATACAGTTGGCAAGGGTGCCAATCCTCCAGGGGTCTCCCAAAGAAGGACTTTGGTTTTTGTCATAACCAGGTGCTGGGTTGGCAGAGGACCTTGAGGCCAGACCTCAGATCTGGCAGGAAGGGGGATTGGGAGTCCTGTTCCTCTCAGTCAGGAACCTCTAAATTCAGCAGGTGGTGGCAGTGTGCCCTAGTGGCGGGAAGAAGATAAACTCCCTTCAGGAGTTGGCAACTCAAAAGGGGAGTTGACAAGACCGGGTCTGAAGTCAGAATTAGGCCGGTTCCGTCACAGTTGCCCTAGCATTTAAGTCCCTGGTGAAATACACCCATGTCTCTGTTTAAAGAATCTGCTTTGGAACTAGTTTCAAACTGGTATGCAGTTTACAGGGGGACTAGGATGTGGGCCCAGGCAAGAATGCTAAGGCTAGGCGCTATAAGGGATGGGGTCTTGTTGGAGCCATAATTAGAAGTCAAAACCCAGCCTAGACAAATGAAAGGCTTTGCAGTAGAATGAGGAGCTAAACTGAAGGAGCTCTGATGTACACCAAATTCTGCAGTTACAAATAACAAAGGTCTAGTGTACTCACAAACTCTCTCCAAAATTCCCAGGATCTAAAAACCCAGTCAGAGTTTCTTCTTTTCCCTTCAGAATCTACAAACAAACAAACAAACGTTATACTATATGCAAAATAAGGAATATTAAGACATTAAGGCCTTACTATTTCTGAACTAGTTATGTACCTTTTTCTCAAAGAGTTTCCTCACATAAGGCTTCCAGAAATGCTCTTTAATGCCCTTGGCGTCCAATACTAAACCGTCATGAAGGGAGCAGAGCTTTTCAATGATGCAGGGTGGCTCAGACAACAGCTTATAATCTTTGCTATGAATGTCTTCAGGTAATCCTGGAAGGGGGGGGGGGACACAAAAAGTAAATATATTTTCCATATTTTTGTTGCCCTCCTGACATTAATATGAAAGCTTTTAGTAAATGTTTATTAAAACACACACGTACTTGGGCTTCTTATTTGCCCAGTTCATAATAATACAGGATATATATTTCTTATGCTTGCAGGCAAGTTAATTAACTAAAAAGAGCCAATCAGAGCACCCTCACATATATATTCCACTTCATTTACCTTTAAAGCTAAGATTCAGAAGCTCCTTACGGTTTGGACACTGCAGAGCATTTCCGTAGACTAGATCCAGGACACACAATAAAAGATGGTAGGAATTGACTAAGTCGTCACTGATCATGGGAAAATTGCCTGCGGAAATTGCAATTGAAGCTCCCATTACATTTGAATTCGACTATAGAATCTTGAGAAGCAATGCGCTTAACATTCTAGGTTTGTTATAAACAAATGCAACGCACATAAACCATACGATTACGTAACTATATTTTTAACCAGGCGTTCTTCAGAAGAGCTCAATGTGACACTTTCTTCATCGCAAGGACCCTACAAGATACGCTAGACTGAAAGACAGTGACCAGCCCAAGGCCACCCATGGGAGAGAGGAATTACAGTCAGGCCTTCCCAGCCCTACACCAACACTCTAATCACAATGCATTTCATATATCTGGCAATCAATACAAAACAAATCAGATCATAAGAATAACTAAGCCCCACCATACAAATACCTATGTGAATTATGGAATATGCATACATTTATGAAAATCAATCAGTCAAATTATACCAATTTTAGGTATATAATAATGTCATCGGTCATTTGGAGAGTAAACCTAAGCAGGTCTACTCAAGTCCTGCTCAGGTCTATGCAACAGGTCTTACTCTCAGGAAAGCATTCTCAGAATCACACTGCTAATGTCTTCTAGCACCTAATATATGCTGACTTCAGAACTGCAACTTCTGACACGGAGTAGTAGTGCAGCAGTATAAACTTAAAACATATATAATAATAAGAGAGTCATTTTTATTTAGATAAAAACAATATTGTCGAGGCAAAAGGTAATTATCAACTGCAGTTATTTCCAAGAATAGTCTGAACAGTCTTTTTCCTAACTAACTTGCTACTTGCCTTCAGAAAAAAAATTAAACAGTAGGGGAAATATTATCGTAAGCATTTACTGACCGGAAGGATCACTCCAACCAGTGACAAGCTACAGTTCACAGTGATTATTTACATTCTGAGAAATAGAATTTAAAAAAATAACTAAGCCATCCTGCTTTCAAGTATGTTAGCACTAGTCTTACCACGCACATTAGACAGCAAGCTAATTCATTGGCACCAAGAGGAACAAACACAAAAAAGCTGCAAGGTCTTTCTGCATAGAGAAAGGAAGTGGTCAACACAGATCTTGAAGCTGGGAAACAGACAATCATACAGACAAGTCCCAGCTTGTCCCTGAAATGTGGTTGCCATGATAAAGCCAGCAGAAACCTTCAAAAACACAGTTAACAACTTAGCTACTTCCATTAACTGTCAAAAGTAAATGAGACCTGCATTTGTCAAATTCTGAGTTTCAGATTTTACAAGCCGACTAAGACAACTCTTCCCTTTCGAAATCCCTACATACTTCCTGCGGTGTATCATTCTAGAACAGCAAAATTTTCTTACCGTTGAACACATTAGCTACATTTAAGCAATTTCTTAAATGCTGAGGAAATGGAAGGCTAACAAATAAGTATTAAATAAACAAAAATCCTATTAATGATTTTGGCAAGATATGGATAAAATTCCCTTGAAGCAATAACATAGAATTGTTTGTTCAACCCCATGTCCGTATACCAAACTCTAAAATTCTAACCCATATTCTTCAGCCTCTAAACCCAACCCTTCATTAATCTAAACCTATTGCCTAGTAACTCTCATCTAACCCAGAAGTTCTTATATTGTATAATTCACTACCATTGCACAAGTATACAACTCCATCATCTAGTTTCCTCAAGCTACAATAAAAAAGGTCATTAAAAACAGCATGTGGATGAGGCAATAAACTATGGCAACTCCAAATTTATCTTCAAAAACTTTAACAATAGATTGGGCAGTGGTCCAAGAACTCTGGAAGACGGGCACAGTGAGAACTTTGGAAGATCTAGTTAGAGATGGAAATTTTAAAACTTGTTATGAAATAACAGACTGAATAATGGACAAACATTTCACGTGCAATATTTTCAAGTAAAGCACAGTGTTTAATGCCTTCTAAGGAAATATGGCACATTTAGGCGAAAGTACAGTGGGAATTACTTATGTGTAAGATAGTCATGAAAGGGCACATTAGTACTGGATTATTTAGTTCCAACATTTAGGGGAAAATAGGGAAAGGAGTTTGGTCAGAACATCTCTCTCTCTCTCTCTCGGCTTGGCTTCGCGAACGAAGATTTAAGAAGGGTGCAATAGTCCACGTTTGCTGCAGGCTCGCTGGTGGCTGACAAGACCAATGTGGGACAGGCAGGTCCGGCCACAGCGGCTGCAGGGAAAAGTCTGATTTAGGGTTGGTCCTGTAGCAGTGCGATACATATTCTGACTGAAAACATATACATATTCTGACTGAAAACAGATACAGAACAATGTTCCTTCTAGAATAATCTCAGCAGATTTAAAAGAATACTATTTTGTTAATATTCAAAATCAATAATATTTAACACACCGTACAGAACACATTTAACACATAAAACAGATAGTGAGAAATATTTCAGGTAATATGCTAATAGAGCAGATCTTTAAACGTATCTTTTGTACATATCCTAAAATTCAAGCTTTGGGGATTGATATCATGGATCTGAAATGACAAACTCTATATTGCTAATGAATACTATGCTACCCAAAAGATGACAGAAAATATTACTAAGGTGAACTCCTACTCTACCTCAGAAGATTTCATAGTTAAGAAACAAAACTTTAGACAAATCTAATATTGATTCTCACCTTTTGCATAAACAAACAGCACCCAGCAAAACTGAAAAACCTCAGGGACTGTGCAAGGTTGTCTCCTTTTTAGAAATAAAACCATAAAAAAGAAACAAAGTTATTATGTTTTCCAACTACACAATAAGATGCTCCCCAAATATATCCCCACCACTGATTCATGGGAAGCAAAATGCAACACACCCAGGTTTGTTCTATGGAAGCTACACAATGGATATTCTTTCCTTCTAGCTTGATACACAGAGGCCTTCAGATGAGATGGGAACTGAGGTTGTGGTCACACGGGAGGTTAAATCTGATGTAGCTGCTGCTGCCCTGCGGAGTTAAATTGCAGGTTCAGACAGCAACATCTACCTCCCACCCCTAGTCGGGGGCACTCGGACTCACCCATCTTGGAGCTAGAGTTTCCAAGGATCAAGGAAACTCTAGTCTTTACAGGTGTTTGTGGTTTCACCCTGTATTTCCAGGTGTCTGGATCTTCCAACATGCACTCCACCCATTCAGGAAGACAGGATTCCAGTTTCTGGTGGCCATTTTTTCCTTCCATGAAGCAATGTGCACTTCACCGCATTGTTGCTCCAGCGATTGAACAGTTGTGCACATACGGACAAAGGCTGAAGCTGCCCAACCCCTCCCCCCCATTATTACCATGCAGTGGGTGTCTGAATCCATCAACCGTGGGGCAAGTCAGGGGTAAGGGTGGCATGTCAAGCCCAACCTCTCCAGAACAAATTGTTCCAGGGAAATTTGAGGTGCAACCAGACTACACCAATCCTCCAGTGTGACTGCAGTCTGAGATGCACATGTTGTTTTGACAGGTCTGTAGCAAAGGGGCAGGGCTTTGGTGTGGAGGTTATACCTTGCTTTCAGGGTCAAGCTTGGGCAGAACACTTGGAACAACCGAATGTAACCGGGGACAGTGGTGGAAGCCCTCCTAAGGCTCAAATATACGAGCATTCAAAATGCTGAAAACATTTCACCCATGAGTTACAAAGAAATCAGCAGGGTGTTTAATTCCAAATAACCGTGTTTAGATTACAGTTACCACTTGATGGTTAAGTTAAATAACCAACCCACACCTTTGCTTTCTTCCTCTCTGCTGGCGTGGTGGGTCTTCTTGAGGGTGCTTGAAGATATCCTGAAAAATGGGTTCATACTTCTTAAAAATTACAGCAGAAACTGTAAAGTTCCTTTCTAATCTTGCAGTACGTTCTCTGAACTGAGAGGGTAGATTTGCCATATCTTCCCATTTCTTCATCTTGTTAAAAAACTCTATCAAACTGAAGATATTTAGAAGATCAGGCTTATGGAAATGACAAATTGAACACATTTTAGAAACACAACCTTCCTGAAAATGGATTGTGATTTTTTTGGGGGGGTAAGGTAGTGTGGTTATAATAAGAGAGATACATATTTTCAAAATTGTATTAGTCAACTATGGGGGGGCGGGCGGGGAAGGCAGTTTAAGGAGCTCTGCCAATGCATTTATTTCTTGTTATCCCTCCCCCAACATATGTGCTGTGTTTCTCTCATGGTATTGTGTATATATATTCTGGTCTTGCTGGTACAGGATCTAAGCGCTTCTATGTTGGCCAATCCTATCAACGCCGTGCCATGAAGATAAAGCAGTTTGTAACGTGACCACCATTTTAGATAAATCTGACAGCAAATTAAAATAAATTCTAACAATGTTTCGGTAAGTTAATTTATTTCACTTATTAGCCATCCAAGTTTTTCTGGTTTTTTTTTTTTAACCTTAAGCATGTTTCAGTTTGTACAGAAACTGGACTTGATAGCTTATTCATTTTAATCATGATAATTTAATTAGAAATTATTCTCCCATTAACATAATCATAAAAACCCCAAACATGTGTACTGTTGGTTGACATACTGTGCATAAATAGGTTTTAAACATATATTGACAGCAAATAAAAACAAGTGGTAATTCTAATGGGTTAATACCAACAAGTTCCAAGAATGAAATCTTTAACTTGAATCTCATTAGTTTTTACCTTACAGTTCAATTCCAGTAATTCCCACGGTTACAACAGAGAGTAAGCAAAAGTAATAATAATGGATCTAATAGTTAGAAGATGACTGAATTTGTGTAATAAACATCAAAACTGAGATCTAAACGGTCCCAGGGTATGATGCAACAACAACCTTGAAGTCAAGCATGACCTTTAGCACCCGAATGAAAAGACCTCCAGAGAACATAACATACATCCCCTTCACTTCCACAATGAAAAGGCAAGATACAGATATAATAATAACCAACTTTCATCTGTATCAGAAAGGTTTCTGCAGCATATGCAGTAATCTAAAACTTTTATTTATTTAGAAAATGACAAATTACCTTTGCCCTGAGCAGCGCAATATTCTGATTAAGGATACGTAGTTTCCTTCAACAGTTCCTCTGCTAACAGTCGGGACAGATTTTCTGCAAGCCACATATAAGGAGCACGCTAGCCAATGCAGACTGTCTCCCTGTCATATTAAAAAACAGTATTCAATAATTCATTAAAACACACGCCCACACAAGTTTCTTGCAGCACAGCCGAGATGAGTGGTTAAGAGCTCTGCAATCCAAAGAGCCATATCTGGCATGTGTAGCAACATACTTGATCCGTCCCCTGAGAACATCAGGCACTCATGCCCTGTTGAAAATTGTTTTTAAAAGCTGCTTTGCTTTCAAATGCTATTTGTCATTTGAGAAATACAAGCCAGAAACCCCCTTAGATGCATGGAACCGTCTGAACACTTCACTAGATCACAGCCTGTAATGTGTTGGAAAGGACCTGGCCAGCAAAAGCTATGCAGGAGCAAGATGACAAATTGTGTTTAATGGTACAGAACTACTAAAATGCCAACTGAGACCAGAAAATGGTTCACAGGAAAATAGGTAAAAAAAAAAAAAATACAAAGCCACCTTTTAAACACGAAAAAGGAAAATGGTTTAGGTGTTTGCCTATACACAAAGGCCATGACTCTTCTGGGAAATCTAATTAATTAATCCCTTATGTCCAGCTGTTCTTCATCACAGATCACCTTTATTGTCCCGCCAAACATTCATGCAATTGGGTGCATGACTAGAGGATCACATTTACAGCTTCAGGTGGGTAGCTATGTCGGTCTGGTGTAGAAAAGCAAGATTCTAGTCCAGCAGCACCTTAAAGTATAACAAGATTTCCAGAGTATATGTTTTCGACAGTTGAAGTTCCCTTCATTACCAAAACTTCTTGGTCCTTAAGGTGCTACTAGACTTGCTTTTCACACTTATGCGTCTGTGCAGTTCCCCAAGGATGTGAGTTCAGAGCAAGGTTCTCTTCACTCTTCAAATGACAATTCAGACGACAGGCTAACTAAACAGATAATCATTGCCTGCATGTTCCCACCCAGCAATGGGAACCTGCACACACACACACACATCAATCTTTCTAGCTCATTTCTTGTCCCACTCTTCCTCAAAGTGGCACACACACAGAGTTCTCTCTTCCCCACAAAACCCCGCGGTGGAAATCAGAGTAAACAAAACCGACCAGGCCAAAATCATCTAGAAAACTGTGGCAGAGGGAACAGTTGATCCCAGATCTTAGTCCAACACCATAGTTATTTATCCCACAAAGGCAAGGCAAGCAAGCTGAAAAAGCTGAGCTAATTTGTTGGAGGTCAGACAAATCCACCTCATTACCACTTCTTGGGTGTCAACACTGCTATCCCCTTTCCACCTTTACACTTCCAGGTATAATCCTGTCTTGTGCCTAAAGCTGCCAACCTCCAGGTAGGTGTCCTGGAGAGAACCCTGCATAAAAATTACACAATCTTAACATATTTTCATTAAGCTGATTATTCCAATTTATGAACTCCAGAGTGCAAAAAAACACACGTGTCATCCTCAAATTATTCATAATTTTTTTCATTGGAATTGTCAGCAAAAGATTTTCAACACTACACCACAACGGCAACAGTACTGAGTACACCACAACGGCAACACTGAGTTTGTTGTGGTTATTGGTGTGCTTTACTTGTGTGTAAAAACGTGTGCTTTTTGCACTTTGGAGTTCATAAACTGGAACAATCAGCTTAATGAAAATATATTAAAATTGTGTAGTGTAATTTTTATGCACGGTTCTCTTCACAACAACCACCCATCCGTGTATTTTTCCCATTTGTTGCCAAAACTCCAGTTGGCGCCTGGATATCTCTCAGAATTACAGCTGATCTCCAGACGAGGCATGTCAGCTCCCCGGGAGAAAATGGCTATCTGGAAGAAGGGTTGCCTCTTTGCCATTGCACCTCCGCGAGGTTCCCCCCCTTCCCAAATCCTGCCCTCTCCAAGCTCCACTCCCAAATCTCCTGTCATTTCCCAAAGGTGAGTGCCCCTCATCAGGCCCCACCCCTTCTTTCCAAGCCCTGCCCCCAAGCACTCATCCCCCTCTTCTGCCCCCAAGCACTCACCCCCCTCTTTGGCCTAGCCCAGTTTGGGGTGGCCAAACTGTGGCTCTTTCACAAATATTGTGTGGCCCTTGAAACCCCCACCACGCTGCCAGTCAACCTGGAGGAGGCCATTTCTCACTCTAAATCACTTCTCTAAGCCAAGCCATCCAGCGGCTTGGAAAATGCATTTAAAGTTAAAGTTGCTTTCTTTCTGCCTCTCCTTTCCCTATTTTTCTCACTCCCCCTCTCCTTTCCCTATCTGTTTTTCTTCCTTCCTTCCTCCCTGTCTCGCAGCTCTCAAACCTCTGACGTTCACTATGCGGCTCTCACGTTAAGCAAGTCTGGCCATCTACCTGTCCCAGACCAGAGTTGAGCGCCTCACCAGGCTCCGCCCCTTCTTTCCAAGCCCCGCCCCCACGCCCTCCTGCCTCGCCCCTCCCCCGAACTCCCACCTCCTTCCGATTCGCCCCGCCCCTCTTCTGCCTAGTCCCGCCCCTCAAGGGCTCGCGCGACTAGCTTCCGATTCGCCCCGCCCCTTCCCCCTCCTCATGATTGACACTCGCCCCGCCCTATCCCTCACCTCCAGGGTGTAGTTGCGCTTCATGCTCTGGTAGTTGAGCCAGGCCTCGGCTCGGGCGCGCTCGTCCATGTTGAGGCTCCCGCACAGCTCCTCGTAGCGCTGCCGGGTGTCCCGCTCCGCCTCGGCTTCTTCTTCTTCCTCCTCCTCCTCTTCCTTCTTCTCCTCATCTTCCTCGGCGTCATCCTCGGCTTCTTCTCGCCCGGCGGGGGGGATGAGGAGGGCGGCCTCGGCCGTCGCGGCCGGGCTGAGGGAAGGAGCGCCCCCTCCGGCAGTCCCGCCCGCCGCCTCGTCTTCGTCTCCTGTCAGCATCGCCTCAGAGAGGTGGGGGGAGGGGGGGGTCGCGCGCCAGCCGGCGGCTCGAGACGGGGCTCGCGCGGACTGCGCCTGCGCCGCAGGTCCGCCTCTGGCTCTCCCCTCCCTCTTGTTGTTGTAGCTATGCGTCGCTCGCCCCCTTTCCCCTCAGCCGCGGCGTTCGAATCTAAACCTCTCGCCCTTCGCCCGGCAGTGCTGATTGGCCGGGACGCGTCGCTTCCGAACCAATCGGCGTGTCTGGCTCCTGCGCAGGCGTTGAGGTGATAGGAGGCAAAGGGAAGCTTGAAAACTACAGTACCCATAAGGCCTTCGAAGCGGAGTGTAAGCCGGGAAGGGGGCAGTTTTGACTGTTTATGGGCAACACGGCTGGTTCAGAGGATGCGGGTCGTAACTTCTGTTTCCACGGGATGGAGTAAAGTTGCACAGATCCTTAAAGATTTAATAACAACAATAATTCATGGAAGATGCTTTTTGGCATGTTAGAAATGCCAGGTCTAATTCACATTGCAATACGTTGAGGTGCTTGGAAGAAACACTTGTATTGAAAATTCAAGTTTAAGGGTTAAGTTTCGATTCTACTGACACATTCTCGACACTACATCAGAGACACAGATAATACACGGAAACTTGACACATATATACCCAAACTGGCCGGGGGGGGGGGGAGCACAGCAGGAGGATTTGGCAGCTTGTACTTTTTAAAAGAAAAACCCATTGTAGAGCGGGGGTGGCCAACGGTAGCTCTCCAGATGTTTTTTTGCCGACAACTCCCATCAGCCCCAGCCAGCATAGCCAATGGCTGGGTCTGATGGGAGTTGTTGGCAAAAACATCTGGAGAGCTACCGTTGGCCACCCCTGTTGTAGAGGGGTTTTTTAAACCATTGGACCACTTCTGCTTTTTAGAATATTTTAACTAAGCCTTTCCCAGCTCCAACCTGGGGGGCGGGGAGGGGATCACAAAAATAAAACAATATACCAGGGGTGGCCAAACTTGCTTAAAGCAACAGAGCCACACAAAACAAACACCAGATGTTTGAGAGCCGCAAGACAGAGGGAAGGAAGGTAGATGAGGGAGGGATGGAAAGAAAGCAACTGTAAATTTAAATGCATTCTTCAATCTGCCAGCTGGCTTGACAGAATACTTTAAAGAGATAAATTCTTTCTCTAAGCCAATTGATGGGGTGGTGGGGGCTTCAAGAGCACACAATGTGTGTGAAAGTTGCCACATGTGGCTCCTAACCCTGAGCCGCAGTTTGGCCACCCTGCAATGTACTATTAAAAAATCCGCAAAACCACAAGTTTACCTATCAAAGACAATGAAATGCTGACAGTCCTGCATCCTTGGTGTTAATCTGCAGAATCTCTCTTACCCTCCTCTTACGGCACTTTATTGAATGTGCTATACTAGTCTTTAGGACATTGGTTTATTCCGCCTTCAGATCTCATCAGGAAAGGCAGTTAATAAATGAAGTACAATTAAAATACAGAAGTCTTAACATCTCCACAGAATTAATAACACAAGGTTAATCTTAGGACCTTTCCAATATGCAATTTAGAAAGCAATGGGGGGGACAAAAATGAAAAGCATATTTGCATAAAACCAGGAGTTCCTCGCAGAGGCAAACTTTGACCAGTGCTTTTCCTGATTTGCAAATCAGGCTTAGCTACCATGCTATAGTTCCACAGAATCAGGTACACCATGCTGTTTCAATTCCATGCCATTCATTTGCATCGAATATTCAGGAAATGGGAATATACAAAATTCAACTGTACATTGTATCAGCCGTACAGTACGCTTTGAAAACGGGGTTGTTGCATGGTTTCAACAAAAATACTCGCCACTTTTCTCCTCAACAGGGATCCAAAGCAAGCTACATCACTCTCTACTCCATTTTATCCTCAGAACAACCCTATGAGGTAGGTTAGGCTGGAAGTGTGTGACTAGCCCAAATTCATCCAGCAAAGCTTTCATGGTAGAATGGGGATTGGAAGCTGGGTCCTCCCAGATCCTAGCCCTATACTCCAAATACTACACCACACTGGCTCTATTTGTTGTTTCTTTTTGAATATGACAGCTGGTCCATTTTGAAACTGACAGTGCGGTCCAGATCCGGGTTTATTGTATTTGTGAGAACCAGGCCAGAGAATCCTGCCGCGCCTTAAAGCTTAACAAATCTATTTTAACTTGGTAGTTATACATTTCTATATTTGTTCTAAAAAAACCCCCTAACGTCTCTAATATCACAATCGTAATTTAAGTGTTGAGCAGCAGATAGAAATTCAACAGACAAAAGCCAATACTAGTTTGTGTTTACAGTGCTCTTTTACAGCTATTGAAAAGCAAAACCTTTTGAGGTCTTTATGCAGTTACTTTCAGTCTAAGCCCACCGAAACCACGAATTCAAAATCTGCAGAGTATAGCTGTGCAGGGATACAAAGGCTAGCAAATTATATATACACAGGGGGGCAGCCATACTAGGTCTGAAGTCCACTGGCACCTTTGATGATGATGATTGCAGATTTATATCCCGCCCTTCTCTCTGAATCAGAGACTCAGAGCGGCTTACGATCTCCTATATCTTCTCCCCCCACAACAGACACCCTGTGAGGTGGGTGGGGCTGAGAGAGCTCTTACAGCAGCTGCCCTTTCAAGGACAACTTCTGCCAGAGCTATGACTGACCCAAAGCCATTCCAGCAGCTGCGAGGAGTGGGGAGTCAAACCCGGTTTTCCCAGATAAGAGTCCGCACACTTCACCACTACACCAAACTGGCTCTCTTTGACGCCAATAAAACTTATTTTGACTTAAAATGTGCCGCTGGACTTAAAAACTTTGCTTAGCAAATTATATTTTATTCAGGATAAAAGTGGCATAATAAAAGAGACAACTCATTCGTTTATAGGTCTAGTATTTTCTCAGTTTACTTACTGAGCAGAAAGGAACAACACTGGACTGTCCTGTTCCAAACTGGACACCTCGCAACCCAACTTGAAAACTATTAGGGTAAAGAAAACGACAAGAGGGGTTTGAGGGAACACCTCTGCTCCTCACATAGGTGTTCCTCTACGGCTGCCCATATGAGGGTATGATTTAGTGCATTCATTTGTAGCATTCAAAATAAACCGTAGTTGATAGGCTGTTTTAAGACCTTCCTGGATGACTGTACAAACCAACTCTTCGTGTCAGCTTGTATAGTAAAAAAGTTTAGCTCTGCGTAGAACATCTCTGAAGAGCAATCCTAACGAGACAGAGATTCTCTGGGTTGGCAGACAGGCAGAACAGGGACTTCAGATCTCTCCTGTCTTGGAGAGGTCATTCCCAAAGGTTATACACCCTTGGAAAGCCATGTTCACAGCTTGGGAGTGGTACTTGTCAACACAACTGTCATCTTAGAAAACCAGGCAGTTGTGGTGGCTCAGAGTGGTTTTGCCCAGCTTCAGCTTGTGTGTCAATTCCTTGGTCAGTCGCAGCAGTGATCCATGCCTTAGTTACATCTAGACTGGACTGCTGCAATGCACTTTACTTTGGCCTACCCCTCGAAGAGCGTTCAGAAGCTGAAGCTAGTACAGAGGCCAATGTTCCCTCTAATTCTGAGCAAAATATAACAGCCGCAATCTTAAAAATGGGCAATGGCCAATGGAAGACAGCTCCAGACTGCTGCTGAGCGTGGCATCCTGTGTTAATGAACGGCCACTCACTTGCACAGCATAGACGATACAGAGTAAAGAATACTACAGCTAGACTGCTGGTAAAGGCCAGCTATCTAGAGCCTATGACCCCAACACTACAGCAATTACACTGGCTTCCAATCTGCTCCCAAACCCAATTCAAGGTGCTGGTTTTGACCTTTACAGCCCTACACTTGGTTCAATCTTTAGGAGGCAGCTGAAGATAATTTTATTTTGGTTAATTTACTAGCAGTCCTAACTCACGATTTCAAATTCTGGTTATCTACGTATTGAGCTCCATAAGGAAGAAAGGCAGCTAATGAATGTTTTAAATAAATATATTGCTAAACTTTTATAGCAAGTCATTACAGCCCGCAGAATTTCAGTGTTTACCTTCTCTCATTTCTATTTGCAGAAGGTTATTATCGTGTATTCTACCTAACAGTGAACTAACATCAGGTAGTTAAAACTTTTAAAATGACTCTGTAATCGCACTTACTTTGTTCTTACATTTAACTATGTTTTGTGTGCCACCTAACGGGGTTTTTAAAATGTACTGAGGCCAACATCATGGGTTGTCAAAGAATATGTTTAATAAAAAATAATTAAACTTCCATTTGCTCTATAGAACATCATAGAAAGTAATTCAATAAATTACAAATGACTTTAAGACGCTTGTTCAACTACAGAAAGCAAATTCAGACTACACAGAACACAACCGACAAATATTGCAAATTTCCAAAAACAAAAAGAACCCAAAAAAACCCCAGGACTTAGACTTGGATCATGAGGCCTGAAACGAAGGGATAGAAATACAAGGCAATAAACAGCTAACGTTCTTTTAGTCACTACCAACGAACACTTCTTCACCGTCTTGGATATCCTTTGCACTGAAACTTTCAGCTTTAATGTAATTCCAATGGGCTGTCCTTAAAACTCTGGACTTAATGCAGTCATATTTTCATAATGTTCAGCTGACATAGCTACGTATTTCTTATCTTCCAACTGATACTGATTAAAAGAAACAGGCTTTTACTTCAGAGTCAAATCTGTATCAGCTGTACATTATTTGAAACTGTAAATTGCCTTATTACAGAGAAAGAAGACCACTAGAATGGTAAGCAAATTCACTTGACCATAATTAGGAAAATACTTTATTTCATAAATTTATTAAAAATTATGTTTAGGATTTTCTTTTGGGGGAGGCATGTAAGAGAGTGGTGCAAAGTGATGGTATTGTTGAAATACTCCATTGACTAAGTCAACAACTGTGTTTGGAAAACTTTGGCTATATCATGGATACATACAAGTTAAACAAAAGTGCTATATTACAAAGGGCAAATATTAAATATGCAGTACATCCTTTCATGATGAAGAATTGCTACCCCTTTCTTGTGGCATGTTTTTGACTATTGCTAAGACACTGCATGAAGGACCAACAAAATTAATACTATTTTTTGTGGGGGGGGGGGAGGAATACAGTAACCAGCACAATTGAAATAGTACTTGTATAATTGTGTAATTACATGTAATACTGCTTCTAGTTAAGGGGTTTATTATTTTGCATGTACAAACTTATTTTAATTGGTAAAGATCTTGGTAAAAAAACAACACAGTCTTGTTTACTGTACAAGCAAGCAACAAAAACATATCAAAATACATTTTTTTCCTTTAATTATTCCCTTTTGAAAAGGTCTGTCATCCACTATCAACCAGTAGTTTTATCCATTCCCTCGACACTTGTCTATTCATGGACCACAAGCAAGATAGCACAAGCTCACACCTATTCTGTTCTACCATGTGGGTGTGGATCTGTGATTCTACCATGTCACAGTAATAGCAGCTTCAGCAGATCAAGGAATCATATCAAATCAAATATCAGATTGATTTTTTTTTATACAGTAAGGGGTTGTTTTCCAACAGATGCTTTTAAAGCCCTGTTACCATGGTTTCATGAAACACATCTATAATCATTGTTGAAAGTGCTTTTTTTAGTTATCGGGCAACTCAGCATAATTATAATGAACTGATGATACCCGAAATCTTGATTTTGGGTAACATTTCCCCCCCACAATGCAGTCAGATCTAAAACCTGTAGAGAAATATAGAAGAGTTTAATGTGCCTACATTCCCCCTTACCATTATTAACTGGTAACTACAGGAGATTACATGACAAACACAAAGCCCAACAAACGAAACCGACAAGTCATTCCTGCTAGGATATAATAATCCTTATAAATGAAGTATGCAGTGTTGGAAGTGGCACTTTATGATTTTTTTTTTCCAAACTTGGGGCTATAGCTCTTCTGCAACATGACTGCTGTAGAAGGAGCAACATTTTAAATTAAACAGGTATTCATGGTGTTGAAGTGAAAAAGGAACGGGGTATTGTGTGTGTGTTAACGTTCCTCTGTACTATAATTACATAAACGTGCACTGGTAATGGGGGTGGGGAGAGACGTACACCAAATTAACATACACAGGGTGCTTTTAAAAAAGGCAAAACAATATATGCAACAACAAGAAGAGAAACCCATGTAAACTTCCTAAACTAACTCAGCTGAGGTAACAAGTAGCCAATTTAATTGGCTGACTGGGAAACTTTTTTTTTTTTAAAAGAACACAGTTGTACCTGAATTGGAAACATCAGCAGTGCATCACAACACTAGAGCATTCTCATTTGATTAAAGCAATGGATGGTGATGTAGGTTCTACAGCTTTTATGACATTCATTAGCTGCCCAAATTATTGCTGAGTTTTGATCTGTAAATTATAAGCGTCAAGGAGGCTGTAAAATTATATTCAAATTAAATCAATAATGCGCATATTGTGTTCACTGCAAATATATTAAATATACAGCTCATAGTGAGCATTTTTTTAAAATTAACCCCCCCCCCAAAAAAAAACAAAATTATAATGCCTTTTGCTGTATTTTTTTTTTTTACACAAATGTGTATTTGATAGTACATACAAGTTCAGAAACTTAGGAACTTCAAGAAATTACATGCAAAATGTCTTTGAAAGCAGTTTGCACTTCTAAACAAATACTGAAATGTTCGGTCAGTAAATTATTGATGCACTCACTCAACACCGGGTTATTTACAATGAAATAATTAAAGAATAAATTCAAAATCAGTTTATAATTTAAGTGCAGAGTCTGGGGGTCAGTCTTCATCACTAGAGTCTGAATCCTCAGACGAGGAGGATGTACTGTCTGATCCAGAGGAAGCTTCGGCTTTCTCTGAACCCTCATCTGTGCTGTTTTCATTGCGAGAGCTAGGCTCTGTTCCCCTTTTTCCTTCGTGACCTTGAACGCTAGAGTTTTCCTCCTTTTCTGTAGACTTAGCTACACCTGTGCCATTGTTTTCATTGTTCTGTACATCAAAAATATTAGACTGGGACAAAGCTGGGATATGGAGATTAAGGCCTGGAGTGAGAAGCATCCCTGGATAAAGTATATTGGACAACAATAAAGGGTTAAGAGCTAAGGGGCTGGCAGCTGCCGCAGCAGTCGAAGATGTGGAAGGAGAACCTGACAAAGAGTTTTCTCCACCGTTATGTGCGTTTCGACTCTCTGTCCTCTCTTTCCTTCCTTCAGACTCTCTGGAGTCGTTTCCCTTTTTCTCCTCAGGAGCAGATTCTGGAGATTTTGCCAGGAGCCCGCCCATTCCTAGCAAATTTGGTAAGCCGGCCATTCCTGAAAGCACCATGGGAAACATGGCAGCCATGTTTTTAGCTTCCCCGGCAGTGTTCAGGCCAGCAGGCATTCCCATTAAACCTGCTGTAACTTGCAGGGACTGAAAGTTTTGCAGGTTTTGCTGTAAGGCCTGAAGGGTAGACAGATCCACTCTTGGAATTAGCCCATTGGCTAGCAAAGGGCTGACCGGGACGTTGGCTGCTGTTGCAGAGGTGGCTGCGGCGGCTGCAGTTGCCTTGGCAATCTCACTTTTAGGCCTCCTTCCTCTCCTACTTACTTCTTCGCGTACAACAGGGCCCGTTAAAATGCGGTCAAACATGCTTTCAGGAAGAAATCCCTGAAAAGGCAAATTAAAACTTGTGTTAGCAGCCTTACCTTTTCAAATGTAGCTAAATGTTTATAAGCAAGCATTAAGCGACATAAAAACATGAGAGGCCATATTGGATCAGGCCAATGGCCCATCCAGTCTAACACTCTGTGTCACACAGTGGCAAAAAACCCACCAAAAACAAGTGCCATCAGGAGGTCCACCAGCAGAGCTAGCAGTCCTCCCACTGTGCCCCCCCCCAAGCACCAAGAATACAGAGCATCACTGCCCCAGATAGAGAGTTCTAGCAATATGCTGTGGCTAATAGCCACTGAGGGACCTCTGCTCCATATGTTTATCCAATCACCTCTTGAAGCTGTCTATGCTTGTAGCCGCTACCACCTCCTGTGGCAGTGAATTCCATGTGTTAATCACCCTTTGGGTGAAGAAGTACTTCCTTTTATCAGTTCTAACCCGACTGCTCAGCAATTTCATTGAATGCCCACGAGTTCTCATATTGTGAGAAAGGGAGAAAAGGACTTCTTTCTCTACCTTCTGTGCATAATCTTGTAAACCTCTATCATGTCACCCCGCAGTTGACATTTCTCCAAGCTAAAGAGTCGCACAATGTAGTGACATGAATGGACACTGAAATAAGGTTCAATTTTGACTCTTTTATGGCCTCAAACCATATCCAAAGCTCCCTTGACACTGGTGCAAGGAGCCTTCTGCTGACGCAAAAGCCGTGACATATCACCTTCGTATCATCCAACCTACTGTGGGAAACCCAATTTTAAGAATAAGAACCATGAAGCCCCTGTAAGAAATCTTTACCCCAAGACAAACAGATTAAGACATCCAAAGGAGAGCACTGATTCTTTCAGGCCTCCACACCTACCCTCAAACCACATGAAGATACAGTCTGGGCACAGCCTATTGTAAGGATTACGCTGATACTGCCCATGAATGTTTTCTGCTGTACTTAAAAAAAGGCTGTTAGCAAACGTTCTCTTCTACAGTTTCTGGATCATCAAGAAACAGGTTATTTGATTCTCGAAAGACAAGCATGGACTTACTTTAGGCATTATCTTTGTCACACAAGCAAACTTGGTGTGTAGGCCCACAGGTTTTTAGATCACAGAAATGCCTGAATTAGCAAGCAGCCATCTTATTTTAACATCAGACTTCCTTCTTTAGAAAATGGAGCTTCTCTGTTATGAAACACCCCCCCACCACCCACCCCCCTCCATGTCTGGTCTGAGACCCACAAAAGTACTCACAGATTGTTTCACAACATCTGCCCATTCAGGAGCTACTCCATATTCAGGGTTCTCTTTCAGGAATCTGCACAAGTCTTTCAGTGGAGGAGCAAAAGCACCTCCTACCTAAAAGGCAGTGGAGGGAAACAAACATTTAGGATTCATGACCCAATGCTCAGCTTACAGTCATTTCAGCATGCAAAGCTGGTTTTAAGGTGTGAGACAGAAATCTTTTAAAATCATAGTCAACTATGGTGACAAAGCAATATAGGTAGGCGCACCATTAACCCATATGGTCACCCGGGAAGACAAGGGGAAACAATTACCTTCCTAGCATTCCTCCTATTGATAAGCTGAACACGTTCTTCTCCAGTAAGGCTATTAATATCCAGTTTATTTGGATTTCGGCAACGGTGCCTTTTTTGCTTGGGTCTCCCCTCATGAAGCTGAATTTTCTGTTGTAGAAGAATTTAGAAATTAAATTACTGACTTTTTCCTTTCCTTTAATCTGATTAAAGTTCCTTGGCTAAAAGTCTTCAGCATTCAAAAACCTTTCTGTTAAGTATCATCTGAACTTGAAACTAAACAAACGGAAAAACCTTTCAACAGCAAGGGTAAGGTTAGGAAATATGTCTGATAGGAGGAGTAAAACTTGCTTCTGATGAGACAAAGATGAAAAATTATCTAGGTATTGTGTTGAAAACCTATTTCTAAGGCTAATATAAAGAGGACACACCAATAAGAGAAAAGTAACAGTTTTCCCCTGAGAACAATAACAAAGGCGGTCTGGTCTGAGTAATGAATCTTTCTTAATCTTTCCTTCATGACATGGGTGGGCTGTGCATTCAATCAAGATAATATGAAAGCTGTAAACAATTTGGAATAGTTCGATAAAAACCACAGGAAGGCATTGATTTGGGTGGAAGAATACTGAAAAATAAAGACGAGCAAACATTGCAGGCACAAACCATACGCTGAAGTAATCCCTTTCTTGGGATATTCTTCCTGATATAGGACGACTGTGGGTCCCATGCTCTGAATAATGTCAAGGTTTAGTCCCAAAAGAGAGACTTTTAATGCACTGTTAAAAGCCTGCTTATTTTCCTTCCTTTAAGCCAAAGCAAGAAATTCTCTGGCCCTAAATTTATCCTGGTCCCACAGCCCTGCCACTGTGCAAATGTTCTTAAAATAATGCCTCCTTTTAGTTATATATATATATATATATATATATATATATATATATATATATATATAACTTGAAAGTTACTAGTCAAACTGTACTGAAATGCCACAGCAGAGGAAGTATGAATGCATTATTAAACTTAAAAATACTCACAGGAATAAAAGCTCCTAAATCTTCAACATAACCGGGATGTTCTTTTAGCCATTTCTCTAAATCTTTTCTTTTGGGGGCATCATCACCCGCAAGCCTTGTTCCATCTTTCAGGTTAATAACTGGAACCGGGCTTTCTACATCACACAAGCCTTGGGACTGTACATATGGAAGAGCTGGGTTTATGCCTGGAGCAACCTGAGGGGCACTGATGCCATGGCAAACCTGCAAAAAACATAAAATGTTCTGGGAGATCTCTCAAGAAGGAGGCAATGTTTAAGAAACCGCAATCATTGTAATCACACTTGTGCCTGTCAACACTGTTGCAAGGGCAGCTTTTAGTCCTACAAAAATGCGGAGCGCCCCAGTGATTGTGACAGCAGTGATTGTGACAGCAGGATCACATACGACGACAATAGCAGAAGTACTGAGCTATGAAACTACCAGAGCAAACAAACTCCAGTCTGATGCAACTTACTGCCTTAAAATTTAAAGTGTTTGCCTGAAATATTTAATGGAATCGACTTACATGGTTAGGTGTTTTATTTCTGTTGATTAACAGGATATCAACTCCTTCCACGTTCTTTCTCCTCCCTCGCCTCTTTTTCACTGCAGGCTGGTCATCAGCTATTGCCCCATTTGCACTTGTTGTCGATTGGCTAGACGTTCCTAATGAAATGGACAGTGCAATTGTACTGAACTGTACTGAAGGCTGAGTGTATTGCTCATCATAAATATGAGTAGCAAAAAAGCAACCAGAACACAAAGGAAAATCAAATGTCCAGCAAGAGCTTCTAGCACAACACACAATATTTTACGGCATACTTAATACTGGAGAGCCAGTTTGGTGTAGTGGTTAAGTGTGCAGACTCTTATCTGGGAGAACCGGGTTTGATTCCCCACTCCTCCACTTGCACCTGCTAGCATGGCCTTGGGTCAGCCAGAGCTCTGGCAGAGGTTGTCCTTGAAAGGGCAGCTGCTGGGAGAGCCCTCTCCAGCCCCACCCACCTCACAGGGTGTCTGTTGTGGGGGAGGAAGGGAAAGGAGATTGTGAGCCGCTCTGAGACTCTTCGGAGTGGAGGGCGGGATATAAATCCAATATCTTCTTCTTCTTCTTCTTCTAACGCACACCGTGAGTTCAGACATATTCTACATCTTCTCCTTCCCAGGATCAACACATGGGACCCAGGAGACTAACACTGCTCCAGACCGCAGGCCCGCCATCTCATGGTGTGGCCAGGAAAGCCAAAACAAAAACTTCAGTCCTTCTCAAATCACCACTACCACAAATTCACACCTTAAAATTCCCTCTAGAGAGACTTGCTAGTTAGTATTAAATTACCCATTTCAGTTATTTTCTGGTACACCGTCAGCCAAACTCTTTGAGCCTCTATGTTCATATATGAACTGACAAGAAGCCCCTTCAACCTAGCCATACCAACTAGGCATCGTGTCATGTCCGTATAGTTCGGATGTCTTCCTGTTCAATCCATGAAGAGATTTAACAACTAAATGACAAGTACACAATAGGGACACATCTTTTACACCCAGCTGGATCACATCAGGAGAACTCATCAGCCCAAGTGAAATGGTAAATCTATGCCTGTTGGATGTGGGGGGGGGGGGGAGTGTCCCATTGCTGAAGGCTTTTCCACAAGGAAGAATTATGTCTATATAAAGTTAGATGTCAGAGGCAACGGTCCCAGACCAGTAAGTGCCAATCTTTCTGGACCCTGCCCCTTTAGCTCCTAAACAACAGCACAGGACCCAACGAACTGCAAGTCTTGAGGAGGTGCCAGAGCTATGGACTCATCGATGTAAAGGTCAGGAGCATGGGCAAGCAAACCAAGAGAGCCAAAGACAAAAAAAATACAAGCTAAGCATCAGGAGGTGTAAGCCATAATAAGGAACAAGCCCAAGTTCAGATCCATGGAGGAATCCCCTTCATGGCTGAATGACCTCTCTCTGCCATCTTTGCTGCTCCTCTCAGCACGTGTTGCCAAGAAAGGGAAGAAAAGTGTAGTGTCCTTGCTCTCTAGGCATAGGCATTGCAGGTCCTTTAAGAAAGAGGGAATATGGTGGCCCTTTAAAAACTCTCCACCACAAAGAAAGGATGCCTCTGTGACCCCACCCGATGTTCCCAATCCATGGGCTGAAGACCACAATTTGAGATCGTCCTTGCACAATGCCAGTTTAAGTGGGGTTTTTTTTGGGGGGGGGGGGGGGATATGAAGGAACATTCAGCAGTATGTGTAGTCTAGCAAACCAAACACATCTTTTATTACCTCAATGAGAGTCAGGCCATAGGTAACAAAAAAAGCATAAGCTGAATATCAGTTCCAAACACACGGACTGATTTCGCACTAGAGCTTGTCCCGGGTGGAGAGCCCTTTTGCCCCCGGTGCGTCTCTTCGTTTTCGCACAAGCCACTGCGGAGCTAGGAGTTGGTGCGCCACTCTCCTGCAGCATGCAGAAACTGCTTGGAAGAGGATCTTGATTGCAGCAGGAAAGCAACACTCCAACTCGCAGCTCCGTGGCAGCTTGTGCGAAAACCGAGAGAAGCACCAGGAGCAAAAGGGCTTTCCACCCAGAACAAGCCTAGTGAGAAATCCGTCATGGTACTTCATGTGTGTGCGTAGCACTGATCGGCCACTATTAAAACCCACGATGCTTACCCGATTCTGGCAAAGACTTTGGAAAATTAACCAGGCTCATCTCTGAAGCATTCTGTAGTTCATGTAGCCGGGCAAGGTATTGCTGCTGTCCTAGTGTGCCTTCTTCACTTTCAAATGGCCTTTTCTGAGAAAGTCCCTGCTTCTGAAAAATTAATTTCAAGCCACCTTCCTGTTAAACAAACGTGAGGGTTAGCAGATTTCTTTGGGAAGGAGAAACAAAGTTTCATTAATTTAGGATTTTCATATGCTCTTCCTCCCTGAAAGTACTGAAAACAATTTCCACGCGCAGGGATGTTAAGTCATTCGCACGGAGCTGGTTTAAGTAACGACGACATTTGAAAACTTGTGAGCATATGTACACACAAGTATTTATACCCGTTCATATATTTATTTTGGAAAAGCTAAATATGCACACACCAAATGCCAGAAAGAATGTTTGCATTAATATATGTTGTAATCTATTTTAGGTGTAAAAAACCTAAGAAATAAGGAGGGAATGATTATTACTCTGATTGTTCACTCAGAACATTTAAAAAAACTAGCTTTCAGACAGCTGGAGCTAAGTCTAGGATTAGAAAAGCTAAACACTCTTGGAAGTAACTATAATACTAAAAAAGAGCATAAGACAGACCACTTGAGAAAGCACTTTGATCAGCAAGGCTTCAAAAGAACACAAACTACTTTGTTGGTGGATCCTGAAGTTGTGTATTTAAAAGAAAATGAAATCTCCCCCCCACCCCAATGTGTGTGCGAAGGAAGTAAGATTGAGAGCAGGCAGCTACTTGTAGGTAAAGCATGCCGCACACCGCAATCGCAATCAGGTCCTAGGGCAATAAAAATAAACATACGTCATTGATTTTCACTGTAAACTCCTTTTCCCGTACATGCTTCTTCACCTTTGACATCTGTGGTGATTGACCATTTTCTTCTTTAACATCTGCACTTGGGGGAGTTGGTACACTGGGCTCAATGTAGTCTGCAGCGGCACCTGGGCTGTCTAGAAGTTTGGTGGTGTAAAAAGAAGCCACGGTGTTGGTGTCATAACTTCGTCTTGCTGACGGCCATTTACCTTTCAAGACTGTTTGACAAATACTGTCCAGGCGATTAATCATAACACGATCCTAGAAGGAACAGAGCACTCTTCAAAAATCCCGCACTTTCCTGATTCAACACTTGAAAAAGTTGTAATAATTGATAAACAAGAAAAATAATCCCAATAAGCCCAGGGTTCCTAACATAGTGACTCTGGACACCGTGGTGTTCACCAAAACCTCTCATGATGCCTCTCCAGTATTTTAGGAAGGGGGTGGGACCTTTGCCCATGAGATCTTCTGACTGGTGACCAGCAATCTGATTGGCTGGGTAGATATTTAAAAACGCTGCTTTAGCAGCAGCTGCTACCACAGCATGAGGATTTTCACTGTATGACCGCAAGTCACTGCAAGTTGTAAGTTTGTAAAAAAAATCAATACATTAAACAATATATTAATTTAAAAAGGCATCCTGTTTAACAGTGCTGCTGCCTGAAATGCTGAAGAGTTACTATTAGAGTTACGTGTAACCTCAATCCTTGACATTTTGTGGTTGGCTCTACTGTCTGCATTAGCCATTTTGTAGTGGCGCCCACCACCTGTGTCAGAATTCCAAAGATGCCCACCAGCTCAAACACCTGGGGGGCCCGGCAATAAGTCATAGCTGTCATAGCTGTCAGAGCAGAGTCAAATGGCTGTCAGAGCAGAGTCAAATGGCGTCTTTCAGTTGACAGCAAAACTACATGGCTGATTATGACATCACCTCTGATTCTAGACAAAGGTCAGGATTTCATCAGCTGAAAGTCAAGGTGAAGGGATTTTTTTTAAAAAAACCTTTTCTTGTATATGCTGAGAGTTATTAATATGAATAGAAAAGAGGAGAGAAGCGACATACTTTGCCCCATGAGAAGCAACATACTTTGCCATTGTCAGTGGCAGAAGACATGGGAGAAAATTCAGAAAGAGCAGCACAGTAGGCTTCTTTGAGACTGAATGATGCCAAGAAGCTTTCTGAAGCTCTTCTCAGGATCAGGGGCTTCAAGAAGAAGAAGAAGATGATATTGGATTTATATCCCGCCCTCTACTCCGAAGAGTCTGAGCGGCTCACAATCTCCTTTACCTTCCTCCCCCACAACAGACACCCTGTGAGGTGGGTGGGGCTGGAGAGGGCTCTCACAGCAGCTGCCCTTTCAAGGACAACCTCTGCCAGAGCTATGGCTGACCCAAGGCCATTCCAGCAGGTGCAAGTGGAGGAGTGGGGAATCAAACCCGGTTCTCTCAGATAAGAGTCCGAACACTTAACACTTAACCACTACACCAAACTGGCTCTTCAGCATCTTCAACTTAAAACAACTACCCCGTCTTTCAGCTATGGTAGTACGTTATGGAACAACCATCCTTACTCATCATTCAAAATTTAAAATCACCAGGAGAAGGGCTCTTTTTCTAGCAGGCGCTCCTCTGCATATTAGGCCACCCCCCCAATGTAACCAATCCTCCAAAAGCTTAAAGGGCTCTTAGTACAGGGCTTACTGTGAGCTCCAGGAGGACTGGCTGCATCGGGGGTGGTGGTGGTGGTGGTGGCCTATTATGCTAAAAAAGAGCCCTGACCAGGAGAGAGATTCATTGATTTGTGTGTGTGCATACTATGTACGACATCTTACCTTTGGCCAGTAGGAAGCAGCCAACATATAGCCACCTTGTAAAAGACAATTTGAATTTGGTGTTCCGTTATTCATTTGAAAACTGTCCTGGGTTTCATCCTGCACGGTGCTCAAGGAAGCTACACTCTCTTCATCATATGCTTTCAGGTGAGGAGTTCCTTCTGCTGAAGGAAGAAAGGTGCAGGCAGTTAGAACTTCAAAACCTACAATGTTATGCATTATGTTTCTCCAGTGAAATTATGTAATGTACGCAAATTAGCTTCAAAATGTAAACAAATTCATTTTAAACAAATGCATAATATGAAGCAGAATGAAAACACCGAAGCTTTCTGTGTGTTTTTCATCCTAGACAGAGAGAGGCTATTGTCCTGTTTAATCTATTCAACAGGAAAGACCTGACCCATGAACAAAACTGCAGCTAAAAGCACAGTAAAATAAGAGTGCCAGACATTCTAGACCAGGGGTGTCAAACTCATTTGTTATGACGGCCGGATTCGACATAAATGAGACCATGTTAGGCCGGGCCATGTTGGGTTGGGCCGTGTGTACCTATTTTAAGATTAGATAGCAGCAACACAAACACAATTAAGTATTTTTTTTTTTAAAAAAAAACACCTTAAAATATGCTTTAAACATTAGCATTTGTCGGACTTAAAGGTGCTTTCTTTGTATCTCTCCTGTCCAATCCAGAGAACTAGGAAAGGGAAGCTCTGGCACTTTCCTTCCTTCTCCAGGGGACCAGGAGGGGGAGGAACCTCAGCCAGTAGAAGGAAGAGAGGCTTGGCTCAGTAGCTCTGCTGTGCCATTGAGAGAGTCCGGCAAAGCAAGCTCTGCCGCCCCCCTCCTCCCCAAGGGAGGGGCCTCTGACAACAGAGAAAATAGAGGTTTTGCTCTGTAGCTCCTGTGCAATTGAACAAGCCTTACAAAGGAAGCAAGAGAGAGGGAGAAGGAAGCAGATGACAGCCAGTTGCCCAGGGGGGTCTGATAGGAGCCCTCCGGGGGCCTGATTCGGCCCCTGGGCCACATGTCTGACACCCCTGTTCTAGATCTTTATTTGGAGCACATTTTCTAACAGGAACTGCACTGTACACAAACACAGTATCAACAAATAATTCATAGCTGACAATGGAGGTAAGGGAAAAATCAGTATGATGCACAGGAGCTCTCAAGCACTATCTGCTCTCATGGACCCATTCTGTTTCCCTTCCAAAAAAACTCAAATGCTTACACAACAAAAGAGATGGAAGTCCAGTAGCACCCTGAAGACTAACAAAATTTGTGGCAGGTATGAGCAGTGACTGAAGAAGTGAGCAGTGACTCATGAAAAATTCATACCCTGCCACTAATTTTGTTGGTCTTTAAGGTGCTATTAGCCTTTTGCTCTTTTCTACGGCTACAGACAGACTTACATAGCTACCCATCTTGATTTATCTCCAAAACAGCTGTCGCTCCACTAAAATAGTCAAGCCTGAGACTGCCGTGGCATGAATAACTGCTGTGTCTTAGCCAGGGGAAGATAAAATTAGTGAACGTATAGTAAAGGGCACAAGAAAACTTCACAACCTGAAACTCAAGTGAACAGAGGAAAGATAATTCCATTAATGACGGTTATCCCTCTACATTACAAAGCATATTATCATTACAACTGCTTTGTCTGGATTGCCAAGTCAGGCTTCTAACTTTTCCCTGGGCTAATGCTAGAAGATAGGGCCTGAATAACTAGAATTTATAACCTGCAGCATTACAGATTATGTTTCTGCAATGGTATTACGGGCCCAGTGTTTGGAGGATTTCCATGTCTCATATTTGTCAGTGCCAAAACTGTGTTAGTGACTGATGTTTTTGTTCACACCACTGATATACAACAAATGGAACTGCAGCTGTCTAGAATCTAGAACAGGGATGTCAAACTCATTTGTTATGAGGGCCAGATCTGACATAAATAGGACTTTGTGGGACCAGGCCACGCATATCATAAAACGTAATGCCAGCTAGTGGAGATATAAACTTTATAAAAGATACAGAGAAACACAATTAAATATTTGTTTTTTACTTAAAATACAAACATGCTTAAACTCTTGTGATGTTTTGTTTAAAATGGAAACGTGGAAGAATAGTGGGATTTGGCAATGCAATTTTAAAAATAAAACATCAAGAAAAAGCACAAGGATCACAGCAGAAGCTAAACATATAAACCATAAATATAAAATGCTCTGAGCTTAGGAAAACATGAAAGACTGGGCATTGTAAGCTTCTCCCTCTGTTCCCAAGGTCTACTCAGATTGACAATGGTTCTCCAGTGTAATATTCCCCTTTGGCTGTGGGTTCCCAGGTTAGAGTACTCACTAGGCACCACTTCTAAGGTCCATTCAGCAGACACACGCTGACTCATAGCATCAACAACTCCAGCAAGGAACAACTTCTAACTGGCCATAAATGGTGTAAAGTGGTGAAATGGTGAAAAGTGAAACTGAACTCCACTCCATTAAAATACATTGCAGCACAGACAAAGCTGCAAGGACAACACAGAATGGACTTTCCATGAAGGTCTCTGTGCCCAGATAAGAGACCTTCATGGAAAGTCCATTCCACATTTTCTTTGCAGCTCTGCAAGCCCAGAATTGCTTCCTGCTTTGGCCTGCAAAGACAAGGAAGGAAAAGCTGGGAACTTCAGCAGCCTCAGAGCTTCGAAGGGTGAGAACAGGAGAGAAAGGGGGAGAAAAGAGCCCCGGGGCCTGATTAAAGCCCTGGGCAGGACATTTCTGGCCTGCAGGCTGGACATTTGACACCCCTGATCTAGAAGTTACATGGGTGATATTCACACGTCAAAATAATTTACGGCACCGTGCGTACAGTTTCTTCACACAGAAAAAAACCCCATTCTAATAACATTCTTATACCAACCCAATCTTCTTATCCCACCCCGAACTTGAACTATTTCCAAGAAATTACACTATAAAAACAGGTAATACAACATATCAAAAGATGAATGCCAGTGAGTTAGACAAATCAATATAATCATCTTGATCCTAATACTTTTGTTACAGTACAAACAAGGGATAAATCTGTAAATGTGATCTAACACTGACTGTGTTGAGATAGAATCAGATCCTGGAAGTGCCACTCCCTTCCCTTTGGCTCAACTATTTGAAGGTTTCCTGATGCCAACAACTAGGTTTTTTTCTGTGCCCAATATTGACATACTAACTATGGCTTGTGCTGTCTGAAACCCTGTTTTCTAAGTACGAAAGCAAACCAGTTTGTCATTTCCTCAGATTTGGGTATAAAATGCTTTGCTGGCAGCCAAGAAGTTTTCAGTTATCCAATGAGTGTGCGGGTGGAGGGAGGGGGACCCAAGATGAGTGTAAAGTCTTCCGAAGCTTGTTTTCATAATGTCAAGCCACGCTTTTTCCTTACTTATGATGAGTGAAAAGGTCTGCAGCAGCTTTTACAGTTCAGCACGCCATAACTAATTTCCATAGGTTTCAGGGCAGGCTCAATATTTATCAAGCCTCAGTTTGTGAGCCATTTTCACACTCGATTTCCTTTTCGCCCAGTGCTGAGGGTAAGGCAAACCTGACAAATTTTCTTTGGCTCTAAAAGGAAGCCCCAAAATTTAGGAGCCAGGCTCACATTTCAATCCTCAGGGTGATGTTTTCTTACTATTGCTACCCCACCCACTCCAACAAACCTATGTGCCTCAATGAAATTTCTAGCTACCATTGTGATGTGACGCCTAGGATTCGTCAAGCCTAAAAGTGTCTTATTTTGACTTTCAACTACCCTCACGTTTAAAGACAATGCTATTTGTTTTATATTCCTAATTAACCCATTCAACACTTAATTTAACAACAGCTGCAAGTTTTCATGTGTTTACCTCTCTTTTGTGCCTCCTCTTCATCACTGTCACTCTCTTCAGATGAAGAGGAGGAAGACGAAGAGGACGACGACGAAGAGGACGAAGACGACGATGACGCTGAAGAACAAGATGAAGAGGATGAAGAGCTAGATCTGGAGCGTGAACAAGAAGAGGAAGATGATGAAGAGGAAGATGATCTGGAAGAACAGGATGATCTGTCCGAATCAGAATCTGAATCGGAGCTGGAGTCTGACCCTCTCTTGTTAGCTCTCTGTTTTTTGGAAGCAGTGTTTGGAGTTAGGGGCTCTGTCCTTGCTGCAACCATGCGCCTGTCGCTGTCTGATTTTACAACAGATCTGTGGTCTGCGGAATGTGATGGTGTGCCATTCTTTGGACTCAAAGGCTCAGTCTTTATTCCTCCCTGCACATCGTCGGTAGACATGGATTCTTCTCCTGAAGAATGAGGTTCTTCTTTGTGGTTTTCGTTCTTAACTTTTAAATCCTCAAGTGTGCTTCCTTTAACATCTAGCAGCCTTGCCTGAGGGTTGAGGGGTGATGCGGACAATGCCATCTGATACGGATGCAAAATTGGGGTAGGAGTTCTTGAAAGTGCTGCCTTGTTTTGACTGTAGTTCCTTTGGGCTGACATAAAGGAAAGCTCAGGATCACGAAGGATGTGGTAGTCTGTTCTGCTAACCCCATGCTTTGCAGCTCCAACCAGTAAATCCCAGTCATGAGTCCCACACTCCCACCAGACTGGAAGGTCTGGATTTGGCTGGCAAAGTTTTAACCGCTCAAATACTTGTGGATGACGGACAGCTTGCTCCCGTACCTTCCTGAGAAGTTCAATTCGATACAAGGTTCGAGATGCACGTTCCTCAGTAATTGGCTGGATGAAAATATTTGGATCCATGGATTCTGCACAAGAAACACACAAACCTCAGTACCTCCTCCCCCCTTTTTAACATTCCCCCTATGTTCTCATTTTAAAATAAGGTTCCCTAAGAACTGTTTTGCTATTTGGAAGGGGAAAAAAAATATTTAACAATATAATAAGCAGGGTTTTTTTTAAAAAAAATGTTGCCTGAAGGACTTCCCTCTGTCTCTATGACTATTATTGGCCTAATACAGCAGCCCCTCCAATTTACAGTAATGCTGGGGGGGGGAGGGGGTTTCCTGTGATGGTAATGGAACTTCTGCTGATGTAAAGACCCGTGTGACAGCATGATCATATACATTTTCAGCTGTGTTTCTTCTAAATCTGTTTTCATTTTCACAAAGAAAAAAACCCCAAGTGTCACAAAAGTAACCCACCATCTTTTGAAGGCAGGCGACAGACTCTTCTGCACATGGCCATGAAAGCGTACAAGTACTTCTCTAAGCTCTCATCCGTTTTCTTATGCAGCCGAGCCATGGCTCTAAATTTGGTCCAATCGAACTGACCCCTATCAGGATCAAATACAACACCAAAGGTGGAAACCACTCTGTAGAAGTCAGCTTCTTCCCTTCTTGTCCATCTAAATTTTAAATGGAAACAAAGCACCATTAAGTAGTTAAGCCGAAAGCTAGATCTGCTTGCTAGTTGGTATAGTTTTAAACTGAGTATTGCTCATTATTATTGTAAAAAAAAGGGAAAGGTAGTCCCCTGTGCAAGCACCAGTCGTTTCCGACCCCGGGGTGATGTTGCTTTCATGTTTTCACGGCAGACTTTTTTTAATGGGGTGGTTTGCCATTGCCTTCCTCAGTCATCTACACTTTCCCCCCAACAAGCTGGGGACTTGTTTTATTGACCTTGGAAGGATGGAAGGTTGAGTCAACCTCAAGTCAGCTAACTGGACCCAGCTTCCGCCAGGATCAAACTCAGGTTGTGAGCAGAGCTTAGGACTGCAGTACTGCAGCTTTACCACTTTGCGTCATGGGGCTCTAGTCATTATTATTGTAACCTGCCTTAAATCTGGTTTTGGAGAAAAGTGGGGATAAAAGCTCTAAGTGAATTAACACAAACAAGCCAACCAACCAACAGCCCTCCCCCCCCACCCCCCGAAAAACACCACACTCCAAAACCTATACTGCTAGAAATCATAATAGTAGAGGAAACAAATGCAAATGCTTTTTGTGATCTATTTGAACATGCAAACCTAATACTTATATTTTGAGCAAACCTTTGCTGTCTTTCAATTTTGGCAGCCATTTTTGGATTCAGAGAAGCTTCTTCATACGGAGTCTGAATCACACAGGCCTGAACTGGAAACACAGGTTGGATTTGTTGGATTTGCCTGTTCTTACTGGTACGCTGATAGGCTGTTATTAAGCGACGCAAACGTGTTGTTAAGGCAGACTGTGTTGGCCAGTAAAGCTTATCCCCTTCAATCATCTGACCATCTGTAATTGGGAAAACATGAAAGAATAAAAAAATATTTCATACTGATTTGTTGGGTTCTGTACCATACAAAACGTAGGCTTGTTCTATTCCAGAATAGTAAGTGTACACAGTACCAGTTTATAATTTTTTTTACCTCCATCTGCTATTATTAGGTCCCCCGGTGATGACACATCATCCTAAATCACAAATTTAAAAGAGATCAAGAATGAACAGAAGCATGATTCAGACTACAATCACCTGTCCTGCAGATAAATACAGATTGTGGACAACTTTTAAATTTAAGAAGCTCACAACTTTTCCCACAGAAAAGTAAACACTGTACATTTAAATTTTAAAAGGGATCCTAGTAAACTAATCCCACAATTGATTTTCTACAAGTTTACAATCAAGCATGAAGTATGGTAGGCTCACCAAATTTGTAATAAAAATAAAATACAGAAGTATTACCTCTATGTCGTCTTTAAACATGGCTGGTGCTGGTTTATATTCTGGATCTTCTACATCTCTGCAGGAATACAGAAGCATTACAAACCTGTCAAGTATGTATCTTACCATGCAATTTGTTACTTGACATAAATCACTTCAGTTTGGTGTAGTGGTTAAGTGTGCGAACTTTTATCTGGGAGAACCGGGTTTGATTCCCCACTCCTCCACTTGCACCTGCTGGAATGGCTTTGGGTTACCCATAGCTATCACAGGTCTTGTCCTTGAATGGGCAGCTGCTGTGAGAGCCCTCTCAGCCCCACCCACCTCACAGGGTGTCTGTTGTGGGGGGAGAAGACATAGGAGATTGTAAGCTGCTCTGAGTCTCTGATTCAGGGAGAAGGGTGGGGTATAAATCTGCAATTCTTCTTCATTTGAGAGTGGAAAGGATAACTGCAAAGCCTGGATATTTTGGTACTAACCACCTGGATTCTCTCTTTGTAAAAGTCTGTTCTAACTGTAGCCAGACTCTTTCTGGATCTTGATAACTGAACATAAGAGAACCCATGCTGGATCAGGCCAATGGCCCATCAGGTCCAATACTCTGTGTCACACAGAAGCCCAAAAAACCAGACACCATCAGGTGCGGCAGGACACTAGAAGCCCTCCCACTGTGCCCCCCAAGCACCAAGAATACAGAGCATCACTGCCCCAGACAGAGAGTTCCAACAAGATAGAGAGTTGCAAACTGGAGGAGGGTGGCAGAATTTCAGCTCCAAGCAAGACCACTCAAGAGCAGTAAATTCTGGTTCCAAAGCATTCATTTCCCCCTACTTGCTGTTCTACTACAGCAACAGACCTTTAGCTCTTACAGTGATTCTTTTGTTTGCAAAGAGCTTCACAGAGCACTTAGATGTTAAGCTTCCTTCTAATTCACAGAGTAGCTGCAACTTCTTTATAGTTTCCCTATATTTGATGATGTTGCTCAACTAGAACGCAACCTAGCCCCTCCACATCTTTCAAGGGAAGCACTACATTACAAATGGTCTGGACTTTGAAGAATGTGTACAATATGCAGGGACTCACTTAGGGCATAATGCAACTCAGTCTTGCCCCCTGCCCTGCTCCACAAGGGGACATGTCACATGGGCATATGGACATATGCATGCAGACAGCACAAGGGAAAATATCAGAAAATTAGAAAGCTGTGTGCCCCTCAATTATAACTAAAGGTAAAGGTAGTCCCCTGTGCAAACACCAGTCATTTCCATATAACTACCTAGCCCTCCTTCTGTGCATCATGCAAGTTACTGATACTTGAAGAAAGGTAGACTGCGGCATTTTCTACAATTATTAGAAGAACTTCATGCAACCCTTTAGGTGCAAAACCAGGCAGAATTAAGTACTTTAAAGTCTTGTGCATTTTAAATGGAAGAACATTCTTAACTCTCTCCTTGGAGGGGAGTCTGTCACAGCCAGTGGCACCTTAAAAGGATTTTATTTTAGCTGGATCATACTCTTTCGCTTACATGCGCAAACATTTTTTTAAGCACGTTAAGTAAGAGATTTCCCATAAAACAGTCTCTTCCAGTCTGAACATGTGCACAGTGGCAGATCTTCTCTGAGCTCTCTTCTGACTGTTCTCTCCCTTTATTCTATTAGATTTGTGATGGTTCAAACGTGGTTTTTCTCTGGCTGCAGCACTAGCCGTCTGAATCGGCCTCTCCGAGGAGGCCAGAACGGCTCCTACATTGGCCTACTTTCAGAGGCATCATAAAGCGCCTCTCTGTTTTAACAGGCAGTTGATGAAGGCTGTTTTATTTTCTTTGCTGCTGATTTGGGGGTAATTAGGGATATTAGTCGGATGCCTGTGCTTGAATGTTTTATTTTTGTATAGCGCTTGAGTCGTAAGCTGTCTGAACTAGGAGAGATGTTAGTTATATTTAAAATGCTTTTGTAGAAAGTCATACCCGTCAATATAATCATTCGCCCTTTGCTCAGCAGCAACTGCCTTGTCATCGGGTTTCCCCACTCGTTCCAGGAAGCAAAGGGCAGCATCTGCTCTAATTGTATTGTACTTTTCATAACCTGCAAAAGAAACACGACATACTATGAACATAACTTCAAAATCAGAACAAACCGAACAGCGAAAGCAAGAAAAAACACATCACTTGCCGTGCTTAAAAACTCCTATTAGGAGAGATTTATCTGCCTCGGTATCCCACCACTCTGCTGGCACTTCAGAATGGTCTGGCTCGGGGATCCAGACATCAATTTCACTGAAATGTTTACACCCGGGGGGGAAAAAATACACCAAACGTTACTTTTGTTTATTACTGCATGCACTGATTTGGTCTGCTTAAATAAACATCAATACATCAATAAGCAAACATCAATACATATTCATGGAGTATAATAAAGGCTAAGAGAAGAAGACGATTGTAGATTTATACCCTGCGCTTCTCTCTGAATCAAGAGTCTCAGAGCAGCTTATAATCTCCTTTATCTTCTTCCCCCACAACAGACACCCTGTGAAGTGGGTGGCATTGAGAGAGCTCCCCCAAAAGCTGCCCTTTCAAGGACAACTCTTGCGTAAGCTATGGCTGACCCAAGGCCATTCCAGCAGCTGCAAGTGGAGGAGTGAGGAATCAAACCTGGTTCTCCCAGATAAGAGTCTGCAGACTTAACCACTACACCAAACTGGCTTCAGGATTCAGGAGCACCCCTATTCAAGTCTTCTGTCACAAAGCATCAGCTTGTGCCGGGCAACTCACTGTCAATCTGTCTGAGCCATCTGTTTCTAACATGGGGTTAACGCTAGCCTACAATAGAAGGCTGTGGTAAGGATGACCAAATAACATTCAATAAACTAGGTAAGCGCCAGTGTTCCCTCTAAGCTGAGTTAGTGTGAGCTAGCTCATAGTGTTTTAGCCATCGGCTCACACATTTTTGTCTTAGCTCAGGAAGGATGGCCCCTGAGGAAACTAATTTATGCAGCAGCCAAATTGCTTCCTCACTACTTTTAATGCCAGTAGCTCACAAAGTAGAATTTCTGCTCTAAAGACTCCACAGCTTAGAGGGAACACTGGTAAGTGCTAAGGGTTTTAAAGTTATAGAGTACTGTTCTCCAGTGTAAATGCTCTGAAACATTTAAATAGCAAATGCTACTGAAACTCAGCTCACTCAAATATTCTGTAGAGTAGCTCCATTTAATAATCAGCACTGCTTAAAAATCAATTGACTTCAAGCACAGCTTACCTGGCTTCAACTCCTTCAAAAACCTTTTGGCACTCATTACCAATGACCTCCTGTTTCAAATAATACAGCATCCTTACTCGAAGCAAGACCCTAAATAGGAACACACAAACACACAAATTGAATTCTGCTGTTTCTAATTCAGGCTATTTTTAAAAGACAGAACAGCCACCCACACCTCAAATCCAGCATTTTTCTGCCCCAAGAGTTATCTGCCTCCAAGACCAGTTCGGATGTAGTATTCGCTGTTCATGTTATCCTATACCAAGTTTTATGTACACTGTGGCTCCGCTGACTTTAATGGAACCTAAGCATGCTTGACTTAAATGTTAACTCAGTGCTGTTAAAAATTGCCTCTGTGTAGAACTCCCGGCAGCAATGCACAGAACCGCACCGTTTGCAAGGGTAATTTCCAGCAAATCCAGGCAGTTTCCGGTGGTAGGTTAAATTCTGTAACTAGCATCCTTAATTTTAAACAAACAATACTTAATTTTAAACAAACAAGTTGGGCCATGTAGAAGCTCTTTGAAAAGAACACGACAGAGTCTGTGAACTTCATACCTAACCCACAGCCCACTTTAGGTTTCACTATGAAAAGAAATAAATCAGGCTATTTGCTCCTCTTCAATCTAACTCCCAGCCAGCTGATGGTGCTGTTCTGTGGTGGAAAAATTCTCTGGTGTGGAGGGAATCTAGGGTCATATCAATCCATACCTTTAAATTTGTCTCATGAAAAGCTAGAATGTTTCTACCACCTGGGTGTCTTATTCTGACCGTGCACACCCCCCCCCCCACATCTCTTAAATCCAAATTTGGCTCCCAGCGCACCTGCAGACAGCATACCTGCTTTAGTAGCGTAAAGAGTGACATACAATACGGCTGCAATCAGCATACTAAGATCCCATTTCAGTAACTCTACATGAGTCCACAATAAAGCTTATTAGCTTTTAATAAGGACACTTATTTGCACTTCAAAAGGAAGCATATTCAGTCCTGAAACACGACATGCAAGCTAGTTTCATAAGCTTAAAGACAAACTAACGTATTTATAGTGTTACTCACTTGTTGCAGTGATGCTTTATGTGCTTTTTATACCCTTCATCTTGCAACAGATGCTCTGGATTATACTTTCGAAGCCATTCTGCTTTATGTATATCGAAAGTGCTTGCCTGAGTCTTAACTTTCTTTCCTTTTCGACCCCTGGGGACAGGGGCTGACAAACCTATTCAATGGAAAGAACACAGTACAGCGACAGCATAAAATATAGGAAGGGAAAACCATCTTGCCAGCTGCACTCCACCTTGACTGTGCTTTTGTCTCCTTCTGGTTTGCCGGTATAAGTCAAAGCCAAAAGCACAAGCCCATGGCTCACAATGGATGTTCATGGATAAACCACCTATAGAATCCAAACTAGCCAAAAATATACTTTATATAGTATTTTTACCTTAAACTGTTCTCCTTGGGGGAGAAAAGCAGAATATTAATACCTTCTAAACTCACAGATCTTGAGAGATTAAAATGCGCAATTTGCTGCCAGAAGACGTAGTGCTGACCACAGAAATAAACAGCTTTAAAAGGCACTAAACCTCTGAACCCCAGTGCCAGGAGGCAACATCAGGGGAAGGCCTCAGCCTCGATGCCCCGTTTCTTTGCCCTCCAGAGGAACTGATTGGTTACTGTGTAAGACAGGATGCTGGACTAGATGGACCACTGGTCTGATCCAGCAGGGCTCTTCTTATGTGCTTATGATAAAGTCTTGTTTCACATATGTAATACATAAAAAAACAAAAACTTCACAGAGAATAATCTATTTGCCTTTAAAATTCAGCACCACACTTCAAATAAGTGTAGGTAATACAAAAGAAATACCAAGCCAGCAATATAATGGCAGAAACATTTAATTTTATTATGTTATATCAGTTCTGGCTAATGGCTAAAAGACTTGCAGGGCCTTTGTAAGCAAAGTTACACCTTAGAAGTCCACTGAAGTCAAGGTGGGCATAGAAGGGTGTAAGAAGAAGAATTGTATATTTATCCCGCCCTTCTCTCTGAATCAGAGACTCAGAGTGGTTTACCATCTAAATATAAAGATAAAGGAGATTGTGAGCCGCTCTGAGACTCTGAGATTTGGAGTGGAGGGCAGGATATAAATCCAATGTCATCTTTTTCCTATATCTTCTCCCCCCACAACAGACACCCTGTGAGGTAGGTGGGGCTGAGAGAGCTCTTATAGCAGCTGCCCTTTCAAGGACAATTCCTACGAGAGCTATGGCTGACCCAAGGCCATTCCAGCAGTTGCAAGTGGAGAAGCGGGGAATCAAACCCGGTTCTCCCAAATAAGAGTCCACGCACTTAACCACTACGCCAAACTGGCTCTCCTGCTTAGGGGCAACGCTGCTGGATCCTTACCAAGGTGATTCTGCAGTTCTCGAGTTTGTCCATCCTCAGTTGGCGTGATGAGGTCCCATATAAAACCTTTTATCTTTTCATCTCCTCTGTAGTGAACAAGGCAATAAGCTAAGAGTGCTCGGCAAATTATCTCCACGTCTTGTTCATTTAGCTGCCTTTTGAAACGTCCATGTGACAAAATCTCTCTCCAGCGACCCCACCTAGTTAAAATTTAACACCAGTCAGCATTTAAAACATAAATGTTGTGCCGAATTCTAAAAGCACTTTTGGTTGCTGACTCCTTTACAGGAAGGGTCAAACTGTAGTTAAAGCATTATACAACAGAACCTTCATAATCCAGCACGCAATTATCCAAAAAGCTCAGTTAACTGGCATTTCCAGAACGCAAACTCCTCTGCCCCGGTCACCATACTGCGGTGACTTCAGACGTGCACGTGTCTCACTCCTGTTGCTCCAGCCAGCTTGATGCCTCTGGCCATTGCTGGGCTTCTGACAGCTGGTGCTGTCAGATGACATCATCCTTGGGCGTGCCTCTTCTCCCACTGTCTGCACTGAGCTGCTGAGAACCAGTTCTGCCAGATGGCTCCTGGATAGCTGGCCCACTTGTCTGCCTTCTGCATGGGATGGCTTGGTGGCTAGGGAGAAGTGGGAGGGTTCTGCAGAGTCTTCTGTGTGTGTGGGGGGGCTGGTTCTCAAAACTTACAACACACTGAAGTGTTTCAGTAATGCATTGCCAATATCTGGGTGATGAAAAGCATAGCCTGCAAGTGTTTCAGATTCTTTCTTCCTTCTCTTCAGCTGCCCCATGACATAATTGGGAAACCCACTCTTTCTGAGCAAATCTGCATGTCTAGTGCCAAGCTTAACTTACTATTATCTTTCTCAAATACCTCTTCAACTGTGGCAAGCAATCTAAGCATCTCCAAAAAGCTTCTTCTGGCTTTGCAATTCTAATATATAATGCAACTTCTATTTAACCACACAGCATGTTTTGCGCTAGCTTACAACAGTAATTTTTTTTCAGTGACATTCGGATTTTGTATTTTTTTCCCTAATATTTCATGTTCTCCATTAAAAACCTCCTAAATAGATGTGTAGCCTCCTGCTAAGACCTTCTGAAGCTTGGCTGTTTTGGTTCCTTTAATCCAGCAACAAAATATGGTCGTGTAACAGTGCTGCAGCATCATTATCACATCATTGCTCTGGAGCAGGGGTGGCCAAACTGCGGCTCAGGAGCCACATGTGGCTCTTTCACGCATAGTGTGTGGCTCTCAAAGCTCCCACCACCCTGTCGGCTGGCTTGGAGAAGGCATTTATCTCTCTAAATCACTTCTTAAAGCCAAGCCAGCTGGCAGCTTGGAGAATGCATTTATAGTTAAAGTTACTTTCTTTCCACCTCTTCCTCCCATCTATATTTGCTTTCTTTCCAGCTCCCTTTCCACCTTTCCTTCCTTCCTTGCAGTTTTCAAACATCTGACGTTCATGTCTTGCGGGGCTCCAACATCTGACACTCATGTCTTATGGCTCTCAAAACATCTGGCACTTATTCTATGTGGCTCTTCCATTAAGCATGTTTGGTCACCCCTGCTTTGGAGTCAGAGACGCAATCAACTGTAAGATCACTAGTCACACAGGGAAAGGCACATTTTCCAAAGTAACAAAAGCATGATTACCCGTAGACTAGCAGGTTTTTCTCCACCCTGAAGCATTCTGTTCTTCCATATCCATTGGAGCGGTCACAGGGTCTTCGTAGTTTTGGTTTATCATCCCCTTCGCTCTCAATGTCAGATAACTCAGCAAGCTCATCTTTTGTGGCACTAAATGGCCTTGTTTGTTTCCTAATTCTGGGAGTGTCAATGACCAGGCTGTTCTGTGAAGGTGTAAAGAGAGTATATATATATATATTTGAGACAAGTACATGACCTTTAGCTTGCAAAATTAGTTATCAAAAAATCCTCCTAAGGACATCTTGGTTCAGGTGTTAGACAATTAAATACGGCATTACTTCTAACGTCATGGTTCTTTAAGTGAAATTATAACTTTGTTATGGAGGAACACACACTAGATAGATGAAGTGGAAACTCCCTTGTGTGCAGCCCGTCTTCAACTGCAAGCAGGTGGGGAGGGAGGCAGGGGTAGACTGACATGGCATTCCTCATCACTGATAATGCAGTCCAGTTGCTAGGCTAGAAGATTCCTGCCGCTTTTTGCTTCCACTGGGAGGAACTGGTGAAACAAAGTAGCAAGGAGACAACCCCGGGAGGCATCAATTTAGGAGAAACACCTCACCTTGCAACAAAGTTTGATAACCTTTGCTGTAGAAAACAAAGGCAAGTATTCTAAATACTTCCAGTTCCTACAGGGGACTGATATTTGTTAGATCTTCCTCAAAGCACAAAAGAAAGAACTCTCCTCAAAGGAGACGTATGTGCCACTTTGGATGGAAGACTTAGGGTTGCAACATCCAAAAAAATTAGTACTTCAAGAGTGCTAATCTTATGGTCAAATCTGCTACAATTACAATTCTCATGGGCTATTAAAAACCTGACTAGGACAATTAGAAATATGCACATGTTCAGGCCTGTTACTACAGAAAACATTAATACTTACTCTGCCACTGATGGCATCCAGGTCTATTTCTGCTTTTTTGGCCCACTTCTGCCAAAAATTGGGATCATCTAATGAAATATCTGTCCTATTTCCAGATGCAACAAAACTAGCCTGTAGCAAATACAACAGAGTATATCATCGAAACACAAGCCTAATTTAAAGAGCTATCCCACCCCTTATTAGGAGAGAGAAAGGCCACCACCTTTCCAACCAACCCCTTTCAAGGCAATCTTATTAATTACATATCTTGGGGGGGGGGGGGGGGGGTTGAACCTGGAATACCATGTAAATAAATTTCCTCCCATGTTCACATTGCAATCCTGATGGGGACATCTGTCACAAGAGGTGGGGCATTCACTTACAGGGGATTCTGAATGTTCAGATTTCTCTCAGTGCTCTATGAATAAAAACACCACCATGCAACCATCACATACCAAAATTTATACCTACTTTAGCAAAAGTTGAGCCCCTCCCTTCAGATTCAATTGTGATTGTTTTTGTGCGACGCTGCAGGATTTGATCAATATCCTCCTCACAGAATTTAGAGCCCTCGTCTTCCTCGTCCATAATGGCACCATAAGCACCTCTTCGAAGCAAGTCCTCGATTTCCTTCTTTGAGAGCTGCTGTATCTGTGCAGATAAGATTTTGATGTTGTAAGAGATTTTGATTCAACGGAGAAATACATGTCCAGTAATCCATATTTTAGTTATTAATTATGCATTTAGGTAAAAACAAATTCACGGCAATGAATCACTGTACTCTGTTTTAGCAATTCGAAGAATTTAAATCTTATATAAAATTTCTACATCATTATTTCATTATGGAATTCCTCACTGTGCATATTCATTTTTATGTTTGCTGTTTCCTTCAGACTTGCATACAAAGAAACTTAGACGACTCACACAGAAAGTCTCAAGGAAGTCCAAGATACATTTTGTTGAATATTTTTAAAACATCATATATCCACTTCCAAGAACTCAATATGCTAAAGAGCCAACATTCTCTCTTGAGCAGTGCCAACTTTCCAGTTCAAACCAATTATTGTTTTAAAAAAAATTACAAGTGTTATGTGAAATGAAGGAGGTTTTACAAAGCTTTAAGATCCTCGTGGAGTCAGTTCTTTACATCCCTTTTCTACATAATAACCACACGGGCAGAAAAAAGTGCTGAAGAAATTGTACCAATTCCCACCCTCTGAAAGGAACAAAGTGGGTTTAGGGGTAAGAGTACATACACCACCAACACTATTTTCTCTTCCACTCATGCTTTGCAAGACAGCCTTGTCCAGGCCCAGCTTCAGACTTGCTCTGTCAAACATCTCTCTCTCATAAGAGTTCCGAGTTATCAACCTGTAGACTTTCACAGCTTTGTTTTGACCAATCCTGTGGCAACGGGCTTGGGCCTGAAAAGGAAAGGTATATATATAATCCATCAGATGTCATCATCAGAAAGAATTCTATCATTACTGGTGGCTCATTCTGAAACTTCCCACAGAATAACATAAAGAGCTATAACTAAACCGAAGACAGAAAACAGAAACGTAGCAAGTTTTCTTGGTGAGATGATTTACAAGGAAAATTAAAATCAAGATTAAAACAAAACAAACAAATCCTTTGTGCCCTAAGGGACAAATCCAAACTAAATTTCATACAAGCGGAACAGAAATATCCTGCCTCCCTTTCCCAGTGATCTCCACGAAACGTTAGGGAACTCTGAGAAACAACAGGAGGGGTTTCTGCAACAGGAAGAGGGAATCAGTAGAAACTGCCCGTTTAGTCCGGATCCAACTCTGTGTATATTTTAGGTGTATGTTTTGACATTCTTACCCTAAATCTGTAGGGCTAGTCACACAAGCATTACCTGCAAATCGTTCTGAGGATTCCAATCAGAATCAAAAATTATGCAAGTATCAGCTGCTGTCAGATTAATGCCCAGTCCACCAGCTCTCGTACAAAGAAGGAACACAAACCGATCAGAGTCTGGTTTGCTAAAACGATCAATTGCAGCCTGACGCAAGTTCCCCCTTACTCTTCCATCAATTCGCTCATACAGGTACCTTTGAAATGCAAAAAAAAAAAAAAAAAATTAAAATAATAATTAAAAAAAATAAACATAAGCCTGAAATTACAACAAATAAGCATTCAGTTCTGTGTTCTCCAACAGCCATTTAATGCTCCAATAACCACACTCTCTTAATAAGCATGTGGATCTCCTTCCCTGTACTCTAATAAAACATCTCAGGCCAACTGCCTTGGACCTCTGACAAGCCCACACACTCACACACCTACCCATCCATCAGAAGTAGCGTTCAAGGAGCCAAAGAAATACTAATTCTTGTTCCAAAGGGATTAGCGGGCTTGGGAACTGTCACATTTTTAAGTATCTGAACACGGCATTTGGCTTCTCATAAAGGGAATGGTGACAACTGGCTGCATTCAGATTGCATTCACAGAAACAGAATGCAATACATGAAGCTCTATTCTCATCAGAGGAAATTACCAGGAAATCCTGGCTGAGATATTCTTCCCGCTTATTCCGCAGGCGTCGCTGTGCAAATGAGCCAAGTGTTTATCCCTGCCAGAGGCAGGAGGGATCTCCCCATTATAGGATATGCTGTGATAGCAGTGATGGAAAAAAAGATCGCTTGGTGAAAAGGCCTGCTGCAACATGCAGGAAAACTATCACTTGTTAAGTAACACAACCGTCTGAAACATGCCGAGCTCGCAGACCAAAATAGAACTATGGGAGTACTAAAAATAGAGCTGCTGCCATTAATCCTACATCAACACTCTCAGCAGCAGTGTCATGGGTGGGGCCAGAGCTACTCCATCCACCAACAAGAACCTTAGCAGTTACAGTCAATCATCATTATCTCATTCTGTGAAACCAGAGGAGTGAATCCAGGCAAGGATGTTCAAGAGTGGCATCCAGGGTGGGCTGAATTGCTGCCACAGAGACTCTAGACAAGGGGTGTCAAACATGTGACCCGGGGGCCGAATCAGGCCCTTGGAGGGCTCCTATCAGTCCCTCGAGCAACTGCCTGTCATCTGCTTCCTTCTCCTTCTCTCGCTTCCTTCTGCATAACAGCTTGCTTTGCAAGGCTTGCTCAGTTGCACAGGAGCTATAGAGCCAAGCCTCTCTTCCTTCTGTTGGCTGATACTCCTCCCCTCCTGGTCCTCTGGGGAAGGAAGCAAAGAGCCAGAGCTTCCTTTGCCCAGTTTCCTGGATCCCATGGGAGAGTTACAAAGAAAACACCTTTAAGACCAAATGCCGAGATGAATACTTAAAAAATATGTGGCAGGTGTAAGAAGGAAGAGCTTTGAATATGGATGTAAAGAGAGAGATTGTATCTTCTGAACAAAAGATAGCAGACAGAGATGAAAACTAGTATCTAAAGACATCTGGATTAAGATCTTAGATAAGGGCCCAGCTGCAAGAATGGCAATATTACTTTAACTCCTGCTGACTGGCAAGTGATCTATGTGTGCCTACGTCAATGAACAAGCACCTTTCAGGATGGTCCATACATACAATGTGGGAGATCCATGTGAGAAGATGGTATTTATTATTTCATTAGGGTATCAGCATTATTTATTCAAGTATTTCTACACCACTTTTCTCCCCACTGACACCCACCCCACCCACAATATTGGGAGCTCCTGAATAACTCGGAAGGAGAGGGAAGAATCCATAAAGCATCATCATGCCACAGAAAGCTGCAGGATTTGAGTACTGGTTAATTAAATGGATAAAGCCTTTTTACCTGAATTTTAAAAAAAAATATGAAAACGTGACCTTTGGAAAGGCACTCCCTACTCCTTTGTTAGAACCGAAGCTTTCAGCAGGACAGCCTGCCCTTAGATGTAAGATTCCTAACATCTTTCTTATTAGAGAAGCCTGTGAGAAAGTTTAGCACAGGAGGGAATGCTGCCCCTTGACTATTCCTCTCCCATTCTGTCAGATGAACAGACAGAGGTTTCGACCTCTTCTCATTGGTTGGAATCAGCCATAGCAACACCTGTGGCAGCTGCAAAAGGAACTAAAGATGGCTCTCTGTTCTCATCACAGCTGCGAGGACTGGTAGCAGCTTGGAGAAAGGTGCAGTGATGCAGCCAAGAGATTATGAGGTAAACAGAAGGATTTACAAGAGAGAAGAGAGCATCTGAGAGCGTAACGCTGTGCAGCCGACAGGGCTGGAACTGGGAGATCACTCCTCACACCAGCAAGTACAAAAGCTCAGCACACTTGCATGGTTCCACTCGAGGAAGAAGTCGGAAGAGTACCTGAGACTCAATTCACTCCTCCACTGGCAGCCTACATACAAAAACATAACGCTGCTGGATATCCCCAAGCCACTCAGAGAATGGCAGACCTAGCAGACAAGTGACTCTTTCTTGGCAGATGAAGCAACCATTTGGCCTATCAATCTGAGTGCTTTCTAGGATGAAATACATTTCCCTTCAAGGTTTTAGCGTTAGCTGTATACAACATTAAATAACTGCATAGTTCATCGTGCAAACTATGTATATGCCAATAAAACCAGTGAACACAAAAGAGATTTTCTTCAAGTTAAGGCTTATTAGAATGCCTAGCTTGTTTCCCCCCTATTCAAAAAAACCAGTAGCAGAATCTCCCTGCGTGGGGTAAAGCAGGCCACTACATTGATTCGGTGTTTAGTCACCAGCTTAAAGTGCCCTAGGTTTTCTTCACCACTAATCAGTCATAAAGCTGCGCAGAAGATAATCTGAAAGGCCACAGGCATTTGGCAGGCAGCCATGCTCCCAGAGTTATGCATTTTGTAACGTATTGTAATATATTAGCTCTGACAATTCTAACCAAAGGGCAATGTCAAGCAACTTCACACTTCCATGACTCTTAAGGAGGAAATTCCATCTGCATGCATGCTGCATTAAGTGCATTAAGTGCATCACAAGTAATATGCCTTTCCGCCTATTACAGAAACACAAGTGGGCACCCTCAGAAACCAAAGGGGGGGGGGATTCCCTCGTCCAACCCAAGCTTTGCTGTCTCAGCAGCATTTAACCCTACCCCACCCTATCCCAGCTTTGCTGCGGTTCCCCCTCCTGCCAGTGGAGGCCTGGCTCCCCACCCATGATGGATACTGCACAGTTTCCCGTTGCCGCTGCTGCTGAGCCTGACACAGCTACCCTTCCTGTCGACGCTGCAGTGCCCAGCTTCTGCCACTGAGCCTACTGCCACTCCTACTCCCCCCTCCACAGTTCCTGGTGTCTGCCTCGAGACCCATCACGGCTCCCACCCTTCTCAACATTGACACTGTGGCTCCCCATCTCTGCTGCCACCACCAGAGGTGGTAGAGGAGTTGCCTGCCATGTGCACAGACAATGCTTATGGTATTCTATTTGTGGGGGGGGGGGGGGAGGAGGGTTAAACCTCCCAATGTATTTTTAACTTTTAATGTTTTGTTTTGTCTTTTGTAAACTTGGGAGATCCACCAAATGCAGAACTCTTTGTTTACTGTCAGTGTGGCCCTGGTCAGTGACTTTACATATGCATAGATGGGGGGACCATATTGGAATATTAAGGTGACTGCATTAAAAGTAGTCAAGATTATGTAAAAAAATCAGCTGTAATAGTAAACATTTAACAGCAACCCTCAGTTACTAATCCAATTCCTTAACAAAATATGTAACATACAGTTTAATATCTTTTGTCAAAATATAGGAACCACACATTTCAGACTCTGAAGGCATTCATCTTTTTCATCTGCGTGCTTTCCCCCTGCATGAACTCAATTAATGTAAGCAAGAGAAATTGATTTACACCCCACCTTTCTCCCCAATGGGAAATCCAAACTGGCTTACATCATTCTCCTCATCTCCATTTTATCCTCACAACAGTCCTGAGAAGTGGCTTCGGTTGAGAGTGCATGACTGGCCTGACATCACCCTGGAAGCTTCCAGAGAAGAGTGGGGATTCAAACCTGGCTCACCCAGATCCTAATATGACACTCTAACCACTACACCACACTACAAGGCAACCATGTATGTCTTGCAATCAATTTCATAAACTACTATTAGCTCTCTACAGCAGAATGACTAAAGTTCCAATTAAAATTGATTTGACAGTATCGCTTAAAATTTCAGTTTATGCTCCTCCACGCTGCTACTTCAGTCTGCAGGGCTGGGCTTTCAGTTGTGGTGCAAGGGAACAACTGGCCATTCAGGCCTACGTCACAAGTCACTTCACTTCTAACTACCTGGTTACTCACAGCTACAAGACCCTACTGAAAAGCATTTACCATTCTGCTTCATTACATTATCTGATTGTAACATGAATGCTTTATTTGTGGCATTGTACTCATGTGTGCAAGTCACCACTCATCAAGCAAGGAGCATAGACATTCGAATAAGTCACTAACATTCAATAACCAAGGGATGGAAAAATCAAGAGTCATACAGAGCCACTGTACAAGTCAGTACATCAGACTGCAACCAGAGACACCCAATCTAATCTAAAACTCAACAAGTAACTTTAAGCCACACACAATCAGCCTAAACTACCCCAAAGGGCTTTATAATCAGTAATTAAAATACAATATACAATTAAACTGCTTACTTACAAAACAAACAGTATCCTACCTTTTATGTATAAGGTAGTCTTCAAGAATATCAAGACAGCGGACCATCTGAGAGAAGATAAGCACTTTATGGCCTCCTGCTTTCATTTTTGGAAGAAGTTTGTCTATGAGAACCAATTTCCCAGCAGACTGGATCATTGCTTGTAGGTGGAAATCAGGAGCAGTTGGGTTGTACGTCTCTCTAAATTCTCCAAGGATTTTTTCTTCGGCACCTGCCAGATAAGGTGTACACATTATTAATATTAGTAAGCCTTTCTTTCTGTCACTTTGACTCAAGTTGAACATCATTTTAATGGCTACTCTGTAAATTGTATAGGAGCATAACTAAGGCCAGATTATCTCCATTTAAAATCACCACCCTTGACACCAACATTTTTCATGTTAATATTTACTCCTAAAGGGTCTGGACCAAGGGTTCTTTTTTTCTGCTTGCTGAAGGGATAGTTTCACATTTTGCACTACAACGCCGTGTGAGAAACCATGAAAGTAAACCTAAAAATGTTCTTCCACTTGTCCAAGTTCTTGTAAAGCAGAAGTTCCAGAACTACACTGTGTGAACTTCACATGTCCTTATGCAAGCCTTGCTGGAGCAGGGCTAATCGCCATTTCCCTTCTCCTCATGGCTCTTGGAATCCAACCCATTAATCACTAGGACTTCAGCTTCACAATAAGAAGAGCAGTAAGCGAGGTGATTGTTCAGACTGAATTTAGCATTCATGTAGCCTCATAAAGAATGTGCAAGGACTTCACTCACCCTAAAAAGAAGGTACAATAGCAATCCAATTCTCTGATTTATGAATACTCTTCTGAAATTCATATCAATTACAGCTTTACTGAGGTCGGTAGTGTTTTATGATACACAAACAAACCCTCCAGCAATGAAATGATGGAACTTTTGACATTTTACCTTTGATAAGATATGGGTGATTGCAGCACTTCCTGAGTTCCATCATAGTGTTAACTAAGTTGGGTACATTGGCTTGGCCTGCACCTTTTGACAAAAATGCGAAGTTCTTCTCTAAAATAGCTCGATAATACTTTTTCTGGATATTTGTTAGCTCTACTTCAATAATGGTTTCTTCCTTGGGAGCCAACTTCTTTTCTACATCTTCTTTTAGCCTTCTCAGCATCATCGGCTTCAAGATAGCTTGCAGCTTTTGCACCTAAAGAAAATACAAATTATCTGCAGACACGTACACATTTATATATGCACCTGTCAGAAGTTCTGAGTCATTTACAAGGTAGCATAAGTCATATAAGCTGTTTAACTGCCTTTGTCAGAAAATACAAGAGTGAAAACAGTATTTTGATGGATACATCCAGGCCTCTCTCTCACTCTTGAGAAGGGGCATCTTATTTCTGGCACAATCCAGGAAATATCTGAACCAGAGAGCATGATCTGCAAGAATTTCCATGGTTCAGTCTTTGAGGTAAACACACCTTATCACAGGTGACAAGGAAGTGCCTAAGTTCCATATGCTACTGCCGTGCATCCTAGAAGGCACCACATTTGAGCAGTAGCTCCACAAGCTGCATGCCAAACCACTCTTGAAACTAAGGCAAAATCCTTTAGCACCTTTTTTTAAAAAAAAGGTTTCTGGATCATGGCCAACAAACGGGCCTTCCATTACGTACCTGACAAATTTGACCCTGCAGATAACACAACGACAAATACCACAATTTTACATTGTCATTGTTAATGTGGAAACAATGTAAATTGCAGCATTACTACTACAGTCAGTTAAATAAAGAATCAACAAGACAGGCTATTTTAGCATTTTCTGAAATGAAAATGGAGGAGGAGAGAAGCAACCTATTTACCGCTGTCTGTTGGGTTGATTACCATTACGTAACAGTCAGCCGATAAAATTCTTTAATTTTTATTTCCTCCCTGTAATTTTTTTTAAATTTTGAATTAAAACAGGAATACAAGGAAGGGAGGGAAAGAGGAAGATACAGATATTATACTAATCTGTAGCTTATTCATAACGAGGATGATCAACATCAAAGTAAATATAAAACATTTAGCATAAACATTTAAGATACATAATAATATTCGAGAATTTTTACATACAACATATACTAATTATTGAAACCTAGCATTTATTTCCACAAGTCACTATTAATATTAAGTTTTAGATACTGATTTTCATTTCCAATGCAGTACTTTGAGATGTACCTGCTCCTCTGTTTTAAGATCCCCAAATTCCTGCATGAATGTAGATTCTGCCGGAAAACGTAAAGGTTCAAGGAAGTGAAGGAGGCTGAAAAGTTCTTCTACTGTATTCTGCAGTGGCGTGCCTGTCAACAGCACCTTGTGCTCCTATGGAAGATGCACATTTAGCATGACATTCTAAAATACAGTAGTACTACTACAGTAATAGTATACCTGACAATCATCCCTAAGCAACTGGTGTTTTGTACAAATAAATATGTGTGTTATTTTGGTTGTCTTTAAGAATCATATCATCAGTTTTGAAATGTAGTTTAGTTGGGTACTGCTTGAACCTTAACCTAAGGATTTCAAGAGCAAAGTACAACAGTGCAAGTGATAAGAATTCAAGCAGAAGAATAAATGACAGGTTAAGGGGTTTTATGGTACAGGAGAAGCTGGGATATATTGTGAAAAACACACAAAGACTGACAACAATTCAGAGGCTGGGTAGTAAAACTATACTAAGAAACTCCAGCAAACAGGTCACCCTCTTATCTTATCCTTGATTTTTGGTCCACACAATCTAAGGATAGATTTTCATACAGTTCTTTGTAGTGAGTGAATTAAACTACTTTGGCCACTAGAGGCCATGCAGATTTGAGAGGGAAGGAAGAGAAGGAATTGCACACCTAAAGTAAGCAACGAAAGGCACTCAAACTAAGAATCCAGTCTGTGGTATTCAGAGATAATAATTCTTTACAGCACTGAGTTTAAATGTTAACTTCCATTGCACCTCCATCTTAACCACGACTCGTGACTGTTACTTCAGGAAACCGAAAAGCAAACACTCACAAGATTCATAAGTTTCAGTCCTTCCAGCAGTTTGCAGTTTTTATTCTTCAGTCTGTGTGCTTCGTCAATAATAACACAGCGCCATTCGATAGCGTTGAGTTCTGGACAGCCACCAAGAATCATCTCAAAGGTAGTGATAATGGCTTGGAACTTGTATGTACCTCTAATGACGCGACCCTGAAACATGAACAAACGTTATCTTGAACCTTCTCATTTTCCACTGCATTTGCGGCAACGGAATATCTTAAAACAGAAGAAGGTAAGTACAGCAGTGCTGGAGGAGACTGGTAGCTTAAGTCTTGCATCTTGCTCCCATTCTGACCAATCAGACATCATGGAAGGTCTACAAAGAGGGCACAGAGGCCAGCGCCTCCTCTCTTTGTCCAGCAACTGGTATTCAGAAAAAATACAGCCTCTGAACATGCTCTATCTTTTTAGCCATCATGGAAAAGACATTCAGTGACTAAACACCTCCCCGCCCCCCCCCCCATCCTGCCTTTAAAGTCCATCTGTAGGGATAATCAGGATGTTCCTCAGAATGCTTCACAACAACTATATGTGGCCTTTGAACACAACATCACAGAGTGAACCTGAAAGACAGCCACCCCACCCCCTAAAAATGCAAGGAAAGAATGCACTGGCACAATTACCTATACCCATGTGCAAACAACCACGATGGCAAAGTGCTAGGCTGCTAAATTTCTATTCTAAGCATTCTGTTGCGGTTCAATATGCAGTAGCAGGCCCCATTTGATGCCTTCACAGTCTGGATGGTTTTCAGTGTATTGAATTATGTAGCCTGATTCTCAAATAACATAAATAACATATAATCAGGGGTGTCGAACTCATTGTTATGAGGGTCGGATCTGACATAAATAAGACCTTGTTGGACTGGACCAGGTCGGGCCGGGCCATGCATGTACCTATTTAAGATTAAAATGTTAGCACTAATTGGTCTTAGGGGTGCTTTCTTTGTATTTCTCCCATGGGATCCAGGGAACTAGGCAAAGGAAGTTCTGGCTCTTTCCTTCCTTGCCCAAGGGACTGGAGGGGGGGGGGGGAGGAAGGAGCCTCAGCCAATAGAGAGGCTTGGCTCAGTAGCTCTTCTGTGCAGTTGAGAGAGCCTGGAAAAACAAGCTCTGCCTGCCCCCCTTCCTCCCTCAGCCAATGGAGAAAATAGAGGCTTTGCTCTATACCCCTGTGCGATTGAGCAAGCCTTGCAAAGCAAGCTATTATGCAGAAGGAAGCAAGAGAGAGGGAGAAGGAAGCAGATGACAGTCAGCTGTGTGGGGGCCTGATAGAGCCCTCTGGGGGCCTGATTTGGCCCCCAGACCACGTTTCACACCCCTGATATAAGTAATAGCATGCTGCATTTATAATGGTCTACTACTTAGAAGCCAGTTTTTAAAAGTTACCTGAGAGTCCCTGAAGTACATCTCATACTGTTGTATCATCTGCCTACTGATCATACTTCCATGATACACCACAACGTTAAGATCAGTCCACGTGCGGAACTCTCTTTCCCAGTTGGCGATGGTGGAAAGTGGAGCTATGATCAGGAAAGGCCCTCTTATGCCGGTCAGGAGGATTTCATAGAGGAAAGTGATTGATTGGATGGTTTTGCCAAGGCCCATTTCATCAGCTAAGATGCAGTTTTGTCTGGAGGGGGAAAGAATAAAAAAATACTTAACAAAGCTGCAGAGGAGATACACAACACAATCCCATTCAGAATGATTTTCGGTTGTTAAGCACACATAGGATTTGGGAAATCTGTTTTCTTTGCAGGAAGACCTTTCTGTCAAACAAACTCCAAAAGGAGTGACATCAGACCTAATAGAAACAAGCTGGGGAAATCCTCAAGCTTAAAATCACAATCTGGGTCTTCAATGCAACAAACGTTGCATTGCCCCATACCCTAAATTTTTCTATTAATTGTCCATATGCAATGAGAACCAAACACACAAGCCCACAGATCCACTAATACTTGTTTCTATAGCAACAACCCACGTTTTGTCATTTACAGCCAAATGATGCCAGTAAGAAAGAACAAAACAAGATTTCCTTTTGCACTGTTTTGAAGGGGACAGTAACAGACTGGGTCCTTGGATTCTACGCACCACGCAGTCAGTCACGGATCAAAATCTGGCCAACCATCTGCCCTTTTCACACCCATTACTTCCTTACTGTTACACAGCCCAGTAATCAGCAAAAGCTTGTCTTCACTGGAACATTATTTATTGGCAATTCTTCTCTCTTTACTAGTGCTGGCATACATTACATATTAAATGGGGGAAAGTCTCTCCAAAAGGGATAATAACCAGACCTTCACATACATTAAAAAATTTACAGTTTTAAGCATCTTGCCTAGAATGACTGTTTGATATTTAAACGGAAGCATTTAAATGACACTTGAAGCATTTTAATATGTTAAGAGCACATACCTATTATACCAGTTGAAAAGGAGCCAGTTGAGTCCTTCCAATTGGTATTCCCTGAGTTGGTTGCCATTTTTATATTCCCTGGACTGTTCTATTTTCTTCCATGAATTAGGAGGAGGTCGATCCTTAAAAACAAAGCAAAACATAAATGAAGCATCGCTGCGTTCCCACTTGGGGGAAGAAACAGAAGCTTTTCTTTTGGCTCTTTTGTGGGGACATTTGTGTATGCTTGCAAGTTCGCAGTTCTGGGATTCAGAGGCTCGGTGCCTCTGAATGCGGACATTCCCATCAGCCATCATGGCTAGTAGACACTGATAGATTTATCCTCTGTGAAGATTTCTAATCCTCTTTTAAAGCTGTTTACTCCTGTGTCCTACCATACACCTTGTGGCAGCGGATTCCACATTTCAATCACTCTTATATGATAACTCTTGAATAAAGTTTATATTATATTAACTGGTTAGGAACACATTGTTATTTTAACATTACAGAGTGATTTTTTTTCACTCTACTTGATTTGCTCCTTCTTGTCTATAAAAAGGTAAAGGTAGTCCCCTGTGCAAGCACCAAGTCATTACCGACCCATGGGGTGAAGTCACATCACAACGTTTTCTTGGCAGACTTTTCTATAGCTGCCACTGTTCAGTAATTAGAAGAAACATTAAATAGAGCTGCAGTTACAAGGCATTTGAGCCTTTCCACATACAATTTTCATAACAGTCCTTAATTTGGCTATTGGACCATCTGTTTAATTATTTATGTGGTGTAATCTTTAACACTTTTATAAAACCCTTAATATTCCCATTTTACAAATGGGAAACAGAGGTCAAGAAGTCATTATTTGCCTAAAGCAACATGATTAAATGGAAAAGCTGAAGGGGAAGCTCATTTGGCTCATTTTTCCATGCAAAAGCACAAGGGGAGTCACGCACATGTAGATTCATTTGAGAGAGATTACGTACATGCATTCTTACCAATCGCCTTGAATCCGGTCTTAAAGCTTGCAGTTGTTCAAACTCTTCTATTTTTCCTTGATCTACATCTTCTTTCAGCTCCCATGTGCTATCTTCATATGGCAATGAGCACCATTTTACTAAGTAGTAAGTAACAGGCTGTAGTGGGAAAAACTAGTCAGGCTACCAACTTTCCATTTAGTATGCAGAATTCCAGCATACCTTCATTTATCCCTGAATTATGCAGTTAAAAAAAACACACACAAACCATAACATTTTAGGGCAAGGATACCCAACATCTTCATGGATAGGCTAAAAGAACTAAAACACCAATCCTCCAAACAGGAGACAGATCAAGAATGATTTGCTCCTTTGATTTGGAAATCTTTCTTAAAAGACATAAGAACATATGAAAATGACAACTGGAGTAAAACTGCAAGGCAGAGAGAGTCCAGAAACATTTAAAGCTGAGTCAGTGGGTACTATTTGCAAAAAGTTAAGCAGCCATGATAATACATGGAAGAGAAACAGCAGTTCTGACAACCTGTAGCGTGGATGAAACAAGTTTACACTGTATTTATGGCTGTCAAGATTAATCAGAGCAACTCTCCTTGTGTTTCAATTTGAAACTATTCACGTACCATCTAACACTTGACAGCTATTGCCTTTTCTAGCACCATCCTTAGCTTCAGCCTCCTAGTTCTTACTTTCTCTGCACAGAAATTTCATGTATTTCCTTTCTTCCCCTCTTTGCCTTAGGTTTACCTGCAGCTGCTCCTTTTGCCTTATGCCTAGGGATTGCAAAAATGAAAGGAAAGATGGCCTACTCTCTGCCGCTAGCCATGTGATCTGAGACTCTCTGGGATGCTCCAACTCCTTCCTCCCAGAAAGGCCAGCTGCTTTCCTCCCTCTAGCTTTTCCCTTCACCACTCTTTCCCCAAAATTCAAACTGATATATAATAAGAACAGAAGATGGAATCTGTATGCTCATATATATGTGCCCTTCACATGAGTATGTGCTACTCTAAATATAAATGATCGGGAAGAATTTTTGGAAAGTGTGCCTTAGCTTTTATTCAGTTGATTCTATTCAGGTCCGTACCTCTCCAGTGTCCTTATCTTCACAAAAGGAGACTTCTAACACCCGGTCTACTTCAATATAATCTGGATTGAAAAGTTCTTCCTCCATCTGAAATTAAGCACAATATAATTATAAAATTACTAAATGCCCTGTGGCAAATCACTTCTATAATACTGTATTACATTTATTTATAGCATTTATAGACAGCTTTTCTTCTAAAACAGGACTCATTAGTTCTGGATGTACACCAACTGTGATACTACTGAGTCATAAATAAAACTGAAGAGAACAGAAGACTCATCAGCATGGCTTGATAAAATTACCCAAGAGTAACATCATTTCTCTATTTTTAAATATGAAAATTCACATATAATTGCCAAACAACAGAAGACAAAGAAAACATAAAGAGAATGCAATGAACGACTGAATGTCAAGCACACACTTAGACTTCTGGAAACTGAGCTTTTAATTAGCTTTGCAAGGTTTTTCTTTTTTAAAACACTCACATCTGCAAAAAAATGGGCCCTCTGAGCTTGCCGCAGTTTGAAACGTTTGATTTTCTGCTGGATTCTTTTATCCTTTAAAAGCTGTTGTTCTGTGGCCCATTCGCAATGGAGGTAGGAGCTAAATTTACAAAAGATCACTGGTTACATTCTTGCAAGCACAGGTTTATCATCACAAGATTTTACTTATTTAATACCAAGTACATTCTTCACTCAAAGAGAACTGGTAGTCAGTTCCTGATATTCTATGTCCCAGAGATTTCATTTAGTGTATTTATTTTCCTTCTCTTGAACTGAGGAATGAAGCCACAAGGCTAAGAAGCTCACAATGAACTGTGTGCCCTCACCTGAAGTGAAATACACGCAAGCAAAAGCACACAGAGATTAATGCCCTGATCCACAATCAGGAATACAATTACACGTTTCCATCCAGTAACTGCTGGCCTGAGGCATCCCTGCAAAAACAAGGAGCTCCAGGACCACAACAATGCAGGGTCAGGGGCAACCTGTTTATCTGGCAATCTCCGCAAGGGAGCTATGCTGGAACAGCAGCTGGTGAGACGGCAAACAAAGACCTCCAAGAACAACTCCATAACTCTTCCAAACTGCCCTTGAGACTTCATCCTAAGCTGACAGTGTATCAAAACCTAGAAGACCATTTTTGGCGATAACTCCAAAATTTAAGTGGCAATACTTACTAGTTTTTGTATTTAACAAAAAATTCCTCTGCTTCCATGGTCACTCCTCCAGGAATCTGAACGAGGAGAACAACATTCTGTTTTATAAGATTCACTTATATATTTTTAGAAAATTATGAACCAAAAGACTCACATCTCCGTATTTACTCACTTCTTTCTTTATGATTCTGGAAGATAAAATTTTATCTACAATTGCTGCATCTTCTTCACTTGGGTTTTCCTAAATAGATCCAAGGTGGGGAAGGGGAGGAAAGTAAAATTCTGTAAAAGCTCTGACTGCCTTACATCAGTTGAGAAATTACCTGATATATGTAATGTATAGTATCAAAATCAGCACAAAACATACACTCTCTGCTGTCCCCATCAGTTCCTGCCAATGAGCAGAAAGACCGCTGTTCATAGAACAGTTCAATACAACCTCACTTGACTATTAAGGATTCTAACTTTGTTTAAAGAAGGAAGCCTTACAAACATACTTCCATTCTGTTGCACTGATCTGTCATCCTTAGCAAGTCAGACAAAAATAAATATGCCACGTATCAACAATAGAGATTTCTTGTTTGCATGCAGAATTCTAACCATCAGTTGGTAATATGCTGCTTGAGATCCTTAAACAGACCAGTGGAAGATCTGTATGCACGCACGCATTGGAATTCCCACCCACGCAAGCAATCTTTTCTCCAATAAACAAGCTATCCTAGACTGTACAGGATACGTGACAATACATGGCTCCCATGTTTAAGACCATCTCTTGTGGATTAAAGCCATTACCATATCACATTTGTTTTGTTGTCCCCCCCCTCCCTCACACACACATTTATAAAATGGTGAGGTGAGTAGACTGGATCTTCCAAATTCAAGACTGGCTGTGTGTAGTGGTGTGGCACGTGCCAGTAAAAATGCAATGAACTTAAGGGGGGGGGGAAGGAATCAAATTGTGCATTTCGGTTGTCTAGACAAGGTCAACCATGTAAACGAATGCCTTGAAAACAGAGCTTGAAAGAAGTAAGCACCACAAATTAGTTTCACTTACAATGAATAACTGTAAAGGTTGTTCAGCAGGCAGAGGGGCAGAATTCTTTTTTATTTTCACAGAAACTTTTGCTTCTTCCTCAGACTGTTTTCCCTCACCTTCTTCTGCATACTTCTTTCTTTTAATCTGACGGTTTGACCTTCTCTTCTATAATGGGGGGGGGGACATAGGTTAGGGAACTAAGTTAACACACCTGGAAAAATTTGTGAAGGCACATGTTTGTTTTTGAATACCTGAGAGGCTTCATCTTTGAATGGTTGCTGAGAAGCCTGCTTAGCATCAGACATTTCATCTGAAGAGTCATTTTTTCTCTTCTGCTTTTTACCCAGAGTAATAATAAGCTTGCTGTTCAGAAACAAAAGAAAACATGAATCATGTGCATAAAAATGTAAGTCTTGAAACTTAATCAGAATCATACCCTCAAGATAAAACATTTTTAATATTTTTTTCATCATCCCTAAGGTACTGAACAGAGAGGAAAGAACCAAGGTTTTCTTCCCCCAAACATGGCTTAATTTAGCAAGATAACAAGTGAGACTAGAAGAATATCCATGTTTATATGTATACTCATGAAATCAAATGCTACACTGTAACTGGTATAAAGATTAAGTTAAATATAAACTGCATAATTTTAAAGCATTTTTGTACATGATCCAATAGAATAAATACACCCATAACATTTCAGCCTGACAGTCTGGATTTCAAAACATCGAGAATTATAGAAAGCATTTCATCAGTAATGACTGATAATGACTACAGAATTGTAGGGAAAATTATATTCCTAATATGACAGTGCTAATTATTTCTGAGTTTATAGTCAAAGGGTTATAGAAAAAAAGGGGCAATATTAATATCATTCCATCTGGTTTTAATCAGAGGGCTGCAAATATATATAATTTTCCTTATTTAAAATCTGACAAGTGCTGCTTTTCAAACGCATTCTCAGAATAATCACAATTGTGATTACAATCAAACCCAAATTCAGATAAAGAGATGTCCTTAGATGCACACTTTACATAATATAGATTTGATAATTATATGCTATGCAGCAGTGAGAGAATTGCTTTAGAACAGAATTTTCTGCAGCTTCACAGATACCCCTCCAACCACTGCCCTTTATTCATTCACTTCAATTATGACACAGCACGAAACAGTAAACATTACTGCCCAGAGGTTGCTAATTTATAGCAGCTCACATAGAAATTAGACAAAGCTGTTTACATGAGTGATGCAGTGCAGGTAAGTAACTGCAGTGCAAGTACTGTCACCACAATTAAAGGATTTCATTGCAGTTTATGACATTTAACGATTATATAACCTTCAAACTTCACTGCAGAAAAAAATATGTACAAAAAATAGAATCGTATGTAAGTCTTCCCATGAAAGATTTTGACATGAACCTCATAATGGGCTGAAAGAGACATTAGGACTCCTCAAATCAGAGAGCAAGGATGATGTAGTAGTTAACAGCACTACATATAAGGCAGCATGTCTGTAAGCTTATCAGTGTGCAATCAAGTTGGCATCATTCAAAATCCACTTTTTCCCCCCTATGAAGACTTTCACAGAATTCTTCAGTTACCCTCACCCTCTCAAACCAAGCAAGTACATGCAATTTTTTCTGCCACTAATCTGTCCCTTTGCTGCTGGATGGATAAAAATGATTTAAAACAAATTTTAAAAACTCTTAAAAAAACCCCAACAACATTGCCACTAAAACAAGGTTTCCCTTTTTAAAAGCCACCAGGTATAAAGAGAAGCCTAAAAATCTAGTGAAGGCTTTGTCATCAACAGGGCAGATTCATGGGATACAATTCAGAAAAAAAATGAATTTATGACCTCCCCTTATGACTGTTTGAAAATTTGCTTTTCAGTGCAAAGACAGCACCTTCATCAGTTTTTATACTGCTCAACTTTCAATATTATGGGCTGATACCAGGGACCAGAGACTGTGAAATTACCACTTATCCAAGTGGCTAAACTTTTAGTCCTCTTTATACTTAGTAGGTAACTGCAACAGGCTCAGTACTCTAATTATAAATCTCAATTGGCACTTCCCTGTCTTATCAAGCACACTGATCTGCCCATTAGTGCCAGCCTTTGCTTCTGATAGAAAGTATTTACTTTTGTAACATGTGGATAAGACAGAGAAGGTATATGATAGAAGAAGAAGAAGAAGAAGAATTGCAGATTTATATCCCGCCCTTCTCCCTGAATCAGAGACTCAGAGCGGCTTACAATCTCCTATGTCTTCTCCCCTCACAACAGACACCCTGTGAGGTGGGTGGGGCTGGAGAGGGCTCTCACAGCAGCTGCCCTTTCAAGGACAACCTCTGCCAGAGCTATGGCTGACCCAAGGCCATTCCAGCAGGTGCAAGTGGAGGAGTGGGGAATCAAACCTGGTTCTCCCAGATAAGAGTCCGCACACTTAACCACTACACCAAACTGGCTCTACGAGATAAGAGAGAAAGGCCAGCCAAAAGCAGAAAAAAAATAGTTTCAGCCTATACCTGTGCACTAAAAATCTATCATGTCTTCAGGCTGTAAATGAGATCTTAGCTAGGTTTATAAGCATTAAGATGTTTAAAAATAAGCTTCAGATGATTTAACAGTGGTATGATTTTCAGGGGGGGGAATTAAGAAATGTATTACTCTGTGAGATTATATAAAGATCCTGTTCAGGTTAAACTATTTTTTGTTATAACAATAAATTAGCATGTACTTTTATTTTAACAGTATCTAAATAATGGAAAATATTTTAAAATCAATTTAAATTGCTAATATAAATCAGTCTCAATTTAAAATTGGTGCACCTTTGCTTGGATCCAACAAAGCATTTTCTCTGATGGAAAGACTTCTGCGTGACTCTCCTCCATCTTCCTTCCCAATGGAGCCCCTAAGGCCACTCCATTTTGAGCTGCAGTGGGGAGCAGGATCAAGAAAGTCACAGTGAGCAGAAATTCATGCATCTGCAGAAATACTTTGTTGGAACCAAACCAACTCCTTATCTCAATGATTAGACTACGTTCCTTGAGGCAGGTATCAAGTCTTGTAATCTGTAAAGAGCTATGCACATAAAATGATGCTAGGAAAATAAACTTCTGATGTTTTGAGGAACGTACAGTTAGGCCATCACACACACACAGACACTTACAAGCCATACAAGTTCCTGGATAGAGCACCACAAAATGGAAACAATTTCTAATGGCCTCCATGTAGGGTAACATCAAAAACATCCCTCATTCCCTCAGGTATGGTGGTCAATAATCACAGTTGGTGTTATCCCACCGGTCACAACAAATACTTCAACTGCATTTGCTGTGTGGGTAGGGCTTCAGTTCCTCCTGCCCATGTGAAGAATATAGAGGAGCTATAGCTCACAAGCAGGGAATTTGTTAGGCATGCAGAATGTCACAGGTTCAATCCCTGGCATCTCCAGTTAAAAGGATCAGCTAGGAGGTGATGTGAAAGAACTCAATCTGGGACCTTGGATAGCTGCTGCTGGTCTGAGTAAAAAATACTGACTTTGATGGACCAAGGGTCTGATTCAGTATAAGGCAGCTTCCAAGTATTCAATTTCACATGTTCAATGTATCAGGATTTGCTGTCAAAGCCTGTGTGTTTTTGGTAGCAAGATCTTAATAAAATCACTGAAAGGCAATATTTCTAATGAAATTGACAAAACTAGGGCTTGCTAACATAATCACTTCTATGGGAAACAGCTATAACAAACACCCATAGCACACATCATCACCATGTATGAGGACTCCATCAGCATTCTCCCTCTATTTCCCCCCTGTTAACAAACCCCGCCTGCCCTACAATCTCAAACTGAAGATGCTATTGCAGCTGCCTCTCTCTCTCTCTCTCTCGGCTTGGCTTCGCGAACGAAGATTTAAGAAGCGTGCAATAGTCCACGTCTGCTGCAGGCTCGCTGGTGGCTGACAAGACCAATGCGGGACAGGCAGGTCCGGCCACAGCGGCTGCAGGGAAAAGTCTGATTTAGGGTTGGTGCTGTAGCAGTGCGATTCTTCCTCAATCTCCTTTTGTCCTCAAGACCAGCTATGCGTGCGTTCTCAAAGGAAGAGACAGCCTGGTGGATGGTGTGTCTCCATGCTTTGCGATCTGAGGCTAGGTCAGACCACTGGTGATGGTTGATGCGACTGGGCCATGGCAGATGACCCCCAGGTGAAAGGGTGGAGCCAGTACCGCGCACACTGCGCTTCACCTAAAAAATTCCTCTGTGCAGGCCTGAAGGGCATATCCACATGAAGGGCAGCTGCCACAATGAAGGCATTCCCCCCCCCCCCCGCCTATTACAGTATGAGTAACAAGCGAAACAGCTACTATCCTTTCGATTGATGCTGTTTTGAACATAGCCTTTGCTGCTGATTAAGTTTGCCTATTCTCATCTACAGTTTCACATACTATAGACCAGGGGTGTCAAACATGCACTTCGGGGGCTGAGTCAGGCCCCCAAGCAACTGGCTGTCATCTGCTTCCTTCTCCTTATATCTTGCTTCCTTTTGCATAACAGCTTGCTTTGCCAGGCTTCCTCAATTGCACAGCAGAGCTACTGAGCCAAGCCTCTCTTCCTTCTATTGGCTGAGGCTCCTCCCCCAGTCCCCAGGGGAAGGAAGGAAAGAGCCAGAGCTTCCTTTGCCCATTTTCCAGGATCCCATGGGAGAAATACAAAGAAGGTATCTTTAAGGCCAATGAGGGCTAACGTTTTAAGCATTATATATATATATATATATATATATATAATATTAAAAAATGTGTTTGTGTTCTTTATAAAAATTTATATCTATGCTACCTAATTTTAACTAGGTCCACACATGGCCCAGCTCAACAAGGTTTGGTCCAACCTGACATGGCCCGGCCCAACAAGGTCTCATTTACGTCAGATCCAGCCCTCAAAAGAAATGAGTTTGATCCCTTACTTTAGACTTTCAACTTAACAGATCTATAGAGAATTCCTCTTTAGACTGATCACTGAATCTTGCCAATGAATTGGCTTTTTTGCAGCCAAAAATATTCAAGTTCATCTGAGGCCATCTCCATAAAGTACTGCCAAGTTGAAAAATATGACTAATGCACCGTGCACTAATCCACTATGCGTAAGTCAAGCATTTCAAAATGGATGAACCTGGGTGACAATTTCAAACATATCGGGGGGGGGGGGGGGAGGCTGAATCTTCAGAAGTGTGATACTGTCAGCAAAAGTGGCAATTGCAAATCAGATATGCCATTTTTCTGCTGTTGTTCCATGTAACCCTTCACAGTAAGACAAAAATCCATCAACATGGTTAACCTGGGCCTCCTGTATTCCTTTAGTTAAATGGAAGTACATGACACTTGATTACTGCAGAGCAATTAAGTGCCAGCTTAGAATTAACCAACCGTTTTCCTCCCTCAACTGTGCCTACAATTTTTTTACACAAGTCCTTTTACTACCTCCATCTGAGAAGGGCAATCTACTTATATTTTCAAAGGACAAAGAAAGAACTTTCTACCTACAGTTTAGGCCTTTATAAAAACGCAATGGAAAGAATCTCAGAATCTTTTGAAAACTTCAAGATTTTAATGAAAACTGATCTTATTCATATCTCTAGAGCCACCCATGGAGATTCTGCTTTCCATTAATGACCTACATTAAATGAATCTAACTTAGTGCACATGCAGGTGGCTATAATAAGAACAACTGAATTTGAATGTCAAGTCATTTTTAAAGCTAAATGATAAGCCAGGAAACTCATTACAACATTATTTTAACAGAAGCCTAACCTTGAGGCTTGTTGTTGCAACAGCTTTATTCTACATATTAATAATGGAAACCCACAGCAAATAAGATGCCAGCTCTGGGCAGAAGCAATAGGAAGCCTAATTAGATCCACAATAAAAAGCATGCTGAAATCTTTAAAGACACATGTATCATAACATAAAAGCTTCCACTCAGAACAAGCAAATTAAGGTGGATTTGTAACCAAATCTAATTTCTAAGTGTTTGAAGGGTACCCAAGTCAACCACATTAATTTCAGTATAAATTGATGTCCCAAATGGGTAGTGAAATCCCATGCAATTGGATATAATGTCCCGCTCTGATAAAGGGACTCATGTTCCATATGCAGCAAGGAACTGAAAGAAACTTCACTGAAAAGGGCATGCAAAGATCTTCACCCTTCCTGTATTCACTTCAGGGTGAATTCAAAGATCCACATCATATGAACATGGTTAGCAACAGCACTTTAGAATTACAGCAAATAGGACAAGGACTACTGAAGTTAGTCCAGTTTTTCAGAAATAAACCCTTTCCAAAATATAGAAATGTATAAACCAGAATTCAATGGAATTGAAATTAAGACAGAATTATAAATTAATGCAGCATAAAATATATCAGTCAACAACAAGAAAAAATCAGCAGACCATCTGGCTTCAACCAATGTCAGATATCCCCATATCCTCTACACCAGGAGTCTCCAACCCCCGGTCCATGGACCGGTCCCGGTCCATGGCCTGTTAGCAAGCGGGCCGTGGAGCAAGGCAGAGGTGCTGCACGGCCCCTTTCATCCACCCAGGACCCGGGCAGATGAAAGAGACAGTGCAGCCTCGGTCTGAGGCTGCCTCTTAGTGAGGCAATGTAGCCCCGCCACCCCTGTCCCCCACCTGGGACCTGGGGCAGATAAAGGAGGCAGTGTGGCCTTGCTCAGAAGCTGCCTCCCATGCAAGGGGAGGCCACACCACCTCTTTCATCCACTGGGGTCCTAGGCAGGCAGAAGAGGCAGCACAGCAGTGACCTTCGCTTACCCCTTTGCCTACTTAGCGGGGAGGCAGCAGAAGCAACCCCACACAACCCCATTTAAAGACTCCCATGGGGAAGCAGGGATGAGGTACAAGTGGGGGTGCAGCCTGTGGTGGCAAAAACACCAGTGCCGCCCCCTTCCCCCACCAGTCCACGGAAAAATTGTCTTTCACAAAACCAGTTCCTGGTGCCAAAAAGGTTGGGAACCACTGCTCTACACTTTCGCTCCTTTTCATTATAAAAGAAAATTGTTCCTTAATCAACACACTGTTGCTGCTGCAGCCACACTGCCACATTGCACATGATTTATCCTGCCAACTTTATGAGTCATAATTCTGAAATGTATCTGAAGGTCATCTAGATTCACACAAGCACATACGTGGATGCTTGAAACAAAGTGACATGAAAGATCTACTGAACTTTGTGTGACTACCTCCATAGGTTTACAGTGATTTTTCAGCTCACCTTTGCAAACCTTTTCCTGAACAACCCAGAACATGTATAGGATCGCAGACAGTAAGAAAGTCATTTTTCAACACTCAGGGGGGCTAAGATTATGAACTAAGTTGTCCCTAGATCAAATTCCCATCAGTCATAATCCTAATGGGCAGCCACAAGGAAGCAACTCCTGTATCCAACAGCCAATTCTCAAAAACCATCTTGGTGGCTACACATGGCCTCATGTATTTTTTTACTTCTACCTGTAGTTTGGTGCAACAAAGCTTTGTTTCCCAGACCCTGTTTTTCTTCATAACTGCATGTGGTTGCATCCTAGATGATGGTGAAGTAGAAACTGTTGTACATTGCAACAGATTATTATTATCATATGGCATTGTGTGTAGTATAACCAAGGGATCCTAAGATTGTCCAGCGGCCAGCAGTTCTAGCTCTTTCAGTGCTATGCACCACTAGGTGGAAAGCTAGACTTGTTTTTAAGGCATGAGACATTTCAGAGGGGTTATTTTTTGCCTTTGCCTGCCTCTGCATCACAATCCTGGTATTCCTTGGAGGTCGCCCTTTCAAAAAATAGCTAAGGCTGATCCTGCTTAGCTTCTGAGATCTCACGAGATCAGGCTAGCCTGGGCTATCCAAATAAAGGTATACAGATCATATGCAGCAGAAAAGTGAGGAGACAGTCTTCTGTCCACTCTCACCCCATGATTTTAGTTTAAGGAGAGACTGCAGAATCCACTACTAAGCAGAAAGGAAGGATTTATTGGACTTGAGTAAATGTCGACTCCAAGAGATATATTTTGGCAATGCAGGACATGCAAGACAGCTGTGCATAAAAAGTTTCAGGGAGCAGTTGAGTCATAAAAGGGAAACAGGACACAGCAAGTCAAGACAATGCAAAACTAAGAAAAGGCACATGGAGTATTACAGGAATTGGGTGCTTATCTATTCTGGAATCACTAATTTAAAAAACCAAACAAATCAGCATTTGGGAGTATTGTCATGGTTATAATGCGTTAACAAGTTTGTGATCCCCCCCCCCCCTTTCACATAGTTTATACAGGACAAGTTTATCCAGTTTAAATATAGGAGATCTTCAATGGATTTAGAAACTAAACCTTCAAAGTTTCAGCACTGCTGGGACACCTCCCAGTTTCAGCCTCTTAGTGGGGCCAATATGTGCATGCAGTTTGGCTGTAGGGATTGCGTAACTCAATACATTCTCCCTTTAAGACTTAAAAAAAAAATTCAACAGGCTTTTAACTGATTTTTGTATGGTTTTGTCATCCCTTCAATTTTATTATCTGGTAGCACTGTGCCGTGGTTTGGTGTGCTGTTTAGCTTGCTGCTGATGCTTTTGATTTGGTTGTTCAGAATTTTGTGTACCTTTTTATTGCTATTTAGTGTTTCCTCCACTGGTTTTACTGATAAATTCTGTATTAACATCTCAGACACATGTTTTAACGTAATAAAGACAAAGCAGACTGAGACAGAGGCAGCATAATGCTATGTACCCAGCACCGCATGCTAATATTCTTTCACTTGAGCCAATGCTATATAACTGATGAAGACACAACATGGTTACATACACAATTGCATATGGTCAGTAGATTGTTGCATACACAATTACAACATATGATCAATATGTTACAAAATCTTACTCAAAATTTACTTAAAATGTGAAGAACTGTGTGACGTGCATAGTTCTTTTAAAATGAACAGTGTAAAACCATGCTCAGTGTTTTACACTGACAAATGATAAATCTCACACATTAAAATCAAGTAGATTAAAGATGTTGTTTTAAAAGATGTAGTTTATGTTATAGTCTGTACTCAAAGAAAAGGGCTGCAGCTTTCATCAAGGACAGAGGTGGTGAAGAAATCTTCTATCTGCTTCTGCAGTCCAATATCCCAGGCATCATAATGAATATATAAGAAGGCAAAACTAGAAGTCTGGTTACAGGATGAAACCCATCAGGGACATATTGCTGCACCTCGTTTTAAGAGACTACGAAGTCTTATGCAGTGCCTATTTACATTCTAAGTAGAAGACGATGATGAAGAGACTGGATTTATACCCTGCCCTTCACTCAGAGTGGCTTACAATCTCCTTTCCCTTCCCTTCCCTTCCCTTCCCGACAACAGATACCCTGTGAGGTAGGCAGGGCTAAGAGAGCTCTTTGAACTGTTCTTGAGCAAACAGCTCTGAGAGAACTTGCGAATGATCAAAGGTCACACCGGCAACTACCTGCTGAGAAGTGAAGAATCAAACCCTGTTCTCCAAGATTACAGTCTATGCTGTTAAAACGCCACCAAACTTGCTCTTTCACGTATTGATCAAATGGACCATGAACTGATGGAATGGAACCTTATAGGCCACTACCAAAAGCAAAAACAAACAACCAAACAAAAACCCAGGAAAAGACAAGCAAAGCACATCATGTCATTATCGATGTGAAGTACTGTATCAGGTCAAAAATAAATTATTTTGCTATAAACAACAATGCAAAATACCATTAGTTAGCTGGAAAGCTAAGCCAAGAGAAAAAAACACTTTAATGAGAAACAGAAAGTGTTTCGAGAGATTATAAGCAGGAGCTATAAAATCAAAAGACACTTGAAAAATGATGCAGTTGTAGAAATATTAAAAGAAAATGTTTATGATTGTATGCAGGATAGACATCCTCCAAATTAGACACACCAAAAAAAGCCCCAGTGCACTGCATCCATTTGTTTTGACAGAATCTGGGATATTATATCTAAATTTAGGGGTGTACAACTCAGAAGAAAAAGAAGATGACCGTAGATTTATATCCCACCCTTATCTCTGAATCAGAGTCTCAGAGCAGCTACCAATCTCCTTTATCTTCTTCCCCCACAACAGACACCCTGTGAGGCAGGTGGGGCTGAGAGGGCTTTCACAGCAGCTGCCCTTTCAAAGACAACCTCTGCCAGAGCCATGGCTGACCCAAGGCCATTCCAGCAGGTGCAAGCGAAGGAGTGGAGGAATCAAACCCAGTTCTCACAGATAAGAGTCCGCACACTTAATCACTACTCTAAACTGGCTCCAACTACAGGGATAGTTCAAATAAAGCAAGAAAAAAGTACCTCTAGTAAGAAAGAACTCAGGTGATCAACAAATACTCCACAGGAGTAGAAACCAAGATGATACAAGCCTGAAAGTATTTCAAAATTGCAAGAGAAAAGAATGTATATTTATACTGAAGGTGAAGCATTCATAAAAATATAATTCTTGGTCTTGTGATATTTTTCCAATCCCTGTCATTAACTACAGGGGCTCTTAAAGAATCCAGGCTGCCCCGTCATTACGGAAGCTGCTATTTTAAGAGCTTCCAGATTTTGATGTGACTTAACTTGGAACTCTGCATGAAAAATCTTCGTTAAAAACAGTTCTGTTCAATTTTCTTTCTATAGTACACAAAATAAATTATTCACTTTCCCTCAACTGGATCAGTTTAAAAAAAAAATATCAGAGGTAAGAATCCTCACTATTTTAGCAGCTCCAACACTTTTTGAAAATGTAAGCATCCTTGGGACTTTTTGCAATGATGCAATGACATACAATGAACCAGCAAAACTGAGTATTTACATAGAAAATATGCTATTTGCAATATTTTGATTATTTAATTGGCTACTAAATTATTACCCTTTGAGTCCTTGTGAGTAATTCCTCACTGGGATGTCATTCCCAGTCTTCCAGGGCTTCAGTCTTATTCATGTTTGCTTGGATTTAAGTCCCTTTAAAATCAGTACAACTTGGTCTCACATAAACATTGTTACAAGTACAGTTAGGGTGCTAGACTTCCAAAAAGAAAGAAAGAAAAATGTTTGCCTACTTACCTAATTTTTGCTCTCTCTTTAGTTTTAGATGAAGAGCCAGTTTTGGGTTTTTTGCTTTCTTTATCTTTTGGTTTTGATCTGATTTTTCTCCCTTTCTTTTCTTCTCTTCCTTCTGCTGAAACACTTGGGAAGTTTTCTGGGCTCATTACTCGTGGAATGTTTCTCTCCCCTCTCTCTTTCGCTTTTGCTATTGCCTCTGATATTATGCGGTTAGCTTTCTCCTGCTTACTTTCAGATTCCACTTTTTTTTTCTGTTTCTTCTCAGACATTGCCTTCACCTGGGTATTCGGCAACTTAGCATGTGTCCCAGAACCATCTGTTTTCTTGCTGGAAGGAGGCTGCAAGAAAAAAAAATGCACTGCCTAAAATGTTTTCTTATTTCATGGAGATACAGTGATATACAGCAATAATATCTACAGGTAATTTCAAAAAATTGTAAATTCCAGAATTATCACTAACTCATGGAGAAGCCAGTATAAGACACCAATTATTTCTGAAAGTATATTAAACCAAAACCAACAAGCATAACTTCTCTTCTCTACTATGTTGACATTACTACTAAAATACTGTACTTTTCAGCTACAGAAAAAAATGTTTTACGTTAAGACGGATTCTCTTATACAACAAAAAGGGGAAAAGAGAAACAGAAAACTCTAAATATTAGCCCAAAATGTTGCTAATTTTCTATTAGTAGAGATGGATACAGAAATAATACAAGTTTGTTGTTTGTTTCCCATATACTAAAATTGTTCAGTCTGGTTAAAAAGAGGTTGGGAAGAGAAATGCATATATATAACTCACTAGATTAGCAGTTGTGCAAGGAAGGTTGCAGAATTTGCAAGCTGTAGGCACCAGCCGATCATAATATCAGGCCTGCCCTACTGTATTTATCAACTTACTCCAGTTTTACTTCCCTCCCTTATTTACACCCCTGCATTCTCCATTCTATTTCATTTCAACTGTATATTTACTATTCTTCCTTCAGTAGTATAGCACACATAAAAGCATAAATGGAAGGAATGTAGCTACTTATCAGTTTGACTTTTTCTTTACTTGTAACTTTAACGTAATAAAATGTTTTCTTTCACAGAATATTTATTTTTAGTTCAAAGCAAACCAACAAATCCCACATAAAAGGCCTCTTGAGCTTTAAATTTTTTTGCAGGGTTACAATCTTGAACAACTAAGAAAACTGAGAGGTACAGAACCTATGCACTGAATATGCACAATGCACACAAAGCAACACCAAATACTAAATTATACAGACTTATATAACATAAAAGGTAGCGTCATAACAATAATCTGTATATAAGCACTGTTTTACGTCAGACTATTTAAATAAAATTGGCTTCTACAGGAAAACTATACGTATTAATACTTTTTATAGTCTTAATTCATTACAAAACACTATTTGTTAAAAATTTCATAAGTGTAACTGATCACACGGAACAGTTAAAATGAAGTCTTTGTTCGGCTGTTATCTTAAACATATGCAGTTTGTATTCCTCATTCAAGCACAACCAGTTACAGCAGCCAGTCTGAAATTTCATGGAGGACATTACAAAACCCCCCCATAAGGAATGGAAAGAATTTCCTATCCAAGTAGACACACACACAGACACAAAAGCAGATAATTCTGTTATGTTCTCACCCATAAGTGTGCCTCTGACTACGGCATGGTGGAAAATCACGAGGAATTTCCAAACACATTTTCAGGCCAAATCCAGTTTGCTTCACTGGATACATTTTCTATATATGCTTCATCAAAGCTTAACAGCTAGTTCTGCAGCACCGGGTAAAAGCAAGGTTTTATGGTAGCTAAGTAAAATGCCACCTCAAGGCCTGCAGGCTACAACAAATCACCAAGACTCGAGAAAACAGCAACAAGCTCAAGATGGCGATGCAGTACGACTCCCGCAGCAGCAGCCAGTAATAAGGAAGGTTATTCAATCCCATTAGCCTTTTAGCCCAAAGAACCCCTCCTCCTCCCACTCATTCAAGCTTTCACTTACCCTTCCTCTTGGTCTCTTCACTGAAGACATTTTTGGCATCAGACAAAGGCTTGCCCTCTGATTTTTTCACCACCCCAGGTAGTGCTCAAGAGAAAAGCATTGAAAGAAGATTGCTAAGTGGCCTATTTAGCAAGCCGAAAGCCAAGATATACACAACCTTCCACAAATAAACATTGTGATTTATCAACATATTCCTTCTTTGACAAGCATGCGTCCCCCTGTTCTTCTACAGCAGGAGGGAACCGGCAACCTCCTCGGAAGAGCAGAATTTCAACAATAGCTGTAAGCAGATAGCCAGATTCCAACAAAACACAGACAGAAATGAATGCACAAAGCATCAAAATGCATCAGCATGAATATTAGAGATGTCGTTAAAAATACTGACTCCTTCTGCGGAAGTAGGCCAGCAGATGGTGCTACCAGTTATTATTCCATTAGACTCTGCAATTTAACCCCCAATGGGCTGCTCTTCCCTACATGTGGTACAGCGGTTAACTCTTACTCTTCCATCTCCTGCGGTAGTTATGCTTCTATGCGTCCACTCTGTACACACGTAGAAATAAGCAAACCTAGTTATTGCTAACTTCAATCCGTTCTATTGCAGCTTCGTGTTAATGCCACCTACACAAAACAAAATCCTTTAAATCTGAAAGCTCAAATACTGTGCAGTTCCAAACTCCAGGATACTTTCTCTCACTTCATCAATCACGCACTTGGCATACCTCAGATGAACAGAACAAAGTTTTAACACAGCTGCTACTCTGCACTTGAATTTAACATACAATCTCCCCCCCCCCCCACACACGTACTTATTCCAAACCATTGTTTTTGTTCCCCTTCCCTATCTTTCACTCCTCAGCTCAACAAGTTCACACCAGAAAACCCCCCATCTGTCATTATTCTAATGACAAGGGAGCCACTGGGGAAGAATCAATGCTTACGTGGGAAGAAGCTGTGTTGCATACTCTTCCCACATCACCTGTGGCCTTTGATGTTACTTTCATTACATAGGAGCGCCCACACTTCAAAAGGTAAGACAGCAAGAGCCGGTAGATGTAAAACTATTTTGCAAACAAAATGAATGGTGAATAGTAAGGATTCTTGATTTAAAATGTGGTCACATTTTAGTACTTGAAATTAAGGCAGTATAAGATTCGTTTCTCACCCTCCACCCCTACCAAAAAAGGGAGTTTAATTATTCATAGACTAGTTAAAAAAATAATGAACTAAGGAAAACCAAGGAATGCTTTAAAGTTTCAGTCACAGCTAAAAACCCAATGTATGAAACAATTGATACTACAGATCTTAATGATAAGAACATAAGAGAAGCCATGTTGGATCAGGCCAATGGCCCATCCAGTCCAATACTGTGTCACACGGTGGCCAAAAAAACCAAGTGCCATCAGGAGGTCCACCAGTGAGGCCAGGACTACTAGAAGCCCTCCCACTGTGCCCCCCCCAAGCACCAAGAATACAGAGCATCACTGCCCCAGACAGAGAGTTCCAACAATATGCTGTGGCTAATAGCCACTGATGGACCTCTACTCCATATGTGTATCCAATCCCCTCTTGAAGCCATCTATGCTTGCAGTTGCCACCACCTCCTGTGGCAGTGAATTCTATGTGCTTATCACCCTTTGGGTGAAAAAGTACTTTTATCAGTTCTAACCCGACTGCTCAGCAATTTCATTTTATGTCCATGCGTTCTCATATTGTATGAAAGAGAGAAAAGTACTTCTTTCTCTACCTTCTCTATCCCATGCATAATCTTGTAAACCTCTATCATGTCACCCCTCAGTCGACGATTCTCCAAGCTAAAGAGACGTTTCTGCAAGCTAATGATAATCTTGCCAAGACAGATCACTGTAGAAATATTAATAACCACAAGTACTGAAATGCCTTATTTTGAACATTTAAAAGCATTTGTTGAGAGCTCTACTAACCAAGCAGCCATTTATTTCTTGATCTTTAAAAAGTGAAAGAACACAATTCATCTTATAGAAAGCTCTTTAAAAGAGGACATCTCCAAGCTAGCAAACCCTCAGCTACTTCTCTTGCTCAGGAGAATATTACATTTACACCTAATTATTATATCTGCATCCCCTCTAATTTCTCTCTCTCTCTCTCTCTCTTTGACACAAAGTCACAGCTGACTTATCATGACCCAGGAGGGTTTTCAAGCCAAGAGAGTTCAGAGGTGGTTTGCCATTGCCTGCCTCTGTGCAGCAACCCAGGTACTCCTTGGTGGTCTATCTAAATATGAACCAGGGCCTTCCCTGCTTAACTTCTGAGATCAGGTTATCCTGGGCTATCCAGGGTAAGGCAATTTCTCTCTGTGTACATAATGGTGCACCCTGGAAGAAGAGCGTGATAAGATTAAAAAAAATAGAATACAGTGTACAGGTTCTTAGGAGTTCTCTCATACAGACCCTTACCTATTTGGTTTATTCAAGACTGTTTTATTATGTGCCTTCCAACCATAATGGTCAATAAGCAATGTATCGTGAACACACTTTAACTAGTGAAGGCCCATATCACTTGTAAGGGTTGGCTGCTAGCTTAATTGGTGCACCCCTTGCAGAGGACTTGATTTGTTTGGCCCCAGGAGCCAACCCAGAACTCATTTTTCACCCTTCTGGGTTTCATGTTAATAACCATACTTTCTAATAATTGCTACCCTAAAACCTTTCTCAAAACATTATTGTTAAGACAGAAGCATTGTAAATATAGGAGTACCCCGATTGTCAAAACCAAAACTTCAACTTTTCAGAATTCCATTATTGCTTTCAAAACTTCCATTTAATTAAATACTGGAGCCAGTACAGAAGGCAGCTGGTTACAAAATGAACGACATATAAGCATACAAAAACAAGAACTTGATGCACATTTATTTTTATGTCCTATAAATAAAACACCGATGCAAAATTAAAAACTTTGGGTTGGATCCAGCTAGCTTCTTTGCTCAATCTTGGCCAATTCCTCTCTTTGTTACAGCTCCTATTCCATATGGGTACTGTATCTAGAAGTCTCATGATCCTGTGTAGGTATCATAGCCCTTTCCATGGCCCCTTTCTCCCCTTTTCACCAATGGAAAAATGAATTGAATCCAACCCTTTGTACTTCCACTGAAAACTGATGAGAAACACCACAGTAAAATCACTTCTTTAAAAAAAACCTGACACAATGAAATTTCTAGATGTCAAGAAGATCTGGGATTTGCTGAGCCCTTCCCTAGAAACCAATAATGTAACTGTTGTGCAGAGTATGTGAGATATAATCATTAATTTCAATGACTACTCTTTTGGTAGCCTATCTGGCCTCTGGAAAGAAAGGATGATTTGGGGCATAAAGAAAACAGTTCTTACCATCCTCATGTCATAATAGGTCATAATACGTGTGCTTGCCTTGATTCATGGGGAACTGACAGTGCCAAGATAATACGGGAGAGCACTGCATCCGCTACAGAATTTGTTACAAATCTGAGCTCATCTAGTTTAGAGCCATCTGAAAAACTGTACCATGGTGGTAAAGAAAGTCCTGTTTCTCTCCACCATTGTACTGGCAGAAGATCACCCAACAGAACTGTACCACAATACATGCAGGCTCAAGAACAGTTGATCCCTACATCAGGGGTGTGTGGCCTAATATGCAAAGGAGTTCCTGCTACAAAAAAAAGCCCTGATGGGCACTATGCTGATGTCAAGCTACTAAAATTCACTTGGACCCTAGAATGGGACAAACTCCATCAGCAGTATTTCAACCACATGCTTAGTAGAATCATTTGTATTGTATTTAATTGATTTCTGTCTTTCAGAATGGATATACATTGATTCTAAGTTTTGGGAGTTTTCATAAGAAAGTTTCTAATTCTATCATAAGCTTTTATTTACTATAGCAAGTCCTTGCTTTTGCTCAAATAAAAGCTTATTAGTAGCCCTGAAGGGTGACCAACTTAATCTGTTCCAGAAAAATAAATTTAAAGGAGTCTTGCAAAACCTTAAAGACTAACAAGCTTTTATTTGAGCAAAAGCAAGGGCTTGCTATAGTGAATAAAAGCTTAGAATCATAGAGTTGGACGGGACCTCCAGGGTCATCTAGTCCAACCCCTGCACAATGCAGGAAACTCACAAATCCCTCCCCCTAAATTCATAGGATCTTCATTGCTGTCAGATGGCCATTTAGCTTCTGTTTAAAAACCTCCAAGGAAGGAGAGCCCACCACCTCCCAAGGAAGCCTGTTCCACTGAGGAATTGCTCTAATGGTCAGGAAGTTCTTCCTAATGTTGAGCCGGAAACTCTTTTGATTTAATTTCAACCCACTGGTTCTGGTCCTGCCCTCTGGGGCCACAGAAAACAATTCCACACCATCGTCTATATGATAGCCTTTCAAGTACTTGAAGATGGTGATCATAGCTTATGATAGAATTAAAACTTTCCAGTGTTTAAAAAACTACAAGACTATTTTACGGTAGTAGCCCTGGTGAATGATCTTCATTCGGAAGTCAGTGAATCCCCCTGCAGTTCCTTCTACATCCATCAGTGGTCTTTCATGTAGACCATGGTATATGCTGATCCACAAATGGTAATAAGCAGGAATTAGGGCTCATAGGTGTTACCCTTCTATTATTTCACATCCATATGCACCCATGGCAATTAGATGCCTAGCTACAGATTATTTTAAGGGGTAGATAATGATAGCTAACACTATTTGTAATGTAAAGCAGTTTTTTATTTATTATGATTGGAAGTATGCAGAAGAACTGTTGTATTCATACCCTTGCTTGTGGATTTCCCAAAGACATCAGGCTGGCTGAGAAAGGCACGCTGGATATCATGGACCCTTGTAATGATCCAATCAGGGCTTTTCTTATAAAACTATAAAGATTATCTGATATAAGTGATCAACATACTGATGACATCCTGCACTATCTTTGTTTTACACAAACAACATAAGCAGAAGTTGCCGTTTGAGAGTAAATAAAAAGCAACAGAGGTTGGCTGGGAAGTTGCCTCCTCTCTAGAAAGAGGAAGATATCCATTCACCTTATCACACACTGTTGTGTTTAGCTTTCAATGAGGAATTAGGCACTGAGTTTAAGGCATTCTTGGATCCAACGGTTCTTCTTTATTTCCATGTGGGAACTGAGGCCATGGGTATATTTAATCACTTTTAGCAAATTAAAAGACTATGCTGACATCTGAAGACAACAGATTTGGCAACCATTGCATATCTGTAATCACAAGGATGAAATATTGTAATGCACTTTGTAAAAGGGCTACCCACATAAACCGTAAAGCTTTAAATGACCTCTATCTGGTAAACATTTACCACATCTTCTCCCACCAGACCCCACCTGCCTATTAAGGACAGCCTCTGCTCTTGATTCCAATCCCTCATCCACTAGTCCATTAAAAATTGCAATAAGTGAAGTCTTTACTAGTTTGGCCTCTTCTTCCTTGAAATCCCATTTCTAAATGGAGGAGTCATTGCTTGCAAATAAACTAATTTATTTTTGTTTACATATGTTATAACCAAACATTAAGATGGCTTGGCTTAATAACTGTGCAAATTTATCGTTTAAATTTTTGTTTATGGATATGGTTAACTGTTGGAAAACAGTTTGAAAAAGTCATGATTGATTATTCCATTCTGTCTCATGATGAACGCACTTTATTGATGCAGTGAAGCAGTGAACAAAGCAGTGAACTTCTAAGACTACTCACAATCATAAACCTGTAAAATGAAAGCAATATTGTAATATATACATACATGTTGAGCTGTTGTTATTTCTGACGTAAGCCAGTATACTGAATTGTGTCGATTATTTTAACAGAGACTTGTATTTTTCTTGTATATTCATATGCGACTGAAGCAACAAAACAATAGGCAAATTTCGGCTGGTAAGTGATACTTTAGCCTAGAATAGCACAATACTTGACGAAAATTAGTTCTGATACAAAGCTCCACTGTGCTTCATTATCCACATGGCACTCAACATGAATCTCCACATAAGCAAGGATTCTTGCTATGCATTTTAGTGTTGGGAAGTGTGCGGTCTCATTTGGAGTACTGTGTGCAGTTCTGGTCGCCGCACCTCAAAAAGGATATTATAGCATTGGAGAAAGTTCAGAAAAGGGCAACTAGAATGATTAAAGGGCTGGAACACCTTCCCTATGAAGAAAGGTTGAAACGCTTAGGGCTCTTTAGCTTGGAGAAATGTCGACTGAGGGGTGACATGATAGAGGTTTACAAGATAATGCATGGGATGGAGAAAGTAGAGAAAGAAGTACTTTTCTCCCTTTCTCACAATACAAGAACTCGTGGGCATTCGATGAAATTGCTGAGCAGACAGGTTAAAACGGATAAAAGGAAGTACTTCTTCACCCAAAGGGTGATTAACATGTGGAATTCACTGCCACAGGAGGTGGTGGCGGCCACAAGCATGGCCACCTTCAAGAGCGGGTTAGATAAAAATATGGAGCAGAGGTCCATCAGTGGCTATTAGCCACAGTGTGTGCGTGTGTGTGTGTGTGTATATTTGGCCGCTGTGTGACACAGAATTTTGGACTGGATGGGCCATTGGCCTCATCTAACATGGCTTCTCTTATGTTCTTAAGATTATAAGCACTCTCTACAATAAAGTGACCAGGGAAATCTCTGATCATTTAGAATTCCAATGGGCATCAAAGCCCTCCCACAGACATGAGTGGCTAATGTTAGGGCCACCACTCCCCCCAAAAGTAGTAGATTTCTTCACTGTACATTATCTTTATCATTCATCCATTTAAAGATTACATCCGTCTGTAATAACTTTTCTTACAAAAAATAAAAAGCAGCGTACTTCCATCAGTACACTTCACAATACCAAAACCAAATACATTCACTATGAAATCATGAAAGTAGTACATGGAAAAAACAGGCTATTATGCTAAATTCATTTAACACTATAGAAATGGGGTGACACCACAAAACCTAATGCAAAAGAATGAACATCTGCAAGTGACACTAATTTGTACAGTGAATTTTAACCCAGCAGAATGATTGCAGTCACATTGCTTTTCTACTGGAGGCCTAGAGAGACCAAAATATGACTTTGATCATTTCATTGGATTAATTATTTTATGCCCTTAACAGGACAATGCAGTCCATTTAAAGAACACACACAACCACCTATCATTTTACAACCATTCTGAATCAACTTTTTATATAAAAGGTAAAGGTAGTCCCCTGTGCAAGCACCAAGTTGTTACCGACCCCATGGAGTGACATCATATCAGGACGTTTTCTTGGCAGACTTTTTACGGGGTGGTTTGCTTCCTCAATCATCTATACATTCCCCCCAGCAAGCTGAGTACTCATTTTACCAACCTCGGAAGGATGGAAGGCTGAGTCAACCTTGAGCCAGCTACCTGAACCCAGTTTCCGCCCGGATCGAACTCAGGTCATGAACAGAGCTTGGACTGCAGTACTGCAGCTTACCACTATGCACCACAGGACTCCTGACTTTTTATATACATAGGAATAAATGACAAAAGCTTCTAATCTACTCGACACCAAAAATAAGAACTCACAGCTTGTTAAGAAAGCAGTATTATTAAATATATAATTAAGAGAACTTTCAACAAGTTTATTTTTAATTGACTCTGCTGCATGAAATTTGTAGTAATAAACTAAGGAAAACATAAAACCACATACACATGATGAACTTCACATAATAAAAAGCTACATATTCTGGGGGCATTCCAGTCACATTTATTATGAACAAAAATAGGCAAGGATGTCTAAAGAACTGACATCACTTTGTTAAATAAAACACAGATAAATATTTCTTGGTCTTAAGAATTTCTTTATATATATATATATATATATTTGTTTTAGAAAAAGAAATTCTGCAGCTAAAATATTCTAAATCTTAAATTTAAGATATAAATACAGTGTTTAGTAACTTGCAGCTCGAGGGAATTTAGACTGTTTAGTCTGGCTTTGATCCCACCATATGCTCCTTACGCACTGCAGTGATCCATGAATTCTTGCTAACCTATTTCGCCTCCCCTCCCCACTTCCTGGAATCCACTTCCTGTTTGTCCTCTGCCTTAAGTATGCACACAGGAGGCCAATAGCATGAAAGCTACTGTTAACAACTCTGCTTTCTGTTAGTTAGTTTCCTGGCAGAGTGCTAGGCAGCCTTTGCAGCAAGAGTCCGCCAAGTAACAGCTCAGATCGTATTTCACTGCTGGCTGCCATTCCATGCAAATCCAGGACACAGAGGCTTTTTGCTCGCAGAGGACTGTGGAAAGAGGCAAACAACCACCATGAACTACCCTACCTATGGCCAGAGAACCAGCATATGAAATTAAAATTAAATTAAAATATTAATCTCTATTAACGTTTTATGCCCCCACCTTCTAGCAGTTTGTTCCTCAGTCATTTCTGTGATGCAAATAGCGAGCTGATATGCCTGGACACATGAAACTGCCTTATACTAAATTAGATCGCTGGTCCATTAAGGTCAGTTTTGTCTACTTAGACTGGCAGCACCATGCCAAGCAGATATTCTGCCATTGAGCCACAGCCCCTCCCATATGTGTGTGTGTGTGTATATAAATAAAATGCCTGGTGTCCCTTGTAGCAGAAGAGTCTGAGGGAAAACACGGAAAAAGAAAATTGATATCTATTCCATTCAATTACTGGGGACGCAAACTTTATTCTGCAGAGACCAAAACTGAAAACAGCATATAATAAAACAGACAGGACACTGTACCATAAAAAAAAAAAAATTACTGAAAAAAGAACAAAGTAGATCTCCTTCTAAATATACATCCCCCAGTAAATAAATAGACAAGAAAATGAGGCTTTGACATTTTAGGTATAGATAAAAAAAACTGCAGGCTTTAGAAGAGTTGCACCTGTAACTTTTACAACACTGTTAGTGATGCCGGAATTCCAACAGATAACCATTAACTAGAGCAGAGCTTCTCAATTGTCCATAGCAAGCCCTCATTTACATTGTGTGGGTATCATTTTATAGCATTTGTGGATGTTGCATATCTGGAAACAGATTGAGTTTAAAGTTTCATCAGGTTTCTATGAGATACTGGAAGCCAATCTCCAGAACCTTTAAGACAATAATATTTCAAGCAATGGCGATGTCACCTTTTTCTCTGCATGTCCTACAGTGACAGTCTACGTATGTAGTAAAGCCTGCTCAACCTTCACCAGTGATTGAATTATTGATAAAAAAGGCATTCTCTCTTTCCTGAACTACCTAGTTTAATTCCTAACAGACTCCTCTATGAAGAGCAAGCTCAGCATAGAACGTTATGCTGTATATAACCCTGTGCTCCTTTTAACAGACCTAAAAAATAAAAACAATGAAACTATTAGGACTGTAACTGAACAAACGAGAAACTAGTGGGGAAGGAGGGAAAAATGCAATTTAGCCCTTCCCATGCCCCATTTTCCCACCAAAGACATTATGCTTCACCATGGAACACTTACGGGTTTTTTTGCTATAGAGATAAAAGCAATGGGGGATGGGGGAGCACAAGCTCCCAGGTAAAAGGAAAGAGGAGGGGGGAGTAATGCATCAGCCTCCCCCTCCAAATGACACCCCCAGCAGCTGCATTCTGTAAAAGGAACAAGGCTCTAAAAATGCTTTGATCCTAAGGCTTGCTAGCACTCAAGCTGCACCCTTTCCTGCTGTGGGCATCGTTCTCTATGCACCTTTTCCTGCTGTGGGTATCATCCTCTTCACCTTTCAGCTCTCAGAGCTTCTGCTCACAGACCACTAAAGTACCATGTGCCAGAGGAAAGCACTGTGCAATGGAGGACCACCTCTGCAACTGATGAAGAGGGGTACAAATGGAAACAAGGATCCAAGCCAATGGAACTATGGACAGCACACAGTTGTACCCATGCTCTTGTATTGTAGCCACTGACCAAGTCCTCCGTGTCAAATAAGAATTGCCTCCAGGTGATCGAACAGAAGTCCCCCCCCACCAAACCACAACTCTGTTTCCCCCTGGCCTTCTTCTTGCTATCAATTACCAGATATGTGCAAAAAAGTGGGAGAATAAAAACTCTGAAGCCAAGGCCACCATGACAAATTTCATAGAGTTTAAATTGAAGGTGGGGATGGCCAGCATGAGTATTTAGTATTACGTTTCATGATTTCCTTGCTTTCCAGATGTTCAGTCATCTAACATTTAAGGCTCATGGGAATCAAAGGACCATTTTTGTACTCTGCTTATATACACTGAAATGTCTAGCATGTGATGACTATTCTTATTATTAGCAGTAACTGTGTTTACAGGCCACTTTTCTCACTGGGACTTAAAGCGGATTATATATCTATATATATATTATTCAGTCCATCAGCAAGCAGATTACAAAGTATGATAAAAACATCTGAATATAATAGCAAAAAATTCTGTGTTAGGGTGTCAGTTCAGGCCCTAAAAAATATTCTTTGTCTGTAGCAGTCAGCCCCAAAATTTAGGAGCCAGGCTCAGGTTTTAGTTTTCAGAATTCTGTACTTTTGTGACCATATCTTCTAATACTAGGCACCAAAATGACATTTCTTGGCAACATGGTGAGTTGGTGCCCAGGTTCTATCAAGCTTTGTATCTAATTAGGATCTGGGAGACCCAGGTTCAAACCCTCACTTGACTATGTAGCTTTCTGGATGAGGAAGAAGAAGAATTGCAGATTTTTACCCTGCCCTTCTCTCTGAATCAGAGAGGCTTACAATCTCCTTTATCTTCCTCCCCACAACAGACACCCTGTGAGGTGGGTGGGGCTGGAGAGGGCTCTCACAGCAGCTGCCCTTTCAAGGATAACCTCTGCAAGAGCTATGGCTGACCCAAGGCCATTCCAGCAGCTGCAAGCGGAGGAGTGGGGAATCAAACCCGGTTCTCCCAGATAAGAGTCCACGCACTTAACCAATACACCAAACTGGCTGTCAAGCCAATCCCAAGCCAATCATTCTCTTTCAGCCTAGCGTAATTCACAGGGTTGGTATGAGAATAAAATGGAAAAGAGGAGAACAATGTACTGGTGTATGGGAAAAAATATTTCTGTATAGGAAGATGCAGGGCAGGATGAAGGTGTACTAAATAAATACTGTGAATGAAGATCCCAATGAAGCCGAAACTTAATGTTATGTTTTCTCCCATATACGTTCTTATATTTTATTTACGTTATTTCAAGACAGCCTTTCTCACTTGGACTCAAGACTGATTACACAGAGTGAGTCAATACAACAGTTGATGGATGGGACATTCAATAAGCAATACAATAGGATTAGGGTTGTAGCACCAACCAGAAGTCTAAAAACAGAACAGAAGCAAAGCGTAAGTGTTAACAATGACACATTAGATGCAAATTCCATGGTAGTATCCTAGTTTCAACAAGCAGTACAGACCACAGTCCCTAATACTTTTTTCAAAGTAACTTTGTGAAACATTCAGTATATGTCCTGCATAGAAAAGTCCTCTTAAATAATTAATTTGCATATTTCACAGAAAGTCAGAAAACTGGAAGCCTTCCTGACATCCTCAGGGAGGCTATTACACTGGGGAGGGGGGGGCAGGCCCACAACAGAGAAGGCACATGTTCAGCCTGTTGTTGATTTTGCACATTTGCAGGTTGCTACCTGTAGAAGACCCTGCTCTGATGAGCAAAGCTGTCATGGAGGACAGGGAGAATGAACCTCACAGATATGAGTTTCCAAGACCATGAAGGCCTTTGTATGTGATAGATAATGCCTTAAATTAAGCCCAGTAAAACAGCCCCACTAAAAAGCTGTCAGTTTTTACCCAACAAATATATTGAACAAAAAAACCCCCTATTATCTGGTCACACCAAATCAAAAGACAATTTTAGAATGTTTACGATAAGCATAATTAAGCAATCATTTAAAAATCAAAAATGCTTCTTGCTCATTGATATATTAAACACTTAATCTACACCAAAAAAGGTTTATAATTAATCAGAAGCTATTCAGCAAAAAACCCTCACTCCACAAAGAAATTGCAAAAAAAAAAAGTTATATTACTGACTTCCAGTAACTATAACAGGGGGGAGGCAAATTATTCTAACACAGTAAATAAAGACTGTGAGATTAAGAGAATATAACAAGGAACTGTTTAACAACTTACAGTTGGTAATAACTTTTATTATTTTGTATTTATAGACCACCCTCCCCTATGTATAGGGCTCATGGCATTGAACAACATATTCAATAAATACAGTACAATCAGATTAAAGTAATTAAAAACAATAGACAAGCTCTAAAACAATAGATAAGCTCTAGAGCCAGTTTGGTGTAGTGGTTAAGTGTGCAGACTCTTATCTGGGAGAACCGGGTTTGATTCCCCACTCCTCCACTTGCACCTGCTGGAATGGCCTTGGGTCAGCCATAGCTCTGGCAGAGGTTGTCCTTGAAAGGGCAGCTGCTGTGAGAGCCCTCTCCAGCCCCATCCACCTCACAGGGTGTCTGCTGTGGGGGAGGAAGGTAAAGGAGAATGTGAGCTGCTGAGACTCTTTGGAGTGGAGGGCGGGATATAAATCCAATATCTTCTTCTCTATGATTATTTCAGATGGTGTTTAAGGGACCAATTTATGTCATTATCCTAGGAGAGGAGAGGAGAGAATGGGGAGGCCAGGCTCAGTGAAAAACTGCTGCTCTCCTCAACCATAGGTCTGGTGGAACATCTCTGTCTTACAGGCCCTACGGAACTGCACTAGATCCCACTGGGCATAGATATCATTAGGCAGAGAGTCGCACAAGGCCAGGCCAGTGCCAGGGTAGAGAACAACCAGATCGGTTTTGGGCCCGGGATCACCAGGAAGTTCTTCTTCCCGGAGCATAATGATCTTCTGGAGATATATCCCCTACCCAATGTCTTAAAGCTTACCTCTCAACTTTTGAGTCCCACCCCCAACCACACAACTGAATTAAACATCTGAAAGCACAAAATGAAAACCTAAGTCTATCATCACACAAAAACAAACTGAATGCATGTGTCTAAATTTTGCTAAATACAGTTGGTTGCATTTTTTTCTGAATGGAAGATACCTTAAATGTGAAGCCGACAACGAGCTAATGTGTGTTAAGCGCTGTCAAGTCACTTCTGACATATGACAACCCAATGCATCAACAACCGAAGTGTTCTAATCACTGACAGCCTTGCTCAGGTCTTGCAAACTGAGGGCTGCGGCTTACTTGATAGAGTCAATCCATCTCATTCCACTTTCCCTAGAATTACTCTCTCCCAGTGAGTCTTGTCTTCTCATGATGGAACCAAAGTACAACGGAGGCTTTATAATACTATTTACACTTTCATTCCCATCTCAGATAGCTAAGATATTTAACTTTAAAAACAAAATCCTATAGTTAAATGAAGACAACAGATACTGTTCTCGTGATGGGGATTCTTCTACCAAATAGAATATGACTGCCCTGTCAAATGTAAATAAGGCTACCAATTACTTTGGATAAAAGCAAACAACAAAAAAGACAAACAGAGCAAAAAACCTCTCAGGAAGGCATTACATACCTGCCCTTGAACGTTTGAACGCTTTCGCTCCTGTGGATGTTGATTAGAAACAGAAGAATTCCAGGGATGGTTGCAGTTTTGCAACTGTGTCCGAGCAATGTGCAACGGTGTCACTTGCGGAGTAACACTGTGCTCTAGGTCATGCTCTAGATCATTACTTGAGCTATCCTGAACAAATGCTGACTCGTCAAACTGGGGAAGAAGATCTTCCTGAAGGAGAGCTTCTGGATCAAGCTCTGTAAAGGATTCTGCTTGAGACTCAACTTGATGAAGCAAATTCTCATCCAAAGATGAAAAACCATTGCCTTCTATAGTATCGCTGAAATGGCTCATCTGAGGACCAGAGCCAGCAGGGACAGAAAAATTAATGTTCACGGCAGAAAGTTTTGAACTACTGAAGTTGCCCTGAGGATGTGCTGAATGCAACACATGGAAATTATTTGAATTCAAAGATGGACTGGAGTTAAGGACGTTATCTGTACTTTCGTGCTTGGTCCCTGTCTGAGGTGCAAAGGCATCATTTCCGGCAAAGTCAGATAAAGGATGAGTCTGTTGACTAGCAGAGAGAGCCGTAGAAGACTGCAGAAGACCGGTAGGAGAGATATGGTTACTAGAGTAGGAATAAGGAGGAGAAAACTGTGCAGTATTAACAGAGCAGGGAGTTATACTTGGAGAATGTCCACCAAAGCTTCCTTCTCGACTACCACAATAGTGTGGCGAGTCATTTGCAGACTGAGAAAACGACTGAATGGAAATAGACTGTTGAGAAGTTGATAGATTAGCAGCTTGAGGTGGGTGGGGAACACTGGTCCTGTGTGGAATACATGTATTAACTTCCATGAAGTTGTCTGACTGACTCCGAGTGTCCTCTCCTGTATCGACGCTGTTTCTGTTTTGCTGTGACTGCAGTGAGGCACACGGATGGTGCTGCTCGCTGGCCTGAAATAAGGCAAAATCGTGGTGTGCTACAAAACTTTTACTTTGCTGCATAGACTGCGAATGTCCCTGGTGGAAGGGGGATCCATTCTGATTAGAAACACCGCTAGAAGTCTGATGCCCCCACATAGGGCTTCCGTCCTCCACATCTGGAAACATCCCATTTGTTTGGCTTTGGGGATGAATGGGTGAGCAATTAAATTGCGAGTGTGGTGATAAAACATTTTCAGCTGGACTGCTGAAGGACTGACTGACTTGAAGCTTCAGTGAATCGTACTGATTAAGCCGTTCAAATTCATTCATCTTTTGTTCAGTCTGTGTTTCCTGCACATGGTTTAACGAGTCAATGTGTAGAGGCTCAAATTCTGCACCCAAGTTCAACTCATCTACAAGTGAAACCGGCCCAGTTTGTACAAAGGCATCATCTGACAAACCTTCTAAGGTATCACTAAAGAGGTTGGCATCATCAAAGAAGTCCATCATAGGATCTGTCATCTTGGTATATCTGTACTACTTTGATTACTCCAAACGGAGTCAGTCTCTTGGCAGCACACAACAAGAGACAATCTGCAGCGGTCAACACCTTATCTAAGCCATGACGACATCCATTAGCACTTCTGAAGCAATGTCTTGGAGCACTTAAAGTAACCTAGACAAAAGGGGAAAACACAAACACTTTAGAAAGTTTAATGTACAGGGTTTGTTTTTACCACCCAGATCTCTCTCTTGTTTTTAGGGCAGGGTCACCACCTACCCTGTGACACTAAGATATACTTACTTCATTGAAACTCCGCCTTTCTTTTTGCGACTCAGTGAGAGTCAAGGCGGATTACAGATTAGTTGCAGGGTGAAATGATTTCACTGTTATTTCAGTCAACTTTCCATCTTACTGATTTATACATTTCCAGTTTAAGTAGACATATTGATTGGTTGCTACCATGGAAGATGCTGGGTCAAGCCCCTCACATACATTTTATTTCTACTTCAAAGAACAGTTCTGACATTAAGGATTTCTATTAGCTATATCCAGACATCCGTAAGGACTCCAAGCAATACCATACATAAAATACTACATATAGCCTTTAGGCTGGGTTACTCTAACATACTCTACAAGGGGCTAACATTGAAGACAACTTGGAATCTTCAGCAGGTACAATCATGTATGAGCAAATTACAGTGCTGCTGGAACTAGCTATGCTGTTTTCTAATTTGCTTCTGAGTTCGGTTCATTGTGATGGTTATTACCTTTTAAGTTCTTTACATCCAGAGCCTTCTAAGATCTGACTAAAGTTTTGTTAGTTATCCCTTTAGTTTCCCCCAGTCCTCTGGCCTCCACCAGAAACTGAATCTTCTCTTGTCACAACTGCCTTTTGGCAACGTCCTTTTTAAAGCCTCTTCTCTATAATCTTTCAAAAAGACGCATATTTTCAAGCCGCTGTATACAGATTCTGCTGGTTGTTACTATAGTAATTGTATTAGACACTATATGGGAAACTGAGGATAGTAGTTTAATTGTTTTAATCTGGTTTTTTAGATATGTATTTACTTCTTTTGCGAATTTAATTCACAAAATTTGCATATATCTGTATTTGGAAATGATTTTTTTTTAAAATAATTGAATGATATTTTTTTTAAATAATTGAATGATATTATTTCAGGCACAAGGTCTTCATGACTATCACTAGAGTCTTCATGACTTCTAGCAAGAGTTTATGCTGTTTAACTACCATAAATTCTGGTAATTTGTACAATACTAGAATATGACCTATTCTGTCATTATAATGTTTGCTTTTAAAAGTCATGTATTGCTGTTCCCGGTCTGTTATTTTATTCAGAAAAGCATGGTCCAAACTCTGTGTGTCTGACAAAAGGTCATGGATTTAGTTTATCTGAATAGACTGGTGCATATTTGTCTTACATTCAAGTATTATTCTTAAACCAGATTGTTTTGAAGGTACTTGATATTACTGAATTTGCTTTCAATTATTTTTTCTTCAACCTGCTTTCTTGGGGAAACTGAGGAGTTGACAGTGTGTTCTGTGAAATCTATAGTGCCACATCATCAGATTAATTTAGAAAATTTATATGCCACTTCTCCATAAACCAGCTCATAGGTGCCATACTAAGTAAAGTCTTAATTTGCTACCAAATCAGCCTGAAGGACTTCCACAATAATATTTTTGACAGGACAACTCTAAAAATTATTTATGAAATTACAGCAGTAAGTGACTCATAATAAGAGTCTAAATTAGGGTTTAGATAAAAAGTAAATAATGCAAGTTACCATTCTGACACCAATAAATAAATTATTAATTTGTAAGTTTTGGCATCCTTCTACTATTGCATGTTATTGTGTTGTGTTTGCAGTCCACACTACCATAGGACTGCAAATTTTTTTTCTCAAGAACCTGAAAAAAATTCCAATCTAAAAACTGGGATTATTCAATATAAATAATACTGACAGCAATTAATATGTTATAATACATCCAATAATGCTCAAGCTGAGTTTAGCATTTTCCATGTTATAAAGTTCAACTTTCAATCCAAATATCCTGGTAGTCTTACATGACTATATGACACTGTCCAAATAATATGTTCTTTTGTTTTCTAATTTCATTTATATATCACTTATATGCATTTTCTTATTTAAAACAACAAAGTAAGTTTAAATCTGTCAAGAAAAAAAGTATAGCATACATTTCAATTTTCCTCTAATAGTATAGCATATATTTCAATTCTTTTTGGGAGAAAAACAGTAAAAGGGCTTTCTATAACTTTTAAGATTTTTGGAAATTTTACATCTCTTAACTGTCCCAGCTCAAAAGATTCCTGATGTAAGAGTTTTAGCCACCATTATTTTATTAAACTTCTCCATGTCATTTATCAGAGAAAATACCCCAATGTTTTGGAAATACAAATGTATTAACAGTGCACCAGGAAGCAAAATTTCAAAATAAGGTTAGTTATGGTTTTGCTGTCAGTAGGATTTTGTTTAGATTTTAATGTCGTTTCAACCTTTCTATGTTACTGAATTCAAACAACAGTTTAGAATGCAATCTTGAAAGTTTATCAAATCATGCAAATCTGCTAATGTTCCATATAATGCCAAAATTAAACTAGTTCCTACAAAATACTCCTCTTCAAAATGCATTGTATGTATTATCTGATATTTCTGCAATAACACTTCTGCTAGGACTAAAGTGATGACAAAAACTGGCTCTACTATGAATGGAAACTTCAGAACCCTATAGTGTTTGATTAGCATATACTATCCTAAAAATAAATACATCAATTCATGTCAGATCAGCAAATTCAGGTCAATTTGGAAACATCAAGTTTATGAGACCATAATTCCTGTAATATCTAGAGAGCCCACTGCCTAGGATACAATGCACATCATTATAGCTTTGTGAAAACCCCCAAACCACTACATCTCCCAATAGCAAAAGTGTCAATCAACAAAGGAGTTTTTACTAATATAAAGCACTATTACCATTGATTCATTATCAGGATCAATCCACTATTTACAGTAAAGCTGCCATACAATAAATACTAAAGATTTAGGTTACGATGCCACAGAGGATCTTAAAGATCAAGGATCTCTAAGAGATGGTTTGTGAACTACTAGTAGTTTGCCAGCTAATGCAGAATAGCTCATGCATCCTGCAGTGTAGAAGACCAATGCAAGACCACAGAAAGATCTGCTATAAGACTTTCTTTAAAAAAACCCCTTTATTTCACAGGATTTATTTCTGTGCTGGTTAGCACAGAACCTTCAGTTCTTGTGCTCTTCATAGTTGGTGTTCTGTTTCAAAATGTATAACATGATGGGGGGGGATTGAGGAGGAGAGTCATTTGGAATATTTTTCATTAGCCAGCAGTAGCTCTCATTAAATAATAGGATGGCAATCACTGCTAGAGACTGATACACAGAATCCAAATTACTGGAACAAAAGTCAATGTCATCAACACCTAGAAGAATTCTCACCCACATCTTTTTAGGTTCCTTAAGATTCCAACCTATGGAATACACATTCAGATCTGCAACTTGATTTCAAGTAAGGCAGAACAGCATTACATGAAATTAGCTTCCACTGAAGACAACGGAACATATCAAATGAATGGGCAAATTCAGCAAGGTCCAGTATAGAGCTTCCACAAGCCCAGTGGAATTCAGAAGCCATCCATGCCCACTGCAGCCCTCATATGTCCTGTCTATCTGAACCATGCTTGGTGGCTTCTGGTATCTTGGAAAGTAATGGGTGCAACTGAATATTTGAGCATGTGCACTGGGCTCTTTGAATCCTGAATGGTATGTTAACTCAGAACTGAGAAAGGCTATTCCTAGGAAGCTTTGGCAGTTCACTTATTTATGTACTATAAGTTTGCTTTCACACACTCTAAATAATGCACTTTCAATCCACTTTGCAACTGGATTTTGCTGTGTGAAATGGCAAAATCCACTTGAAAATGGTCACTGAAGGAGATTGAAACTGCATTTTTTAGCATGTGTGAAAGCATCCTAAGATTCAACAAAGGAACTGACTGAGCATGGATACTGTTCCACCCTCCAAAATTAAATTTACATTTACTACCTTGAAGTTAACAAAGTAGGAGTCAAGTTGCACCTTTAAGACCCACAAAGTTTTATTCAGAATGTAAGCTTTCGTGCGCTCTAAGCACACTTCATCAGACGAGGAATCAGGTATAGTGAGCAGAGCTGGTAGGCAGTGGTTTAGAATGCAAAATGGTACAAATTTGGACATATGAAGCTGCCTTATACTGAATCAGACCCTTGGTCCATCAAAGTCAAAATTGTCTACTCAGACTGGCAGCGGCTCTCCAGAGTCTCAAGCTGAGGTTTTTCACACCTATTTGCCTGGACCCTTTTTTGGAGATGCCAGGGATTGAACCTGGGACCTTCTGCTTACCAAGCAGATGCTCTACCACGGAGCCACCGTTCCTCCCCAAATTTAAGATCCCTCCCCAAATTTAAGATCCAATGACAGAATAGTAAAATTAACAAATTGAGGAAACCTTTGATCTGGGTAGCATGAGCATGAGAAAGCAATAAAACAGTAATGTGTCAAAATATGAGAATGTCTGTTAATCTCTCTATTGTTATAAACCTGGGTCAAAAAGAGCCACTTGGATCTACCTTTAAGTTTGTTTTATCCTGCTGTTCTCATTTTATTTGTGAAAGGATAAGGATTGCTAGTAGAACAAATGCCATAATATCAAACTATAAAAATGCATAGGCCATTTGAGAAAGTTCTCTGATGAGGCAATCAGTGATGAAGGGGTCAGAGAAACAATGCTATCTAGCAAAGCTAAAAGCATGGTCTCTTCTGTGATAACTGTATATTGCACCCTGTCAGATTACTTAGCTCTTGGGAAATCCTACATGGGTTACTCATAAATCAATCACATCGTAGAAAACTTGGTCAAATCAGTCTATCCAAAGCCAAGCAACATTAAATTGCTTAGTGGATCTATAGTAAAAGTGGACAATAGCTGCATAAAATACTTAGTCAGAAAGCTGGAACTTAATCTTGAACAAAGATTAGCAAGAACCATCCTTACCTATTAATATGCAGAACATAGCCTTCGCAAAGGTTTTACATAACCCTGAGAAGCACTTGATCCCTGGTAGTTAGTTTATTAGCACTGGGGACCTAAAAGAGAAGTCACAGTATTGAACAAAGGCAACAAGTAATTCCCAAGAAAATTGCTCACTATACAATTTTGCCTTTAAGTCTATGTTCAAATACATTAAGTTTGCCCAGGATTTCTATATATCACAACTGAAAAGTTGGATATACAAACCATACGTAGTTACAATTTGTATTAGGAGAAATGTGCTAGCAGCAGACAGTCATTCAGATCTGAAATATTTATACTTGGTACTAGCAGAACGATTACAGCTGAGTTACATTCTGAGTACCTATATGGTACTATCACATGTCTCAACAGTCACCTGAAAAATCCTTTAAAATTAAAATGATCAAGACATGCATTGCCTCCAGCAAAATCCACATTTTAACACCATGGTACAGTAAAAATATAATATTTTCTGATTTTTGAATCGTAGTTAAGACACTGGGAATACACCTTGGGATCCACTCCTCCCCCTTGAAAGCTTATAAAGGACTTGTTAACTGATTTGCAGATTGGTGTTTATAAACTAAAGATTATTAGTCTTACATACAGTACAATGAAATTCTACATCGTGACTGATGTGATAAAAATGAATCCCACAGATGAGATCATTCTTGGAGCCTCCTGGTCTCTAAATCAGGGTTAAGAGACTGAAAAACTGTTACACCTGCATCACACCTTTATTTTGAAGCTTTTTTCAAATTCAGTATGTTGCAAAAGCAGCAGCTGCTGCTCAGTTTCTCATGTCATGATTCCAAACATTCTTCCTTTAAGTTCCAAGTTGTTTATGACATTTGCTTTCTAATGAATCAGTCTAGCCTTGTGTAGGAAGGCCACACACAAGCAGAAACAGTTAAATTTCTACTCTGCATTTCTGCTTGGATCACTTTCAGAAACTATATGGAAATCTCAGGATACATCTGTGGCTGAATTTTTAAAATGTGATCAACTTAACCTGACCAGCTCCATATGTCTATGGCCAAAATCCTATTCACCAGCAACCTTTTGCTGGGTGTGCAAGTAATTTCATTTATGGATTAATGTCTATCACTCAGTCGTAGAAGCTCTAAATCCCCCTTCTGCTCTCTTGGCAGATAAGCAATGATAACTCAGTTTTGAGTGTCTTCTAAACACTTCAGAGTCATTTCCTTCTTCCTGTCAGCCAACGACGTGGAACATAAAGCGTACTTTTACCTTTCTTTAGTCCACTTTAATGCTGAAAAATTAAGAACACTATGTTCAAAATCCTCTTCACTTGCATGCTCTTTGAAAATGTTATTTGCTTATTCTAATGACTGCAGATTTCCATCATAGGATAACGAGTTCTTTCGATCACTCATGACAGGATAATATTTTGAAGCCGCACAAGGGGCTGCCCAATTCAAAAGCAACTCACTATCTATGTCCAAGCACTGTACAGCACAGTCAGTGTTTTCCCCCAAACCTAACTAGGTGCTGTCCATGGTTGCATGAGTCTGTCCAGTCCAGGCATCGTAAGGGAGACTCCATTTTGAAATGGAGACAAGGTCATTTGTAAGCTTATAAGTTTCTTCGGCCTTGAGCAGAATAGAAAAAAAAAAATTTGACTTAAGAAATCTTTTTCAATTTTTTGATTTAATTCGATTTAAAGCCTGCCCCGTAAAATATTCCATACAGTTAAAATTGTAACAATTCTATAAAATGACAGCAACCAATCACAACTAATAGATGGTGTATAAATATCCCAGGAGGGCTAGCTTGCTCCTTATACACTTTCAGCCAACTTGGAGCATTGTCTTTTTAACTCTACTTTTAAATGCCAAGTAAATTTCCACACCTCTTTTATAGTAAGTTCATTTTACTGCATCACTCTATGCTATGTGTTTTTCAAGCCATGCCTACTCAGGTCTGTGCTTATCACAACTTGATCCAAAGATAATACTGCAGTTCTTTCTATAAGAGGATTTTAAGGCGTTCCCTAGTGACTTAATGAACAGCTGGGGTAGTGGCAGCAAACTATGTTTCTTGTGGATATGCAACATATTCTGCCTCATGAAATGTATGAGTTACACATAGAAGGTTGAGGGAAGGCGCTCTATGTGCTCCTAGGCCATGACAGTGACTCGTTCTGTTAATTATGTGAGACCTGACATTTCACTTGTGAGGTCCACAAGCAGAATTCGTGGGCTTAAGCCCCGATTATGCAAGTGTAAGACAACTTAATGTTCCATTGAAAGTGATCAACGTTCTGATGCTATATAAAAACCCCCGCCCTCTTCCATCTTTATATATGTACTGAAATTGTAGCACCATTAAGTTATACTGGTTTTTAGATTACGGTACTTATTTAATTTAAATTAATTAATTTATGAATTATATTTTAATTGTTATTATTCTGATTTTATTGTTATATCATGGCTTGTACCATGTCTTGTAAGCCGCCCTGAGCCTGCCTCCGCGGGGAGGGCGGGGTATAAATAAAAATTTATTATTATTATTATTATTATATCGGGGATGAACCATAGCTCAGTGGTAGAGCATCCGCTTTGTATACAGAGATTCCAGGTTTGAACCCCAGCACCTCCAGTTAAAAGTATCTGGAGTCAGGAATGACCATTTTAACACTAGAGACCTTCAATGCCAGCATGACTAGGGGATAATGTCCTTGATGCTGTGATTCAGCATACATTTGCTGTATATATGTTATTCAGGTAATAAGAGATGCAACCTCTTTCCTTTTTCTGCAAAAAAAGATGCTATAGAGTACGATGGACACTGTTATTACAAAAAGCAAAATCATACTAAGAGTAAACTGGTTGGTTCCTGCACAGATGATGAAAGCTGCACAATGAAACCACCCACAGACAAAGTGGTTTCAGTTTACTTATGAGACTCCCCAGGTATACTGATAAATATGATCCTCCTTAGTCATGTTGATCAACAACTTGTTAGCCCTACCAGCAATGTCATAATTTTTCCTCAATAATTTATTGAGAAACAGTAGACACTTGCTAGAGATATCCTAAATTCAGATCGCTTACCTAAAACTCACCATTTGGAGAAAAAAGTGGTTCCCTTAAGTGGCTTGAAGTCTATCACATTGCTGTCAATCAAAAACACTTCTTTGTAGCTATATCATCACCACAGCACAAAAACTGGGAGGAAAAAAAAAGAAAACAGGCAAGTTATTAAAGGCAAGAGAGAAAATCAAATATCTGAGCATGCACAAATGCAGCTATTTGGTGGTGAAAGCTTTCTAATTTTTCAACAGATCCATGTGACATATGAGCTATACAAAGCTACCTCACTGGATCCCAACATAACCTTCAATACATGGAAGGATATTTTTTCTTCTGAAGAGACGGGTTTAGGATTGCTCCTTAAACTAACTTGGGAGGGGAAAGGCATTTTGAAGTATCCTTCAACACTAGGATCAATGCTGGTATGAGCTGCAGTCTCTCCTAATTTTATTTATTTATAAACAATTAAAATAGACATTACTGACTAGATGTGATTCAGTACAAGATAGATTTATATATCACGCAATCAATATACAAGTAAGTAGTAAAGGTTTACTATAGATTAAATGATTTCATTTTGCCTGAAGTACAAACAACTGATCTATGGATTCACCAACACTGTGAAAGCTTGCCAGAGTAATTCATTAGCATGGGGCAGAGCAGGTTCAAATCTATGTCTTCATGCTCACAGGGTGACCACGGCAATCTTTCCCTCAATCTAACTTACTCCACAAGGCCATTATGAGGTCAAAGGAGGGGAGCTACAACTGGAAACAAACTGACTACTAATTTGACCCAGCAAGGCTTTTCTTAAAAGTACACACATTAACTTTTTAGAAACTAGGAAAACATAAGGTCATCCACAGCACTCGACTTGCACAACTGCTACCTTGTTTGCTGTTAGGAGATTCATCTGTCCCCCATCAGATTTCTGCAAGCTGGTAAAGATATTTTTTTTTGTTTCATTTGGCATTCCCCTTGGGCCCTGGTTCTAGTCTACATTTTAACAGCTGTATGTAAAGTCTATATAAATATTGTTTTTAAAGTTGATGTCTTTAACTGTTTACTGCCTTGACAACCCTAACTGGGTAGAAAGGCAGGATAAAAATACCTTAAATATTTAAAAAAGTGTTTTTCCTATCATCCCCAGAATTAAGCAGCAAAAGTTGCATTATAACTTGAAGAACCAACTTTTTCCATTCCTTCTCTCAAGCTGCACCTGAAAATGTTCAGGAGAGCTTTCACTTTTAGTAATAGTCAAAACTTCCAAATGCAAGGACTCAATCGATGCCTACTTTAGGTCACATTTTAAGAAAAGCAACAGGGTTCTTAGCAAATATTTAGCAGTGATTTGATGCTATTTGAAACTGCCCAGTACTAAGCCACTGGTTCAACTAGCCAGTACTTTACCTGACCAAGTGGGCAGTCGTGTTGGTCTGAAGCAGCTGAACAAAGCAGGAGTCAAGTTGCACCTTTAAGACCAACCAATTTTTATTTAGAACGTAAGCTTTTGTGTACTCTTAAGCACACTTCATCAGATGAGGAATCCAGCACGGTGAGCATGAGGAATCCAGCACGGTGAGCATAGCTGAGCAGAGCCATACATAGCTGGTAGGCAGTGGCCCAGAATGCAACATGGTACAGATTTAAGAACCAATGACAGTGAAGTAGAATGATCTGGTAGGCAGTGGTTTAGAATGTAAAATGGTTCAATGACAGAATAGTAAAATTAACAAATTGAGCAAACCTTTGATCTGAGTAGCATGAGCATCAAAGGTTTGCTCAATCAAAGGTTTACTCAGATCAAAGGTTTGCTCAATTTGTTAATTTTACTATTCTGTCATTGTACCATTTTACATTCTAAACCACTGCCAACCAGATCATTCTACTTCACTGTCATTGGTTCTTAAATCTGTACCATGTTGCATTCTGGGCCACTCCCTACCAGCTATGTATGGCTCTGCTCAGCCATGTATGGCTTTGCTCACTGTGCTGGATTGATGAAGTGTGCTTAAGAGCACACGAAAGCTTACGTTCTAAATAAAAATTGGTTGGTCTTAAAGGTGCCACTTGACTCCAGCTTTGTTTATCTGACCACATTCCGACACATCCCTTCTAGGTGGCCATGTATTCTAGCCCTACCTACCAACTGCCAGGAATTAAACCTGGGATTTCTGCTTGCAAAGTATGGGGTCTACTGTCAAGTTATGATGACTAGCTTGCAAATTCACAAATAAAACATGTTTGTTTCCTTTAAAAGTATTCTAGACATGTCAGAAAGAGCAAAGACCTTCACTTGTTTTCTAGAAGACAGATCAAGATGGGTAGTTACGGTACATCAGTCTATCTTTAGCAGTAGAAAAGAGCAAGAGACCAGTAACATCTTAAACACTTACAAAATGTGTGGAAGAGCACAGTCACTGAAGAAGTGAGCAGAGACTCACAAAAGCTCATACTCTGCTACAAATTTTGTTCTTATCTAAGACTGCTACTTGTTTTCCAGTTTGACTTTTCCCACATGACAAAGGAAACAACAACATGGAAACATTCATTTTAAATAGGAAGCAACTTTCTTACATTCAGTTTAACCTATTCCACGCCCTTCCTGTTTCCAGCAAAGAAACTTTTCTTCTAGTATTATGCAGATGTTTAGTGAAACTTCACCATGCTATACCCCTGCCATGATAACTGTATTTAAAAGTTATGCAAAGATTCCACAAAATGCATTCTAAACCAATCAGAAGAATTTCCTATTGTGTCCCTCTTGTTCTTGAATCATGTTAGCACTAATCTTACACTGTATTTCAGAAGGTGGTTATGAAGTTTCTGCTTCCACGGGAATAAAGGAGAAGAGATAACAGAGCATGCTGGACCTGCCTTCTCTTCCCCATCATTCTTCTATCCACTTGCCACTTGGGGATAGCAGTCTCTGGAATAGCTGCATTAACACACATCAGCATTAAAGATGCTGATGCTCTGGCACAAAAATCTAGAATCTACTTTCAGTACCAGCATACCAACAGAGGTTTTACAACACTTCACTGGGGTAGCAAATTTTTGAATCATTTCATATATGTATGAGCCAGCAGAGCAATTCATAGGATGTGACTATTACTTATATGTATCTCCAGCTTTCCAGAGAACTAATGCCCAAGCTTCAACATTTTTAATATGACCAGCAGGCCTTAAAGCTTTTACTATAATACTATGTACCAGGGCTGTAGTCAGCTGGAGGGGAGGGGGAATGGGGGTGGTGCCCCCTATTGAATCTGTCTACTTTAGGCATTCACTGAAAGGGAAGACTGGGTGGGGGTGCTACAGATCTGATGGCTACAGCCCTTATTGACTAGTATCAAGTATACACATTCCTTAGAAATTCTCAACATGTCATAATGCAAACAAGACACAAAAATCTGAACATTTTGTAAGAGCCAAAATTTCAACAGCCTACATTACCTGTTGTCACACTGACAGTGCCTGTTCTTTAGTTTTAATCAAACAACTTTTTCACTGTTTCATCTAATTCCTCTCCTCTCAGATCATCTACAGCTTTTGTCCTTGCAAATTGCACAATTATCATCATGCCCTTTATGATGGTCAAAAGAGAACCCTTCAACAATGGATAAGCTTACTAGATCCAACCCAATGATGTACTTCTGACCATCACTCTGCTACTTTTTACAGAGCTAAAAGCTCTGAAATACTAATGAATGCTGAAACAAACAGAGACAGACTGTGGCTCATTGAAAGAGCACATGCTTTGCATAAAAGGCTCATAGGTAGCAGGTGCTGAAAGACACCCCTCTCTGCCAGAGATGCTGGAGAGCAGCTGAAAACATAAATTGCTGCAGTCTTCTAGCCCCTAATGGCAACAGTGAATTCAGAGTCATTACAGTGCAAAAGCTAGTGAACAGGTGCTTGTTATTACTGACAACTTTGTTGGCCAAATGAGATAGAACTGAGACCAAGCAAGTCTATGTGCCATAACCACTGGGATCTCCAATGTGGCTCCCCCAGCACTTCCATTTCTCCACCCAAGTTACTGCTAATGATTGCTTCCACATCAGCCTCTATGTTCGATCTGAGAATACCAAATATGGAATATGCAATTTGCCAGAATCAACTGACAAAAGTTGCCAGGCATGTGATAGAGAAGGGGTAAGCCTTGGTGAATGGAGAAGTGAAAAGTGGGACTCTGATAGAAGGAATGTTTAGGCTAGTATGACTGGGTAGGCAGGTCTTCTCTTGGAATGCCAAAGATTTTGGAAGTCAAGCAGTAGCATATAGGAAGAAGGTTCAAATGTAGAAGTCAGGAGTGCTCAGATGAGAAAAAAGGCAGGTGGAAAATGGGGGCCAGAAGACACAGATGAAAGGATTTTAGCTAAATGTGAAAGAAAGGCACATAGGGATTGGATGGTGAAGATTATTTTCAGAAGTAACCCATTAATCTTCCTATTGCTTCATTTCACCAAACCATGGCATTTGACGAAGGAAAGTTACGGGTGTGAATATTAAGATTTTGCTGAGTAGGCAGTCTGACCATCCCATTACAATTTTATACCCATTCTACACAGATTTTAGGACAGACACCTTTAATAAACATTAAAATTCTTGTAATATACTGAAAATGTATTGATATATTCAAATTATTCTTGGCTAAATATGGAGTGCAGTCATTTTTTCACACTGCATTAAAAAAATTATAATGCATTTTATAATCCAGTTCTGCTGTTTCAGAACACCAGTATACAATATTTGCCGCATGAAACTAAATGGCATGCTAATATTCTAAAAGCCATTTCAGCGCAAAGGCTAGTGAACAGGTGCTTGTATCACAGTGAAACCTTCTTTGGCAAAAAGACAAAACAACTCTGTGCCACATTCACTACCATATTCTGGATGACCTAGGCTAGCTCAATCTTGTCAGATCTCAAATGCTAAAACAGCATTGGCCAGGATCAATATACAGATGGGAAGCTACCAAGGAAATCCAGGGTCGCAACACAGAGGCAGGCAATGACAAAACATCACTGAATATCTTTTGGTTTGGAAACCTTACTGGGTTGCCATAAGTCAGCTGTAACTTGACAGCACTCTCCACAACCAATACTCTAAGAAAGAATATTTTAAAAGTTGTCAATAGTGTGAAGTATTTTTTATCTATAGAGTTAACCAATGCTCTCCAAGTACATTTAAACTGATCCCCAGTAATATATACTTGCACTGCTTCAAAAAAGACAGTTAAGGAAAACCTGAGAAATGGTCAGGGAAGTCTCTTAGAAAACAAACAAACTGAACACTCTAAACCAGGGGTGTCAAACATGTGGCCCAGGGGCTGAATCAAGCCCCTAGAGGGCTCCTATCAGGCCCCCAAGCAACTGGCTGTCATCTGCTTCCTTCTCCCTCTCTCTTGCTTCCTTCTGCATCATAGCTTGCTTTGCCAGCCGGGCTGGCTCAATAGCACAGGAGCTACAGAGCAAAGCCTCCATTTTCTCCATTGGCTGAGGCTCCTCCCTTGGGGAGGAAGGGGGGAAGGGAGAGCTCGCTTTGCCAGGCTCAGCACAGCTACTGAGGCAAGCCTCTCTTCCTTATATTGGTGGAGGCTCCTCCCCCTCCTGGTTTCCTGGGGAAGGAAGGAAAGAGCCACAGCTTCCTTTGCCCAGTTCCCTGGGCCCCATGGGAGAAATACAAAGAAAGCACCTTTAAGAATGAGTGCTAACATTTTAAGGATGCTTTAAGGTTTTTTAAAAAAATCTTTGTGTCCTTTATAAAGTTTATATCTGCTAACTAATACACACATGGCTTGGCCTGTCAAGGTCTCATTTATGTCAGATTTGGCCCTCATAACAAATGAGTTTGGCAGGCACCCCTGCTCTAAACATAAAGTCCTATACACTAACATCTTAAATCCAGTCCTTGTTAATCATTCTGCAGGTTAACAAGCTTAAAGTTACTTAGAATCCTCATGATTTAAGGCTGCAATCCAATGCATTTTACAAGAGTAAGCCCTGTTGGGACACAGACTTACTTCCACAAATACATACGAATCCTGTCACTTCAGGGAAGAGGAATCTTTTTAGAAGAGGAAGCAAAGTGATCCTATTCCCAACAGAGTGAGATGGTATCTTAGTCAGATCCAAGGTCTAAACACAACAGATGTGTATTTTTTTTTTTAGGCTTTCAGAAATATGAAGTGTTGCCTATGAAACATTCATGTTTCAAACATGGAAAGAAAAATGCTTTGAAGTTCATTTACTGCAGCACGCACTATGACTTTGCAAAACAACCCCTAGTTTGAAAGGAAGACTCAGGCCCAGTCTATACATGTTGCACAGTAAAATGATGGAGTGGGCTATACCATTTCCAACTGCGGGGAAGGAGTCACATGTTTAATGACCCCTTACGTAAAAACTCCTGCAAATTAACACTTAGTGCATAAGGGAGAAAGTTGAACCACAGATTATTGCATGCAGAACTGGTTGTCCTCTAACAGGAAATTATTAATCTAGAGGAATTTTGAAAAAATGGAATCCCTCGCCTGCAGTGATACATTCTACTCTACTACCTCCCTCTGCCACATGAGTAGATCAAGAATTACAGTTGAGAATTGTGGTATATGCATAAATTAAATGCCAAGACTTTGATCTGCAGAATATAAAAGTGAATCAACAGTAAAATGCTAGTAAATAATCTTTTACATAGATCATATTATTAATTACTTTCGTATTCCACTCTTTTGCCAAGATGGCTTAAAGCACTATTTTGGCCTCAGGCTAACCCTTTGCAGTAGAACACCCAATGGTTATGGCCATCTATAAAGTGTCAAAGGCTGCTATCCAAAGGACGCTTTCCTGGGAGTAAGAGCCATTGAATACAAAAAAATTTACTTCTGAATAGACTTGCTTAAAATGGCTCCCATAGTCATGGATTAAAACACTGATTTCCCAGGTCCACTGATTCCCGACAACAAAGCCAAATATTATGGGGATGCTGTATACACATACAGACTTGATAGTTCGATTCTGACATTTTGTTACCAATTAATTTTGTAAGATGGTATACATTTCACCTGCGTAGGACTCGGCAATCCGCCCTGCTCTAAGAATGACCAACTTTCAGACTGTCCCAAAGCTAGCCAGCTACTTCTATTTGCCAACACCAAGCCTGAACCAAATCTGCAGTACCTAATCCTTCCAATTAACCGTTCTTGGTATATAACTTTCTGTTTGCAAGAGACTGTACCACCAACTTTTATCTTCCGTCTACAGAAAAATATCCTATTTCATTAGTCTTCTTGCCAAACAAGAAGCCCTCTCCAATGTTCCTGTATCAACAGTAAATATGAATCCCTCCTCGGTTTTAATCCTTTTCTTACTATCGCATAAACTATCCATTACAACAGCAGCATTGCAATCGTCCAGAGCAGGACACATTCTCGTTCTGCAGATATTTTACATCCATCTGTAACTACTCTCTGCCACATAAATCCTTGCTTTTACATCTGTTCATTGTACTTCATTCTGCACCAATAATCTCTGGTCCACTTCTGAGCTCAAGCAACACTTTATTCTTTTTGGTAACTCTTCATTTTCCATATGTAAAAATAACAAAGTTGCGGAGATTATAAAGATCATGAGAATGTAAAGTAACAGTAAAAAAAAATTCAGAACACTAAAGCTATTGCAAACTTTTCATCTTCGATGCATTTTCTGCCACTGCCTGCTAGTACTAAAGAACTCCAGCACCACCATTTCCAAGAATTTAAACAAGCAATGAGTCTACTGACCTCACATACCTGCTACCTAGTATGCAATTACTTCTAAGTTTCCAGAGGCAAGTACAAAGCTGCCTGCTACCCTTCCCCACCTCACTGAGTTATACCAACCAACTTGCCACCTGGCAACTCAGGACAAAGGTTCAACATTTAATTTCTATTTTCTGCATATAGGATTTTTCATTTCACACACCAGTCCACTATAACAGCAATTCCCAAAAGGCTTCATATGGATACTCAGATGATTTTTTTTTGTGTGAATAAGGGGTTACCAGATTGCCACTAACTAGACAGAACCAATACAGTACAAAGTGCTAAGGGGAACTTGAGCGTTCATGTACGACAGTCTGTGTGAGAGAAAACATGCACGCGTATTACTTTGAGGACTGAAGATGTGACCAAGAAGTGGTTACCCTGAACACGAGGTCTGCCAATTAATGCATCTCTCCCAATACTAGAAAAGCAGCTCACTTTGTCTCCAAAACCTGGCAAAACAAAAAAGAGGTTGGTGAGGGAGCTGCCTCATACCACCAGCTATATAGAACAGCTCCTGTGCCAGGCTCACCCCAAGACACTTCCTACAGACACATCCATACCACAAAAAAGCACACCAAATGTCACCAGGGTATGTCTGGCAGGCACATGATGAAACGGCGGGATACAAATAAAATTATCTATCTATCTATCTATCTAGTCAATGTCTGGGTGGGATGCCTCCTGGAAGCCTACATACGCTACCTTGGATTCCCTGATGGAGGAAAGGAAGGAGAAAAATATAACATAATCTAACCACCTGCACTAGCCAAAAGTGCCTGCTGGTCAGAGATGCCAACATGAGCCCCTAGACAAAAATTATTATTGTCTCCCTGGACCAAATCCAAAAGTCATATGGAAATAAATGACTTGCCAGGCTCTGTGGTCCTTCCTGGTAAGAACCCCTGGAATTCTGTCCCACTAGACCGCCGCCTCTCAGCAGGCCTGGTGCCACTTCCTGCACATATAATTCTGCAATAAATTAGTTAAGCCTTAAGGTGTCATGACCCCCTGTAAGATGCTAGCAGATATCACTTCTACATATATTGAGTCAGGCCACTGGCTTATTAGGGTCAGTACCATCCACTCTGACTTTCGTCAACCTTCCAGGATTTCAGAAATCTTTTACATTACTTACTACTTGTTCCTTTCTGCTGGGCATGCTGGGGACAGAACCTGGAGCCTTCTAACATCAAGTGCTCTAACAGTGAGCCCTAGCTCCTCCTCCTCTTTGAACCACATGAATCTGCCTTCTACTAAGTCTACCCATTGGTCTATCAAAGTCACGGCCATGGCACTCCAGGTTCTCACTTATAGGGGGCAGGAGGAGCCTCTACCATGAGCTTCAGCCTCTTCCCTCTCAACAATATGAAACTGTGTTTATATCAAGGTCAGCCCTATCTACTTTGACTGGCAGCAACCCTCCATGGCTTTAGATGGAAATCTTTCATATTATCTATTACCTGGTTTTTTAAATAAGAGTTATATATTCCAGAGATTGAACCTGGGACCTTCTGCAAGCAAAACAGTTACTCTACCACCAAGCCCCCCCTCAAACCCACTGCACTATCACCCCTTCCCCACCCCTTCCCCACACATCAGTTCACCCCAAAATTTCCTTCACCTCCCACTTTTGACACCTCAAGCAAAGAGTGATTGCGTGGGGGGGGGGTGTGTGGAAAACACCCTACATTTAAAAGAGGGGGGGGGGGAAGCATTTGGGCAAGATCAGTCCACATTTCCCTACACAGCTGCCCATTGCATGCATGTATGCATGGACACACACACACACACCCCACTCATGCTGGCCAGTCAGAAGCGCCTGGAAGCCCACCCCCTAAATAAATAACCCCTCCCCCTTCACAAGCCCAAAGAGGAGACCCAGAAAGGATTCATATGGATATGCTGGGGACAGAACTTGGGGCCTTCTAGCAACAAACGCTCTAACAGTGAGCCCTGGTCCCTCCTCCCCTTTGAACCACATGAAACTCCCTTCTACTTAGCCTACCCATTAGTCTATCAAGGTCACAGTCTATCAAGGTCACAGCCATGGCACTCCAGGGTCTCAGTTATAGGTGGCATGAGGAGCCTCTAACACGAGCTTCAGCCTCTTCCCTCTCAACACCACAAAACTGTGTTATACTAAGCCAGACCACTGCTCCATCAAGGTCAGCCCTGTCTACTTTGACTGGTGGAGATCTTTCATATTATCAGGGGTCGTTTTATAGAAAAATAGGTGGTGGAGCTCCTCCAGGGATTCTTATGCAGCTGCACCTACTGTTCAATGGACAAGGTGGGGAAGAGGAGGGGAACTGTCAGAAAGGTTCAGGAGCTGTGCTCCTGTGAGTTCCTGCTGAATTTAAGGCCTGCATATTATCCATTACCTGATTTATTTATTTATTTAAAAAAAGAGCTATACACACCAGAGATTGAACCTGGGACCTTCTGCATACAAAGCAGTCACTCTACCACCAAGTCCCTCCAACCCATTGCACTATCACCCCTGTCCCCCCGCCCATCAATTCATTAAGGGATTTCCTTCACCTCCCACTTTTGACACCTCAAGCAAAAAGTGATGGCGTGTGCAGGGGGTGGGGCAAGGGAATACCCCTCTTAACCTGTTCAAAAAAGGTGGGCTAAGAAGTTACTCTACCACCAAGCCTGCCCCCAAACCCATTCCACTATCTATCCCATAGCCCCTGTCCCCCCCACATAAATTCATCACGGGATTTCCTTCACCTTCTACTCAAGCAAAAAAGTTATGGTGTGTGCGTGGGGGGGGGGGCTGGAAATACCCCTCTTAACCTGTTCAAACAAGAAGGTGGGGAAAGCAGTCACTCTACCACCAAGCCCCCTCCCAACCCATTCCACTATCTATCCCATAGCCCCCCAAACCCATTGCACTATCACCCCTGTCTCCACCCCCCCCCATCAATTCATCATGGGATTTCCTTCACCTTCCACTTTGACACCTCAAGCAAAGAGTGATGCCATGTGCAGGGGGGGGGAGGGGGCATGTGGAAATACCCCTCTTAACTTGTTCAAAAAAGAGGGTGGGGAAAGCAGTCCCTCTACCACCAAGCCCCCCAAAGCAGTCACTCTACCACCAAGCCACCCCCAACCCTTTGCACTATCACCCCTATCCGCCCCCCCCCACATCAATTCATCACAGGATTTCCTTCACCTTCCACTTTTGACACCTCAAGCAAAAAAGTGGTGTGTGCGCGGGGGGAGGGGGGGTGGATGGGTGGGGGGCTGGAAATACCCCTCTTAACCTGTTCAAACAAGGTGGGGGAAAGCAGTCGCTCTACCACCAAGCCCCCCCAAACCCATTCCACTATCTATCCCACAGCCCCCCCCCTAACCCTTTGCACTATCACCCCTGTCCCACCCCCTCCCCCCATCAATTCATCATGGGATTTCCTTCACCTTCCACTTTTGACACTTCAAGCAAAGAGTGATGGGGGTGTGGGGAGTGCGTGGAAACACCCTACGTTTAAAAGAGGTTGGGGGGGGGGAGAGAAGCATTTGGGCGCAAGACCAGCCTACATTTCCCTGTACAGCCGCCTATCGCACGCACGCACGCATGGGCACACACACAAGCCCCATCCCGGCCTGTCAGAAGCGCCTGGAAGCCGTCCCCTTTAAAATAAATAACCCCCTCCCCTCCCCCGGTCCTTAACACGAAGAGGAGCCCCATAAAGGGCAGGGAGGACGCTGTCGAGGAAGGCGAGAGAGGTGTGGCCGAGCAGGCCCAGCGACGCCCTCCTTTCCCTCCTCCTCGTGCGAAGGGAGCCGACCCCCCCCCCCCCTTCTCCTTCCCCAAGATGGGCGGGTGGGCCAGGCCGGGCCGGCAGCAGCAGCTCCTCACTCACGTACTCACCAGACCAGGAGCGACGCAGCCTCGCCGGAGCACGCGTAGGGGCCGGCGGCGAGGGAGGGAGGGCGTGTGTGGCTGAGGAGGAGGAGGCGGCGGCGTCTGAGGCGACGCCGGGCTTGACAGCTCGACCCGCGGCAGGCGGAGGAGGAGGGCGGCGGCCACTCCCCCCCGCTCTCTCTCTCGGCTCCCCGGAGGGGATTTCCTTCTTCTCCTTCTCCCGCCTTCTTCGCTTCCCTCCCCGGCCTCTTCTCCTCGCAGACACCGCCCAGGTTTCTTTTCCCGCCCACTTGTCCTTCCTTTCGCTTCCCTCCGCGCCTTTCCTAGCCTGAGGGGGAGGAAGTGAGGAGGAAGCGCTTCACCCCACCGGGGAGGGGAGGGGACGGCGGCTGGCCAAGGCCCTGCCTGAGGCGGCGGCGGCTGAGGAGGAGGTGGAGGCGGCGGCTGAGGGGAAGCGGGGGAGGGGAGCAGGGGGCGGGGCGCGAGGAGAAGGGGCGTGGCGTGAGAAGGGGCGGGGCGCGAGGAGATCCCCGCCCACCCGCCTCTATTTCCTCCCCACCCCTTTTTTTCCGGACCTTTCCTCTCTTGGTTCTTATCACGGGGGGAATAGGATTGCCAGTGCCCAGGTGGGGGTACACACTAGGCTACACAGAGGAATGTGTACTCTTTTCGTTGTTGTATGAATTATATTTTGTAATAGCATTTTCATTTGTTTCATTTGGTTGCCAATCTCCAGGTGGGGGCAGGGGATCTCCCTCCCCCCCCCCCCGGTTGGAGGCCCTCTCCCCCTTCAGGGTCATCAGAAAGCAGGAGGGAGGGGAGGGAAATGTCTCCTGGGCACTCTGTTGTTCCCTAAGGAGGCTTATTCTCATAGAAAATAATGAATTGATGCGCGGGTATCTGGGGCTGGACGGGGGGGGGGGCTGTTTTATGAGGTAGAGGCACCAAATTCTTAGCTTAGGATCCGGTGCCTCTCCCCAAAATAACCCCCACGTTTCAAAACGATTGGACCAGGCGGTCCAATTCTATGAGCCACCCAAGAAGGTGCCCCTATCCTTCATTAGTTCCAATGTCGGGAAGGCATTTAAAAGGTGTGCGGTCCCTTTAAGAGTGCTGGCCGGAACTCCCTTGGGAGTTCAATTACGCTTGTCACGCCCTTGCTCCTGGCTCCACCCCCAAAGTCTCCTGGCTCCACCCCCAGGAGTCCCCAGACGTTTCTTCAATTGGACTTGGCAAGCCTAAGGGGCAAGTTTTCCTTTTACCTTCACAGAAGCGCGCGCACACATAAACGGGCGCGAGCGACCGAGCACGCGCGGGCAACGGCCTCCCCGGCTGGCAACCTCGTGTCCTCCCATCCCCCCCCCCATCCCGAGTTTCCCCAACCAACCCGAGGGAGGGACACATTTGAGGTTGGCGGTTGGGAACTTAGCGCGTGCGTGGCTGAAAAGGAGGGTGGGGGTGGGTATCGGTAACGGTCGATTTGCATATTTGTCAGGCGCTCGTGGGTTGGCTGCGCAGGTGGCCAGGGCGGCCGGCGGGGACGGGGAAGGAAAAAGGAGGCTTGCGCGAGGGGAGCGGCGCGGCGGGTAGGGAGGCTGAGCGGCGGGTTCGAATCCCGGCTGCGCCATGAAGGAGGGGGAGGGCGGTGTGACGTACCTTATAAATTGTGTACGTGAAAAAAAAAAAAAACAGGAGACCGGCCATGAAACTCAGAACGGGTGGATGGGCTGCTGCCACTTGCTTTCTCTCGACCTAGCCTGCTTCACAGGATTGTTGTGAAGGTCGAAGGTCATGCACCTAGGGTTGCCTGATTTTTTTGTGGGGGGGGATGAGGGTTGCCAAATCCTAGTTTGGAAACTCCTGGAGATTTGGGGGGAAGGGGTGGAGCCTGTGGAAGACAGCTACCTCAGTGGGGTGCAACGCTGTACACAAGAGTCCACCCTTCCAAAGCATCCATTTTCCCCAGGGGAACTGATCCTTGTAGCCCAGAGGTGGCCAAGCTTACTTAACGTAAGAGCCGCATATAATAAACATCAGATGTTTGAGAGCCACAAGATGTGAACGTCAGATGTTTGAGGGCAGGCAGGAAAGAAGAGAGAGGTGGAAAGAAAGCAACTTTAACGTTGAATGCATTCTCCAAGCTGTTGGCTGGCATGGCTTGGAGAAGTGATTTAAAGAGAGAAATGCCTTCTCCAAGCCAGCCAATGGGGTGGTGGGGGCTTCAAGAGCCGCACAATATATGTGAAAGAGCCACATATGGCTCCCAAGCCAGAGTTTGGCCACTCCTGCTGTAGCCTAAAGATCAGCTGTAGTTCTGGGGAATCCCCTCTCTGGAGGCCAGCATCCCCAATTCACCACCCTGTAAGCCCCTTTAAGGAAGGTGGGGATTTAAAAAAAAAGATTGCCATGGGTTCAAATCCCTCCCTAGCCATGGGATTCTCTTGTTATCTCCTGCCTGCTGCACTTTCAGCCTACCCTACAGTCCTGTTGTATGGAGAAAATTGAGGCGATAAACCACGAGCTCCTTGAAGGAAGGGTGGAGTTAAAAAAAACCCAGGTAGTATAAAAAGATAGGTGGGTAGATGCTGGCGGGGTAGACTACCTTTGAATAGGGAGGCTCCATCCATAATTTATAAAAGAAGACATTAGACTGAAGGTCCACCGTTCCCACAAAGGCCGATTCGGATGCCTGAAGCTAGACTGACTTCACACATGGCAGCCCTGTTTCTGATTCAACATATCTAATAGTATTGGAATCGCAGTTCCGGCTCAGACTAATGGTTCAGCCAGCCCAGATGTCTTGGGGTAGAATGCATTCGAACACTGAAGTTCTGTTCTTAATGTATCATGGTTCATAACAGCAGTAGTAGTAGAAGAAGAAGACTTATATGGATTTATATTCCGCCCTCCGCTCAAGAGTCTCAGAGCGGCTCACAATCTCCTTTATCTCCCTCCTCCACAACGGACACCCTGTGAGGTGGGTGGGGCTGAGAGGACTCTCATAGCAGCTGCCCTTTCAAGGACAACCTCTGCGATAGCTATGGCTGACCCAAGGCCATTCCAGCAGCTGCAAGTGGAGGAGTGGGGAATCAAACCCGATTCTCCCAGATAAGAGTCCACACATTTAACCACTACACCAAACTGCCTCTCTTGCTTACATCTTTGTTCCCTCGGTGGCCATCAAGACACAAATCCCAATTGAATCAAGAACACCCCCTGCTGTTTTTGTTCCTTAATGATTGATGTTTTAAAAAATGAAATGTTATTTATTTGTATTTAATTTACTTATATGTTGATGTGTGCAGCTCGCTTTGCACTCCAGTGAGGAACCAGAGCAGCTCTTGATATCGCTTGCCTTTTCATCCATCACGGACGATGCTTTGAGGTAGCTTAGACCCTATGACTGGCTTAAGAAGACCACCCAGCAAGCTTCTGTGGCACAGCAGAGATTCAAACCTGAGTCTCAGAACTGCACCCGCTATCCCTCCCTACACCAGCAGAACATTCAGATACACTGCTTCTGAAAGTGGAAATTCCATTGAGCTGTCCAGGCTAATAGCTGTACCCCTCCTCCATCCATATGGCCTAGGACCTGCCTACCTTAGGGACTGTCTCTCCCCACATGTTCCCCAGAGAGTACTGAGATCGGGATCTCAAAATCTGCTTGTTATCCATGGGCCAAAGGAGGCCCGCCTGCAATCCACCAGGGACAGGGCCTTCTTCCATAACGGCTCCTTTCTGGTGGAACCAACTGCCAGAAGAGGTGAGGGCCCTGCGGGACCTTGGTCAGTTCTGCAGGGCCTGTAAGACAGGCCTCTTCCGGCTGGCTTATAATTAACTGGCATTGGAAGCTGAGCGTAGTTCTGATAGACCACCATTATAGGTTTTATATGTTTTATTATTCTACTGTTTTAACTGTGTAAGATGTTTTAAATTCAAATTATGTTAGATTTTTATGTGTTGTGAGCCGCCCTGAGCCACTTCGGTGGGAAGGGCGGGATATAAATAAACTTGACCTTGAACATGTCTAATTGATCTCCTTCAGCGGTGGCCAAACTTGCTTTAGTGTAAGAGCCACAAAGAATAAACATCAGATCTTTGAGAGCCGCAATATATGAACAAATACTACATACACATTTTTATTAAAACTCTTTATTGGACTCAGTGGCACAGACACCTTACGTGCTTGCTTTTTCCCCTTGGATCTTGCAATCTCTTTCCCCGCTCTAGGTGTCTGGGTGCCCTCTGTGGTGGAGAACAGCTTGCAAGCCTGCCTGTTTTCCCCCTCTTTCCCCGTGGTGGGAATAGTTGCCTACCTATGGGTCAGCGCTCAAAGGCTGACTGAGGTCCTGATGCTATGCACACTTACTCAAGAGTAAGCCTCAACCTCTGGGAGCCACACAATATCTGTGAAAGAGCCCTAAAGGTGGGAAGAAAAGAACTGGTAAGGAAGCTGCAAGAAAGCAGAAGGTTAAGTGGAATTCATTTATTTATTACTTCATTTATACCCTGCCTTTCTCCCCAACGGACCCAAAACGGTTTACGTTCTTTTCCACTCCTCCGTCTTTTCCTCACACCGACCCTGTGAGGTAGGCTGGACTGAAAGCATGTGACTGCCCCCCCCCCCCGGTCACCCGACAGGCTTCACGGCAGAGTGGGAATTTGAACCTGCATCTTTCCTAGCTCTTCGTCCAACGCTGTGTTAAGCCACAACGGCCGAATAATATCTCTTTTTAAAAAGAACACCGTGCCTGGGTTCTACAATAAGATCTTTCTTTAATGATTTGTCTTTATTCGGCAGTTTTATAAAGCCACGGGACGTGCTATTCGAGCGTTGGCTGGGAACTTCAAAAGGGGAGAGTTGTTGGCAAGGAGACACGGGCAGAAAATAATCCACGCACCCCCCCCCCCCCTACACACACACATTTCCTTTTTTGTGTCATGGACATGCTTATTTAGGAGAGATTCTGTCCATGTGGCTGAAGGCACATCCAGCTCTGCTTGGAAAGCTCCCGTGCTTCGTTTGGGTACAGCTTAAAGACAGGCTCTGCTTGACGGTGGGTGTCCCCTTGAAGGCACTTTGCAGTCTGGACCCCCCTCCGCCTTCCAGATACGCGCACACACCCCCAAGCAGCGTCCCTCCTTTTTTCTCACGCTGACATCGACCACACTTCCCGCTGCCTTATTAGCCAAGCTGGATGCTCTCCCTGGCGCAAGCATGCACTTCCTGCTGTGACACTTAAGTGGGAGGCAAGGAAGGAGATCCCCGTCTAGGTTTTTTCTCTCCCTTCCTCGCCTGGAGGGAAATATTTTGCTTCTGTCTGTACCTCGTTTGGGAGGGGGAACGTCTGCAAACATGGCAACCTGCAAATTAAATTCTCTTTTTAAAAACCAAACCCAAAGGTACGCCTTTTCGTTAATCTATATTCCCTCACACAGTTTGGCGTAATCTGAAAATCCAAAGTCTTTTCCTGCTCTGTAAAAAAGAGCAACTGCAGAGAGCCTCTGACCTATTCAAGTGCCCTCCATTTAAAGGTCGTTTTTAAAGGGAGAAGACTCGTGCACACGCCTAATCGCATGAAGGAAGCTTTTAAGAGAAGGGCAGCTAACCAGAATATCAGAGATAGACAGCGCAATGTTAAACGGTGTTACACCTTTCAAAGCCCAGGGCCATCCAAATTAGAAGTTACACCCTTCTATATGCATTGACGTCAATGGGTTTGAAAGGGAGTGTAACTCTGCAGGATTGTACTGTCATCTTCCCCTGAGGAAGCATGGGAATTGTAGTTTGGGGAGATTCCTCGCATGCTGAGATTCTTGCTCTTGCCTCTCACAGAAGAACAGGGGTGGCCAAACTGTGGCTTGGGAGCCACATGTGGCTCTTTCACGCATATTGTGTGGCTCTCGAAGCCCCCACTGCTCTGTCAGCCAGCTTGGAGAAGGCGTTTGTTTCTTAAAAGTACTTCTCCAAGCCAAACCAGTCAGAGGCTTGGAGAATGCATTTAACATTAAAGTTGCTTCCTTTCTACCCCTCCCTCCCCATCTATTTGCCTGCCTTCCTCCCTCCCTCATCTATTTGCCTGCCTTCCTGCCTGCCTTCCTCCCTTCCTTCCTCAGTGTCAGATATCTGACGATCATGTCTTGCGGCTCTCAGACATCTGATGTTTATTCTGTGGGGCTCTTATGTTAAGCAAGTTTGGCCACCCCTGCAGAACTCTTGAAGAGCAGGCATGATTTGCAAAATTTAAGTTTAAATCTCTCTTGGAGAGAGGCTCCCAAATCTCATAATCTGAAGTTCCTTTGAATTAAATGGGATTTTTTTCCTTAGCAGGTTTAAGATGACAGCGGTAATGTAGCTGTAAAATGTTTAAGGTTGCCAGCCTCCAGCTACTAGAAGCTGGTAACCCTGGAAGAAACATAGGAAGGATTAATCCTGAGAAAGTCCATTGACAAAATGAGCCTACATCCGGTTGCTCATAGGACTTTTTTTGTATCATGGGAATGTGAGAATTGGACCTTTGTTACAATATGATGTATAAAAAGAAGAAGATATTGGATTTATATCCCGCCCTCCACTCCAAAGAGTCCCAGAGCAGCTCACAATCTCCTTTACCTTCCTCCCCCACAACAGACACCCTATGAGGTGGGTGGGGCTGGAGAGGGCTCTCCCAGCAGCTGCCCTTCCAAGGACAGAGTCTCAGAGCGACTCACAATCTCCTTTACCTTCCTCCCCCACAACAGACACCCTGTGAGGTGGGTGGGGCTGGAGAGGGCTCTCCCAGCAGCTGCCTGTTCAAGGACAACTCCTGTGAAAGCTATGGCTGACCCAAGGCCATTCCAGCAGCTGCAAGTGGAGGAGTGGGGAATCAAACCCGGTTCTCCCAGATAAGAGTCTGCACACTGAACCACTACACCAAACTGGCAAGATAATATGAAGGTTTTGAAATGGTTTTATTAAACATTGTTAGCCAACATATCACAGTAGTTGTTTCTTTCGTTGCTTGTCTCATTAACTGCGATTCCCATTTTTTGTCTAATATAGCCTCCATGTAGGACCTGGAGATCTCCCAGGCTTATAACTGGTCTCCAGACAACAGAGATCAGTCCCCCTGGAGAAAATGGGTTCTTTGGAGGGTGGGTTCTATGACATCATACCCTGCTGTGGTCCCTCTCGTCCCCAAACCCTGATCTCCTCAGGTATTTCCCAACCCAGAGTTGGCATCCCTATAAATTTTATACACCTGGGGGGAAAAAAAACTAATTTCACTTAATTTGAAGTAAAATATTTACAGGTTTGCCACTTTTGGGAAAGTCAGGGAAATGGAAATTGGTCAGGGAAAGTCAGAGAAATTGGTCTGAAGTCAGGGAAATTGTGATTTAGAAGAAGAAGAAGAATTGCAGATGTATACCCCGCCCTTCTCTCTGAATCAGAGCCTCAGAGCGGCTCACAATCTCCTTTATCTCCTTCCCCCACAACAGACACCCTGTGAGGTAGGTGGGGATGAGAGAGCTCTCACAGCAGCTGCCCTTTCAAGGACAACCTCTGCCAGAGCTATGGCTGACCCAAGGCCATTCCAGCAGCTGCAAGTGGAGGAGCGGGGAATCAAACCCGGTTCTCCCAGATAAGAGTCCACACACTTAACCACTACACCAAACTGGCTCTTAAAATATATTCAAGCAGTGGATTTGTGATATGCTGGTGCAAGAGTATGATCTGTTCTTGTGGCAATTGAAACAGAGAAGTAGCAGAATACAAGTAAACCTTAATGATGCCCTTTCCCAGCTCCGCCTTTTTCTCAGCTCCACCCTCAGCAACCAGCTTAATGCGTTTGTTGAGCTCTGTCCCTGCATGATTTCCAACCTCTGCCTGTGGCATTTGCAAAACAAGGCTAGTTTAAACGTTCAGCAAAATATGCAAACTTTAAACATCTCTTTTCATCCCTACCTGCTAGCACTGCATTTAACTTACATATAAAGATAATAAGCATGTTTTGGGGTCATGCTGGTGTATGGAATGGACGTTTGGTCTCCCGCTAAACCCAGCACAGAGTTGCAAATGAGTTTTGCCGCTGTTGGACATCACAGGGGAGGGATGGTGGCTCAGTGGTAGAGCATCTGCTTGGGAAGCAGAAGGTCCCAGGTTCAATCCCTGGCATCTCCAAAAAAAAGGGTCCAGGCAAATTGGTGTGAAAAACCTCAGCTTGAGACCCTGGAGAGCCGCTGCCAGTCTGAGAAGACAATACTGACTTTGATGGACCAAGGGTCTGATTCAGTATAAGGCAGCTTCATATGTTCACAGACAACTAGCACTTTCTACGCTGCATCATGGAAAGTAAATTTTGTTCCCGCTGGAGTTTACGGAGGACCAGCTCTCTCACCCTCTTTCCTGACTTCTCCCATGCATAAAGGTTGCAAATCTCTTACTTTGACAAATATTTCTGCACTTGAGTCTTGCACAGTTGTAGCATGGAACATTTCATGAAGCCTTGCATTAATGCAACACAACCTGTTCATTTTTAAACTTGTGGTTATATTTGAATGGTGGTCAGGGAAATGAAAAATAAAATGTTAGTGGCAATCCTGATTTAGAGCCGGCCATTAATATTTATGGTAAGGTTACTAGCTCTGGGTTGGCAGATGCCTGGAGATTTGGGGGGGTGGAGCCTGGGGAGGGCAGAGTTTGCGGAGGGAAGGGGCCTCAGCTAGGGTTGCCAAGTCCAATTCAAGAAATATCTGGGGACTTTGGGGGTGGAGCCAGGAGACATTAGGGGTGGAGCCAAGATCAAGACTGTGACAAGTGTAATTGAACTACAAAGGGAGTTCTGGCCACCACATTTAAAGGGACCGCACACCTTTTCAATTCCTTCCTTCAATAGGAAATAATGAAGGATAGGGGCACCTTCTTTTGGAGCTCATAGAATTGGATCTCCTGGTCCAACCTTTTTGAAACCTGGTGGGTATTTTGGGGAGAGGCACTAGATGCTATACTGGAAATTTGGTGCCTCTACCCCAAAAACAGCTCCCCCAGAGCCCCAGATACCTGCAGATCAATTCTCCATGATTTTCTATGGGAATAAATCGCCATAGGGAATAATAGCGTTCCCAGCAGACATTTCCCTCCCCTCCCCCCGCTTTCTGACAACCCTGAAGCAGGAAGAAGGTCTCCAAACCGGGGAATCCCCTGCCCCCACGTGGGGATTGGCAACCCTAGCCTCAGCAGGGTACAGCCATAAAGTTATGCTTCCCAAACTCCCGCTGGGGGTGGAATTTCCCCTGGCCTCCAACCCACCGGCACAGAGTGGGCTACTGGGATTCCCCTGCCCCCAGAGTTCCATCATGCATGGTGTGCACAGCATGATGTCATCACCTGGAAGTGACATCATCATGCGGGGACACTAGCAATTTGGGGGAAACTCTGGTGCCATAGAGCCCCCCCCCATTCACTGGAGCCTTCCCACAAGAAACCATAGAGTTCCCTCCAAATCGCTAGAGCGTCGCTGCGCAATGCTCCCGGCACTTTTGGGTGACATCATCGCACTGTGCATGAAAAAAGTTCCCTGCTGGCGGCCAGTGGGAACTCGGCGACCCTTTATGTCCGCCCTGCATAGCAGCCATTTTCTCCAGGGGGACGGCTTGGTGTCCGGAGGTCAATTGTAATAGTGGGAGATCTCTGGGTGCTTCCTGAAGGCTGGCAAACTCATTATATGGGGATGAGTGTGTAACCTATATGCCATCGAATATTTTATTTAAATGATTCAATACTTTTCAAAATTGAAAACGCTTTCATCCTCAGACCTATTCTCTGTGCTCAATCACCCATTTTCTGTAGTCAACTTCACATGGAATTGAAATTGGAATTGTGCACGGCTCTTAATTTAGCACTTTATACCCCATAAAATTCAGCAATGTCCATCCCTGGGGTAAGATCTGACCGTTGACCTACACTATACAGAAATAAGTCCAGTTCAGCAAAAAAAAATCTGCTTCTCCTTGCAATTTTCCTTTTGTTCCTAATTAATTACTTCCTGTTCGCTCGTGGCTAGGGCATTCATGAATAATTTGTTAATTATCGGATGCCGAGGTGGGGATTCGTTGCTGCTTTTATTGCAGCCGATAAGATTATGAAATTATAATCCAGGAAAGAAATAGTGATTAGTGATTTAGGCTAGGAAGCGAAATGCAGTATTTACTTACTTTCCCCCAAATAAGAACAGATAATTAGTTATTTGGGAGAGAACCGGAAATAATCAAACCAACCAGAACCTACAGGAAGCAATTAGGAAAACTGGAAGTAGGAGGCAAATGCAAACAGTAAAGTGAAGTCCTAAATAGAGTTGCACCCTTCTAAAAACTTTGCTGCTTTGGCTGGCCACATCAGACAGTCTTGCATTGCAATTGTATTTTATGTCTTTTTTTTTTAAATCACCACAAACCAGGTGTGGAAAATGGTAGGACAATATATGAAACAGTGGAATGCACTAGGCTGGGACAGCATTAGGGTTGCCAAGTCCAATTCAAGAAATATCTGGGGACTTTGGGGGTGGAGCCAGGAGACTTTGGGGGTGGGGCCAGGAGACATTAGGGGTGGAGCCAAGATCAAGGCTGTGACAACCCTGAAGGGGGGGAGGGCCTCCAAACCGGGGGATCCCCTGCCCCCACCTGGGGATTGGCAACCCTACCAGCCAGCAGGGAAGGCGAGGAGGGCCTCTCCCTCCGGCTACCAGCGCAGCTCCCCTCCCGCCTTCCGCATCGCCCCCGGCCTTACCCAGTCCTTGGCTCGGAAGGCCAGCGCGCCTCCGCCGCAGCCATGCCGCCTCCTCTTCCTCTCGCCACGGCTCAGCTCAGCGCCGCCACCGCCTCCTTCTCCTCCGAGGCTGGCCCAGCATGCCCCTTGCTGCCCGCGCAGCCATAGGCCCAGCAGAGGGGCCGGGTGGAGAAGCGAAGCGCGCCCCCCTTGCCCACGCAGGCCGCCTTCGCCCCTGCAGGAAGTGGAGGGGCAGGGCGCAAGTCCGGCCTGCTCTCGCTCCTCCAGCGTTGGTGCTCAGGGTCCTAGAAGGACCCAGATTCGGGGCTCGCCACGCTTCTCCGTAGCTGCTCCTCCAAGATGGGCGCAGGCTGAGCCCATCTCGGAGGAGCAGCTACGGAGAAGAGGCGGCAGCCACGCAGCGGCGTCGCCCGCTCCTTGGCGCCGTTTCCCCCCTCCCCCCGCTTCTGTTTTTTTTTGGGAGCGGGGGAAGTGGCTGGAAATCCTGGGGTCCCCCGCCAGGGTGGGAGGGTTGGGAAGCCTAGACAGTGTCACGGCTGGGGCCGGGTCAGGCAAAGTCCAGAGGCAGTCCGAGGTCTGTAGCCAGCAAGCAGGAGTGTCCGAGGTGCCAAATCCAAATCGCTGTGCAAGTATCGCAGGTCCGAGGTCCAGAAGCCGAGGTCAGGGAGTCCAGAAGTCAAAAGCCAAAGTCAGGGATTCAGGAACCAAAGTCAAGCCGGAGTGGATGCTAGAACGTCAGGGAGATGACTAGTTGCTTCCACAAAGCCTCCTCCCAAAGCCCACAGCTATATAGCCCTCTGCTGGCTGTTGCCCATTTGGGCTAATTGCTGGCTCTGGGAGGCAGCCAGGATCCTGTTACAACTCAAGCATCCTTGCTCTTAGGAGGGCCAGAATCCTCTCAAAACTCAGGACTCAGGGAGCGTCTTGCTTGTGAGCGTGCCGCCCTCCTCCGATCCCTGAGGTCCTGACGGAGGCGGTCACGCACACGAGCCACCCGAGAGGGCGAGGCAGGGGGGCTGGGATCTTCTTCAGCAGGAGGCAGGGGTACTGGTGCAGGTGGCAGGGGTACAGTTTCCTTGGCAGACTCGTCTTCCTCTGCAGGGTCCCCAGCACCCATGACACTATCCCCCCCCCCAGGGCCCCCCTCCGTCGAGGGACCTGGGAGGTCGGGGTGGTCGTTGTGGAACTGTTGCACCAAGTCCGGGGCATGAAGATTGTCCACGGGCTCCCAAGACCGGTCTTCTGGGCCATATCCCTCCCAGTCCACAAGGTACTGGAGGCCTCCGCGATGGTACCGGGAGTCCAGGATCTGGCGCACCTCGTATTCTTCCTCGTCATCCACCAACACCGGTGGTGGCGGCGGTGGGCAAGGAGGCGGAGCTGGGTCAGGGGGTGCAGCTGGAACAAGGAGGGAGCGATGGAACACAGGGTGAATGCGGAGGTGAGGTGGCAACTGGAGCCTGAAAGCGACGGGGTTTATTTGGTCCATGACTGGGTAGGGTCCGATGAACCGCGCATCCAGCTTGTGAGACCGACCAGGCCGGCGCAGGTAGCGAGTCGAGAGCCACACCTGATCCCCCGGCTGGACTGGGGGGCCTTCCTGCCTCTTCCGGTCCGCAGCCAGTTTATAGGCTTCCTTGGCCCGCTGTAGCTGCTCTCGGAGCAAGTCTTGGCTGGCGCGGAGTTCTCGCAGGTAGGCCTCGACGGCGGGGACATTCGTGGGTGGCAGGATCGCCGGGAAGAACCGAGGGTGGTAGCCGTAGGTTGCAGCAAATGGGGTCATTTGGGTAGACGAGTGGACCGCGTTGTTGTATGCAAACTCCGCTAGAGGCAACAGAGTGGTCCAGTCGTCCTGCTGGTAGCAGGTGTAGCAGCGGAGATATTGCTCTAGCGTGGCATTGGTGCACTCTGTCTGACCATCTGTCTGCGGGTGGTAGGCTGAGGACAGGTGCACTCGAGTACCCAGGCTGGAATGGAGGGCTTGCCAGAACCGAGAGGAGAACTGGGGCCCCCGGTCTGAGATCAGGTGGGCTGGGAGTCCGTGCAGACGAAAGATGTGTTGCAGGTAGAGCTGAGCTGTCTCCTGAGCTGTGGGAAGTTTCGGGCACGGAATGAAGTGGGCCATCTTGGTAAATAGGTCGACGACCACCAAGATGCAAGTCTGACCTTCGGATCGTGGGAGTTCTGTGATGAAGTCCATCGAGATGGTATCCCAGGGTCCTGAGGGTGCGGGCAAGGGCTGTAACAACCCCGAGGGTTTGGCCGGGACGTCTTTGGCCCGCCGACAGACGTCACAGGAGCTGACATAACGGGCAACATCGGAGCGAACTCGTGGCCACCAGAATTCTCGCGTCAGCAAGTGGGTGGTCTTATGCTGTCCGAAGTGCCCAGCGGGCAACGAGTCGTGGGTCAGGCGTAGCACTTCTGCCCGTAAGGGCCCGGGCGGCACATAGAGGCGTTCGCGGTGTAGCAAGAGACCGCCTCGAGTCGTGAACTCGCCTGCCGAGTCATCTTGGAGGGCCTGGAGGTGTTGCTGGACCCAGGGATCGTTGGCCTGGCTAGCACGAATGTCCTCCACGAGTGTGGGTGTAGTGGAGGTGGCTGCAAACACTGAGGGCGGCAGGATGGGAGCAGCGGGCGCGGCCTCAGTTGAAGCAGGGGCGTATTCCGGTTTCCGGGAGAGTGCATCTGCTTTCCGGTTCTGGGTATGGGGGATGTAGGAGATCTGGAAGTCAAAGCGAGAGAAGAATAGGGACCACCGGATCTGGCGCTGGTTGAGACGGCGGGTGGTCTGGAGGTGCTCTAAGTTCCGGTGGTCGGTGAGCACTTGAACAGGGTGGCGAGCCCCTTCGAGGTAATGCCTCCAAACCTCAAAAGCCGCCTTGATTGCGAGCAACTCTCTCTCCCAGATGGTGTAGTTCTTCTCCGCAGAGGTGAGCTGGCGCGAGTAATAGGCGCAGGGCTGGAGTGGCTGAGACGGCTTCTCGCGCTGGGACAGCACTGCTCCCAGGGCCACGTTGGAGGCATCAGCTTCCACCGTAAAGGGAAGCTGGGGGTCAGGGTATCTCAGGAGTGGCCCGGTGGCAAAACGGGTCTTCAGGGTGGAGAAGGCGTTATCGGCCTCTGGGGACCAGTGGAAAGGTTCTTTGGGGCGGAGTAGTTGAGTCAGGGGCGTGGTCAGAGATGCATAGGCCGGGATGAATTGCCGATAATAGTTGGCGAAACCAAGGAACCGCTGCAGGTCTTTGCGATTCTGAGGGGTCTGCCAGGTCAGGACCGCTTCCACTTTTTTCGGGTCCATGAGGATTCCCTGTGGTGACACAATGTGACCAAGGAACTCGACGGAGCGCAGGTCAAAGTCGCACTTCTCCAGCTTGGCGTAGAGGCCATGGGCTCGTAGGCGCTGCAGGACCTGGCGGACGTGCTCGGCGTGCTGGGCAGGATTGCTGGAGTAGATTAGGATGTCATCCAGGTATATGATCGCAAAGCGGTCAAGCAGGTCCCGGAATACATCATTCATGAACCTCTGGAAGACAGCGGGGGCGTTGGTCAATCCGAAGGGCATCACCAGGTGCTCGTACTGCCCGTATCGGGTCCCAAACGCGGTCTTCCATTCGTCTCCGGGCCGTATGCGCACCAAATTGTACGCTCCGCGGAGGTCCAGCTTGGTGTAGATTTGGGCCCCCTTTAAACGATCCAAGAGTTCAGGGATCAGTGGCAGAGGGTACCGGTCGCGGATGGTGATCTTGTTCAGGGCCCGGTAGTCATTGCACAGCCGGAGCTCCCCACTTTTCTTCTTCACGAAGAGGACTGGAGCAGACAGGGGAGAAGTTGAGGGTCGGATGAATCCGCGTTTCAGGTTCTTGTCCAGGTAGTCTCGCAAAGCTGCCAACTCAGGCTCCGACATTGGGTACAGACGCCCCACCGGGAGTGGTGCCCCAGGTACCAAATCAATGGCACAGTCATAGGGTCGGTGAGGGGGAAGCTGATCCGCTCCTGTCTCCTCAAAGACATCGGCGAAATCCGCATACTTCTGAGGGAGCTGAGGACCACCACTCGGGATGCCGGCTGCTAGAGTGGTGGGAGGAGTCAGATGGGGGCATGGGTCTCGGAAGCGTAGTTCCTGCTGGGCCCAGTCCACGATGGGGTTGTGCAGCTTCAGCCAGGAAAGGCCTAGAATCAGCGGGAAGCGAGGCATGCGGGCGACATCAAACTGTAGCTGTTCTTGGTGCTGCTGGACGTGGAAGGTGATGGGACAGGTCTCCTGGGTGACGGGGCCAGAACGGAGGAGGCGCCCGTCAATAGCCTCCACCAGCGTTGGAGTCTCTTTTGGCTGCACTGGAATCTGGTGCTGCTTTACAAAGGCGGCATCTACGAAACAGTGGGCTGCTCCCGAGTCCAGCATGGCATACACAAACAGCCAGCGTCCATCGGGCAGACGGAGTTTGACTGGTAGCAGGAACGGGCCCGGGGTATCAGCCTGTTGTTCGGAGGACCCAGCTAGTCGCCCCAGGCTGGAGGGTCCACTTACGCCTGGGGCTGGCCTTTTGGCGGCGGTGGCAATGTAGGTCCGGGTATCCGATGTTTAGCAGGGCAGCCAGAGGCATAGTGGCCTGCCGTGCCGCAGTAGAGGCACAGGTTCTGCGTGCGGCGTCTGGCCTTTTCTTCTGGAGTCAGGCGGGGTCGAGCAGCTCCAAGCTGCATAGGCTCACCCTCGTCTCTGGTACTAGCTGGGGATGGGAGAGGAGCCAAGTGGCATGGCGCAGGGAGCTGGCGCCCTCGGGTCTTGGCTTGGCGGCGACTTTCCAGGCGGCCATCGATGCGGAGGCAGAGGGTGATAAGTTCCTGGAGCGTGGGGGGCCGCTCCACCCTGGCCAGTTCGTCCAGGACTTCCTCTGCCAACCCCTCGGTAAACTGGTCCATCTGAGCAGCCTCATTCCACGCCAAGTCTTGGGCCAGGAGCTTGAATTCGGTGGCATACCGAGCCACCGAGGACTGGCCTTGTTTCAGGGCCCTGATTTTCCGGTTGGCTGTGGCTGCTTGGACTGGGTTGGAGAAGGCAGCAGACAGGTGGGCCTCAAACCCCTGGTAATCAGTCAGTAGGGGAGAGGACCCAACCAGTAGGGGTGTGGCCCACTTGGCCGCCTGCCCCTTTAACAGACTAATGATAAAACACACCTTCGTCTTGTCATTGGGGAAGTCCCGTGCTCTTAGTTCAAAGTACAGCTGACACTGTGCCAGGAAAGCAGGAAATTCTTCCACGGCACCCCCAAATCTGTCAGGTGGGGGAACTGGGCACTTGGCTGGAGCACTGGCCACAGGTTGTTGCTGCAAGTGCACTACTGCCTGTGTTAGCTGCTGTACCTGGGCTTGGAGCGCAGCCAGTAGTTCGGTGGTTTCACTTGCTTCAGCCTCCATCCTGTGGAGTGGGTGTTTGTCTGGTGGAAGCAATCTGTCACGGCTGGGGCCGGGTCAGGCAAAGTCCAGAGGCAGTCCGAGGTCTGTAGCCAGCAAGCAGGAGTGTCCGAGGTGCCAAATCCAAATCGCTGTGCAAGTATCGCAGGTCCGAGGTCCAGAAGCCGAGGTCAGGGAGTCCAGAAGTCAAAAGCCAAAGTCAGGGATTCAGGAACCAAAGTCAAGCCGGAGTGGATGCTAGAACGTCAGGGAGATGACTAGTTGCTTCCACAAAGCCTCCTCCCAAAGCCCACAGCTATATAGCCCTCTGCTGGCTGTTGCCCATTTGGGCTAATTGCTGGCTCTGGGAGGCAGCCAGGATCCTGTTACAACTCAAGCATCCTTGCTCTTAGGAGGGCCAGAATCCTCTCAAAACTCAGGACTCAGGGAGCGTCTTGCTTGTGAGCGTGCCGCCCTCCTCCGATCCCTGAGGTCCTGACGGAGGCGGTCACGCACACGAGCCACCCGAGAGGGCGAGGCAGGGGGGCTGGGATCTTCTTCAGCAGGAGGCAGGGGTACTGGTGCAGGTGGCAGGGGTACAGTTTCCTTGGCAGACTCGTCTTCCTCTGCAGGGTCCCCAGCACCCATGACAGACAGCATCATCACGTCAGGGGTGCCAAACATGTGGCCCAGGCCCCCCCGGAGGGCTCCTATCAGGCCCCCAAACAACTGGCTGCCATTGCTTCCTTCTCCCTCTTTCTGGCTTCTTTCTGCATAACAGCTTGCTTTGCACAGGAGCTACAGAGCAAAACCTCTATTTTCTCCATTGGCTGAGGATCGTCCCTTGTTGAGGAAGGGGGGGGAGGGAGAGCTTGTTTTGCCAAGCTCTCTCAGTCGCACAGCAGAGCTACTGAGCCAAGCCTCTCTTCCTTCTATTGGCTGAGGCTCCTCCCCCTCTCGGTCCCCTGGGGAAGGAAGGAAAGAGCGAGAGCTTCCTTTGCTCAGTTGCCTGGATCCCATGGAAGAAATACAAAGAAAGCACCTTTAAGACCAAGGAGTGCTAATGTTTTAAGTATTTTTTAAAACTTTTGTGTTTGTCTGTGTCCTTTATAAAGTTTATATCTCTGCTACCTAATCTTAAACAGGTACACGCATGGCCCGGCCTAACATGGTCCGACCCGGCCCGAGGTCTCATTTATGTTCATCCCTCATGAGTTCGACACCCCCGATCTAGATTTTCTGCTATAGCAAACTGAATGAATGATGGTGATTTCATACTATACCAGTATAGGGAACAGTTAAAGATCAGTTGTAATCCTGGGAGATCTCTAGGCCTCACCTGGAGACTGGCAACCCTGTTTGGAGCGTATGGTCTGTAAACATGAGACCTAGTTTAAAAACCAAAATTATTCCAGATATCTCCACACCTTGTTGCCGACATGCACCACCCTCTATTTGGGATGGTCCAATGTCACCTTATCCCACTCACAGGTTTGCTAGCTCTGGGTTGGAAAATACCTGGAGAGCTGGGGGTGGAGCCAAAGGATGGCGGGGTTTGGAAAGAGGAGGGGCCTAGCATGGTCCAATGTCATAGAGTCCACCTTCCAAAGCAGCCATTTTCTCCAGGTAAACCAGGGGTGGGGAACGTTTACGGCCCTCGAGAAGAAGAAGAAGAAGATATTGGATTTATATCCCGCCCCCCACTCCGAAGAGTCTCAGAGCGGCTCACAATCTCCTTTACCTTCCTCCCCCACAACAGACACCCTGTGAGGTGGGTGGGGCTGGAGAGGGCTCTCACAGCAGCTTTCAAGGACAACCTCTGCCAGAGCTATGGCTGACCCAAGGCCATTCCAGCAGGTGCAGGTGGAGAAGCGGGGAATCAAACCCGGTTCTCCCAGATAAGAGTCCGCACACTTAACCACTACACCAAACTGGTCACTTGGTTTGGCCCTTGGGGATTGCTGAACTGAACCGAGCCATGTGGCAGCCTCTCTGGGGCCTGGCTGACCAGCGAGGATTGTGGGGCCCAGCCGCGCTGTGCAGCAGCCTCCCCAGGGCCAGGCAGGGATCATAGGGCCCAGAAGTACTGTGCGGCAGCCTCCCTGGGGCCTGGCTGGCTGGCCAGAATTGCTGCAGGGTCTGGAAAACTTACTGTCACAGTTCAGTTTGCACTGGAATATCTCAGATGGTGTGGCCTAATATGCTAATGAGTGCGTGACCTAATATGCTAATATTAGGGGATGTGGTCTAATATGCTACTGAGTCCGTGCTGGGCTTTTTCTACAAAAAAGCCCTGGACCTATGCATTTGCCTAGGACGGCGGGCCGTGTGTGTTTGTGTGTGTGCCGGATTAAGCTCTCCCCGCATGACTTCAAATAGAAAAACAATTATTTGCATTAATTTTGCTGGCCTGAATCGTTCTCCCTCGGCGGAGCACTGTTTTTAAAGATGATAATTTTTATGGCCCGCAAATGATGTTATAAATATCCATACGTCCCTTGGCAGAAAAAAAGGTTCCCCACCTCTGAGGTAAACAGATGTCTGTCATCTGAAGATAGGGCTGCCAGCTCTGGATTGGCAAATACCTGGATATTGGGGGGGGTGGAGCCTAAGCGGGGGGCAGAGTTTGGAAAGAGGAGGGCCTGGCATGATAAGAGTGCCACTGAGTCCCCCTTTCAAAGCAGCCATTCCCCCCAGAGGAATCGATCTTGATCATCTGGAGATCAATTGTAATAGAGGGAGACCGCCGAGCACCACCTGGAGGTTGGCAACTCTACCAACCCGCCCCTTGTTGCCCGCAGCCTCCGTTCCTCCATTTCCTGGCAGAGATACATTGATTCCCAGCATTGTTTATGCACAGGTGAAAAACAGGACTGCAATTTATGCCACTGAGAAGCCTTTAAGGAGCAGTAGAATTTATTAGCGATGCATATTTTCCCTCTGCGAGTCCCGGTTTATTCCGCAGCTGTTTTTCCGTGCGATTGTTTGCACAGATGAGTCCATATGTTGCTGCCAGCTCAGGAAGCGGCCTCACAGTAACGTCATAGGGAACTGCAGCGGGTAAGGGTGGAGGAAAGCAGTGTTTGGCAGTAGGGCTGCTTGCAGCGAAGGCACCCCCCAGCTAGAAATCGCACGCTCCGTGGCGGACCGGGTCTAAAAATATTGGTTGCCAGGAGACGAAGGGGGCCCACCCACAACGATAAGGCTATCCTTTAATTTTTATAAGAAATAAATGAAATGTTCAAAAAATACATAAGTGGGAAAAAGGTACAATTAAAACTTTTGCGAAATAAATGTGTGTGTGTGTGTATATATATATATAGAGAGAGAGAGAGAGAGAGAGAGGGATTACAGTGTACATATATCATGCATTTTACTGGCAGTATGCAGTAGATATTAAATGTAAATACAGATTGCATTTTCTCCAGGGGAGCTGATCTTGGCCAGCTGGAGATCAGTTGTAAAAGTGGGAGGTCCCCGGGCCCCACCTGGAGGCTGGCAACCCCAAAGACAATGTAAATTTTAGTTGCATTACAGTAATAATATTGGAACTTCTATTCCATTTTCAAGCTACTAAAAGGACATTACCATTTTTTAACATATTGTCTAATGTTTAACATAATGTCTAATGTCACTTGCCATCAGGCAGGCTGCACACGCGCGAACCTGCACGTTATTTTTTATTATTATTATTTTCTCCCTTTCAGATTGATAATTGTTTTCAGGTTTATGGAAGGCTGGGGTTTTTTGGAGGCTGAGAGGAAGTTGCATCTGGCTGGGAAGCCAGGCCACACAGGAACAAGGAGATTGGAAGGGGGAAGGGAGGCTGAAAACAAAAAAAAAAAACGCTTTAAGGATGAAAATGTAACTTTCCTTTCTCCCCCCTCCCCACAGCCCCCACCACAGCGCTGATTATCATGGGATAGTGAGAAGTCTGCGGGCCGTATGTTCAAATGGAGACCATATGATAACTGGGGCCGAAACGTCAAGTTTAATCGGGAATTTTCCCCAAAGGACAAGCGAAGCCTTACTAAGGGGGGGGGGGCGGAATCCCCCAAAGTTTGTTCTTTGTTCTTGAAATAAAAAGCCAGTTGCGGAATGACGACTCTTCTGTAGACAACAGAGATGGGTTCCCCTTAGCGTTGCCAGGTCTGTGTTGGAAAATACCTGGAGATTTTGGGGGTGGTTCCGGGCGTGGTCGGGGTTTGGAGAGAGGAGGGGTCTCAGCATGACAGAAAGCCATAGAGTCCACCCTTCAAAGCAGCCATTTTCTCCAGGGGAGTGGATCTCTGCCACGCACTGCGATAGATAGATAGATAGATAGATAGATAGATAGATAGATAGATAGATAGATAGATAGATAGATAGATAGATAGATAGATAGATAGATAGATAGATGGATGGATGGATGGATGGATGGATGGATGGATGGATGGATGGATGGATGGATGGATGGATGGATGGATGGATGGAGGCCTTGAATTCAGCACACTTCTTGTGTGATTTTGGGCGGCGGGTGGCTTGCTGGCCTTTTGACTGGGGCCAAGGAGAGCCCCAAGTGAGTGAGGCCTTCTTGGGCTGGCTGGATCTCTAGCCAGCTCAAGCAGGCCTCACTTGCCCCCGGGCTTTTAGCTCATGAGGGGGTGGCATATGCTAATGAGTTATGCTAATGAGCTCCCCCACCTATTTTTCTACAAAACGACCCCTGGATGGATGGATGGATGGATAGATAGATAGATAGATAGATAGATAGATAGATATTAAAACAAGAAAAATAGAGAAGAAAAATATATAAACAATAAAATAGAGAAAAGAAAATAGAGCGTGAAACATATCTTAGCCATTTAACGAAATCCAAGAAACATCTCGGCAACAAAGCAGAATACAGTCACTTATTACCCAACCTAACTTACTTCTCTTAACCACAGCTTAGAGGGAACATGGGGGGACGGGGACCAAGAAAGTTATGACAAAGCTTCCCCCACTTTAGATGATCACAGCATTTATCCAAACCTCACTTTTCATTCAGGCAATCCCGATTTTGTCAGATCTTGGAAGCTGAGCAGAGTCAACTGTGGTTAGTATTTGGATGGGAGACTTTCCTTGAAATATCCAGTTGGGAGGTGGGAGCAGGCTTATTCAACTACCTCCCTAAATATCTTCCAGGCCCCCAGTAGGGGTCAGTCACAAGAGGTCAACCTGACTTTCATGTGTGCGCAGACACACATGAAAAATACAAAAAAAGCCCTCACTTTTCTTAACGATTTTATTTATTAGGTTTTATTTTTTATTTTATTTAGATATTCTGTTTAATTTTTATTTAGATACAATAAAAATTGAGAAGAAAAATATAAACCATAAAAACAAAAGTAGAAGAAAAGGAAATAGAACAAAGAAACATCAAATCCAAGAAACATCTCAGGAGCAAAGGAGAATACAATTACTTATTACCCCAACCGAATTTACTCCTCTTAACCATAATCTTTCCCCCAGTCTTTTCCCTCTATACTGTGTAAATTTAATTTCATACCCATAATCTTCAAATCTACATGTCACCAAGTCATTTTCCCCCTTTAGAATACAAAAAGTCAATTAGAGGCTCCCAACTACCAATAAAAGTAAATGATGTCTTTTTTTTTTTAAATTAAAGAACTAAGTTTAGCCATTTCTGGTAATCCAATATCTTCAGCCAACCATCATTCTTCTATTTTAAGTATTTTAGTAGTTTCCAATTCTGTGCATAGAATAACCTTGCTTCTGTAACTATAATATATAAAAACAAAGTTCTGTGACTATTTTCAAGATGTCTGTCCATCGGTCCCAACAAAAAAATTACCTATTTCACTTGTATATTAATTTTTTAAAAAAATTCAGTATCTGTAAATGTATTTAACAGTTCGGTATTTACCAGTTTGAGTTTACCAGTTTGGTGTAGTGGTGAAGTGCACGGACTCTTATCTGGGAGACCCGGGTTTGATTCCTCACTCCTCCACTTGAACTTGCTGGAATGGCCTTGGGTCAGCCATAGCTCTCGTAAGAGTTGTCCTTGAAAGGGCAGCTTCTGGAAGAACTCTCTCCGTCCCACCCACCTCACAGGGTGTCTGTTGTGGGGGAAGGAGATAAAGGAGATTGTAAGCTGCTCTGAGACTCTAATTCAGAGAGAAGGGCGGGGTATAAATCTGCAGTCTTCTTCTATTTGTATATATAATTTTTTTGGCTTTATCACAAGTCCACCACATGTGATAAAATATTCTCACCAGTTTGGTGTAGTGGTTAGGTATGCAGACTCTTATCTGAGAGAACTGGGTTTGATCCCCCACTCCTCCACTTGCAGCTGCTGGAATGGCCTTGAGTTAGCCATAGCTATCGCAGGAGTTGTCCTTGAAAGAGCAGCTGCTGTGAGAGCTCTCTCAGCCCCACCTACCTCACAGGGTGTCTGTTGTGGGGGGAGAAGATATAGGAGATTGTAAGCCACTCTGAGTCTTTGATTCAGAGAGAAGGGTGGGGTATAAATCTGCAGTCTTCTTCACTTTCCCTCTTTTTTGTAAATCACTAGGCACCACAGTAGCAGAAGAAATTCCAAAAATATTAGTGTTTCCCAAGCCAACATTTCATTCCTCTCCCGCTTTTAGTGGGCACCCCCTTAGCTTACTCAAACCTTCTGAGCCCCTCAACCCACTCACTGGCAGCCGTCTCTTTGGCATGTGAGCATGGAGAATCGTGGCATGGGCGCGTGCTCCATGTGTGTGCGCAAGCATCTGTGGACCAGGGCTCGAATCCAATGCAAATATTAGAACAGGGCATCTCAGTTCCTTCGAAGCCCAGCCAGTCATAGAAGGAGAGGGCAGGAGATGGGAGATGCCAGGTGTGCCTATACGTTTCCTGTTTCTCTGAGCATTCACAGTTAACTGTACGCTTTCGATGGCAGTCACGCTATACTAGTGGAGCACAATGTGAATAGTTTCTCTGTTGCAGAAAAAGTCCCTCTCCATCAGAGTTTGTTTTTTTTTGTAGCAGGAACTCCTTTGCATATTAGGCCACACCCTCCTGATGTAACTAGTCCTCCAAGAGCTTACAAGGTTCTTGATATAGGGCCTACTGAGAGCCAGTTTGGTGAAGTGGTTAAGTTCGTGGTCTCTTACCTGGGAGAACTGGGTTTGATTCTCCACTCCTCCACTTGCACCTGCTGGAATGGTCTAGGGTTAGCCATAGCTCTGGCAGAGGTTGTCCTTGAAAGAGCAGCTGTTGTGAGAGCCCTCTCAGCCCCACTCACTTCACAGGGTGTGTGTTGTGGGAGGAGAAGATAAAGGAGATTGTAAGCTGCTCTGAATTTCTGATTCAGAAAGAAGGGCGGGGTATAAATGTACTTCTTCTTTTACTGTAAGCTCCAGGAGGACTGGCTACATTGGGGTGTGTGGCCTAATATGCAAAGGAGTTCCTGCTACAAAAAAGCCATGACGAGGAGGGTCTTTTTCTTTTTCACAGCCCGGATTCCACCCCCAAATCTCAATGAATTTCTGAACCTGTAGGTGGCAGTCTTATGGGAAAATGGAATTTCCCCTCTCCAGCGAATCTTTTTGGTTCCTTCCTTTCATTGCTTTCCTCAATGAACATAGTGACTGTGAGAAATTCAGATCATACCCTCCTTTTCACACAGTCGCGTTTTAATGTTTGCTTTTGCCAAAAACATTAAAAGCCCAAGAAAATTGTCACACTGGCTGGTCTGTTTGCCTTCGGGGTTTTTCTTTTTTGGTCGTTTGCTTGTTTTGTGTTTGGAAAGATGAGGTTAATGCAACGACAGTTCTATGAAGAACAAAACAACGGCTCATACCAGACAGGAAGTAATTTAGCACAGAGGCTGATTTAGAATTCCCCCCCCCCTTTTTTTTGGGGGGGGGCTTCCTGAAGCATATGTACCAAGGAACAGAGTATATGGCTTTAATGCAATTGTCTAAACTGAAATTAGATCATTTCTGGTGTAACTCGAAAAGACTTGGATATTATGGGTTAGCAACCTGGCTCACAGCAAACCGTATTACCCTCTTGTTGGATCGTAGGGGCACGAGGTAACATTTCTTTTGTGTGTTGCAGGCACAGAGTCCCAAGTAGGCCCTCTAGGGTGAACAACCAAACTAGTTAAAAATGGGGGACTGAATTCCCCTCTCTGCTGCCTTTGAGAACCAGTGCAGTATAGTGGTTAGAGCAGGAGTGTCAGATATGCGACCCAGGGGCCGAATTAGGCCCCAGAGGGCTCCTATGGCAACTGGCTGTCATCAGCTTCCTTCTCCCTCTCTCTTGCTTCCTTCTGCATCACAGCTTTCCTTGCAAGACTTGCTCAATAGCACAGTAAGGACAGAGCAAAACTTCTATTTTCTCAATTGGCTGAGCCTCCTCCCTTGGGGAGGAAGGGGAGGAGGGATAGCTTGCTTTGCCAGGTTCTCTCAATCGCACAGCAGAGCTACTGAGCCAAGCCTCTTTTCCTTCTATTGGCTGAGGCTCCCCTCCAGTCCTCTGGGGAAGGAAGGAAAGAGCCAGAGCTTCCTTTGCCCAGTTCCCTGGATCCCATGGGAGAGATACGAAGAAATCACCTTTAAGACAAATGAGTGCCAACGTTGTAAGCATGTTTTAGGTTTTTAAAAATATAAATATTTGATTATGTTTGTCTGTTTCCTTTATAACGTTTATGTCTCTGTTACCTAAACTTTAATAGGTAAACACATGACCCAGTCTGATATAACCCAGCCCGGCCCATATGGCCTGGCCCAACAAGGTCTCATTTCTGACAGATTCGGCCCTCATGAGTTTGACACCATTGGGTTAGAGCGCAAGTTTAAGGCTCAGGAGACCTGAGTTCAAATCCCTCCTTAGTCATGAAACTCAACGGATGACTTTGGATTAACCACACTCTCGTAGCCTGTCCGACCTCACAGGGTTCTTGTGAAATTAAGGGGGTGGGATAACCAGGTGTACTACCCCAAATTCCTTAGGGAAAGAGTAGTATAAAGTGAGAAATCAATCATTTCCTTCTGCTGCTGTCGAAGCAACAGGAGAGTCAAAAAGATCGTTTTTATAAGCCAAATTTGGAGAAACTCTATGACTTCTCTATGGATCGTAGAGAAACTCTACGAATCTCGGAGTGTCCCAACTTTTTATATGGAACTCCAATAAAAAATAACTTTATTTAATTATTATTTCTATTCATATTCTGCCCTCCCTGCAAATGGGCTCAGGTCAGATTTTAGTAGAGTTTAAAACAGGAGTGGCCAGACTGTGGCTCAGAAGCCACATGTGGCTCTTTCACGCATATTGTGTGACTCTCGAAGCCCTCACTGCCCTGTTGGCTGGCTTGGAGAAGGCATTTGTCCCTTTAAGTCGCTTCTCCAAGCCAAGCCAGCTGGTGGCTTAGAGAATGCATTTAAAGTTGCTTTTTTCCACCTCTCCCTCCCCATCTATTTGCCCGCCTTCCTTCCTGTCTTGTGGTTCTCAGAAACATCTGATGTTCATGCCTTGTGGCTCTCAACCATCTGTCAACTATTCTATATGGCTCTTCCGTTAAGCAAGTTTGGCCACCCCCGGTTTAAAACATCAGATAAACAGAACAATTTAAACAGTAAAAATAACATAACATGAAGCAGATCAAATGGGCATCCACACATGGTTTTAAGTTGGTGCCACTCTGGGTAGTTTTTTGAGCAGGAATGCACAGGGACGCAGTTCCAGTTGGTTTGGTGTTGGGGTGGGGCCTAATATGCAAATGAGTTCTTGCTAGGCTTGCCAACCTCCAGGCGGGGGCAGGAGATCCCCTGGTTTGGAGGCCCTCCTCCCGCTTCAGGGTCATCAGAAAGCGGGAGAAGGGAAGGGAAATGTCTGCTGGGAACCCCATTATTCCCTATGGAGATTTATTCCTATAGAGAATAATGGAGAATTGATCCGCGGGTATCTGGGGCTCTGGGAGAGCTGTTTTTTGAGGTAGAGGCACCAGATTTTCAGTATAGCATCTAATGTCTCTCCAAGTTTCAAAAGGATTGAACCAGGGGGTCCAATTCTATGAGCCCCCAAAGAAGGTGCCCCTATCCTTCTCCAAAAGACCAGCACAACCACGTTTAACTTTAAAAGGGGTAAATTCTCTGAGATGAGGAGGCATGTGCAGAGGAAACTGAAAGGAAAGGTAAATACAGTCAAAACCCTTGGGGAAGCTTGGAGGCTATTTAAAACTACAATCCTAGAAGCTCAGGTAAAATATATACCACAAGTTAGGAAAGGCACAAACAGGTATAAGAGAAGGCCTGCATGGTTAACAAACAAAGTAATGGAAGCTGTACAAGGTAAGAAGGATTCCTTTAAGAGGTGGAAAGCTAGTCCAAGTGAGATTAATAAAAGGGAACACAGGCAGTGGCAAATCAAATGCAAGACTGTGATCAGGCAGGCAAAAAGGGGCTATGAGGAGCATATTGCAAAAAACATAAGGACCAACAATAAAAATTTCTACAAATATATTAGAAGCAGGAAACCAGCCAGGGAGGCAGTGGGGCCCTTGGATGACCAAAGGGTCAAAGGATTACTGAAGGAGGATAGGGAAATGGCTGAGAAGCTGAATGCATTTTTTGCCTCCGTCTTCACTGTGGAAGATGAGAAGTGTTTGCCTGCTCCAGAACCACTTATATTGGAGGGGGTTTTGAAAGACCTGAGTCAGATTGAGGTGACAAGAGAGGAGGTCCTACAACTGATAGACGAATTAAAAACTAATAAGTCACCAGGTCCGGATGGCATACATCCAAGAGTTCTGAAAGAACTCAAAGGTGAACTTGTGGATCTTCTGACAAAAATATGTAATCTTTCATTGAAATCTGCCTCCGTTCCTGAGGACTGGAAAGTAGCAAATGTCACCCCCATCTTTAAAAAGGGTTCCAGAGGAGATCCAGGAAATTACAGGCCAGCCAGTCTGACCAATACCGGGAAAGTTGGTAGAAACCATTATCAAGGACAGAATGAGTAGGCACATTGATGAACACGAGTTATTGAAGAAGACTTAGCATGGGTTCTGTAAGGGAAGATCTTGCCTCACTAATCTGTTACATTTCTTTGAGGGGGTGAACAAACATGTGGACAAAGGAGACCCAATGGATATTGTTTACCTTGACTTCCAGAAAGTTTTTGATAAAGTTCCTCATCAAAGGCTTCTTAGTAAGCTCGAGAGTCATGGAGTAAAAAGACAGGTCCTCTTGTGGATCAAAAACTGGCTAATTAATAGGAAGCAGAGAGTGAGTATAAATGGGCAGTCTTCGCAGTGGAGGACGGTAAGCAGTGGGGTGCCGCAGGGCTCAGTACTGGGTGCCATGCTCTTTAACTTGTTCATAAATGATTTGGAGTTGAGAGTAAGCAGTGAAGTGGCCAAGTTTGCAGATGACACTAAATTGTTCGGGGTGGTGAGAACCAGAGAGGTTTGTGAGGCACTCCAAAGGGATCTGTTGAGGCTGGGTGAGTGGGCGTCAACGTGGCAGATGAGATTCATTGTGGCCAAGTGCAAAGTAATGCACATTGGGGCCAAGAATCCCAGCTACAAATACAAGGTGATGGGGTGTGAACTGGTAGAGACTGACCAAGGGAGAGATCTTGGGGTCGTGGTAGATAACTCACTGAAAATGTCAAGACAATGTGCGATTGCGATAAAAAAGGCCAACGCCATGCTGGGAATTATTAGGAAGGGAATTGAAAACAAATCAGCCAGTATCATAATGCCCCTGTATAAATTGATGGTGCGGTCTCATTTGGAATACTGTGTGCAATTCTGGTCACTGCACCTCAAAAAGGATATTATAGCATTGGAAAAAGTGCAGAAAAGGGCAACTAGAATGATTAAAGGGTTGGAACACTTTCCCTATGAAGAAAGGTTAAAACGCTTGGAGCTCTTTAGCTTGGAGAAACGTCGACTGCGGGGTGACATGATAGAGGTTTACAAGATTATGCATGGGATGGAGAAAGTAGAGAAAGAAGTCCTTTTCTCCCTTTCTCACAATACAAGAACTCATGGGCATTCGATGAAATTGCTGAGCAATCAGGTTAGAATGGATAAAAGGAGGTACTTCTTCACCCAAAGGGTGATTAAGATATGGAATTCACTGCCACAGGAGGTGGTGGCGGCTACAAACATAGCCAGCTTCTAGAGGGGGTTAGATAAAAATTTGGAGCAGAGGTCCATCAGTGGCTATTAGCCACAGTGTGTATGTGTGTGTGTGTGTGTATATATATATATATATTGGCCACTGTGTGGCACAGTGTTGGACTGGATGGGCCATTGACCTGATCAACATGGCTTCTCTTATGTTCTTATGATTTCCTATAAAGGAAGGCATTTAAAAGTTATGCGGTTGCTTTAAATGTGGTGGCCAGAACTCCCTTTTGGAGTTCAATCAAGTTTGTCACACCCTTGCTCCTGGCTCCACCCCCAAAGTCCCCAGATATTTCTTGAATTGGACTTGGCAACCCTAGTTCCTGCTGGGCTTTTTCTTAAAAAGCCGTGGTGCCGCAAGGCCTCTAGGGTAGGCTAATCTGGGCCTTGCAAGATAACAGCTCCAACTTCAGCACGGAAGGCTGGATGTTTCACTGGATGCTTACTAGCATAGTTTATCCAAATGTGGATTTTCATCCTTTTTCTCACTAAATCAACACCAAAAACATACACGACTCTTGATACACCAGTCCCATACAGGGGCAGAATTAACGATCCATTTTTCCTTGTTGCGTAGACCCGTCTTTCCCCATACGAACCCCAGAGAGCGCTGAGGTCTGCTGGGAAGAACTTGCTGACTATCCCTGGGCCGAGAAAGGTAAAACTTCAGAGTACCCGTGATCGGGCTTTCTCGGTTATGGCTCCACGCCTATGGAACCAGCTTCCGGAGGATCTGCGGACCCTGCGGGAATTCGAACAGTTCCGCAAGGCCTGCAAGACCACCCTTTTTCGATTGGCCTTCACCGACTAAAGGGGAACTGCTAGTGGAATCTATATAATAGCACCAATATGTTAATTTTAATGATTTTATTGATTTTAGAGTTTTAGTAGAATTTTAATTAATGTGTTAATTAGTTATGTTCAAATACCTGTAAAACTATTGTATTGATTATGTTGTTAGCCGCCCTGAGCCTGCTTCGGCGGGGAGGGCGGGATACAAATAAAATTGATTGATTGATTGGAGAGAACTGGGAGGCTCACTATAGGTGAGTGGAAACCTGTGTGCTTCTAGGGAGTGGATACCGTCACTAGTCGATTGGCTCACTGAAACCCTGGCAGAGATCGGCTCCCCTGGAGAAAATGGCGGCTCTAAAGGGCGGACTCTAAGGCATCATACCCTGCTGAAGCCCCTCCCCTTCCCAAGCCCCACCTTCTCCCAGATCCACCCCCTCTGGGTATTTTCCAACACAGATCCGGCAACTCTAATCCCAGGAGAAAATGCATTTCTTGATATCCAGAATTAAATTTTGTCGGTCTCACAAGGTGCCGCCTGTTTAAAACTTTGTTCTGTTGCTTCTGACCAACGTGGCTACCCACCTGGATTATCTTGCTTTCACTGCACTGCTTCCAATTATGCAGTTACGTGGCGCAGAGTGGTAAAGCTGCAGTACTGCAGTCGGAGCCCTCTGCTCACGACTTGAGTTCGATCCCAGCGGAAGCTGGTTCAGGTAGCCGGCTCCAGGTTGACTCAGCCTTCTGTCCTTCCGAGGTCGGTCAAATGAGTACCCAGCTTGCTGGGGGGAAAGTGTAGATGACTGGGGAAGGCCATGGCAAACCACCCCGTAAAAAGTCTTCCATGAAAACGTGAAAACAATGTCACCCCAGAGTCGGAAACGACTGGTGCTTGCACAGGGGACTACCTTTACCTTTACCTTTTTACATAATAGCATGTCTGGGTTTCTTCTTCTTCTTCTTCTTCTTCTTCTTCTTCTTCTTCTTCTTCTTCTTCTTCTTCTTCTTCTTCTTCTTCTTCTTCTTCTTCTTCTTCTTCTTCTTCTTCTTCTTCTTCCTTCTTCTTCTCCTCCTCCTCCTCCTCCTCCTCCTCCTCCTCCTCCTCCACTTGAGTGGCCTATGGCCTATCTGTATTTTCAAAGTGAAACGAAGTCCGCAGAACAAATGTTTTCAGTAGTGTGAATTCTTGACGCCCTCTTGTGTCCACACAGTAGATTTTGTCTCAGAGCCTCATTTGTCATCCCTCGTGCCTGCTGCATATCTGGTATCTACGCAACGTGTCGCCTGTGTGACGGTGGCGATTTTTCTCATCACGACGCCCGTTTGCGTTTGACCCTTCGCAAGGGCTCCGCTGTCTGTGCGTCTCTTACCCTGAGGAAGCGGCAGGATGGGCTTTGCGTCATCCGTGCAGTAATTCCAGAGGCCTGGGAGTTGCAAACACAAATTTGCAGCAGCCATACAATTGAGAATGGACTGATGAAAGCACCTGGAAAGGAGGGTTGCCAGCCTCCAGGTGGGGCCTGGAGATCTCCTGGAATTACAACTGATTTTCAGACTAAAGGACTAGTTTCCTCTAGAGAAAATGGCTGCTTTGGAGGATGGACTCTTGTGTCTTTATACCCAACCGAGGACCCTCCCCTTCCCCAAGCCCTGCTATCTCAGTTTTACCCCTTAAATCAGGGGTAGAGTTGACAAGTCCCCTGTGGCCTATTGTACCATAGAGTTTTCATGCCCAAATTGCTTGAGCGTCTGGGAAAACCATAGTTTTCCCGGAAATGCCTAGAGTGGCCAGTGCACGACGTCAGTGGTGCGATGACATAACTTGTGGGTGACATCATCATGCTGGCAACATCAGGGGAGGTTAGGAACCTCCAGGGCAGGAAAATCCCCGTCCAGTCTGGGGGCTTGGCAGCCCTGATCAGGGGTGAACACACTTGCTTAACGTAAGAGCCACATCGAGTGAACGTTAGAAGTCTGAAAACTGCAAGACAGGGAGGAAGGAAGGAAGGAAGGAAGGAAGGAAGGAAGGAAGGAAGGAAGGAGGGAGGGAGGGAGGGAGGGAGGGAAGGAAGGAGGGAGGGAGGGAAGAAAGGAAAGAAGGAAGGAAGGGAAGGAGGGGAGGGAGGGAGGGAAGGGAAGGGAAGGGGGGAAGGAGGGAGGGAAGGAAGGAAGAGAGGGAGGGAGGAAGGAAGGAGGGAGGGAAGGGAGTGATGGAAGGAGGAAGGAAGGGAGGGAAGGAAGGAGGGAGGAAGGGAGGAGGGAAGGGAGGGAAGGAAGGAGGGAAGGAAGGAAGGAAGAGAGGGAGTAAAGAGGGAAGGAAGGAGGGGAGGGAGGAAGGAGGGAGGGAGGAAGAGAGGGAAGGAGGTAAGGAAAAGGAAGGGAGGGAGGAAGGAGGGAGGGAGGAAGGAAGGCGGGAGGAAGGGAAGGAGGGAGGGAAGGAAGGAGGGAAGGAAGGAAGGGAGGGAAGGAAGGGAGGGAAGGAAGGAAGGAAAATAAAGGGGGGAGGGAGAAGTGGAAAGAAAGCAACTTTAAATGCATTCTCCAAGCCACCAGCTGGTTTGGCTTGGAGAAGTGATTTGAAGAGAGAAATGCCTTCTCCAAGCTAGCTGATGGGGCGGTGGAGGCTTTGGGAGCCACACAATATGTATACAGAAGTCTAGTGTCCATATCATGTGATGTGATGGTATTGCTTTACATTGCTCTGGTAAGACCTCACCTGGAGTAGTGTTCAGTTTTGGGCACCACATTTTAAGAAGGATATAGACAAGCTGAAACAGGTCCAGAGGAGGGCAATGAAGATGGTGAGGGGTCTGAAGACCAAGTCCTATGAAGAAAGGTTGAAGGAGCTGAGGATGTTTAGCCTGGAGAGGCAGCGGCTGAGAGGTGATATGTTCAACATCTTCAAGGACTTACACTTCAAGAAGATAAAGAGAGAGAGGGACTGAAACTGAGAGGTTTTTCTTATAAATACAGAGCATTTGCAGATGATGTAATGTTTATAAATGAAAATCCCACTCATGTAACACCATTGTTGCTTCGGAAGATACAAGAATATGGAGAACTGGCAGGCTTTTATATAAACAAAGAGAAATCGAAAATTTTGTGCAAAAATATGTCAAAGAGCAAACAAAGAATTACAAAGCTTAACAGAATGTGAAGCTACCTCCAAAGTAAAATATTTAGGTGTGCAAATCACAACAAAAAATATTGACTTGTACAAAAATAATTATGAGAAGCTTTGGCATAAGATCGATGGAGATCTAATAAAATGGAACAAGTTGAATTTGTCTATACTGGGCAGAATTTCCGCAATTAAAATGAATGTTTTACCAAGAATTATGTTCCTGTTTCAAACAATCCCAATAGTGAAGGATAATAAGCAATTTAACAAATGGCAAAGGAAAATTTCAGAATTTGTATGGGCCGGGAAAAAACCAAGAATTAAAATGAAAATTTTGACTGATGCAAAAGAAAGGGGAGGTTTCCAACTACCTGATTTAAAGTTGTACCACGATGCAGTATGTCTGGTGTGGATCAAGGAATGGATGACGTTACTAAATAGAAAACTACTAGTACTAGAACGTCATGGAAATGTTTTTGGTTGGCATGCTTGCATGCATTAAGGGAAAAGTAAGATGCATGGTTTTTTCTCGCATCACTATATAAGAAGCAATTTCTTAAATACTTGGTCAAAATATAAAAGATACGGGGATGAGAGGAAACCGCTCTGGATTGTGCCAACAGAAGTAATAAAGTTATATTCAGATATTAAAGAAGAGAAGGGGTTATCATATAAACAACTTTTAAAAATACATGGAGGAAAGGTGGAATTAAGAACTACAATACAAATATAATTGGTTTCAATTGCAACAAATTAAGACTTTGCTTGAACAGGACATTAAAAATGATGGAATAAGATAAGAACAAACAGAACTGGAGAGAATGCTGTTTGGTGATAACGAAAAACTGATTTCAAGAACTTATAAATTATTATTGAAATGTTCTACGGAAGATGAAGTAGTTAAATCTCAAATGATAAAATAGGCGATAAATATAAATAAGGAAATACAGATGGAGTCATGGGAGCACTTATGAAAGAACACTATGAAGATATCGACATGTTATAATATTAAAGAAAACTGTTTCAAAATGTTATATAGGTGGTATATGACACCTAAGAAATTGGCAAAAATGAACAATCAGGTGTCGGATAGATGTTGGAAATGTAAAAAACATGAAGGATCTTTCTACCATATGTGGTGGACTTGTGAAAAGGCAAAACAATTTTGGCAAATGATTTAGCAAGAGATTTCAAAAAAATTGGGTTATAACATCAAGAAGGCACCAGACATCTTTTTGTTGGGATTACAAATGGAAAAATTTCCGAAACAAGATAGAACGATACTTTGGTACATGCTTTCAGCTGCACGGACATTATATGGGCAGATGTGGAAGCAAGATAAAATACCAGAAAAGTGGGATTGGACTTTAAAAGTTATGCATTGGAGTGAAATGGACAAGCTTACAAGAATCTTAAAAGAATATGATCTAGAGACGTTTAAAAATGAATGGGGAAAAATTCAAGAATATGTTGAAAAACAATGGAAGGTTAAAGGATACTTGGTGATTTTTGACAATAGTTGAACTTCAGAGGAATAGCAAATGGACTACAGTTAAAAAGCAAGACTATGTGAATATATTTTTTTGATAAGGACTAAAGGATTATAATGAAGATGGATTATAATGAAGATGGATTATAATTATAGCATGGTTTTTTCTTTCTTCTTGTTTTAAGATTTTTTTAATGAAGATTCTTTAATTGATAGAATTACCTTTTATTTTCAAAAATTTAATTAAAATACACCAGGAGGTGGTGGGCTCTCCTTCGTTGGAGGTTTTTCAACAGAGGCTAGATGGCCATCTGACAGCAATGAAGATCCTGTGAATTGAGGGGGAGGTATTTGCGGGTTTCCTGCATTGTGCAGGGGGTTGGACTAGATGACCCTGGAGGTCCCTTCCAACTCTATGATTCTGTGATTCTATGAATATGTGAGAAAGAGCCACATGTGGCTCCTAAGCCACAGTTTGGCCACACCTGCTCTAAATCACCAGGAATTTCTCATCAACTCTACAAGTGAAAATCCAGGATCCCGATATTTAAATTAAGCCATTAATTCATTTATTTTGTTCTGCCTGTTTGCTGTGCCTCCCACGGACCCCCCCCCCCACAATGTGACTCATAGCATCAGCAAAACAAAACAAATCAGCCAGGAAAATAAACTTCATTTATACTCCTTCTTTCTCTAGGAGAATACAAACTGACATCTCACTCCTTTCCTCCATTTTATCACCAACACAACTAGGGTTGCCAGTAGCGTCACCAATTCCCAGGTGGGGGCAGGAGATCCCCTGGTTTGGAGGCCCTCCCCCCACTTCAGGGTCATCAGAAAGTGCGGGGGGGGGGGGGGGGAAATGTCTGCTGGGCGCTCCATTATTCCCTATGGAGACCTCCATACAGAATTGATCCACGGGCATCTTGGAATCGGGAGGGGGGGCTGTTTTTTGAGGGAGAGGCACCAAATTTTCAGCATAGCATCTGATACCTCTCCACAAAACACCCTCCAAGTTTCAAAAGGATTGAACCAGGTCCAATTCTATGAGCCCCAAAAGAAGGTGCCCCTATTCATTATTTCCAGTGGAGTGAAGGCATTTAAAAGGTGTGCCGTCCCTTTAAATACGATGTCCAGAACTCTCTTGGAGTTCAATTATGCTTGTCACACCCTTGTTCCTGGCTCCACCCCCAAAGTCTCCTGGTTCCACCCCCAAAGTCTCCTGGCTCCACCTCCAAAGTCTCCTGGCTCCACCTCCAAAGTCCCCAGATATTTCTTGAATTGAACTTGGCAGCCCTAGTTGCCAGCTCTGGGTTGGGAAATACCTGGAGACTTTGGGGGTGGATTTCGGAGAGGGCGGGGTTTGGGGAGGGGAGGGGCCTCAGCTTGGTACGATGCTGCAGAGTCCATCCTTCCAAGCAGCCATTTTCTCCAGACTAGAGGGTCAGATGCAGATCGAGCCTCTAGATCAGAGGTTCCCAAACTTATTTGGCCCCCTTTTCATTAAAAAAAAAAAAATACTCAGCACCCCCCTGGAAATCTTCAGCGCCAACTAGCGCAATGGGAAGGTGCCACCACCGAGCCTCTTTCAACCCCAAAGCAGCAGGTAGCTGTAAAATGGGGCGCTCTTTGGAAGCCTCCGACAAGCGCCAGCAATGTTTGCCCTGCAAAGAAAAGCAGTGGCGCAGCAGCGCCATCAGGGGCTCTTGGCTTGCCTGCTGGCTGGTGCTATCATGTCACATGAGAAGGAGAAGTAAGGGGGTGCCCAACATTACCCCTTGGCAGGGTGGCACCCTAGGAAGTCACCTACCCTGCCTACTCCCACGTGCTGGTCCTACAGAAGACACTGATTAGACATTCTGGACCCCTTCCAGAAACTTGAAGTTTTGACACCTCTTCTCTTCTCTTCTCTTCTCTTCTCTTCTCTTCTCTTCTCTTCTCTTCTCTTCTCTTCTCTTCTCTTCTCTTCTCTCTTCTCTTCTCTTCTCTTCTCTTCTCTTCTCTTCTCTTCTCTTCTCTTCTCTTCTCTTCTCTCTCTCTCCTCTCCTCTCCTCTCCTCTCCCTCTCCTCTCCTCTCCTCTCCTCTCCTCTCCTCTCCTCTCCTCTCCTCTCCTCTCCTCTCCTCTCCTCTCCTCCTCTCCTCTCCTCCCTTTATGCTCCCACCACCCCCTTATTTTTATTCAACGCTCCCCAATTGCACCCAAAGCTACTACCGCCCCCCTGGATCATTCCAGCACCCCCCCCCCAGGGGGGCAATATCACCCACTTTGGGAAACAGTGCTCTAGATGAACATCTACGTAACTGCCTTATACCAAGTCAGACAAGCCATTGGTCCATCAAGGAGTACGGGTGGAGCTGCCCTCTGTGTAACTGCTTGTCCATGGCAACCTGCCGAATGAAGTGTTGGTGAGGACAATCAGGATGGCTTGGCAGCCTCCAGGTGCACACCAAAGCTGAGCAGCCTCTGCGAAAACCAGCCTCGCAAGAATTTCACTCGATGGAAATATCTATGAAAAGTAGAAAGTTGCTTTTAAGAAAAGACACGCATATAATTATAAACAAAGTCTGTTCCACCTGTGCCCAAAGTCTTTCAACAAGTGGTCAATGTGACTTCTCCAAGGAAGGGAGTCGGGAGCAGGGGTGGTTTTGTAGAAAAATAGGTGGCAGAGTTCACTAACATAACTCATTAGCATCTCTTCCCAGACAAAAGCAACCTGATGTAAGGTAGGAGAGCCTCAGGCGAGTGAGGCCTGCTTGGGCTGGCTAAAGATCCAGCCAGCCCAAGCAGGCCTCACTCGACTGGGGCTCTCCTGGGCCTCCCCCACCAGTCAAAAGGCCAGCAAGCCACCCGCTGCCCAGAATCACATAAGAATTGGAGAAAGGGTGGGGCGGGCTTCTCTAGGAATTAATGAGGACTGCTGGGGGCCTGGCAAAGCCCCTGGTGGCTGGCTAGCTGCCCGTTCTCCTAATCCAGGGATTGTTATGCAGCTGCACCTACTATTCAGTGGACAAGGTAGGTAGGTGAGGAGGAGGAGGGGGAACCCTCAGAAAGTTTCAGGAGCTTTGCTCCTGTGAGCTCCTGCTGAATATGAGGCCTGATCAAGAGGCAACTTCAAAAGCTGAGTGTTCTCACAAGAGTCCAGCACTCAAATATGAAATATGTCCACCGCCACTTAGTAAATTTTACTATGGAGAGCCAGTTCGGGGTAGTGGTTAAGTGTGCAGACTCTTATCTGGGAGAACCGGGTTTGATTCCCCACTCCTCTACTTGCACCTGCTAGCATGGCCTTGGGTCAGCCCTAGCTCTGGCAGAGGTTGTACTTGAAAGGGCAGCTGCTGTGAGAGCCCTCTCCAGCCCCACCCACCTCACAGGGTGTCTGTTGTGGGGGAGGAAGGTAAAGGAGATTGTGAGCCGCTCTGAGACTCTTCGGAGTGGAGGGCGGGATATAAATCCAATATCTTCATCTACCTCATAGGGTGGTCTGTTGTGGGGGAGGAAGGTAAAGGAGATTGTGAGCCGCTTTGAGACTCTTTGGAGTGGAGGGCGGGATATAAATCCAATATCTTCATCTACCTCACAGGGTGTCTGTTGTGGGGGAGGAAGGTAAAGGAGATTGTGAGCCCCTCTGAGACTCTTCGGAATGGAGGGCGGGATATAAATCCAATATCTTCATCTACCTCACAGGGTGTCTGTTGTGGGGGATGAAGGTAAAGGAGATTGTGAGCTGCTCTGAGACTCTTCGGAGTGGAGGGCAGGATATAAATCCAATATCTTCATCTACCTCACAGGGTGTCTGTTTGTGGGCGGGTGGGGAAGGTCAAAGAGAATGTGAGCCGCTCTGAGACTCTTCGGAGTGGAGGGCAGGATATAAATCCAGTATCCTCATCTTCTATGCCAATGGATGTAAGCATACTGAAGCATTTGCGTTTTGTTTGAACTGTTCTGGAAAACGCTTGTTTGAAGCTCGTCGAAGCCAAAGTGAAATGAGGGTTCAAGTATGACCTCGTCGCATACTTAATATTGCCAAGTTGCAAAGGACATATTTTATATTTGAGTGCTGGACTCTTGTGAGAACACTCACCTTTTGAAGTTGCCTCCCAGCCCTCTTACTTGGAGAAGTTGCATTGACTGGTTGTTGAAAGACTTTGGGCATGGGCGGAACAGACGTGGTAAAGGTACAGGTGTGCAAGCACCAGTCGTTTCCAACTCTGGGGTGACGTCACGTCACGACATTTTCATGGCAGACTTTTTACAGGGTGATTTGTCATTGCCTTCCCCAGTCCTCGACACTTCCCCCCCAGTAAGCCGGGTACTCATTTTACCGACCTTGGAAGTATGGAAGGCTGAGTCAACCTTGAGCCAGCTACCTGAACCCAGCTTCTGCCAGGATCGAACTCCCTTCCTACTTTCCTTCCCTCCCTCCTTCCTTCTTTCCCTCCCTCTCTTCCTTCCTTCTTTCTTTCCTTCCTTCCCTCCCTCCCTCCCTCCCTCCTTCCTTCCTTCCTTCCTCTCTCCCTCCCTCCCTCCCTCCCTTCCTTCCTCCCTCCCTCCCTCCCTCCCTCCCTCCCTCCCTCCCTTCCTTCCTTCCTTCCTTCCTTCCTTCCTTCCTTCCTTCCTTCCTTCCTTCCTTCCTTCCTTCCTTCCTTCCCTCTTGCTCTGTTAAGCATCAATATCACTCTCTCATTAGGCACCTCCGCAGACAGCTCATCAAAGGAGAGGGGTTGATTCAGCAGTGATTAATTTTAGCCTCCGGCACACCAATTTACTCATGTCCAATGAATGTCATAAACAGCTGGAGAAGCATGTTTTGTCTTTACACTCAGCCGCGCTCGCATGCCTTGAGGCTTGACTTATGAGAGACTAATCAGACTTTTCTTGTGATGCTGATTTGAGCCTGGTTTTGTTGAGTATTGTGGCTGTGCATGCAAAAGGTTCTGGGAGGGAAAGGGTTAAGAGAATTATCTTGGGTATATTTGGCCATTGGCCCCACCCTCTCATGGATCAGATCAGGGATGGCCAAACTTTTTAAATGTAGGAGCCACAGAGAATAAATGTCAGATGTTTGACAGCCATAAGATGGAAGGAAGGAAAGAAGGAAGGAGAGGGAGCTGGAAAGAAGGAACTTTAACTTTAAATGCATTCTCCAAGCTGCAGAATGGCTTGGCTTGAAAAAGTGATTTAAAGAGACAAATGCATTTCCCCCTTAGCCAGGAAACATGGAGGACTGGGAATACTATATAAAGCATCTGTGCTTCCAAGGCATATTGATTTTAAAAAAGTAATTAACCCAACACATTTAAAGTAAAATTCTACTAAAAATCATAGCTCAAGGAATGACTGATTAGCAAAATGCATATTAATTTATTCAAATAGCCTGGGTTAGTGGGGTGGCTTAGAAATTAGGGAGGGGAGATGGTAGGTCAGGAATAGTTAAGGAGCTATGGATGATGCTGTCTCACCCCGATTTGTAACAATTTCTGTCAAGGCTGAAAATTTTAAGAAGCATTTGCGTTGTGTGATATATAAACCACAACAAAATCCTCTATATATTTATGTGGAGCAAGGCTCAGCCTTTTGAGATGAGTCCTGCTTTCAAGCAAGTGTGTTTCAACCTGTAGATTTTTAAAATATTTAGCATGAACCGGAAGATATTGTGATTTTTTCTTCTATGTAATGAATCATTTCACCATTGGCCACCAGAGGGAGCCCTTGCATCACCTCCTGCAACATTTTCTATTAGTCCATGGCTTGGACTAATATATATATATATTTTAAAGTGTTAACTGGTTATGAAAGTGTCTATGAAACTCATGCAAAAGAAACAGAAAGCAAAGGGACATTCCAAAGCGGATGAGTAAAAAAAAACTGCGGCAGCTATTAAGAGAAAAGGTATATTAACTGCACAGAGGGACAGGACTTTTTTTGGAGAAGGAACTCCTTTGCATATTAGGCCACACACCCCTTTTTTGAACATATGATGTTTATTTTAAAAATTCTAAGCTATACAGAACTTCGTTGGAGGAAGGAGTATCAAATAGATTAATTCCACACATAACAAAATTCTACTGTGCATAGAGTACTATGGTATATATAACTTCGTAGAACATCTTCTTTAGCATTTAAGTCAATCAATCAATAGATAAATAAATAAATACACATATAAATAAATATCTCATTAAGGATAAATTAACTGATAATTGGGCTAGACATTTTGACTCTTAAACTAAGAATAATACCTTGCTCCATCCCAAGCCAAATGAAAGGGAATACTTAAATAAAAAAAGAAAGAGTGGGTAGCATAAGTTAGAAAGAATTATAGGGAGAAAAATTGAAGATAAGTTGTGTTAATAGGTAAGATGTTTTAAATTCAGCATATTCCAGGAAAGGAAGCCATTTTTCTTCAAAAGATATGACTTTGGGGTAAATATCGGAAAAGGAAAATTGTGCCGTGATTTTCTTCATTATTAAAATGTCCCAGATTTTTGTGAACCAGAGTTCAAGTGATAGTAAGGTGTTGGATTTCCATCGAGATGCTATAGTCGTTTTAGCAGCTGTAAGAAAACTTTCAATCAAATCGCGAGAAAGCGCTGGAATCTTCACCTCTGATGTAGCCAATCCTCCAAGAGCTGACAGAGCTCTTAATACAGGGCCTACTGTAAGCTCCAGGAGGATCGGCTACATCAGGGGGTGTGGCCTATAGGCAGATTTATACCCCGCTCTTCTCTCTGAATCAGTGACTCAGAGCGGCTTACAATCTCCTATATCTTCTCCCCCCACTGTCAGGCGATGGAGACTCAAGGCAGTATTCATTGAAACAATGTATACTTTATTGGAAACTCATAGTTGGATACAAAAGTTGAGACTGATACCTGGGACTGGGTGTCTCTTAGTCTTAAGGAATCTACTTCAAAGCAATATCTAAACAAAGCCACTATTCTCAAAACAACAGGGAGTGAAGATGCAAACTTTCACATGAGAGCTTCCGCTTATCTCTTTGCCTCTGGTCGACCGCGGTATCTACTAACGGTCGCATTCCTTTGCTCCTTTTACAACCTAAACAAAGTTAACACTTCAAACGTCCCCCCCTTTGATATGCATGCTAGCTACAGTACAACAAAAGGCTTTGGGTTAGTGTGAAGAGTCCATTTGGTTAGTATTCTATAATTTTAATATGATAGAGTTACAGAGCCTAACACCCACAACAGACACCCTGTGAGGTGGGTGGTGCTGAGAGGGCTCTCACAGCAGCTGCCCTTTCAAGGACAACTCCTATGAGAGCTATGGCTGACCCAAGGCCATTCCAGCAGCTGTAAGTGGAGAAATGGGGAATGAAACCTGGTTCTCCCAGATAAGAGTCCGCACACTTAACCACTACACCAAACTGGCTCTAATTATAACAGGAACATTATAAAATGTCAAGTTAGCATTGCTGGTTCCAAATTGGGGAATTCCTGGACATTTGGGGGTGGAATCTGGGGCAGGAAGTGGGAGGGGCCTCAACAGGATCCAATGCCATACAATCCCCCCTCCAAAACAGGCATTTTCTCCAGGGGAACTCATCTATTTTGTATTTTCTCCCTTTCTCACAATACAAGAACTCATGGGCACTCAATGAAATTGCTGAGCAGTCAGGTTAGAACGAATAAAAGGAAGTACTTCTTCACCCAAAGGGTGATTAACACACAGAATTCACTGCCACAGGAGGTGGTGGCAGCTACAGGCATAGCCAGCTTCAAGAGGGGATTGGATGAACATATGGAGCAGAGGTCCATCAGTGGCTATTAGCCACAGTGTATTTTTGGAACTCTCTGTCTGGGGAAAGTGATGCTCTGTATTCTTGGTGCTTGGGAGGAGCAACAGGTGAGGACTTCTAGTGTCCTGGTCCCACTGGTGGACCTCCTGATGACACCTGGGTTTTTTTGCCCCATGTGACACAGATTGTTGGACTGGATGGGCCATTGGCCTGATCCAACATGGCTTCTCTTATGTTCTTATTTGACACAGAGTGTTGGACTGGTGGGCCATTGGCCTGATCCAACATGGCTTCTCTTATGTTCTTCTGTGACACAGAGTGTTGGACTGGATGGGCCATTGGCCTGATCCAACATGGCTTCTCTTATGTTCTTATGTGACACAGAGTGTTGGACTGGAGGGGCCATTGGCCTGATCCAACATGGCTTCTCTTATGTTCTTCTGTGACACAGAGTGTTGGACTGGATGGGCCATTAGCCTAATCCAACATGGCTTCTCTTATGTTCTTATGTGACACAGAGTGTTGGACTGGATGGGCCATTGGCCTGATCCAACATGGCTTCTCTTATGTTTTTATGTGACACAGAGTGTTGGACTGGAAGGGCCATTAGCCTAATCCAACATGGCTTCTCTTACGTTCTTAATTCTGGGAGATCTTCAGGCTCCACCTGGAGGTTGGCAACCCTATGTAAAGTGCAGGGAGGCGGGAGGAGGATTAAGAAGATTCTGAGCTTGCAAAGTGCAAAAAAACTAATTAAGAAAGCCCAAAAATATATAATGAGAAAAGGGATTATCGGGAACATGAATAAAAAAGGAATGAGACTTACTTGAAATAAAACGGGCTGGAAAGGGGAGAAAAAAGCCATCTGACCTCCGAGAGATAGCGGAGAGAATTTAATAACACAAGTCACAGGAGTTGTCTGAGGGTTTTAATATTCTGCCTTTGAAAAAGTGCAGCAGGGATGATACGGCATCAGACGAGGACGGCATACGTGCAAGAGGGAGGGCGGAAGTCAGAAAGACAACCCTGGCTGAATGCAAAAGGGTCAAGGAAAGCAGGAGGTTAGAGTTGCTATTTTTCTGCCTCTTTTTTATTTTTAAACTCAACTTCTCCAAGGGTTGCTAAGTCCAACCAAGAAATATCTGGGGACTTTGGGGGTGGAGCCAGGAAGAAGGGTGTGGCAAGCATAATTGAACTCTGAAAGGCTCTCACAGCGGCTGCCCTTTCAAGGACAACTCCTACGAGAACTTTGGCTGACCCAAGGGCGTTCCAGCAGGTGCAAGTGGAGGAGTGGGGAATCAAACCTGGTTCTCCCAGATAAGAGTCTGCACACTTAACCACTACACCAGACTGGCTCTCAAGACCAACGAAAGTATATTTAAGGTGTGAGCTTTCGTGCACACACATACTTCTTCGCATACACTGAAACGGAAGCTAATGTTCCAAAAATTATAGGCAGAATGCCTCTATGTAGGTGAACAACACAGTGGTGGAATTCTAGCAGGCACTCCTTTGCATATTAGGCCACACACCCCTGATGTAGCCAGGCCTCCAAGAGCTTAGAAGGCTCTTTTTGGACGCTCTTGGAGGATTGGTTACATCAGGAGGTGTGGCCTAATATGCAAAGGAGCTCCTGCTAGAATTCCACCCCTGGAACAACACATTAGCATAGAGCTTAATGAAGATGGTTGGACGTGTGCAAAGACTAAACAGCAATAACAAGCTAAGGTGATAGGTCACAATATGTTTGGATTTAATTGTGGGAGCAAGAACCAGTGGAGCGATAGATATTTCAGTGTAGCGGACTAATGTGTAACGGTATCTTTCTTAATTGTTCGTTGTAATTGTTAATTGTTAAGAGTAATTGATGTTAAGAGCAATTCTCCTGATTAGTATGGCCAGTCTGTGCTAAAGGGAGGAGGAGGAGACGAGGTGGTGGAGGAGATAGGATTTATACCCCTGCCCTTCATTCGGAGTCTCAGAGTGGCTTGCAATCTCCTTCCTTTCCTCCAGGGCTTTTTTTTTTGTAGCAGGAACTCCTTTGCATATTAGGCCACACACCCCTGACGTAGCCAGTCCTCCAAGAGCTCACAATAGGACCTGTAAGAAGAGCCCTGTAAGCTCTTGGAGGATTGGCTACATCAGGGGTGTGTGGCCTAATATACAGAGGAGTTCCCGCTACGAAAAACCCCTCTGCCTTTCTTTCCCCTCAACAGACAACCTGTGAGGTTGGTGAAGCCAGGGCTTTTTTTTTTGCATATTAGGCCAGACCTCCCTGATGCAGCCAATCCTCCAGGGCTCTTAGTACTTTGGTTGGTCATTGCCAGAAATTGGAAATTCTTCGTGGGATCTTTGCTAAAAAAAAAAAAAAAAATGGTTCCGAAACTCTGGGAACAATTTTTGATGCATGAAATTATGCATAATCAATTTTTTGGGGAGGGGGGGGTTACCAACAGTGGTTCCTTTATTTGAATGTGATGAAATATGCAAGAATGTGCTAAGAATGTAATTCTCCCGATGCAACAAACTTTAGGAGGTTGGTCATTGTGAACCTTGGTTTTGTAACAAATTGTGAATTGTTGCTTTTGTTATTGTTTTCTATAGTTGGTCTTAGGTTTTTTCCCCCTGTTTGTATCTCACAGTTTTTTTTTCCTGTTTGTGTCTCAGTTTATGAGAGTTATATAAAATAGAAGAAAAAAAATACTCCATGAAAAAAGAGTATCATACAAATAACTGGAACCTTTATTCATGAACATCTTGACTGATACATCCCCGGATAAACACACTTGCATGGTGGATAGTGTTTTTAAACAGAGAGAAGAAAATATTACATTAAGAACATAAAAGAACCCATGCTGGATCAGACGAGTGGCCCATCCAGTCCAACACTCTGTGTCACATAAGAACGTAAGAGAAGCCATGTTGGATCAGGCCAGTGGCCCATCCAGTCCAACACTCTGTGTCACAGAAGAACATAAGAGAAGCCATGTTGGACCAGGCCAATGGCCCATCCAGTCCAACACTCTGTGTCACATAAGAACATAAGAGAAGCCATGTTGGATCAGGCCAATGGCCCACCAGTCCAACACTCTGTGTCACATAAGAGAAGCCATGTTGGATCAGGCCAATGGCCCCTCCAGTCCAACACTCTGCGTCACATAAGAACATAAGAGAAGCCATGTTGGATCCGGCCAATGGCCCATCCAGTCTAACACTCTCTGTGTCACACGGTGACCAAAAACCCCAGGTGCCATTTTACATCCTGCTCATCATCCAAGGGGCTCTGAGTAGTGTGCAGGAGGAGTTAGGGTGGACGACTTCAGTTTGGGATATTCCTGGATATTTGGGGGTGGAGCTTGGGGAGAGCAGGGTTTAGTGAGGGACTTCACTGGGGCATTATATCGTAAAGCAGGAGTGGGGAACCTTTTTTCTGCCAAGGGCTATATGGATATTTATAACATCATTCGCGGGCCATAAAACAATTATCAACTTAAAAAACAGTGTTCCGCCGAGGGAGAATGATTCAGGCCAGCAATATTAATGCAAATAATTGTTTTTTCTATTTGAAGTCATGTGGGGAGAGCCTAATCTGGCACACACACACACACACACACACACACACACACACCAGGCCCGCCACCCTAGGCAAATGCATACAAAAAAGGCCAGCAGGAACTCAGTAGTATATTAGACCACATCCTCTAATATTAGCATATTAGGCCACACCATCTGGGGTAATCAGGTGCGAACTGAACTGTGACAGTAACTTTTCCAGGCCCTGCAGCAATTCTGGCCAGCCAGCCAGGTCCCAGGGAGGCTGTCGCACAGTACATCTGGGCCCTGTGATCCCTGCCTGGCCCTGGGGAGGCTGCTGCGCAGCGCAGCTGGGCCCCACAATCTTCGCTGGGCAGCCAGGCCCCAGGGAGGCTGCCACATGGCTCGGTTCGGTCCAGCAATCCCCGAGGGCCACACCAAGTGACCTCGAGGGCCATATACGGCCCTTGGGACAGAGGTTCCCCACCCCTGCCATGAAGCCCAAGCTCCAAAGCAGTCATTTCCTCCAGGGGAATTGGTCTTTATCATCTGGAAATTGGCTTAACCGCATCTGGAGGTTAAGCCAAATAAAGAATCACAGAAAATAGACGATGAAAACCCATGAGAAATAACGAATACACGTAATGATCAAATTTAAACGAAAACTCATATGAAAAATTCATCAATGCACAACAACAGGTCTCTAAAAGACCACAACAATTCCTTGTATGTCTTCACTGTGCGCTCAAGCGTTAACAAGTAATTTAACAAAGACGAAGTGCTAGCGCACTAATAATTCCAAGTCCTGTGTAGATGTCCTGCAGAGACCCTCTACGTGGATAGTAGACAGCAATCTTCACATTTCAATGGAGCCACGTCTTCATCGAGGAGTAGGGTTGCCAAGTCCAATTTAAGAAATATCTGGGGACTTTTGGGGTGGAGCCAGGAGACTTTGGGGTGGAGCCAAGATCAAGGCTGTAACAAGCATAACTGAACTCCAAAGGGAGTTCTGGCCATCACATTTAAAGGGACGGCACACCTTTTCAATTCCTTCCTTCCATAGGAAATAATGAAGGATAGGGGCACCTTCTTTTGGGGCTCATAGAATTGGACCCCCTGGTCCAATCTTTTTGAAACTTGGGAGGTATTTTGGGGAGAGGAACTAGATGCTATACTGAAAGTTTGGTGCCTCTACCCCAAAAGACAGCCCCCCCCATAGCCCTAGATACCCGCAGATCAATTCTCCTTGATTTTCTATGGGAATAAATCTCCATAGGGAATAATAGAGTTCCCAGCAGACATTTCGCTCCCCTCCCCCCGCTTTCTGATGACCCTAAAGCGGAGGGAGGGCCTCCAAACTGGGGGATCCCCTGCCCCCACCTGGGGATTGGCAACCCTATCGAGGAGGGATGTTGGACCATCCACAGAAAGTTTCAGTACAATTTTTTTACAGAGTGTCCAGCACTCTGTCATCGGAAGTGGAGAAAAACTCTCTCTTGGAGGTTGGCAACTCGACAAAACAGAGCCCTCCATGCATTCAGCTGGGTCCATGGCTCAGGAGGGAGTTGAACCCAAACCTGGGCTTCACTGTTCTTTCAGCACGCTAAACACTACACCGCACTGTCCCTCTAAAAGTGGGCCTCCATCTTTTCTCTCCCAGCTGGTAACACAATGTAGTATCTTAACGGGCTTCATAGCTGTTCTGACTATTAGTTTAGCCCATGGAAAAAGTATATATATTCAGCAAGGAACGTGACATTCAGTCTCTATCCCTGCATTTTGCAAAGCGAAACGTGTCACATTTAATTAGGCTCAGATGATCTGATAAAGCGGAGACATAAAATATTGACTCGTTTGACAGATTTGTTTTCCCCTCCTCCCCTCTGCTCAGCTACGCCAACACAGCTTGTGTTGTTAGAAAGATCGGAACAGACTGTTGCCGTCTCTCTTTTCCCTCCCCCTTGGTGTATGGAACTAGAGAAATACACAACAGCAGGAGAGGAACCTGGGGAGGTGACAAGATATTTTTACATGGAGCGACGCTCAGATAGGTGAGAAGCTGTGATGTTTGAAAATAAAGACGAGCTACAGACAGCTGAGGTCAAAGTTTCATCAGACTTGGACCGCTTCAGAGAAAGCTGAGGTTATGGGCTTGCCAGGTTCGGTCAACTAGCAGGAGACCAAAGGGGGTGGGGGCAGGAGAAGGTAACCATCAGCAAGAGAGTGACATCACTTCCAGGGAAAACCCAGAAGTGATATCACGCCTTTCTAGGAATGGCTGAAAACGTGATGGTTTTACCATAGAGTTTCTGGCAATTCCTAAAGAGGCTTGACTTTACTTTTAAATTTTCCTGGAAATGTTGTCTTGACATAGGCCCAATGGCCATTAAAAAAACAAACCTCACTGCCACTTGGAGAAGCAGCAAGGAAAAGGGCTGGGAGTGCCCCCACCAGGTAGATAGCATCTCTAGTCTATCCTCCACATCCTATGAAGAACATACCTTTCAATGCTGAGAGGTTCAGGGCTTTTTTTTTGTAGCAGGAACTCCTTTGCATATTAGGCCACACACCCCTGATGTAGCCAATTCTCCTAAAGCTTACAGTAGGCCCTGTATGAAGAGCCCTGTAAGCTCCAAGAGGATTGGCTACATCAGGCATGTGTAGGGTTGTCAAGTCCCCCACAGCTGCTGGCAGGGGACTTCTTTTCTTGCGCATGTAGGGCACATGGTGCAATGACATCACCTGGAAGTGACGTATCGCACTGGGCTCATCATGCAGGGCGCTCTAGGAATTTGGTTGAAACTCTGTGGTTTCACATGGGGACACTCTAGCAATTTTTGGGGGGCCCCCCTCTATGGTACCATAGAGTTTTCCCCAAATTGCTAGAGCGTCCCTTTGCGTAACCATTGTTTTTCAACCAAATTCCCACGCAACAAGCCCAATGCAATATGTCACTTCCAGGTGATGTCATCGCGGCACGCAGCGACAGGCTCTTTTGGGGGTGGGAATCCCACCGGTAGCCTGGGTAACAGCTCATCAGCAGACTACAGAGATCAGCTCCCCTTGAGAAAATGGACGCTTTGGACGGTGGATTCTAGGGCTTTGTATCAGAATTAGGTCCTTGTGCTCCCTGGCCTTAGTGTTGCCAGTCTCCAGGTGGGGCCTCGAGATCTTCTGCTTTTACAACTGATCTCCAGTCGGCAGAGATCAGCTCCCCTGGAGAAAATAACAACCAAACAATTCACTGAAAAAAAAACCTTTACTTTCACATTCTAATGTGTGGATATATTCTATTTTACACAGTACAAATAACATCCGTTGTCCCATCATACATTTCCTTTCCTTAAGGACACAGCCTTACACGATATACCCAGGGCTCTCACTTAATTTCCAAGCGGTCCACTTAAAGTCCACACAACGTTCTAACAGGCTGATGCCTCAAGTCCGTTCCTCTTATGTTTGCGTAGATGGGAACTGCAGGTAGCTTGCCGAACGCATTTGAAGTTGCTTCCTTTCCACCTCCACCTCCCCATCTATTTGCTTGCCTTCCTCCCTCCCTCCCTCCCTGTCTTGCGGCTCTCAAATATCTGATGTTCGTGTCTCGCAGCTGAGGTTTATTCTATGTGGCTCTTATGCTGAACAAGTTTGGCCACCCCCTGGCTTATGGTTTTATGTTTGTTTTTAATTTCAGTGCATTGTGATCGCATACTCCAGTTCCTCAAGTACATTCAGGATTGCTTGGGAGCGCCATTTTGTCCCTTCTGAATACCCTTGCTTTGGTTACAAATGAAGCCACCCCTTCAAATCTCCTTTTTCTTTCCATTTATTTTCTTCTGTGGTTTGCAAAGCACGGTTGCCAAGTAACTCCCCGCCCTCCACAAGGCCTGGCACGAGGATCCAAGGTATTTATTTTCTGATTAGCTGCTTCCAAGCCAGAGTGGAGAAGCAAATTCTTCTTTTTTAAACTGGGCACTGTACAGCAAATATCCATTCCCGTTTGTCTGCTGATTTTATGTGTTTCCTTTGAGAACTGGAAACGCAGGATGGGAAGGGGTGGGGGGAAGAGAAGGAGTTGCGTTGCTATGGCAACCGGGGTTGGTTACAGCCTGCTAGAGCCGGCTGTTGCTATGTGATCTGTTTGCAACACATCAGTACTCAAAAGTCTGCTTTCCAGGTATCAACATCAATAATATACAGTTAAGAGTGGCGGACGGAGGCGGGGAGGGGGGAGAAGGGTTTGATGGGAAATGTTGAAATAGCAAAGACTCTGAACGGCCTTTGGTTGGCTTTGCAGGTGCCAACCTGCAAATGGGCAAAATCAACGACTGTACAGTTGCCTTCTTTGTTGTGGCCCCCAGCTTGTGGAAGGGCCTTCCTATGGAGGTCAGGATTGGCTCCCACTCTCCTGGCTTCCCCCAAACTATGCAAAACTAACTGATTCAAGAGGGCTTTTCTAGGCAGGCAATAGGGTAGTGCTGTACAAAAGCCATCAAGAAGTTAGCTGGATAAAGTATTGGGGTCTGTGGTCTGTACTACTGCAGATAAAATATGCTGTGGGTTGGATCCTATTTAGGGTTGCTAAATCCCTCCGCCGCTGCAGTGGGGGGACTCCTCTCGCACATGCAAAGTGTGCACGGTGCGATGATGTCACCTGGAAATGACATCATTGTGCCAGGCACATCGCATCAAGGATGCTCTAGGATTCGTGGTAAAACTCTATGGTACCATAGAATATTATCGTGAATCCTAGAGCATCCCCAGTGCGATATGCTGTGGTACCATAGAGTTTTTACTGCAAATCCTAGAGCAGCATACCGGGGGTGCAACATGCTGTGGTACCATAGAGTTTTTACTAGAAATCCTAGAGCACCCTCGGCATGATGACATCACTTCCAAGAGATGTCATCGCACAGGGCATGTCGTGTGACAATGGCGCTCTTTAGGGGCAGGAATCCCCCTGGTGGTGTGCTCTGTGCCCGTGGCTTGACAACCCGAATCCTATTGTATAAGTTTGCATCATTCAGTGTGTCCTGTTAGCACTTACGCTTTGCTTGTGTTTTTAAACTTCTGTTTGGTTCTACAACCCAAATCCTATTGTACTGTTTATTGAATATCCCATCTTTGTTGATTGTATTGATTCACTGAGAGCAGAGCTTTTTCTCCCCTGCAGGAGCCCACAGAGGGAGAGCTCCTCCTGGACTGGCCAGTACTCCAACTGGCCTTGGCCCACCATATGGCAGCCACGTGCTCCCAGGCCAGGGGGTGTGGCCTAACATGCAAATGAGCTCCTGCTGGGCTTTTTCTAAAAAAAAGAGAGCCCTGACTCAAAGTATTCCGCTTAGAGTCCAAGTGAGAAAGGCAGGCTGGAATAACACAAATTTGGCTGCAATCGCACACACTAGATAATGCTCTTTCAATCCACTTTCCAACTGGGTTTTACTGTGTGAGCATCCCCACGTGAATTCATAGAGTTTCTCCCGAATTGCTAGGGGGTCCAGCTCAGGGGTGGCCAAACTTGCTTAATATAAGAGCCACATAGAATAAATGTCAGATTTTTGAGAGCCACAAGACCATGGACATTAGATGTTTGAGAGCTGCAGGAAGGAAGGAAGGAAGGAAGGCAGAGGCGAGGGAGGGAAGGAGGGAGGGGTGGAAAGAAAGCAACTTTTAACTTTAAATGCATTCTCCAAGCTGACAGCTGGTTTGGCTTGGAGAAGTGATGTAAAGAGAAAAATGTCTTCCCCAAGCAGGACAGTGGGGTGGTGGGGGCTTTGAGAGCCATACAATATGTGTGAAACAGCCACAGTTTGGCCAACACTGGTCCAGTGCAACGTGCCCGGCGCAACAACGCCACTTCAGAGTGATATCATCGCGCTGCGTATGATGGGAGTTCTTTGGGCCAGGGATCCCCCTGGTGGCTCACTCTGTGCCGGCAGCTTGGGGGCCCCAAAACTGGGGGAAACCTCATCACCAGCAGGAGTTTGGGAAGCCTATCCCACCTGGAGGCTGGCAACCCTACAAGTTATGTCTTTTTTTAAAAAGCACATGCTCCGACCTGCTGGTTTACAATTGCAGATTATGTATCCTTTGGGCCGAATGCTTTCTGGTGAGTAACTGTAGCTGTATCCACTCCAGGGCGACTTCATTCTTAGGGGACGGCAAGGTGCACGCAGCACCTGGCTATTACAGTCGCTCTTCCGCGGCTGAAAATATTCGTGCCACTTCAGAGATTGTATCAAGAGAAAAGGCAGCAAATATTTACAAGGCCGGGCAGCCATGTTGTCGTGGCAACCAGGGTTTCTTTACAGTGCCACCCCTGTTTGTTGTTAGTTAAGCTTCAGGGCTTTTCTTTAAAAAAAAAAAAGAGAGAGAGTTAAAACTAAACAGAAGCCTTTTGGGCATGACCATTGCGAACCAGTGGGTTGGAACGCGTGCTGTTCGAAAGGAATCCTTTCTTAGCTTTGTGGGAGAGGAAGCTCTGGGGCCTTTATGAAGGACCATTTAACTAGCAGCTTCCAGGTTGTCACAGAAACGCAAGCATTGGTTAACTCCATAGCGCCTTGGGAAGAGCTATTTAGCTCTGAAGAAGAAAGGGAACCACACATAGGCTTCTGGCCCTGGCGTCTCTGAGTGACACAGGTCTTCAAAAGAAGGCCCGGCCACTGCGAACACAGGCCTAGGATGGGGTGCACCACCAGCAAGAACGTGACTGTGGTGGAGACGGATCAAAAGCCTGGAGATCCACCTCTGGAAAAAGAGAATGGCCAAGGGGCAGATGATGGAATGGGGGCCGATTCCAACCCGAATGCCTCTGCTAAGGATGGGGCTGATGACAGCTGAAACGGGATATCTCTTCTCTGCAAAATGGGCCTTGTGACTGAGGAAACACTTATTTACTTGGTTATCTCAGCCTGCGCCTTGGCAAAAGACGGTCACCTCCATTTTCTTGTCAGAGATGGAAGAAGGAGGAAAAAATTGGTCTTGAATCGTGTTTTCCTTAAAAAACAGATCGAGGAACCTCTCTGGAAGTTGCTCTTTTACATTCCATCTGGATTGTTACTTTTGACCCCTGCACCTTCTTTAACCAAGAAGGACCTTTACTTCTGGAAACCAATTGATCCTGACGGCTTACTTACCACAATAGTCACTGGATTTTGCCCGGAGCAAAATAGGAAGCAAATCTGGGAGTTCTTGCTCATAGAAAACATTTGAGGAATGTCAAGAGAAGCTCTGCAAGCTGCTATTGACTTATCTACCTTTTTCCTAGTGGTTCCACGCACCTTTCAATTGTTGCAGGATTTGACTCAGCGATGAAACTGGGAAAGGATATTGAGGTTTCTATTTGGGAAGATCATCTCAGGAACTTCGAGGGAGCCATCTCAGGAACTTTGGGAAGATCATCTCAGGAACTTCAGGGAGCCAAAGAGATTTCGATTAGTGACACCTCTCCGAGGGCTGCTTAAACATCACTCAAATTCTCCTTCTGCTCACTTGGGCCAATATTTTGAAATAAATTGACTCCATGGGGACAAATAAAATATGTCACCCTCTCTGATCAAAGTAGGGTTGCCAAGTCCAATTCAAGAAATATCTGGGGACTTTGGGGGTGGAGCCAGGAGACTTTGGGGGTGGAGCCAGGAGACTTTGGGGTGGAGCCAAGATCAAGGCTGTGACAAGTATAATTGAACTCCAAAGGGAGTTCTGGCCATCACATTTAAAGGGACAGCACACCTTTTCAATTCCTTCCTTCCATAGGAAATAATGAAGGATAGGGGCACCTTCTTTTGGAGCTCATAGAATTGGACCCCCTGGTCCAATCTTTTTGAAACTTGGGGGGTATTTTGGGGAGAGGCACTAGATGCTATACTGAAAATTTGGTGCCTCTACCCCCCAAAAAACAGCCCCCCAGAGCCCCAAATACCCACAGATCAATTCTCCATGATTTTCTGTGGGACTAAATCTCCCTAGGGAATAACAGAGTTCCCAGCAGACATTTCCCTCCCCACCCCCCGCTTTCTGACGACCCTGAAGTGGGGGGAGGGTCTCCAAACTGGGGGATCCCCTGCCCCCACCTGGGGATTGGCAACCCTAGGGACAAGCCAGTGCTTGGCCCTTGTCGCCCTTTCTTACGTGCCCAGGGTAATGTTGGTCACCACTTTCAAGTGAGGAAGGAATTTCCCTCCAGGTGAGATTGGCCCAGGAATCCTGGAGTTTTTCTGCCTTCTGGGAATACAGCAGGGGTCACTGGGTGAGTTGCGGGGAGGTTGTTGTGAATGTCTAGTTTTGTGCAGGGGGTTGGACTATATGAGCCTTAAGGTCCCTTCCAGCTCTTATATTGTGACACCAGTTAAATAAGTCTAGTTTTATGGATTCTGAAACTGTTCCCTCTCCAACTTTCCAGCTTAATCGGTAACTTTTCTTAAAAACCTGGCCAAGAGGCTCAACTCACCTCATAAATTATAGCTAACGTCTCAGATTAAAATCAAAGGCACTGACAGTAATGGGCGGGGAGTATCATCTCTGTTATAAAGAGCTGTCTAAAAACCCTGTCAACTAAGTCCACGCCAAATTAAAAGCACAGTCCAATTCGGGAACCGTTAAGAGCTGCCTGAAATTAACAGAGTTCCTTCCCCTCTTGGGTTAAAGTCCATAACAGCAAGTTTGCCACCGGTGTAAATCCCCGATACAGCATTCCAGCTCCTTCAGCCAGCATCATGCGTTTCTCTTACCTGCGTTGTTTTGTACAAAGCTCATTCTAATGAAAAACAAGACGACGGCTTGTTACGATGGGAGCTTCTTTGTCAAGAAATCAAAGAAACCAACTTTCTGGTGGTCAAAACAGATGACTGAAAAGGGACGGGAAGCAAAAAATCGTGCAGCGTGCTGGGGAGGGAGTAGTTCATACTGGAGGGACGGAGGGAGAGACAGGCAGCCTGTAGCTCAGCTCGGGTGCAGCGGCCAGATGACTGAAAAGGGACGGGAAGCAAAAAATCATGCAGCGTGCTGGGAAGGGAGTAATCATACTGGAGGGACGGAGGGAGAGACAGGCAGCCTGTAGCTCGGGCCTCAGCGGCGGCGGCAATGGCGGCGGCGGCCTGGTGGGACGGAGGGAGAGACAGGCAGCCTGTAGCTCAGCTCGGGGCCTGTGCGCTGCTGCCCGCTCGCTCTTGCAGCCTGAGTCCTGGCCTGGCCTGCCCCCTCCCCTTCTCTGATTGACCTCAGAGGGGAGGGGGGAACAGAGCAGGCCGACGCCGCCGACGCCGCTGTGCGCTGCTGCTGCCTCTTCTCTTCAACTTGCTGCTATGAAGGCCCCGGACTTGCGGCCTTTGCGCCGTTTCCCCCCTCCCCCCCTCCCGCTTCCGTTTTTTGGGACACCGGGGGAGGAGGGTGCAATCCCGGGGTTCCCCCGCCAGGGCGGGAGGATTGGGACCCCTAGATCAAAGGTAACCCATATTCTGATACTAATGCTCTGCAATATTTGGTTTTTGCTTGACTGCAGAAGGTTAAATGGCAAAGTGACAACTTTAAAGAGAGGCGTGTGTGTCCTTTGAAAGTCTGGTTTAATTGCTCTTTTAAAATATAACGTCATGTCATGGTTGAGTTATGTTGCTTAATGCTAATGAAAACTCTGGAGGTTTGAAAAGCCTTGAACATCGTGTTTGGATACAGTCATTGGCCTGGATCCAATCACGTTACAAAAAACTAAAGCACTCTTAGGTTTTCTTAATAGGAGGAACATGATTTCCACCCATTTGCCCTTCCAACTGTTGGAAAAACTATGCTATCTGTGAGGATTCAGGGGAATTAGTGGACTACCAAAAGAGAATGGAATCAGAAGAAATCACCAAACCTTCTTAAAGGCACTGAAGTTTCCTTAACTGTGTGGCTGGACACAGACCAATGGATTGGGTACAGTCAGCAATATGTCCAAAAATTAAAGTTTATGAATATAACTAGTCCTATACAGTCAATATACCCAGCTTGCTGGGGGGAAAGTGTAGATGACTGGGGAAGGCAATGGCAAACCACCCCGTAACAAAGTCTGCCGTGAAAACGTTGTGAAAGCGACGTCACCCCAGAGTCGGAAACGACTGGTGCTTGCACAGGGGACCTTTCCATTCCATACAGTCAATGGATGCATTCAGCTTTATACAGTTGATGGAGACAGTCAACCTTATACAGTCTGTGAATACAGTCAAAACTATACTGTCAAAGGATACGCTCAACCCTATACAGGCGATGAACAGTCAGCCCTGTGCCACAGCGGATGGACACCATCTACCTTGCACAGTTGATGGACACAGTTCAAACATTAAAGTATAGCCACGGATCATAGATAGGTGTGGGACTGTAGGTTGCGTCTGCTCTCTCAGGATCCTGGATCTCAATCGGAAACGTTCAAGAGCTTCCTAGACGTGAAATGATTTCAGACCTCTTCCTTTTCTTTCTGTTAATAAAGCTTGTTTAATCAACCACAATCTTCGTATTTCAGAATAACTACATTTCCGTGTGATAGTTTCAGAGGGTAGCCATGTTGGTTTGCAGGGGTGGGGGTGGGGTTTGAGCAGAAATGCACAAGAACACAGTCTGGGGCAGGTTAGTGTCGGGGTGTGTGGCCTAATATGCAAAGGAGTTCCTGCTGGGCTTTTTCTACCAAAAGCCCTCTGCAAAACAATGGTGACATTAGGGGGTGTGGCCTAATATGCAAAGGAGTTCCTGCTGGGCTTTTTCTACACACACAAAAAGGCATTTGTGGGTTTGTTGGAGAAAATGGCTGCTTTGGAGGTAGGGTTGCCAATCCCCAGGTAGGGGCAGGGGATCCCCCGTTTTGGAGGCCCTCCCCCCGCTTCAGGGTCGTCAGAAAGTGGGGGGGGGAGGGAAATGTCTGCTGGGGACTCTATTATTCTCTATGGAGATTTATTTCCATAGAAAATAATGAAGAATTGATCTGCAGATATCTGGGACTCTGGGAGGGCTGTTTTTTGGGGTAGAGGCACCAAATTTTCAGTATAGCATCTAGTTTCTCTCCCCCAAATTCCCCCCGAGTTTCAAAAAGATTGGACCAGGGAGTCTAATTCTGTGAGCCCCCCAAAAGGTGCCCCTATCCTTCATTACTTCCTATGGAAGGAAGGCATTGAAAAGGTGTGCCTTCCCTTTAAATGTGAGGGCCAGAACTCCGTTTGGAGTTCAATTATGCTCGTCACAGCCTTGATCTTGGCCCCACCCCCAGTGTCTCCTGGCTCCACCCCCAAAGTCTCCTGGCTCCACCCCCAAAGTCCCCAGATATTTCTTGAATTGCACTTGGCAACCCTACTTGGAGGGTGGGCTCTAAGGCATGATACCCTACTGGGGTCCCTCCCCTCCCCAAACCCTGCCCTCCCCAGGCTCCACCCTGTCAATCTCCATGGGCGTTTTCGCACTCACCTTCAAGTGGCGCGACCACCCTCTTCACGCCGGAGGATCTGCAGGGATTTCGCATAAGAAGCGCCGGAGCAGCCAAAAGAGCCGGCGACTTCCGTCTCAAAAGCCGCTCAAACGTTTTCCAGCTTCTTGGCGGTTTCCGTTTGAGCGGGTTTCGCGATGGAACTTTCCGGCTCTTTTGGCTGCTCCGGCGCTTCTTATGCGAAATCCCTGCAGATCCTCCGGCGTGAAGAGGGTGGTCGCGCCACTTGAAGGTGAGTGCGAAAACGCCCCATGAATTTCTCAGCCTGGAGTTGGAAACTTTGCCCCAGGGGGCAAACGACAGCCCTGCAAGATCAGTTGAGTTTGGGAGAGCAGCTGGGCTTTTTTTGTAGCTGAAACTCCTTTGCATATTAGGCTACACCCCTCTGATGTAGCCAATCCTCCTGGAGCTTACAGTAGGCCCTGTAAGAGGAGCTTTGTAAGCTCTTGGAGGATTGGCTACATCAGAGGGGCGTAGCCTAATATGCAAAGGAGTTCTTGCTACAAAAAAAGCCCTGGAGAAAAGTATGGGGGTGGAGGTGGAAGGATTGCCCCCCCCCTCTCTCCTTGAATCAGGGTCCAAAACTGAAGCAGACCCCTGCGTAGGTATTATTGACGTAACAAGATACACCTGCAAGCTGTCAAGAAGGATCTCGTGGTTGGCGTCTATGGGTGTCAGTAATCTTTGCAACAGCACTGTCAATTAGGCTGGCTTTACTATGGGAGGTTTCTTTTCCGGGGTGGTGGTGGTGGTGGTGGTAGTTGTGGGATAGATTGCCTGAAGACGTCAAGTGAGTTTGGGCAGCCTTGAAACATGAGCCAAGCTTTCTGGTTTACAGTTCAATACATTAGCCAGGTATACACTATAAAAGTGAAACATACACGCACGTCCCTCCGCAGATAATCCCTGAAGGATTATCTAAAATTGTTGACACTGTTCATGCAAGCATAGCCGATTACTGAGGATAGAACTGGTAACATTTCTAGTTTCCTTCTTCCTCATTCATGTGGTGTTGGAGACTTAATCATAGCTAATTAAGAGAGAGAGAGAGAGAGAGAGAGAGAGAGCGCAATGCTTCTTTTTCTGCAGTCACCCTTTTCCTTAAATGCCTCCCTGCCCCCTACACTTGCTACCCCTAGAACAGAGGTCCCCAACCTCTGGGCCGTGGACCGATATGGGTCTGTGGCCTGTTAGCAACCCGGCTGTGAATATGCATTCTTACATATATGCAATGTAGGAAGAAGAAGACATTGGATTTATATCCCTCCCTCCACTCTGAATCTCAGAGCAGCTCACAATTTCCTTTATCTTCCTCCCCCACAACAGACACCCTGTGATGTAGATGGGGCTGAGCGGGCTCTCACAGCAGCTGCCCTTTCAAGGACAGCTCTGCAAGAGCTATGGCTGACCCAAGGCCATTCCAGCAGCTGCAAGTGGCGGAGTGGGGAATCAAACCCGGTTCTCCCAGATAAGAGTCCACATGCTTAACCACTACATCAAACGAATAGAAATAAAGTGCACAATTGTATCATCCCAAAACCACCGCGCCCTCCGCCCCGGTCCATGGAAAAATTGTCTTTCACAAAACCGATCCCTGGTGCCAAAAAGGTTGGGGACCACTGCCCTAGAAGATGGAAACTGAAAATTTATCAGCTTCAGAGAGGCCTGCCAACCTCCAGGCTGGAGATCTCTTGAGATTACAACTGACCTCCAGACAAAAGAAATCAGTTTACCTGCAAAAAAATGGCCACTTTGGAGGGCGGATTCTATGGCATTATACCTCAGTGAAGTCCCTCCCCTCTCCAAACTTCCACCATTTTCAGGCTGCATCCCCAAAATCTCTAGGTATTTCTGAACTGGAGCCTAAGGTTGCCAGGTCCCTCTTGGCTATGGGCGGGGGGAGGGAGAATTTACCAGAAGCAGCAGGAAGGCCCGTTCACTGTACAGCAACACGTCTACATCACTTCCTATGTGACCCGGAAGTGACATCATCATGTCCAGAATATTGGGGTGACACTCTGATATTTGGGCAATGACTTTATGGTAAATTTGGCTTCTATCATAGAGTTTTTGCCAAAGACCAGAGCATTGCCCCAATGTCCCGGATGTGATGATGTCACTTCTGGGTCGCGTGTGCAGGGCTGTAGATGTGTCACTGTATGTCCCTCTTTTTCAGGGTAAGTTCTCCCTGCCCGACGGCTGATTGGTGTCAGTGAGGAACCCCGCCTCCACTGCAGGGGGTCTGGCAGCCCTCTCAAAGCCATTACAGTAACATCCTGCTCTGGCACAGTAAAGCGCAGTAGGCAGAGCCAGTTGCTTTCACCTTAATTAGCCCGGCGAGAAGAGGTTAAATAAAATGCAGAGGAGTTTCCAGTTTCTTCGCTGGACTTTTATCTACCCCCTCCTTGTGACAGCCAGGCAAGTTCCAGCATGCCTCCTGCATTAGCCTTTGTTTGCATCTCTACAACACTTTCGTAGAATGCTCAGCGGTTACTCACGCAGGTCCTGCAAGAGAAGGAAGTGGAAATGAAGCAGCTTGGGGAATTTGCAAGGGACCAGTGGTGTGGCAGGAGGGATGCTTCTTTCCCTGATCAGAGCTCCCTTAGTGGCTGTTCTAACAGATTATTATCTAAAGGTTGTTATCTAAGGCTGCAATCATACGCACTAAACCAGGGGTCCTCAAACTAAGGTCCGCGGGCCAGATGCGGCCTGAGATGCGCATGTTTGAGACCCCTGGTTTAGTGTGTATGATTGCAGACCTAAATCTATTTTCCCTCCCCCCCCCGCCCCCTTTCCACTCCATTTTTCTTTTGTGCCTGGTCTGTTAGATCCCAAGAAATTATTTTATCCATGGCCTTGATCACTGCAGCAGGCAAGGCACAAATGAAATGTCTCTAGGCTTGATACGAGTATTTAACCCAGGCACAACCTGCAGGGTGACTGGAAGCCACCAGGGGTCGCCAAAGATTCCCTCTGCTGTTGCATCCCACGGGGGTCGACTCTCAAAGTCATATGAGAACAAGTCACATGACTTTCCCCACTACAAAAGCACATCAGCTAGTACCCTGGACATTTGCCCCTCCAGAATCCCATCCACCCCGATCCTATCTCACAATGCAGTCTCATGAATCACGAAATAAAAATGTCTACTTTATTTCTTGTTGTGTCCTAGGCTCAAATGGGAGAACTGTTACTTTTGGAGGGAAGCCAAACAAGCCAGAGCTTGAACTCCACATCAGGGTTCCAGAGAAGGCCTAAGCGTGCCCAATCAGGGGAAGGATTGAAACATAAGTAGCCAATCAACATCCAGGCTCATAGTGTACCCTGATAGGCCCTTAGGGCCCTGTAAATAGCCAATCCATGTAGATAGTTAAGGACCAATCAGAAGGGGGCAAGAATTGTATAAAGGAGTGGGAAGTTTGAACAGTGCTCAGTGTGTGTTGTGTGTAGGGTTGCCAAGTCCAATTAAAGAAAAATCTGGGGACTTTGGGGGCAGAGCCAGGAGACTTTGGGGGTGGAGCCAGGAGACATTGGGGGTGGAGCCAAGAACAAGGATGTGACAAGCATAATTGAACTCCAAGGGAGTTCTGGCCATCACATTTAAAGGGACAGCACACCTTTTAAAATTCCTTTCTTCCATAGGAAATAATGAAGTATAGGGGCACCATCTTTTGGGGCTCATAGAATTGGACCCTCTGGTCCAATCGTTTTGAAACTTGGGGCGTATTTTGGGGAGAGGCACTAGATGTTATACTAAAAATTTGGTGCCTCTACCTCAAAAAATAGCCACCCCAGAGCCCCCAATACCAACAGATGAATTCCCTATTATTCCCTATGGGAATCGTTCTCCATAGGGAATAATAGAATGCCCAGTAGACATTTCCCTCCCCCCCCACGCTTTCTAAAAGGGGGGAGGGCCTCCAAACCAGGGAATCCCCTGCCCCTCCCCCCCTCTCTCTCTCTCACACACACACACTTACCAGACTTTTTCCGGAGAACTCTTGCTGTGAAAGCGAAAGCAAAGGAAAGGGCGGGGCTGTTCTCCCAAGCCCTTCCTGCTCCCTGCCCAGCCTTAAAGGGGCAGACATTTTACAAACGGCTCAGGAGCTCTATAATGAAGCCTATAGGTATGTTCTCCCCCCCCTCCACCCCCACCCCCCCGCTTCCCACTTCTTGAAGACCGGGAGATGAGGCTGCAAACCCAGGGGACTCCCGCCAGAGCGGGAGGGTTGGGAAGCCTAGTTGTGTGTGTGTTCCTGAAGTAAAGCTTGCTGAAATCACTCTCCGACTCTGGTCTCTTACTGCGCCGACCCCAGCACATTACATTTCTGCAGTGTCATATCTTGGTAAGTTTGTCTAGACCCCCTTCCTGTACTGCTTAGAGCAAAATGAGAAAACACAGATTAGGTGTAGTTTCCACTCCCTTCTTTCATTTTTCCTTTGTATGCAAGGAAGGACCTCTGGATTTTACTAAAAATTTAGACACACATACAATGATACTTCATTAACTTCAACAACATACTACTCTCTGTGCTGTACATGGAGCAATATTTAAGACTAGGGATAAGGCCCATTATGAAGAAAAAATACAGCGTGCTCTAGAAAGAGACTTTGGGTGAGTGCCCCCCTACCCTTGCTGTCTTCTCACCCATTTATCCTCAGTAAAATTTACCCATCATCCTCTTTATGCCATATTGGCAGAAAACTACTATATAAATTTATTTAGGGTTGACAACTCTGGGTTGGGAAATCCCAGGAGATTGGGGGGGGCGGAGCTTGAGGAGAGTGTGGTTTGGGGAGGGACCTCAGAAAGGTATAATGCCATAAAGCTCACCCTCACAAGCAGCCATTTTCTCCAGGGGAACTGATCTCTGTCTTCTGGAAATCTTTGTGATACTGGGGGGGATCTCTGGGGTTGGCAACCTAATTGCATCCATCAAAAGTCATTTCCTTGTCTTTCCATTTATTCCCTTGACTGAGAAGAAGTCTTGTGGGAGGGGTCTGTCTGTGGGGAGACAGTGGGGAAATACCAGGTGGGGGTCAATTAAGGATCAAATAAAAACTTTTCTCTTTCCTTTTTCCCCTCTTAGGCACCCAGTTCCAAGGACACAAAATATGAGTCTAATACGATTTTAAAAAAATCCACAGATCAAAATCCCCACAGAATTTTTTTTTAAAAATTCCATATGGAATTAAAACCACAGTTTAAAAAAAACCCACCCAAAATATCCCTCATGGAATTAAAACCACATAGATTTTTTTAAAAAAACAAACAAACAAAAAAACACACCGAGAATATCCCACGTGGAATTAAATCCACCCAGATTTTTTAAACGATAAAACATACCCCTTCACCTGTCCTTTTAACTTGACAAACACCCATCCATTGCTGCATTCGTGTTATAAGAATTACAACTAGGCCACAGACGATACAAATTGGTGCCCCTGAAAACGGGCTGTTTTGGCAGGTGGAGTGTATGGCATTCTACCCACAGACAGAGTTGCCAACAACCTGGAGAAAAAAAAAACCCATTCTGTCCTCTTAACAGAGACTCAATGAGATATTATTTACCTTCATCATAGGGTTGCCTGTCTCCAGGTCAAGCCTGGAAATCTCCTGCTCGGGGTGGAATTCTAGCAGGAGCTCCTTTGCATATTAGGCCACACACCCCTGATGTAGTCAATCCTCCAAGAATTTACAAAAAAGAGCCCTGTAAGTTCTTGGAGGATTGGCTACATCAGGGGGATGTAGCCTAATATGCAGAGGAGCTCCTGCTAGAATTCCACCCCTGTTTCCACTATTGCAATAGATGTCCATCCAGGCAAGAGTGACCAGTTTCCCTGGAGAAAATGGCTGCTTTGGAGGGTGGAGTCTATAGCACTGTACCCTTCTGAAGTCCCTCCTCAAACCCGTCCTCCCCAGGCTCCACCCCCAAATCTCCAGGTACTTCTCCATCTAGAGCTGCCATGAAAGGTTTCAGCTGTTTCCATACTCCAAACCTCTCTTAAAGGGACAGGACTTTCCCCTCCCTTCCCTACCCACTGAGGTCTCTTCCCCGCCTTCCACACCCAAATCTCAGGGCCGGATTAACAATTAGGCCAAGTAGGCACTGGGCTATGGGCCCCTACATCTATAAGGGACCCGGACTAGCTCCCGCCCCATTTTCCCCTGCTTGCAGCCCTCCCACCCTGCACACGCAGCCAGCAACTGAGCTGCTCTTTGCCCGACTTGCCTGGTGCGGCTGCTGCTGGCGTTGTCACCAAGTTTGCCTCTCTTTGCCTCTCCCCCGCAGTTTTGTCAAAGGGGCTTTTGAGAAGGTGCCTGCAGGCTGCAGTGGGGGCCACAGGGGGTGGGGTGGGCACTCTGACTCTGAGATAATTTGCAAGCCCCCCACCCCCAAGATTTTGACTGCCTAGGGGTCTCCACAGGGTTTAATCCAGCACTGCCAAATCTCCAAGTATTTCCCAGCATTCAAGATTCAAGGTTTTGGTTATGACCTTTAAGGCCTTGAGCGGTCTGGGACCGACGTATCTATGGGACCGCTTCCTCCGCTATGTCCCTGGAAGGGCGTTGCGCTCCACTGGTCAAAATCTGCTGGTGATCCCTGGCCTGAAAGAGGTCTGGCTGCCCTCAACAAGGGCCGGGACTTTCTCAGTCCTGGCTCCAACTTGGTGGAATGCTCTGCCAGAAGACAATGGAGCCCTGCAGGGTCTTTTACAGTTTCCTGGGGCCTGTAAGGCAGAGATGTTCCACCAAGCCCTTTGCATGAGGACGGTTGCTGTGCCAGCACCTTTTTCTCCCCACCCCCTCTTGGGGGGATCCCCCCACCCCTGGTGTGATGTAAGGACCGAATAAGAGCACTTTAAAGACGCCATCAGGGTTTGTAATCTTTTTAATGTAACTGATTATATATATATATATATATATATATACATATATATATATATATATATGTGTGTGTGTGTGTGTGTGTGTGTGTATATATATATATATATATATATATATATATATATATATATGTATGTATTTTTTAAAATATTGTACGTTGCCCAGAGCTTGGTACTAGCCGGGATAGGGTGATTCATCAAATGCAATAAATAATAACGACAACAGGATGGCTTTGATTACTAAGAGCCTGGAGTCTTGTGTTCAGTTTTGGGCACCACATTTTAAGAAGGATATAGACAAGCTGGAACGGGTCCAGAGGAGGGCGACGAGGATGGTGAGGGGTCTGGAGACCAAGTCCTATGAGGAAAGGTTGAAGGAGCTGGGGATGTTTAGCCTGTAGAGGAGGCAGCTGAGAGGTGATAGGATCACCATCTTCAAGTACCTGAAGGGCTGTCATATAGAGGATGGGGTGGAATTGTTTTTCTGTGGCCCCAGAAGGCAGGACCAGAACCAACGGGTTGAAATTAAATCAAAAGAGTTTCCGGCTCAACATTAGGAAGAACTTTCTGACCGTTAGAGCGGTTCCTCAGTGGAACAGGCTTCCTCAGGAGGTGGTGGGCTTTCCTTCCTTGGAGGTTTTGAAACAGAGGCCAGATGACCATGTGACAGCAGTGAGGATCCTGTGAATTTAGAGGGATGTATTTGTGAGTTTCCTGCATTGTGCAGGGGGTTGGACTAGATGACCCTGGAGGTCCCTTCCAACTCTATGATTCTATGAACAACAACAGCAACAACGACATGGAGTTGGCAACTCTAGTCCATGTTGTCGGGCAACCGCAGCGCCAAGAACCCCGATGCTTCAGAGACTTGGGACAAGAGGAAGGAATTCAACGCCGGACTAGCTTTCCTTCCTGACTTACATCTGAGGCCGCGCAGTCTAGCGAATGCGAGCATTATGCGGCAAAAGTGTGCCACCTCTCTGTTAATCTGTTTCATTTGAAAACATAATTAGCCGATCTGCCAAGTAAACATGTTGTCATCTGAACACCCTTCCTTCCCTCAGCCACAGAGGATCTGTTGAATGCAAAACCATTAAAAACTTTCGACTCCCTTGGCAATGTTCTAACTCAGTGAAGCAAAACACACCGCCTTCTGCTCGGGAAATGGAATCATCCACGACTTAGCCTCAAGAGCCACTAGGTGGCAGCGCTGTGAAGGGAATCATGCACTCCAAATGATTTCATTTCCCCCTCTGCATGTCTTGCGTCAGAACTCAACATTATTTCTCCCCAAACATGCCCTGTTGGCATGGAATCCATAGATACCTTAAAATTCATAGCTTGATTGAGATGCTTGCCAAAATCCTACTCCGGTTGCTTTTTCACCATGTTAGCTAATATACATTTTAACCTTTTTTCCATTTCGTGACGGTAAGTAAAATTGAACCACTGACATCCATTTTAATAAAAGCGGGAGTGCAGCGGCCGCCTTAAAGACGATCAAAATTTTTACTCGTGAATCCGAGCTCATGTCATTAATTCATCGAAATAGACATCCGTAGGGAGTTCTTTGGAGATTTTTAAACCGAGGCTAGACGGCCATCAGACAGCAACGCTGATTCTGTGATTTTAAAAAGCCAAGTTAAAGGTAGTCCCCCTGTGCAAGCACCAGTCATTTCTGACTCTGGGATGACATCACATATCAACGTTTTCACGGCAGACTTTTGACGGGGTGGTTTGCCATGGCCTTCCCCAGTTATCTACACTTTCCCCCCAGTAAGCTGAGTACTCATTTGACTGACCTCGAAAGGATGGAAGGCTGAGTCAACCTTGAGCTGGCTACCTGAACCCAGCTTCCGCCGGGATTGAACTCAGGTTATGAGCAGAGAGTTTGATTGCAGTACTTCAGCTTTACCACTCTGCGCCACGGGGCTCTGTGATTTTAGGGGGAGGTATTGGCAAATTTCCTGCATTGTGCAGGGGGTTGGACTAGATGACTCTGGAGGTCCCTTCCAGCTCTATGAGACTGTGCTTTTATATTCACAACATGTCAGTGGGTGTTCGTTTTTTAATAGATCGCAGCGATAGAGATGATTTTGCCTCGCAGAACTGCCTTCACGGCATTCCAAAAAATGGAAAGAGGCATACCAGGTGTTAGATTCCACGCAAAATAATTTCAGACTTCTGTTTCTATATCTTCCACTCTTCTGCTATTTTTTTAAATAAAGAATTATTAA